>NC_138895.1:63200482-63800482 GCF_965194825.1 Balaenoptera physalus | reverse complement strand
TCAGCAGCAACGTCGGAAGGATCTGAAATGAGACCTTTACCTTTATTACATGGAACAAATGTCATGCAGTTATATATGGTTGGCCAACCTAAATCATGTTCAAATTTTAGCTCTAATAGATTATGGGAAATACCGGTTTTAGTTTTTTTCAGTCTTTGCAGTTTTAGAAGACATGCTAAGATAGTGGGTATAGAACTTTTTTGCCTGGAAACCAAAGTTAAAAATACGTTTTAATCAGCACTCAGATTGTGTATGTGTGTGTGTGTGTGCATGTGCACCCATGGGTTCACATTTTACAAAACAGTATTAACTTTATATGCAATGCACTTTTCTACTTTCTATTCTATTCTAGTCTATTCTGCTCAACTCTGCTCCACCCTACCCAACCCGATGCAACTCTACTCTCTCCAATTCTATGCTCTTCTATTTCATGCCATTCATCATGTTTCATTCCGCCCCATTCCATTCTATTTCATGATTTCAAAAAAGCTTGTTGTGATAAATGACTTTTAGATTTCCTAAGGGATTGTAGTCTCGAGTTGATAAACCCTGTGCTAGAGTGAGAGGGGTTGCTGGCCCAAGTGTGCCATATCCACTGCATAGGGGCTTTCCTGGAAAGGTGTTTCTGCATTACAGAGTTCTAGATTCTGTGAGGTGGCACCGTCTTGGCTCCTAGTTCCTGAGAACCTCCTCTACTTTCACAAGTTGCTGCAATGGTTTGATATGACAAATCACTGAATGTGTGTTAATTGGTTGGACTGCCTTTCTTCTCAAAGAGGATGTAGGAGTTTTCACACTGGTCTCCTCCGATTGTTTCCTTACTCCTTACTCCAATGCAGTGTTCTGAATTGCGGGGATTATGGAAGTGGGAGCGCATTTCTGAACCCAGTGATCACACTATGGAGGAGGCCACCTATCACTGCCGTGCTCTTCTTTCTTGCTACCAGGTGGTTGGTGGGATGGAGCTTTTATATGGATCTCTGAAACCTGCAGTGGGAAGATGTTTTAACTGCGAGTCTTTTCCTGGCATGGTCTTGAAAGTTCTTTTCAAGAGTCTTTTCTTCTCAGTCTGCCAGCAAGCAGTCAGACCACACAGGTAATAACTCAGCCCCTGTGCTGTTTCCTAGTGAGGGGCTAACTGCCTTGCGTACTACCAGCTTGGCTACCAAAACATGAGGTAAGAGAGAGATGATGGTGATGATGATGATGATGATGATGATGTTGATAAGCACAATTTTCATTTCCATACTGTTCTAACTAGAAGAGATTTCTTTCTCCTTATCTGCTGATTCAGTGCATTAACCACATTTTCCCTCTTGATTATTCATGATTTCTAGGTCTAATACTTAAGGTTAGTTCCTAATCCCTCCTCTTCCATCTAGTAAACTCCTATTTATCCTTCAAAACACCAGTGCAAATTTCACCTTTTTGGGGGAAGCTCTGAGTCTCCTGGGCATCACTGGCCCCTCCTCTGTGCTCCCACAGCACCATTTACATTTCTTTGTGGTTATTATTGCATCTCATGATTTGTTCTGCCTGTGCCTCCTCTTAGGTTAATCATTGTGAATTCACAGCTGTGCCATTTTCATTTTTGTGTCCGCAATGCTTGGTTCTCAAATAAATGTTGAATAAATGAACAAATGAGTAACTATCCCAACAGTTCTCTTCCAAGCCTGTTTGTGTTTTGTTGAAAATAGTTTCCTCGTGCATGTAGCTTTAAAAATGTTAAATGGGACACAACAAGTTCTTTTTAATAGAATTTTGTTTTGCAATATTATGATTCAAAAAACAGAAAAAGGAGGAGGTACAAAGAAGACAGATTCTTCCTCTCTGAGAACCTCCACCTAGAAGTGGAGACCAGAAATAACAATATAGAACTAACAAAAGCCTTTACTGAGCACTTAGCCACGAGCCAGACCTGCAGTGGCTGCTCTTCAGTCATGACTTTTTTTTTAAAAACGTGATGATCCATTTATTTATTTACTTATTTATTTGTTTGTTTGTTTATTTATTTATTTATTTATTTATGGCTGTGTTGGGTCTTCGTTTCTGTGCGAGGGCTTTCTCTAGTTACGGCAAGTGGGGGCCACTCTTCATCGCGATGCGCGGGCCTCTCACTATCGTGGCCTCTCTTCTTGCGGAGCACAAGCTCCAGACGTGCAGGCTCAGTAATTGTGGCTCACGGGCCTAGTTGCTCCGTGGCATGTGGGATCTTCCCAGACCAGGGCTCGAACCCGTGCCCCCTGCATTGGCAGGCAGACTCTCAACCGCTGGGCCCCCAGGGAAGTCCACAGTCATGACTTTTAATCCTCATGCTAGCCCATCCTGGCATTACTATCTTCATTTTGCAGGTGAAGAACATGAGGACTGGGGAATCTAAGTCATAAGAGCATCTCACTTACTGGCGGGAGAGGTGGGGGTGGTAGGGTGTGTGCCGAGAAGCTCTTGTCCACTTCTAATACCACAGATCTGCCCCACCTGTGTTGTGACTTTACATCTTGACTCTGAGAGAAAGCACTATAAAAATATGTCTGAATCATAACAACATAAAATAATGTGGGACTTGAATTAGCTCCATGTATTGTACAATATAAGGCATGTTCATATTTGTTTTTAGAGTAAATATTGCCAATTCTTTTTTGGTTATGATAAAAACTCAAGACAGGCACAATCTATGGCCCCCACAAATGGTGAGTGATACCTCTTTTCCATGTTAGATTCATTCCCCTTCTCTGTGAACCCTTTTTCTTCCCACTCCTCCAGGTATGTTTTTCCCATCAGTCTTTGTGATAGAAACTCTTAGGTACCTCCTAATATCCAGTTCTTTGCCCTTGGTAACAAGAACCCTGATTTTCAGCTGAACACATTGCTACCAGCTAAAAGACTATATTCTCCAGCTTCCCTTGTAGCTATATGACTGTGTTTTGGCCAGTAAGATAGATGCAAGTGGAAGTGATGGTGAAAATTGTAGAAAATGTGCTTAAAGGGAGAAAGTGGTCCCTTCTTCTGTTTTCTACCCTGTAGTCTGAAACTCAGATGTGATGGCTGGACCTCTAGCAGCCACCTTGGATCAACAGATAGTAGAGTAGAAGGCCAATGGAATCTAGGTCCTGAAGTTGGAGAATCACTCTATCAGCCCTGGACTGTCTACCTCTGGACTTCTTTTTCTGTGAGAGAGTAAAATCTTGAATGTTTAAGCTACTGTGAATTTGGATTTTCTCTCAGAGGTGGCCATACCTAATTCTAACTGATGTAACCTCTCACTGGCTCACCAATGATTTTAACTTATACAGGCATAACCTTGTTTTATTGTGCCTCACTATTGTGCTTCACAGGCAGTGCATTTTTTACAAATCTAAGGTTTGTGGCAACCCAGCATCAAGCAAGTCTATAGACGCCATTTTTCCAACAGCACTTGCTCACTTTGTGTCTCTGTGTCACGTTTTGGTAATTCTTGCAATATTTCAAACTTTTCATTGTAATATATTTGCTATGGTGATCTGTGATCAGGGATCTTTGACATTACTCCTATGACATTGTTTTTTAGACATAATGCTGTTGCAAACTTAATAAACTACAGTGTAGTGTAAACATACTTTTCTATGCCCTGGGAAACCAAAAAATTCTTGTGACTTGTTTTCATTGTGATGTTGGCTTTATTGTGGTGGTCTGGAACTGAACCTGCAATATCTCCAAGGTGTGCCTGGATCTGTCAGACTCCAAGGTCTTTGTGAGGTCCAAGTGCTAAGTGCCTAGAGATGGGTCTGACACAGTGTTGTAGGGGGTCAAAAGGGGGCACATCTCATTTCTTCTGGAGGTGGGTAGAATCTCTTTGAGCTGAGTAGCATACCAGTGTTCTGGTTTCAAGGTGAGCTCGTTGCTTTGAGGCTCTCACACAGCAACGTGGGCTACAAAATGTAGGTTCCATTCACTCAGTTCTCAAGTGGGGCCCAGCCCAAGGACACCCTTACATTAGCTGCTGAGGGCTTGGCTAACTCTTAGCTTTCTCTTGACAAGGGCAGTGTGTGGAAATGTACCTCCTCACCTGAGACATCCTCATGCTGAGAGATACTGTCTCCTATGATGCTGGTAATCCTGTGGTCATAAATGGCAGGATGTGGAGCTATAGAATCCAAGATATGGAAGCCAAAAGAGAACTTAGAGACATCTACTCTAGCTGATTTATTTGGCAGATGGGGTAATGAGGTTTTCAGAAGTGGACTGACACACTAGAAAGGGACAGAGCTGGGATAATGACATGTTTCCAACTTTCTAGTTTGGTGTTTTTCTCGAACATGGTATTTGATGTTGCCTGGTATTTTAGTCCAGATTCCCCAAGACATAGATGCCATGACAGGATTAAATGTGCAAGAATTTTCTTAGGAGAAACGCCTGTATTAGAGAAAATGGGGAGGGAGCTGGAAATGCTCGGGAGAGTTGACAGACTGTGATTCAAATCTGACTCCAAGTGAAGAAAAGAGGGAGGGAAGTTTGGGCGGAAATGTCCTAGCCTACTGTCTAGCCTAAGGAAGCCCTGGCAAGGCTGCTGGTAAGTCTCTGAACCACAGTTAGCCATCACAGGAGACCCGTGTTTCCCAGAAATAGGTTGGCCTTGGTATCCCTAATGCGCCAGCAGCTCCCAGGAATTGTGGCCTCGGCACAAATGCAGCAGTGGATTTCAGAGCTGCATCCCTTGGTGAATTATGCTCCTTGTAATAGTTAGAGGTCTATGAGATATATTCTCATGGCCGCCACACCTGGCATTGATCCTTTGCCAACTCTTTTTTATCCTAAATATCATTTATACTTGTGTGCATCCAGTTTGTGTTGTTATAGAAAGTAGGGAGATAGGTACATTCTTTGTATGGGGACTGACATGGCTGAATCTTCCATTTCTTATGACTTTGCAGTGGATTTTGAGCCATGCAGCTAAAGCAATCGAGGTACCCTTTGATGGGGAGAGGTCTAGTCATTGAACCTGAGAGTCATGGCCCTAAAGGTAAACCATGGAATCAAAGCAATGGCATTACCTGTTTTTTCCACATTTGTTTGGGGGCAAGTCAACAGGATTGCTGGCTAAGCTCACTGACATTTTCTAGAAAGTTGTATTAAGTGAGAACTTATGCAAATTCCAAATACAGGCACGTGGCTACTTCTTCATCGTTGGATTTCCATATGTTTCTCTGCTTGCTCCTTTAAGTCAGGGTTGCTGCAAGGCAGATGGGGGACAGAAACACGTGTTGTGTACTGTGGATTCTGAGCCTCACGTGTGATCTGCAGAGCACGACAGAGCACCTGGTGGAACTCAGAGACTCAAGCTGCATAGGGGCTGCCCACATTTCCTCGGCTCAGTGACTACGCAGCCTTCTCCAGACCCAGAACTCCTGTGGGTGGAGCACGTGTGCCCTGTGGATGAGGTAAGGGTCTCCGATTGGGACTTGGCCACGTGGAAAGAAGCAAAGTCTGCAACAGCAGGTACTGCCTACCTAACTCCCTATTTTCTGCTCCTGCATGCTGGTGCTCATATTGCCAGAAGGAGGGGTGAATTTACTTTACATTCAATAAACATTGATAGCACACCACTTATGCGGGGCCACAGAGATGAACAGAACATGATTTTCATCCTCAGGTAGCTCACAATATGGTGGGTTGATGGTTCCTAAACAGAGAAGTAAATCCAGTTTGATGTGGGCAGTGTGAGTGGAATGAGAGAGAGAGAGAGAGACGTGTTACCAGACATCAGAGGAAGAGCATCCAACTCAGGCTGCAAGTCTCAAGAGAGTCTTTCTGGAAGAAGCAGTATCTGAGTCTTAAAGGAAAAGCAGAAGTTCACCAGTTAAGGATGGGAACGTGGCTGGAACTAGGGAGAAAGCAGAAGGGTGATTGAGAGAGAGAAGTAGGTGGCTAATCAGTGCAGGGCCTTCCATGACTCAGCGGCAGAACAAGGAGTTTAGATTTTATTTTAAGTGCAAGGAGAAGCTGTGGGCATTTGTCACACAAGGGAGTAAGATGGTCTGAGTTTTGTTTTAGAATTTTGCACTGGCTGCTCTGTGGAGAATGGATCATGGGAAGGCACGAATGGGAGCAGGGAGACCCATTTTGCTAGTTTATAATAGTCACGGGAAAAGAGAATGGTCGTCTGGATTAGGAGAGTAACCAGAGAGGTGGATATAAGTTATCCAGCTCATGACATTTTGGAGGACATGCCTATGGATCTAGATGACAGATTGGATGTGTGTATGGAAAGGGCAGGGGGTGATGAAAGAAAGGGAGTGATTGACGATGACTCTTAGGTTTTTGGATACATGCTGGTCCCTTTTACTGAGATGGAGGAGGGGCAGGTTTTGGAAGCAGAGCAGGAAATCATGAGCTTTCTTTGGGAAATGCTGAATGTGGCCTGCTAGAGATACAAGTGTCAGATAGGCAATTGCATATATAACTCTAGCTCAGAGCAGAGGTCAGGACTACATGGTAAATTCAGGGGTCATGAAGACATTGGGGCCATTTAGAGCCCCAGGCCTGCATGAAATCACCAGTGAAGAGAGAGTGTAGACCAAGAGGCAAGGCTGTAACAGAGTTGGGTGCGCTGACATTTGGAGTTCAGAGAGGCATGTTGAGAACACGCCAGGCAATGTGCTGGTGCTTGGCAGACATCATTTTATTCAGCCACTTAGTCTCCATGTGTTCCGTAGTAGACCAACAGTCATCTCTCTGCTTTGCTTCTCAGATCTGACCATAACTGGGTAATCTAATCCGCACTGCTCAAGCATTTCTAAACTGTTGACTAAATCAAATAAAGGATGACCCTTTTATGACTGTGAGTTTTGACAATAAGAGAGTTGCTTCCTAGAACTTACTGTGAGAAGAAAGAAACCAGACAGGCAGCTGGGGTAGAGAGGGAAGCATTTGACTAAAGGGAAGCCTCCTCACCTCATCTGATAGAAATGCTTGGCAATGAACCCATGAAGAAAGGAAACCCAGGAGCATTACTGCTGCTGGAAATATTAGGGGCATGCTGCCTTGTTCTAAATTTTTGTCTAATTTAGTCACTGACCTTACACCAGTACAGAGAGAATGGGTCACTACACTAGAGTGTGACAGATCAAAAAGAAGGGTTGTGTTTTTTTTATTTTTGGCTCTCCTTATCTTACCTCCACTTTCTACTTCCAAATCAAGATGGCGCCTATGGATATAAATATATAACTTCACCCTCAAGCTAATTGCATAGATCAGAAATCATGGAGAAAATCATCTTGAAATCTAAGGGGGTGCAGATTAGAAGTGAAGTTGACAATGTGTCATATAAGGAGACCTACACAGTGATTACTCCAGCAAGTGAAATACAGGTGACATCCTTTGGATACAGCCAGAATTGTCATGTGCTGACATCAGTAAGAGGTCAGAGAATGGACATTGACACTCAGTTTCTGTCTCTTGTAAGAACATACCTAAATGCTGGTAATAAATACTGGAGTTCCCCTGTCTACCCCTTCTTTTCTTATACATTTATATTTGTGTACCTTTAACCATTTTAATAGGAAGATATATGTGGTCTATATTTTAGATCAGGGGTTCTCTGAATTCTGTATAGTTTCCATTTTTCTTTCTTCCAATAAATTCTGGACTCATAAGTAGAAGACCTGGGCTCTACCCTTTTCTCTGTTGCTTACTGATGACCCTGGATAAGTCATTTAGCCTTATTGAGTTTAAATTTCTTAACTAGTAAAAAAAAAAAAAGTGGGGGATTGATGAGGCTTGATGTAAAGGTTAGCCAGTATTCCAGAAGCAGAAACCTTGTGAGTGTTCTGTAAAATTTGTATAGATACAGAGTATTTTTAAAAATTAATTAATTAATTAATTAATTAATTTTTGGCTGCATTGGGTCTTCGTTGCTGCATGAGGGCTTTCTCTAGTTGCGGCAAGCAGGGGCTACTCTTTGTTGTGGTGCGCAGGCTTCTCATTGTGGTGGCTTCTCTTGTTGCGGAGCACGGGCTCTAGGTGCATGGGCTTCAGTAGTTGTGGCACACGGGCTCAGTAATTGTGGCGCATGGGCTTAGTTGCTCCACGGCATCTGTGGGATCTTCCCAGACCAGAGCTCGAACCCGTGTCCCCTGCATTGGCAGGCGGATTCTTAACCACTGTGCCACCAGGGAAGTCCCGTTAGGGAGTATTTATAAAGAATATAGAAAACCAGCAGGAGCATTTAGAGATCATGCTGTTCTGGGTCATCAGACAAAATATTCCATCCATGAGATGGCTTAGGTTGTGAACTATTTATTGTCTTTATAAACAGCCAATTAGATGCCCCAAAACCAATTCTCTTAATTGAAATAATAGAGAAGTAGCAAACTTTGCAAAAGGGCAGGAGTGTGAGTTATTTCTGCAACTATATCTAGAGTTAACCAATGTTTTATTTTCATGAATTCTTTGGGATAACACACAGAAAGACAAATTTGGAGCACATATTCAACACACATTTATTGACCCCTTACTATGTGCCTCTGTGCTAGGCACTAGAGATAAGAAAGCAAACATAAGAAGCTAGATGAGGTCCCTGTCCTCATAGAGATAACAGTCTGGTGGGAGATACAGACAAGGGAAGAGTCACAATGCAGTGTGGGAAGAACTTCCAGAGAAGAAATACAGAGGAGAGAGCCTAATTCAGATGTGGAGGGGACCACATCAAGGAAGGTTCTTAGTTGGCAAGGGCTACCATACCAAAATACCAGAGCTGGGTGGCTTAAACAACAGAGATATATTTTCTCACAGTTCTGGAAGCTAGAAATTGCAGATCAAGGTGCTGGCCAATTAAGTTCCTGGTGAGAACCTTGTACTTGGCTTGTAGACGGCTGCCTTCCCACTGTGTCCTCACACAGTGCAAAGAGAGAGAGAGAATGAGAGAGAGAGAGCTCTCTGGAATCTCTTCTTATAAGGGCACTAATCACATGTGATGGCCCCACTTTCATGACTTCATCTAAACCTAATTACCTCCCAAAGGCCCCATTTCCAAATATCACCACATTGGGGCTTAGGGCTTCAGTATGAATTTGGGGAGGTGTACAATTCTGTGCGTAGCAGGGGCCTCCTGGAAGAAGTGAAATCTAAGCTCACACCTCCTGAGGGAGTATATTAGGAAGGGTAGATTGGTGTGGGGAGAGATTGGGGCAGAAAATGAGAAATGTTCCAACTGAGCATCCCAGATTACTCACATGCTGTGTTTTTAAGCAGGATGTTCTCACCACCTGGAGGCTCCTGTTTCCTCAGCCTCTGCCTGATGATCTTACACCTGTGTTTCTGCACCCCCATCACATGGTCTCCTTCACAAGTGCTCCCCCACCCCCAGGCAGGGCTAATCTCATCCTCCATGCTCCCTTAGCAGATGTTGGTCCTTCTCTGGAGAACTAATTTTGGTCTATCCTATCTCATATTCATTTATGTACAACTGTGTTTCCTTCTTGAGCTGATAAGGAAACAGAGCTGTACATAAGTAAATACGAGGTAGGATGGAGCAAAGTGAGCAAAGGCAGGGCTCTATTTGTGTACGTGTGCCACTCCAATAGTATCTAGCATGGTGCTACCATACACTGATACTTTTGCTTTTGATTAGCAACAAATAATCCTCAAAACTCAGTGGCTAAAAACAAATGTTTAATTTAGCTCATGGTTCTGTGGACTGTCTGGGAGGCTCCTCTGGTTTGGGCAAGGAGCTGAAGGGCAGATGATCTTTGCTGGGCTCTTCTGAGTGTCTGTGGATAGCAGGCAGGCAGACTGGAGGCTGGTT
Source organism: Balaenoptera physalus (assembly GCF_965194825.1). Lineage (NCBI taxonomy): Eukaryota > Metazoa > Chordata > Mammalia > Artiodactyla > Balaenopteridae > Balaenoptera > Balaenoptera physalus. The sequence goes on along the minus strand of NC_138895.1, from coordinate 63,790,701 downwards.
GATCTTGAACAACATCACTCACTTGTCTGGGGGTTGACAGGCTGCAAACAGGGTCACCTTGATTTTCCTCAGTGTGCTCCTCCATGATCCGGCCTCCAATTACCTTCTCAATACTTTGTCCATGGACCCTATGGGTCAACCATTTTTATTTGTCCCTTTTCCCTCAGAGGGCAGGGACTATGTGTGTTTTGATAAGTGCCATTCAACTCTTACTGGATGAATAAGTGAAGAATCTTTGTGCAGCTGTCCAGAATAAGCAACCCTTACTGATGGGGATAAGAGTGAGAATGCCACCATGCCTTTACACCTCCACACCACCTCATCCTTCAAGGCTCCATCCAGGTGTCAGCTGTCTAGAAACTTTTCATCATTCCCTGGGCAAATTCATCAGACTGTCTTCCATGTTTTCACAGCACTTTGGACAGAGCTTTATGATAGCACGAGTCACATGATTCTACTTACTGTTTATGTGTCTCTTTCACAACTAAACTATGAGGGCCTTGAGGTGATGCTATAACCAGAGAAGGTGGAATCTGGTTATAACATGCCATCAGGTCTGCATTTGAATCCTGAGTTCAATCGTTTATTATTGTGCGACCCTCTATAAAATGGAGTTCAGTGAATAACATTTATTTGACAGATATTTATAGAGTTCCTACTGCATGCTGGGCACGAAGCTGGTGCTGAGGATGGAGTGGAGCTTTGATCAGGGAAACTCACAAATATGTTCCTATGTACAATCTGTGATATGTGATATGAAAGGGAATAACAGGGGACCCTATTAATAGGTGGGCCAGGAAGGCCTCTGCAAGGAGGTGACTTCTACTTTGAGACCAAAGACACGTGTTATAACGTGTTATAAGCAGCAGGAGTAGGGGGTGTGGCACCTGAGCGAAAGAAGGAGCTGAAGGAAAGCTAATATGGCTAAAGGGTGGGGAGAAGGGATGTGTTTGGAGAAAACAGCTGTCTTGTGAGTTGCTGTATCCTCTTGTCTATGCCGCGCATGTCATAGATACAGTGAATGCATAATTGGAAGGTTGACATCAGTTCTGGTCCTCAGCTAAGAGTTGGACTGTGACAGGGTAAGAGAGAATTTCCTGTGGTACTTTTCTTTGTCTTCTTACCCCCATCCCAGTTTTGTCAACAGACCGTGGCACATGGACCTATCCTAACAGGCTGGGCAATCACGCCCCAGATGAGTTCTGCTGGTTCTCGTTACTCGTCTCCATCCCAGTTCCCTGGGCTGGGTGCTTGCTTCCACAGGACAGGGTTGCCACATCACGGGGTAACACCCCTCTTGCCACTTCCTCTCAATACCTAGCTGCCCATCTGGGCTGTGTCTTTCACCCAATCGCAGGACTGATGAACTGGGGTCTTCAAGGATCCAAGCTGCCACCTGGGGAGCACACGCCTCCCCACCTTATGTCAAGCTCTGCTCCGAGGGTAACAAATCAGCACTCTTTCACCTCGGATTGTCTGGCCACCACTTAAATGGAGCACTTCCTAATTCCGCCCCCTCCCCAAGGCACCTCTCTCTCAGATACAGGCTGGTGAGTGATAGAACCCGGTGCTCAAAACTGAATCTGTTTCCCTGTGACTATGGCTTTGTCACTGGGCCAAGCTTGTCTGCTGACCCTCTTCCCAATTAAGGTGAGAGGTTTCCCAGAAGGCCTCTCACTCCCTTATGCAAATGTCCTACTGGCACCCGACCCCACTAGCTCATTAAATCTGTTTAGATGTATCTGAATCCCAGAGGTGAAAACCGCTTAGGGTCTGTCTGGGATGCCTAATAGGTCCGAGGCTGTTTTCTGTTTCCTCCCCCGCACCCCAAAAGCCTTTATTTTTTCTTCCCTCTCTGAGGAAAAGTCTGGTAAAGGTATTTGAGGTACAGATTACTGATGCAGTGTAATGTTTTACATCTGCAAGAGGCAAAGCTGAAAGTCGAGGGAACGACTCCTTAAGTGTAGGAAGGAACATATTTTTAGATGTTCTTGAACTCATATAACGTAGGCAACTCTCACTTTCACCCATGCTTATAGCTGTTCCTTCGTGATATTGTGCTTGGTACTGCCGGGGTAGGCAGAGCTGAAGCCCACAGCAGCAGCTGTGCCAGAAAGCAAAACCCAGGGAGTCACTCTCAAACTAAGAGGAGGTTGGGTTGATCTGTGTGTCCATTTGTCAGTCACAACAAGACTCGGGCTCTGGAACCAGGCATACTTGGTGTGGAACCCCATCTGATCCCATACCAGGTTCGTGAACATAGGTCTCATTGCCTCTCTGTACCTTGATTTCCTCATCTGTGAAATGGGTAGAATAACAGTGAAGAGCACTGACTTCAGAGTCAGACTCTGTCACTTACTATCACTGTGAGTTTGAGTAAGTTCTTTCACTTTGCTGCACCTGTTTCCTCATCAAAGGATGATCATAATGGTCTACCGACATCATCGGCTTGTTGTAAGGATGACACAAGTTGATACACAAGCAGCACTTAGAACGGTGCCTGACACAGCATGAGCACTGCAGGGATATTTGCTATTACTGTTGATGTTATTACCGTTAGTGCCCACCTCATAGGCCGTGTGACAGTGAAGGAGACAGAGAGGTTGCTGGCGTGTGGTGAATTTCAGCGTCTGCTCTTACCCGTAAAACACTGGCTCAACTTAGCATATGAGATGCTGCATTTAATTCTAGGTGAGCTTCCTAAGGTGAAGTTTACAAGTTTAGGAGAGGGAGGGCTCCAGACTTGCTTTTCCCTTCCACACACTCACTCTAATGACCCAGTTTTCTCCAGGAACTTCTGTGAGGAATGTCAAAAGCTTTCATGCGTGTAGGAGCTGCCCTTAATCCCTGATAAGGGGAAGAAAGAGAGGAATACAGCCGAGCAATATAAGAGCCTGGTGGGTTTATGGTGTCATGTTAAGGGTATTCTGACTTCTCTGCTCTATAAAACACCCCATATAAACTATAAAATAAAATATTTACATTTTTACATACCTAGAAGTACTGGGTGGGTAGAGTGAAGTGATTTGGTTGATTTCCAAATCCACGAGGCTTTGGGGATTCTGGTTTTGCTTTACCTGATGCAAACTGATACTACATAGATTGCATGGAGAGCACATTTTACTGCTTAGGTTATTTTTAGTTGGGGGTGGGAGTGTGCAGGAGACACCATTGGCTCTGGGAGAGCTTGAATAGAGGCTGCTGTGGCGCTTTGAGTGAATAGTCTGAGTGAATAGTCCCTCAAGTTTTTGATAACAGGAGTAGGGGAAGAATTTATATGTAGATATACCTATATATAAATAAAAGATTAATTTTTCTGTTTATATGAAAAGGAATTTTAAAGGCATGCAACTTCTAGAAATTTCGACTTGCAGCTGGTTAGTTTTCTGAGCCATGATGAAGACAGAGCAAACACCCTGCCAAAGTTTAGTTATACACTGATAGCTGTAGCTTGGAAAGGGGAAAACGACGGTCTGATTTAATAAGCCGACAGATAAGCCAAACACCTACAAATGGTAATTACAGCTGCAAAGGGCAGTGTTTTAAAATCACCCTAGTGAATTATGTGTTTCTGAAAAAGGAACTATGCATCTGAAAAATTATGTTCTTTGGTAATACCTTAGACAGTATTGTTTTGGCCCTGTCACCTCACTAAGGTTATAAATAACACAGTCCTTCTTACTTTTATTTTCCTGGATTAGCCGGTTGCCACTAGTTCCAGTTTCCTGGCTGTAATGGAACTGCATTCTGTTCCGCTGTAAATGCACTGTCGTTCGTGTCACCTCAAGGGGACACTGTGGGGTGTGCTTCTCAGGTGCCCGCATGGGAGCTGAGGGGCTTGGGGATACTCTCTTCTGATCCAGCTCCCTGGTCGCTCTCCCCTTCCTACTACATGGGCCACCGCGTTGGAAGGGAAGTGTGGCTATTTCTTGCTCCTTCATGCACTCAATTATCAACTGTCCATTTCTGCTGCATCGGGAGCCTCATGCTAGGAGGAGGGCTGTGGCATGTTCAGGTGTGCAGCCTCATGCTAGGAGGAGGGCTGTGGCATGTTCAGGTGTGCCTCCCAGCAGGCACTGCCCTCCCGAGCCGTGCCTCGACCTAGAGGAAGGGGTACCTTTGTCAGATGTACGCAGAGGAGCTTCATCGGCTGGAGGAGGGCATTGGTTAGGAGCACTGGGGGCCAATGGGAGAATCTTTGTTTCAAGGAGCATCTTTGTCTCACTGTCATTCAGCCGTCAAACATGATGGCAGCGGGATTTGGGCTTGAGGTGTTTTCTGCCTTCTCTCGCGTTAGTTTGACTAAGCAGGGGTCCTTAAGAACGATTACAGCATCAACAGTGGCAATGACAACAGCAAACAGCGGCAGTTTGCATTTCCCAAAGTTGGCTGCAGAAGCATCTTCATCCTGCGTGCTCTTCTCAATGTGCCCTGGCCACTCCCTCATCAGAAGATGCAGTCGATTGCTCTATCCCTGGGGTCCTACTAGTGCTCTGACCAATAGCATATGGTGGACGTGACACTGACGCTCCCAGGATAGCCCTTACCTGGCCTGGCAGCCTCCACTTTCAGCCTCTTGGAGGACGGCTGCAGTGGAGAGAGTGAGACTCCTGTGTGATCACCAAGTTGAGAGAAACCCAAGCCATGTGTGTGTGCGGGGACCCTGGAGGAGGAGATGCCCTGTGAGAGTGGGGTTTGGGGAGAGGCCAAGGGGCACAGGAGGCAGGTGCAGACCCCTGTGTGGAGAAACTGTCTTAGAATGGCAGCCCAGTAGAGCCTTCAGATGACTCCAGCCCCAGCTGTCCTCTGGTTGTACCCGCACGAGAGTCCCCAAGGCACACCCGCCTGGCTGCAGCCGGTCAAGCCGGCCTCAGGACTGTGTGAGAGAAGACATGGTCATTTTAAACCACTAAAGTTTTGGGGGGGCTTATTTTGCTGCCATGACAACAAAAATACTCTCCCCGCCTCCTGCGGCTTCCTCTGAAAACAAAACTCCATGTTTCAAACTGAATGTTCTTTGGCTTCTGCAACTTTATTGCCAGGAACTCAAGCCATGGAGGAAACAAAGAACATAGGATGTGACCAAGTCTCATTGGAATAGACTACTGGTAAGTGGTGTCCAAGTTTTCCCACAAGCAGGGTTTGGAACTGTATCTCCTTACTTCCCATTTTATCCTGTTTCTACCTGTTCCACTCTGACATAAGACACATGGGAACATAGGAACTCCATTCATTCATGTATTTACTTAGGTGTTTGCTTATGGATGTGACAATTACTGGGAGCCCAGGACTCCTGACTGTGGGGAGTCAAAGAAGAGGGAGCCCCTGCCCGGCCTCTGTGAGCCTTGCCCCTGGTCAGGGAACCTGTGCGTAAGGAGAAGGAATGACAGCACATTGTGATGCCACAGGAAAGGCATCTGGGAAGTATTTCAGAGGAAAGGAAATGCCCACCCTCCCTCTCCCAGGCCACATGGAAAAGAAAACTCAAGGGGACCTAACTGGCCTGAGTCCACACTGCCCCTCGGTGCCCTGGATTCTCTTTGTGAGAAACGAGTCCTGCTTTGTGGTCGGTGAGGATGGAGTATTGTAGTCAATGGAACGGCTGGCCACAGCTCGTTAGCAGTGCCGACCTGGGGACTCATTCCCACCTTGACGGTTTGAAACCACTTTCTTTCCCGCTTCACCCAAACAACCGCCAGCTCAAGTTCCAGGGGACATTTATAGTCTGGCGTACTTGATTTTCCCTGCCTTGTATCGTTCATGAATTGTTTCATAGGTACCCATTTGGCCTCCATAATGAGGCTGGAAGTTTCTCGAGGGTCTTATTCTTTTATTCCTTGTATGGATGGTATTAGGCACTTAGAACTCAATAATCACTTAACAGTCGATTGGTGAATATGGAACTGGATTGGACGGATCACAGAAACTCAGAAATAAAAGGGTTCCGGTACTGAGAGAAAGTCTTAGAGACATTTAGTCATTTGCAGAACACTTAGCATCCGTCAGGCATGGGGTTGAGGACTTTCTAGTCGTTAACTTACAGAATCTTTACAACTCAGTAAGCTAGGTAACATCATTCTTATTTTGTAGCTGGGGAAACTGAATCCTAGAAGTTAAATTACCCCAGTCAAGATCATATAGCTAGTTAAGTGGAAGGCCTGGGTTTCGAATCTATGGCACTTCAATTCTGAGGTTTATGCTTCTACCATGACATTCTGTCACCTTACCTTTGGAGTCTGATGTGCCAGTCAAGTTGGGGGTGGAGGTGTCTGTCAAATACAGTGTAGTTTTTATGCGTCTGGTTTCCCAATTTCCCCATACTTTCCAGTTCTAAAGCTTGTATGCTTGAGCTTACATTTAGCAGTCTCTCATTGCTAGCTCCTAAGTTAGTTTGGATATCATATCCAAAAATTTGGATCCAATGTGTATATTTCTTGTGGAAGCAAAAAGTGAAAACCTTCCAGCATCTGTTACTTATAATTGCTCTACATTAAATTACAATTTTGGATTTAAATTTGAAAAAGTGCATTTCAGTACCAAGACTTTGATGTGGAAATGAACAAGGGTAAGAAGTAACCGATACCCCCTGTATTTTTCTTTGAAAGAGGGAGATGTGTAAAAAAAAAAAAATCAAAGTCAAGGGAAGGTGCCCTGGTACTTGTTCTTAATCTTTGGAGGAGATTGTGGAATGCCATACTTGTGCTGGTATCGAGGACCAGAATTTACACATGCCTCCTTAAATCTAGACTGTTTAGCCCCCAAATTTTACCTCAAATGCTGCCTGATTCACATTCTCAGTCTTCTCCTGCTTGGGAGACCCTAGTGGAAGTCGATGTCACTTGCCCTCATTTCTCAACCATGGTCCTTTGGTCAACACATCTGTCCTTATAAATCAAGTTAAGGAGCATGGGTGAGAGAAACTCACGCAAATCAATAAGAAATGGACTAATTGGACAGAAATATGGGTAAAAGATGTAAACAGGGTGTGTTAGTCTGCTTTGGCTGCCATAACAAAACACCAGATTTGGTGGCTTAAACAATGGAAATTTATTTCTCACAGTTCAGGAGGCTGAGAAGTCCAAGATCAAGGTGCCCGCAAGGTAGGTTTGTTTCTGAGGCCTCTTCCCTTGGCTTGTAGGTGGCCCCCATCTCACTGTGTGCTCAGATGATCTCTTCTTTGAGTGAGCATGGGGAGAGAAAGAGAGAGCTTTCATGTGTCTCTTCTTATAAGGACACGAATTTTATCAGATCAGGGCCCTACCCTTGTGACCTCATTTAATCTTAATTACTTCCTCAGAGGCCTAATCTCAAATTCAGCCACGTTGGAGGTTAGTGCTTCAATATATGAGTTTTCTGGAGGACATAAATATTCAGTTCATAAGGCAGGGCAGTCACGCAAAAAGTAATACAAACAGTAAATATGTATTATTTTTTAATAACAATAATAGTAACTAATATTAATTTGGAGAGTACCCTATCCCAAGCATTGTTCTAAGCGCTTGATGTCTCTTCACTCATGAAGTTCTTATAGGAAGTCTATGACAAGGTAGTTGCCACTGCTATGTCATTTGACGGTAGAGGAACCTGATGCATAGAGAAGTTAGGCAACTTGGCCAGAGTCACACAGCTAGGAAAAGGCAGCTCCAGAATTCAAACTCAGGCTTTGGCCCCTGAGCCTGTACTCTTGACAACTCTCTAAGATGCTCAGACGTGTCCCCAGGTAGAAACTAGAATAATACACCAATTTTTAACTATTGGATTGATAAAAATGAAAAAGTGAGGTACATCTAGTACTGGCAAGAGTGTGGGGAAAATGGCGTTTTTACACACCTCTGGTGGAAGTAGAAACTTTTGAAGGGCAATATGACAATATCTATTGAAATTAAGTATGTGTGTTTTCATACTTTGAGCCAACGATTCCACTTCTGGAAATTTACTTCCTTACAAAATTATGCCAAGATATCAGTGCACGAATATTCACTGCAACATTGTTTGAATTAGTCAAAAACCCAAAGTCAATGTAAATGTTGATCAGTAGGGCAGAGTTTAAAGAAATTGTGATAATTTGATGAAATGTGGATCTGTGAGTACTGATATAGAAATATCGCAAACATATACAGTAAGTCCCCTACATACGAATGTGTTCTGTTCTGAGAACATGTTCATAAGTCCAGTTTGTTTGTAAGTCCAACGAAGTTAGCCTAGGTACCCAACCAACGCAATCGGCTATATAGCACTGTACTGTAATAGGTTTATAATACCAATACTTTTCACACAAATAATACATGAAAAACAAACACAAAAAAAACCTTTTTAATCTTACAGTGCAGTACCTTGAAAAGTGCAGTAGTACAGTACAACAGCTGGCATACAGGGGCTGGCGTCGAGTGAACAGGCAAGAAGAGTTACTGACTGGAGGAGGGAGAGGAGGTGGGAGATGGTAGAGCTGAAGGATAGTCAGCAATAGGAGACGGAGGGCAAGCTGCAATTTCACCCACACCTGACGCTGATGGCACAGGTTCTGGTTCCTTGATGGATTCAATTCTATCTACCCTCTTGAAAAAACGATCCAGTGATGTCTGGGTAGTAGCTCTTTTTTTCTCATCATAGATGACATGGTAGCACTGGATTGCATTCTGAACGGCTGCTGCAACCTTCGTGTACCGTCCTACGTTTGGGTCCTGTGCCTCAAAAACTAACAGTGCCTCCTCAAATAAAGAAAATCCCCTTGCCATTTCCTGTGTCATGAATCTCTTCAGTTCTTCAGTTACTTCTTTTTCCTCTTGTCTCTCTTCATCCTTTCTCTGGGCCTCCAATTCCATCAGGTCTTCATTAGTAAGCTCCCGTGTTACACAGCAAGGAGTTCAATGAAGTCGTCCTCTTGCAGATCTAGCTTGAAATAAAGATACTGTACTACTGTACTCTATACAGTACTGTACAGTAAAGTACACAAAAGCACAACCACTTGTAGAGGATGCACTCATGTGACAGTGTACGCCAGACACGTGAACTAACTTAATGTGATTGGACACGTGAACGCATGTTTGGAACTTGAAGGTTCGTATGTAGGGGACTTAACTGTACTGATATGTGGTACTAGTTTGTTAGGGCCACCATAACAAAATACCACAGACTAGGTGACTTAAACAACAGAAATATATTTTCTCACAGTTCTGGAGACTGGAAGTCCAAGGTCAAGGGGCTGGCAGGTTTGGTTCCCTCTGAGGCCTCTCTCCTTGGCTTGCATACAGCTGCCCTCTTGCTGCCCCTTCACGTGATTGTTCCTTTGTGTATACGAGCCCTGGTGTCTCTTTGTGGATCTTAATTTCCTCTTCTTATAAGGACACCAGTCAGATTGGATTAAGGCCCATCCCAAGGGACCTCATTTTACCTTAATTACCTCTTTAAAGGCCCCATCTCCAAATACAGTCACATTCTGAGGTGTTCAGAGTTGGGGCTTCAGCATAGGAATTTGGAGGGAGCACAATTCATACCTTAACGTAGGTGACAAAGAAGGATGGATAACCTGTGATTAGTATAATCTTTTATGTATAATTTAAGATACATCAAGGCTGGTAGATGCATTCAAAATTTGTCCAGAGAACTCTTACACTTAATTTTGGGGTAAAAAACTGGATGAGCCTGAAGGGTGGTTGAGAGTAAACTTCTATTTTACTTTTATACCTTTCTGTATTTTTTTTTTTAATTAAAAAATTTTTTTTTATTTTTGGCTGTGTTGGGTCTTCGTTTCTGTGCGAGGGCTTTCTCTAGTTGGGGCGAGCGGGGGCCACTCTTCATCGCGGTGCGCGGGCCCCTCACTATCGCGGCTTTTCTTGTTGCGGAGCACAGGCTCCAGACGCTCAGGCTCAGTAGTTGTGGCTCACGGGCCCAGTTGCTCCGCGGCATGTGGGATCTTCCCAGACCAGGTCTCGAACCCGTGTCCCCTGCATTGGCAGGCAGATTCTCAACCACTGCGCCACCAGGGAAGCCCACCTTTCTGTATTTAATATTCTAATCATGTGGAAACATTGCTTCTTATTTTCTTGTTCAAATGTCAGCAAGAGCTACCTAGATAGTAGGATTATGCTTCATTTTAACTTTGGCTTTTAATTTTTCTGATGAAAATCTTCATAAATATTATTAAAATTAAAAAAAAATTCTAAAAAAGGAACAACAAAAAAAAACTGAGGGGTAATGGGCTGCATGTATGTGGAGAGATTTAGCAGTTTATGGTTAACTTTCTCTCATTGTTTTCAGTGTGTTGTGGTGTATTGATGATCTTTGAAAAAAAAACTTCTATAAAGTTTCATAACCCGTGGTCCCATCCCCACTTTCCTGGTATTATTTTGATTTGTAAAGTTTTCTTAAAGGTTACCTGTTTTGGAGAAATGTTGTGCCTTCTCTTTCCTGCAAATAGTTCATAAAGAAAAAAAAAGAGGTTACTATCAACTTCTGACTATCTACATTCTATTGATCTCCTTTAGGGATTTAAACATAGCAAATTATTAATCACGGCCCACTTCCCAGGTCACCTCAGATCTTCAGCCTGTTCATTAAATTTCAAAGAATTTGAACATTTGTTCAGAGGATGTGTGATTAGGAGGACTGCAAAGGAGAAGCTACACACCTTTCTCCAAAGTGAAATCTTGATCATTTTTCCATCATTTGCTGCTGAGCACCGACATGTTACTACTTCCCTGAAAGAGCAAAGAGGCCTTTGAATTGGAATAGTTTCACGGTTTTACCCCACAAGGAAAGGAGAAGCGGAGGAAATGACATGTACTGAGGGCCAACCATGCATCAAATGCTTGACATATATTCTTTAACGTTACCTTCACAGCCACCCTATGAAGTGAGTGTTATTATTTCCCATTTACAGATGAAAAAGCAGAATCAAAGAGGTTAAGGGATAATTTCAAAGTCTAGCAGCTGGGGTATGGGTGGGTCCAGGATGCATTACCAGGCCTTTGGATTCAGAGGCACGTGTTCATCCCAGCCTCTGCCAGTGTTCACAACCATGGGCTCTGCAGGGCCCTCGGGCTTCCAGGCTTTGGGACATGGTGAGATAGAGTGGGGCAGCAGGCCAAGGCCTGCGCTTTCCTTGGAAACAGGACAAGGCGAATCCTCACTCAACCCAAGGGCGATGCTGGTTAGAACCTCCAGTGCTACCGCTTGCGGGCTTTCCCCAACCCCTTCCTTTTACAGAAGGGGAAAATGAGGCCCAGCAAGCTTAAGTGAATTTTACTCTTATTTCTTATATCCCCAGTTTCTTCTTTCTTTTCTCTTTTTGTAGATTTAAAGAATGATCTCTGAAATGCAGGGGGATAGTTTGCCAGTGGATTCTCTGTGGGCTGTGTGGCCTCCTTTTCTTTTTATCAGTCAATTGCCTAGATCTACTTTAGTATCATCTTATGTTTTTCTTCCAAGATTTCATTAAGAAATTAAGCTTTAAAAATGCTCACTTGTTTTATTATATATATTCTCATGGTAAAAATTTAAAAATATACAGAAACATAAAACAGAAAATGAAACTTGATGTAGTTTCTCACTCCAGAAAGAAAAGTTTGGGGTATAACTTTCTAGATATGTTACTATGATATGAATGAATACACCCCATACTGAAGCCTGAGGCAGAAGGAAAAAATCAAAGATACTGATCTTGTCTTTGTTTAAAATTTTGATATTTTGTTCATGGATTTTTTGGCATTACTTTGATTTTTAGGCATTACTTTGATTTTTAAAACATTACATTGAAATGTTATTTATCTGGATCACTGAACTTTTTGGCACCCCTTAAATTTTGTGCCTGAGGTGAATTCTGCTGTTCTCCTGCCTCATTTGTCTCTCCCTAGCCCTGGCCCTGGAATACACACGTTTTTATTAAAAAGCTTTTTGGCTTGTTTTACAAAAAAAAAAAAAAAAAAAAATCATACTATAATAAGATGAGTTTACACATCTACAGCACTTACTGTATAACTCTATAGAATCTTTGTGCTTTCCATGTGTTAATCCTCATAATAGCCCAATGGGATTGGTATTGTTTATATCATTTCCATTTTACAGATGGAAAAACTGAGGTATCAAGAGTTAAAGTGCTCAAGGCCACCCAGCCCGTAAGCGGCTGAGCTGGGATTTGGACTCAAGCAGTAGGGCTCCTAGGACACGTGCTCTAACCTACCACGTACTTCTGCCTGTCTCTCGTTCTCTCTTTGCACACGCTGTCCTGTCACCTACATTTTTTTCTTACTCTATCATAGGCATCTTTCAGTTTCACTGTGGAAGACTGTACTCCATTTTTGGATTCCCAATATAAATGGAAATAGCAAGAAAAAAAAAACAAAACCCAACCTCTCTCAACAGCACCTTAACAGACCACCCACCTTTGGCCACTGGCATTCCCCCCACCCCCAATACCTTCCTGCCCTTTGACTATCGAGACCATTTCTCTCAAACGGACTTTTGACCACGGTGGCTGTGGCTTCTCGTCTGTTGTGCCAATGCTCTTATTCTGAGGATAATTTACTGGTGCCAGCAATCTGGTTGCTGTGTATCCAGAGCAAGCCACCTCTTCACGAGCTCAGGGGAAACATTTGGAGCACAGATTGCAAAGCACCTGAATTTGAAATGTTTATTTCTTGGCTGGCTTTTATTTTCTTCCAACTATCAAAGGAACGCTGGCTGAGGCTGACGCATTAATCAGTTGTCTAAATTCATTTCTTAAAACCTAGTTATTTTTAAATGATCAGTAACATGATTTACTGCCCTTTTTGATTTAGAAACCTGTTCAAAATGCAGAGTGGCCTCTTTGTTAGCATAGTCTTGAGATGCGTTTTCATTTGGTTCTTTTCGGATAATTAAGTGCTTATTGGGTCTTTCATCTAAAATACATGTTCCTTATTGATATAGTTCATGCGCTCCAGACCATTTAATTTAGGTATTGGTTATTCCTAGTGAAATGCAATATGGTTGGTATCCCTAGATAAATAGGCCAAGAGGAATACCCTGACCTGTTCTGATTGTTTTGCAATATGCTCCCTTTCCATTTGTGGGTAGTTAGCAAATTCTGTGGATGAGGTCGCCAGTTCAGTTCCTAGATGGCTCAGTCCATGGTCAAAGTTTGCACTCTGACTTTGTGATATGGAACACTGATCACGAAGGGTGTGGATGTGTGTGTGTCTCCCTTCTGATCTTTCATCACTTCTGTGGTCTCAGTAGGTAGCAGGCGAGGCAGCGTCCGGTCCCTTTAAGCCAGGGGGTAAGAACAGAGCCTGATCGGTTTGTGCGGGTCACCATGGGAGGGTGCTTGGGATACAGGTAGTGGGTAAGTTACGGGCTGAGTTACGCCCACCCCCAACCCCAAATTCACATGTTGAAGTCCTAACCCCCAGTACCTCAGAGTGTGACTGTATTTGGATGTAGTGTCTTTAAAGAGGTAATTAAAATGAGGAGACTATGACTGGTGTCCTTATAAGAAGAGATCAGGACACAGTCACACCCAGAAGGAAGACCATGTGAAGACACAGGGAGAAAATGGTTCATCTACGAGCCAAGGGGAAGGGCCTCAGAAGAAACCAACCCTGTCAACATCTTGACCTCAGATTTCTAGCCTCCAGAATGATGAGAAAATAAATTTCTGTTGTTTAAGCCACCCAGTCTGTGGTACTTTGTTATGGCAGCGCCAGGAATCTAATTCAGGTGGAAAGTGGGTAAAACAGGGTGGACTTCTGAAATGAATTACATGCATTTTTGGTAAGCTGGTCAAGTGAAAGATCTCATGAATTTTACTTCCCTGTAATTTACCTACCTGTAAATAGATTTCCTGTTCTTGAATTGTTGTGATTCCCCATGTTATAATGAAGTAGCTTTTGTAGCCTAAATGGACTATGTGTGCTAAGTGGTTGGAAAATCCAGTGAATCAGCTCCGAGGAATGGGCTGTGGAGGGCTGCGGATCAGAGCTCTCCTTCTCAGGCTGCCCCTGGAAGAGAGGGCACCCCTCCCGTCTGAGTGGAAGGGGAGGAGAACCATTGCTCTCACGTGACAAGCCTTGTGGGCTCAGCTTTATGCGCATGGTCTCCTTTTGTTTTTACTACAAACTTGCATAACATATTATATTATCGTTATTTTATAAATGAGAAAACTGAGGGCATGGCAATGATAAGAACTTGTGACTTAAATAGTTCTACCTGTGTGCAAACTCCATATTGCTTTTTTTATTACACCATGATGCCTCTAATTTCTTTTTTTTTTTTTTAAGTGTTATTGCTTTGGTCCCTGTGATACTAATTTTATGGCTAGGATACAGTGCCTAGTTGTTTAGTCAAATGCCAGTCTTGTAGTTGCTGTGAAGGTATTTGTTAGATGTGATTAACATTTATAATCAGTTGACTTGGAGTAAAACAGATTACCCTCTCTTTATTCGATGGACCTCATTCAATCAGTTGAAGGCCTTAGAGTGAAGATTGAGGTTTCCCTAAGAAGGATAAATCCTGACTCAAGACTGCAGCATGGTAAGCTGCTTGAGTTTCCAGCCTGCTCGCTTGCTTTGTGGATTTCAGACTCAAGACGGCAACATCACGTCTTACCTGAATTTCCAGCTTGCCAGCCTGCGCTACAGATTTGGGATTTGGCAGGCCCTACAACTGTGTGAGCCAGTTCTTAAAATCTCTCTCTCTCTCTGTCCTATTGGTTTTGTTTCTAGGGAGAACCTAACTAATACAATCTTTAATTAAATTGAGTCTTCAGCTTGTAAGGTAGGAAGTTTCACTATTGCATTAGAGTAAATTACCTGCTGTAACAATACCCAAATCTCAATGGGTGGGACACAATTAAAATTTTTATTTCCCACATATCATGATCCAACAAAATATAGGCAGGTTGGCCTTCTCCATGGTGAATTAGAGAACCAGGTTTCTACCCAGTGGCTCTGCCGTCTTTCAGGAGTCCTGTGGTTCCCCCCTGGATCCTCTACATCGAGCTGGGAGGAGAGGCCGTGGGCGTGGAGGGTCTCACCAGGGGTGTTAGAGGCCAAGCCTGCAGGTGGCACACACTTTCTCCCATATTCCACTGCCCAGAGCTCCGCCACGCCACGTGGCGGCTCCTGGCTGCAAGGACACTGGGACATGTATTCTTCCTGGGAGAGCCCAGAAAGGAGAGGAGAAACGCATTTATTGGAGACCACTGGGCTTTCTCTGTCATACCCGACAACTGCCAACGTGGCTGCAGACATGATAAGGGTAGGAAAAAAATCAAAAGAATAAATGGATGTTGTTTTTGAATGGGAACACAGAATGTTTCTTTATGTCTATTACTTTTAAAGTTAAGTTGTGGATTTATAATTTTAATGTATAGATACACAAATCTGATCAAAATAACCATAGGATTCTTACCCTGGAAATTACCAAAAATTTTCCCCAAAATTCATCTGGAAAAAATGATGGGGCATGTAACTTCGAGCAAGGGGAGCAGTTAAGGTGGAAATCTGTTTCCACTGGATATTAGACGAGGATATACAATAACACACTGCAACTGAGATACCATTTAATACCAAGTGCTGATGACCTTCCAGAACAACGAATAAGCTCATACTCTGCTGGTAGCATTGTGATTTGGTACAAGTCTTTCAAAAAGCAGTGTGAGGAGATATAGGTATATTATATATATCTGTCAGGAGTCATAAAAATGTTTCTACTCTTTGACCCAGTAACATTGACCCTAGGACTTTATTCCAAGGAAAAAATTCAGCTTAAAAAAAAAAGCTATATGTAAGGATATATTTATTAATTATCTTTGATGAGAGCTCTCCTCTTTTTATAAATTCCAACATCTCACCAGCCCCCGGTAGAATACGAACAGAAAAATCGAATTTGGCTTTAAATTGATGAGAAAAAGCTGAGGCGGAGCATGGCTGTAACTGAATATCTGTTCACCACTGTGGAATCATATCATCTTTGTAGCTCTAAACATAAGTTTCTTTTTCTCTCCCTGGTCTGGAAAGCACTCTATGGTCATTATTAAGACAATTTTCCTAACTCTAAAAAGCCTCAATCCTGCTTGCCTTTGGAGATTCTCTTGGGGGAACAGAAAAGAAAAAACGATTAAAGTAAAGCCCAGCCTTACTAATGTTTGCCCCTGGCAAACAAAGATGCCCCAGGATGAAACCAGGTGGGGATCGGATAGATCTGGGCTGTGATTTGTTTGTGTGCAGAAGACTCCGACAGGGAGAGAACAGTTTGGCAGCTTCTTGTAAGTCACGGACATCTTTGTGGCTTTACCCTTTGTCCTAAGATGTGTAAGGTGGGATGCTTGGGCCCCTTTGCTGGGCGCATAAAGAGGCTCTGGGCCCCATTCCCTCCTTCTCACTTCTTAATAGAGCAGAAGCTAATTTGCAGAAGGCAGTAGGGAGGCTTCCGTGTGCATTTGGACACCCTCTTCCTGTAAGATGTCTGTGGCAGTGAATCCACTGGGAGGTGCTAGTTGAGCAAAAGGACAGAGGGTGGGGAGGGCAGCCCACCTGAGGTTCTGGTCCTGCTGACGAATGCACATCTCCCCTGGAGGCGTCTGTCTTCTCTTCTGCCCTCTCTTGAGCTACCCCAGGGAGACAAGCCCCTCGTAAATCCCAAAGTTCTTTGAGGAGTCAACCCAGTGTCCCGACTATCTAATACATTTTTTAAAAAAGGTCTCTCTGTAGAAGACACAAGTGGGAACAGATTTACCAAAAGCAATGGCAATAGAGACAGAAATCATAACAGCAAACACAATAATTATAGGATTGCCAAAGACACAATAACAACTCTTTCCCAATGCCTCCCACTGTCCTGGCCAGACTCCCCGATTCTCGGGCCCCGAGGCCCATGCTCGTGACAGCTGTGGTCCCCGCACTCTTTGATGGGCCTGCACCCTGATGGTTCCACGAGCCCTGCCTGATGTCCTGGGCCTGCATCCCCCCGTGGCGGTGGGAGCTTTAAATAGACATAGCCGAGGGGAAGAGAGGGCAATAAGCGACCTCTGTTCTCACACTGCACACAACAAGGCTCCTTGTGGCTCCAGCACAGGGAGCTCCCCTCCAGCTGTCGCAAACATTTTCTCTTCCAAGAAAGCACTTTACAAATGATACCTTGGACAACAGGAGCAGTTCTGAGTCACCAGCCACACAGGGAGCTGGAGGTTTGGGAAAGTCGCTCAGTACTGGTAAAGGCAGGTGGCAACTCGGAGCTCGGGACACGGCGTCCCTGTGGTCTCTAGGTATGATCCAGGTGCTGGCTTTCTCTCCTCTTCTCAGGAGAGGGCTGGCATGGTGGTGGGTCCTGGCCTCCCAGCCAGCCCAGGATCTCTGTGGATGTTTTAGCTTTGCCAGGTTAGCTGGACAATCTTTGTTCCTTCCCTTTCTCTTTCCCATTCCTCATCTCTCTCTCTCTCTCCTTCCATCTTATTTTCATTTATTGAGCATTTACTATGCACGGAATACTATGCCAGACATTTAGGAGGCTGCAAAGAAGTAAAAGGCATGCTTTCATCTTCCAAGGAGCAGAGAACCTGGTACTGGAGACTGCAACCTGGACTTCCATCTTCCAAGGAGTAGAGAGTCCTTGGTTCCAGAACTTCTCTGTCACAGATTAGTGATATGACCTTAGGCAAGTCACAGAACATTTTTTAAAATTTCAATTTCCCCATCTGTCAAATAGGGGGTCATACAAGGTTATCGCATCCTTTCCTAAACTCTGTTGAGTTTTTATGGTGAGTGTCAAGTAAGTAGTTTGTTCACTTGGAGAAAGATGGCATTGCAGAGTTCTTAGAGAAGGCTTTGTGAAAGAGATGGGACTTGAGTTAACTCCTAAACGATGCATAGGGAATACGAGCAGAGAAAAAACAACCTACAAATCCAAGTGTCCAGGGTGCAATCAGAAAAAACAACCTACAAATCCAAGAGACTATAGGTGTTTGGGAGGAGGAAGTTATGAGGAAGTTCTGGGTTAGGATGTGTGCAGGAGGAATTGAAAGGAAGAGGCAGATGAAGCAAATATTGTGAAAGGATATGGGGAAACGAGAGAGAAAAAGTCACACCAAGTGGTGTATTGATTTTAAGCACAGACCCTCTCAGTCATGGCAGTATCATTGATGGAACTAGAGGATAATTAACGGAGTCGGTCTGATGGAGGAGATGCTGGGTTAGCCTTCAGATGCTTTGAATTTGAGATGAGAACAGGACCTGCATTGGAAGTGTCCAGGGTGCAATCAAAAGTGTATAACCAACCCTTTGGAGGAAAGTCACGAATGGCTTTCAAAGATGGGGGAGTTGCCTGGTTAGAGGTTCATACTGAGGTGATGAGACGAACTGAGAGCTTTGACAAAATATGAGAAGAAGGAAGAGCAGGGCATTGAGGGATGAGATTTGGGGACTGCCCACCATTCACGGAGAAGCCAACAAAGGCGACCGAGGGAGAATCAGAGACAGGAGTAGAGCTAGAAGTTGGAGGAGGGAGGCGATTTCCAGGCAGGTGGGAAGCGTATCTTGTACCACCCCAAGATAAAGGAGACCCGAGAAAATGCTGTGCCAAATAGATGGTCACTGTTGTGCTTTCCTGGTTTTATTATTATTATAATTATTTTCTTTTTTAAAAAAATAATTTTTATTGGATATAGTTGAGTTACGTATAGTTGATTTACATTACTAACACAATTTTGTGTTAGTTTCAGGTGTACAGCAAAATGAATCAGTTATACATATACATATATCCACTCTTTTTTCAGATTCTTTTCCCATATAGGTCATTACAGAGTACTGAGTAGGGTTCCCTGTGCTATTCAGTAGGTTCTTATTAGTTATCTATTTTATATATAGTAGTGTGTATATGTCAATCTCAATCTCCCAATTTCCTGGTCTTGTTATTAATTCTTTCTCTGTCTTTTATGGAAATGCCTGATGGGACATTTAGGGAAGTTTGGTGGAATTAGTTTCTCTAAGGGTCTTTTTGCTTGTTCATTTTTTTTTAAGCGTGAACCTGGAGGAAATTGAGTTGGAACGTGGAAAACCCTTATTTTAAAATATTACTGCTAGATTTATAGTCAATTTAGTGCTAGTGACTCCTTCATTCCTTAAAGATTAATATCTAAGTTGAGATTGAAACATATAAAGTATTTTAACTTTTGGGGAGAGGGCATGCCACAGACCACTTCAGGTATCTGAATCAAATATGACCCTTCTCCCCAGAAAAATACACAAAAATTGGCATATAAATTTAGGTGCAGGTTCCTGAAAGCCCCAATGGGACCACATACCCAACTGGAGAACTTTTAAACATGATCCAGCTCCCTACATTATGTAACCTCTCTGAGCCCATTTTTCTTATTTGACGAATAAAGACAATCCCTTGTACAATGAATATTAAATGAACAAAGTGCTCAGAACAAAACGTGGCACATGGTGAGCACTCAGTAATTGTTATCTGTTATGGTTACAGTTATGTTATTAGATGAAATTTCCGCAACTGAATGACTGTTCTCTGGACAAAGGTCTTTTTTCTTAAAATATTCTTTCATTCACGCACTCCTTCACTCATTTACTCATTCTCTTGCTCATTTTCTTTCTCACTTTTTATTACTTTGTTCTAGGATCTAGGGAATCAAAGAAACTAAAGCTGCAATCCTCATCACCAAGACGCTCTCAACCTAGTGACATATAAGCAGATACTTACTTTCCCCCAAAGGTTTTGGTGTCAGGGTTTCAAATAAGGAAAGGGCAAAGCAAAAGACAGTAGGTAGGTTTGGAGCAAAAGACAGTGTTTCTGTTGGTAAGATTTTAGAAGGTGAGTGTAATACAGTAAGTCCCCTACATATGAATGAGTTCTCTTCCGAGAGTGCGTTCGTAAGTCCAACAAAGTGAGCCTAGGTACCCAACTAACACAATCAGCTATATAGTACTGTACTGTAATAGGTTTAGAATACTTTTCACACAAATAATACATAAAAAGCAAACACACACAAAAAATAAAGAAAACATTTTTAATCTTACAGTACGGTACCTCGAAAAGTACGGTAGTACAGTACAACAGCTGGCATACAGGGGCTGGCATCAAGTGAATAGGCAAGAAGAGTTACTGACTGGAGGAGGGAGAGGAGGTGGGAGATGGTAGAGCTGAAGGATCGCCAGCAATAGGAGATGGAGGGCAAGCTGCAATTTCACTAATGCCTGACGCTGATGGAATGCATGTTCGCATCTTTGAAAGTTCGCAGCTTGAAGGTTCGTATGCAGGGGGACTTACTGTATATTACATGCATTGAGATCTTAATGTGTTTGGAATCCACTAATTTGGAATTGATGAGAGTGGCATTGAATCTTAGACTGGATAGTAGCAGCACCTTCTACTGTTCTTAAAAGTGAAATTTATTAAACAAAGCAATCATACAAAGAACCAAGGAGACTGTTCCTTAGGTGCTCTGTTGATAAGACTGGTTTTTCTTCTGTTGTAGCATCTTGAAGCTTATTGTCATTTGCTTACATTAGACTGTGATCTCCTGGAGGACAGGGAGTCGATCTCATTCAGTTTTGTGCCTAATACTGACTAATTGAATGTATGATTGTATTTAGAGGGTGAAAGAACTTTCCTATTCACTCTTTAAGTCATTGCAACAGAACACATTTACATCGAATCATTAAGACAAAATTACCAATGATTATCTGTTCATTAAGATGTCTACCTGGAAAGCACCTCATTAATCTTTGATTTGTATAGTTCTAGAAAGTATTAAGGTAACTTTAAAAATATTGGGTAATTCAGAAGTTTCACTAACTCTAAATGACCTTTTATCCATTAGATTAAATTAGCGTCACATTCCTACTTACTCCCTTAGAAAAGCTTTTATCTTGGAAAGAAAATGGAAGAAAAGTCTAAGAATTCACTTACCTTTGGTGTCTTTGGGGTTCATAAGGGACTTCCTTAAACATTTTTTAATTAAAATTCCTTTGAAATAGTTTTATGTACCACTTGAGTCCCATTATGTATTTTTTACATTAGGGCCGAACAAACTTCTGAATATAAAATCAAACTGGGATTTGCTCCTGAACAATATGAAGGGAAAAACAGATGTTTTTTTTATGATTGTATCTGGGTTTATTGGGAAAATGTACTTTGAGTTTAAACATTTTTCATAAGAACTAAAGACAAGGTGCCCAATTTTACTGAATAAGGTAGAATGTGAGACAAAACCCAAACTTCCTGGTCTGGTTTCTGGGTCTGGATCCAGTGTCCAACTTCAACTTACTGTTCTAATCTTTCCATGTTTCCCTAATCATATCCTCCGATTTACTCAGACACGTCTGTTTATGTTTTCCCAAACTCATGCGCTTTCCAGCCTGTTCTCCCCTACCCGTCACAACTCACTGAATTCCTCCCCTAACCCCAGGATTTGACATTCAGATAAAATCCTACCATCCTCTCATTCCCCCCACCCACCTTTCCTTTTAAATGAGTGGTTATTGAGTGATTACTCCAGGCCAGTCACTGTGCTAAGTGCTTTACAGGCAGTATCATAACAACCCTATGAGGTAGGTAATGTTATTAGCCCCATTTTACAGGTAGAGAAACAGGATTTGAATGGCAAATTAATTTTCTCAAGAATTTATAGCGAGGAAATGACAGCCAGGATATCAACCCATTTCCAACTGATAATTTTGCGTGAGAGGGTGGCACAAGGGAAGGGAGCAAGGCAAAGATGAAATAAAAGGATCCTGGCATCAATCCTTCTGGACCTAGGATGGGCTAGCTTATAGTACAGTTGCAAACCACCCCTGGGTCTCAGCAGCTTAATGGAATGTTATGACTCATGCGACATGCGCAGTGCCGGCCAGCAGGGGGCTCTGTAATCACTTAGGGCTTCTAATGACAGAGCTCCACCTTGATAAGGACTTATCAGATCACTGCAATAGGGGAAGACAAAGAGGTGAATCTTGCACCAGCACTGAAAGTGTTTACCCAGAAGTGACTTTCGACACTTCCGTTGACATTTCACTGGACAAAGCAAGTCATATGGCCAAGCTCCATGTCAAGGGGGTGGAAAGTGTAATCAGACCATCTTTCTGGAAGGAGAAGAACCAGAAACAGTTGTTGCACAGTACCCAAACTACCCCAGTGCCTGGACAGTCTTCATCGGAGTGTAGATCCTGATTCAGAGCTGGGATGGTGACAAACGCAGCATAATGCAGTTTGCAGACACAATGGAGAGACATGAGTGGAGCTACCACGTTCTCTTCCCCTCAGGGATCACTCATTCCAGTGGGGAAAGACAGAATTCACTGAGAAAATGTCTAAACACCATCATTTAAAAATACTCTCATAAAAAAAGCATTTCCTACTCATCTGATTATGCAAACCGAGAGCAATTATGTGGTTGCATGTTATCATGGGAAACAAATTCCCCTTGTGTTTCTGTCCAGGCTTGGTAGGCACAAGCTTTTGGGCCATTTTCACCTCCAAAAATGTCCATATGCAAGATCTCTTATTCACAATCCACAGTTCATAAAATTTTATCGTGTCAACATTAAAACCAATTTACCTGTTTCCCTTTAAGTATCATTTTGTGTTTTTTTTTCTCTCTTCAAAGTTTGAGTTAAGAACCCTCTTTAGGTTGAGAAGAAAGCTTTCATTTTCCAATTTGAGTAATAAGTGCTCTTTCAATTATGTTTCTTTAGAATTGGAAACAAAGTTATTTTAGACAGTTTCTGACGCTTTCTGGCTTGTCATAAAAGTAAGAAGTTAATGGATTTGAATCCATTCTCTTTCCTTCCCTTCTCCTCTTCCTCTTCTCCTTTTCTCCCCTCATCTCCTTCCCTCTCCTTTCCTCATGCACCTCCCCCTTCTCCCTCTCTCCTTCCCCCTCCCCCTTCCTCCTCTCTCCCTCCTTCCCTCCCTTCCTATCTCCTATACAATCGCCATTTTACTAGCTCCAAATGCACCTTCTATTAACCAGCTCTTACTTCTTCCTAAGGTCAGTGCCTCATCATTTCCTTGTTCCTTCATGCCAGTGTGTGTCCCCGGAATGAACTTCTATAGTGTCAAATACCTTCTCTTCAGAGCTGTAATGAAAACATATTTCTGTGATTATTTGCGGAGTTTTTTGTTCGTCTTTCTGCCAGTAAAACTGCCAGTTCCATGAATGCAGGCGCCAGGATCTCCTGTCATTTCTGTGACTCGAGATCTAACCACAACACCTGAGTTGTGACAGGTGCTCAGGTACGGTTTGGATAGCTATTTAGTCAGCAGCGCTCTTACTTTCCCACCAACCTTGTGTCTGGGTGACTTGGTGGCTTTGTGGCGGATTGAGACCTGCAGGCTAACGCAGATGGGAATGAAGAGACAGCAGAGAACCCCGGTAAAATGAGAACCGCAGCAACAAAATACACGCTCAGCACCATCCTGCTCCAAGTGTTGATATTTTGTGCATAGTGGTCAAGTGACATTTTAGACCAATATAAGCTTGTGGCTTCAAGACTCTGAAATTTTAAAGTGGTATTGATGGAGTGGTACATGGGAGGAAAAGAGGGAGAAAACCCCACTTTTTCTACCAGTTATATAAGGTCCTTTTCTGCCTGCCAGCATGTCTGATATGATAGTCTGAAAGCACGATTTTCTTGGTAAAACAAACACAGACTTCTCTTTAAAAACACCTTTTGATACTTTATGAGTAGGGCTGGTGTATGTAACCGATCAAGACCAACATATGGCTTATTATGACATTTAGCTGATTAAAATAGTCTAGACATAAACTTGAGATTTCAGAAATGTTTAAGTTAAGTAAGAAATACATTTTAATGTACAGTAGATGTGTACTTAGTCCGAGGCCACCTGTATCCCTACAGGAATTACAGAGCAGGAAGTACTTTTCACTCAAGAAGTGTGTCTGAAAATTAAGGTTGTAAATGAACAACAGCTTGTCTATTAGATTATTGCAGCCACAAAGGACTCAGTATGTTTCAAAATGCTCGTGATTTTCAATACATTTCTGTGGCTCGGTTTAATAAAGAGGGATGCTGGGAATGGCTTTGGCTTGAAGGTCTGCAAAGGCACATGTTTAGAAAAGCCCAGAGACTCAATAGTAGCTGCTAGTTAGGCTGTGGTAAAACACACCTGTGGCTAATGGAAAAAGAAAAGTTTGAGCCGCCCCTTGACAGCAGCCTCAGAGCTGGCACCGCGGGTGGGAGTGGGCCGGGGGGGCAGGGCAGGTGTGCTGCGGCTTCGTGGTCAGTGCCCGGCCTTGGCCTCGGTGCCGGGAGCGCCGAGGGTCTCCTCCTGCCTCGTGGGCCTGGGGGACCGCAGCCATGCTCTCTGGTGTTCTTTTCCTGGTCTCTAACTTGTGAATAATGAGGTTTAATGAACATGCAGGGTGGCTGCCAGGGTTAATTGGCTGATGTTTGGGGCCAAGCCCTTTGAAGTGAGTCTCTTATGAGTAGTTGTAGGGCACTCCTGAGGCTTGGTGTAGGGTGTGATTTTTGAGTCATTTCTCTGTCAGTGTCGACCTCTTTGGGGTGTGTAGGAGGTGGGTGAGGTCAGGGAAAGACACGGGGGTGGGGTGGTCAGAGAAGTGCTTCTCTGCCTTTTGAGAGGGAGAGGTTGAAGAAGAGGAGAAAGGGAGGAGGAGGGAGGGAAAGAGAGGAGAGGAGAGAAGAAGTAAAGAGAACAGAGAGTAAACACTTCTGAGGTCTCTCAGGGCCCAGTTCCCGGGTCTCTTTGGGAAATACTGGAATGGACTGGGATGGGACCAGTGTAGAAGAGAATGTGGTACTTTTGCCTTTCTCCTGCAGCCAAACTGTTGAGCTGGCAGGAAGACATGGAGCTCCTGGTGACCTGAAGCCAGTTCCCTGTACTTGTTTGGCCAAGGGTTTCATTCTGTCCGTGCATATGAACTCTGCTAACCTTTTCCTTTCTGGAGCGTTCTGTGGCTAGGACACCAGCATGGTGGCCAGGAGAATGAGGTCCCTCTCTTGGTCTGTGAGTTACCATGTGACTCTCAGTGGTACTCCGTTCTCCTCACCGGTTTCCTCCTTTGAGAGATGAGGAGGAGTGGATGAGCTGGGGCAGTGTATCAGTTAGTTTTGCTGCATGACAAACCACCCTGAAACTCTGTGGCTTCAAACAGCAAACATTTATTTAACTCACAGTTCTGTGGGTTGGCATTTGGGATTGGACTCCTCTGGGTGGTTTTGTGGGTTGGGTCTGGGCTTTGCTGACCTCAGCTGGGCTTGCTCATATGTCTGCGGTCAGCTGGGGGGGCAGCTGGGGCCGGCTGGCTTACGATGGCCACGTCTGGACCATGGGATGACTGGAGCCTTTCTTCCTGAGCTTGCTCAGCCTCCAGCAGGCTAGCCCAGGCTGATTCATGTAGTTGTCAAAGGTTCTAAAAAAAAAGTGGAAACTGCAAGGTCTCTGGAGGCCTAGGTTCAGAACTGGCATGATCGAGTCACATACCAGCCCAGACTGGAGGGTGGGGAATAGGCGACGCTTCTCGATGGGCACAACTGCAGAGTGCGGTGGCCAATATTTTCTTCAAGCTACCACGTCAAGACAGTGAATAGAAATTAGGACAAATAGGAGAACAGCATCTATATTTTTGAGTTTGGCTTCAAGAATTTGAGGTTGCAAGTCCTGGCTGGTGTTTTGAATTCATTATGTGATTTTAAATAAGTTTTTCAACCTGTTTGTTGATTTTAACCACTGTACTTCTTTTGCTTATACATCAAGAAAGCAATGTTCGAGTAGTTAATGAAGATTTTATAGAGAGATTTTCATATCCATCAGGCCCATTGAATAATGGACATTCAGTAAATAACTTTTGCACACAAAGATTAATACATGTATTAATACATACTTAGGTCTGTTAAACATTTTATGCAACACAAAATTTTACTTACTGTAGAAATTTAGAAAGAGGATATAAAGAGATAAAAATAGAAGTCATCTGTTACTCCATCACCAGTGGTAATAATGTATAATTGTTAATATTTTGGTGTAGTTCCTTTAAGATTTTTTTCCAGTGTATGGTGGGTGTGTCCGCTGCAAACCTGGGATCATGCTGTGATACTGTTTTTATAATCTGCTCTTTCACTTTGATAAATATACATTTATTGCCTCATTTTTGATGACTGCACAGTATTCTAATGCACACATGTGCCACAATTCACTGAACCTATCCTCCGTTGCTGGGCATTTAAATATTTTCTGGTTTTTAAACATTATTTTTAAAAACATCAGACGAACATTTTAGCGCTAAATTCTTTGAAAACCTTTGTGGTGTAGAAGAGATGTTTTTGGTCTTTGGCCCTGGTTCCTGGCACAGGGCACCTAAAATCCTTGGAATTTCCTGAGTGATAGGAGCATCTTTCTTCATTCATAAGGTGGCCCTTTTGAGCACACCTGACTTTATGCTAATGAGGTGAGTTTGGATGGGGACCCTGCATAGCCTCAGGATGAAGCCGGTCACCAGCAAGACCAAGTAATTAGAAGACTGGAACTTTCAGCCCCACTCACTGACCCCTGAAAAAGCAAAGAGCAGGGGCTGCCCATTCAGCTCTATAAAAACTCTTGAACAGTGAGATTTGATGAACATCTGGATTAGTGAACAACATCCACACGTCAGAAAGGTGGCACAGCCTAGTTCCACAGGGACATCCAGTAGGTACATGCTGAGAATTGGAGAACTGCTTGGTGGTGTTGGAAAACACGCCACCATTCTTAAATATTTCCTTAGGATATATTTCTAGAAGTGGTGTTGTGGTATCAAAGGGTAGGTATATTTTTAAAACTTTTGATTCATTCTAAAAAAATCAAGAAAATTCAACCATTTGTTCACACGTGACATTGATAAGAATGCCTACATTCTTTGGTCTACCACATTCAACACAGACTTGTAAATGGTTCTGAATCCTTCCGTGATAACTCTATATCTCATCGGAGTTTATACAACTCTCAAGATCAACAAAGTGCAGAGCTGGAAAAAATCCCAAGGTCATTAAGTCTAACCCCATAGGCAAAGCTCAAATGCTCGCACTTTCTCATTGCATTCACTGTAAAGTATTGGGTTTAAGAAACACAACAGACATAACGTTGAGGTGTATCTGACAAACACCAGCCTCACTTAGAGCTGTTGAGTGTGACTGAGTTACTGCTCTTTCTAGGATGAGGGAAGGAGAGAGAACAGACTTCCAAATGGCTCTGGTTTCCCAAAAAGGAGCAAAACAACTTCTATAGTCCAGTTGCTCCTGTCTCTCAACCCAGCAGGCTAAAATCATCAGCAGAATCTCTGCTCAGTGCTGGGGTTTTGAGAGAAACTATAAATGGAGAGCTAGAGCATTTTTCTATCAGAAGGGAAAACTAATGATAAATAAATTAAACACATCTGGAACAAGCATAAGAAATAGCTTAATTCCACTAGAATTTTTCTGCCATTCTTTGCGAATTTTAGAAGCTGGGACAACCAGCACTTCTTAATTCCCTTCAATGTTCAGAGTTCTAATCTGTGTTTTTTTGTTGGCATGCAGTTCAAGCTCAGAGAATGGAATTATAAAAACAAAACAAACATATAACCATCCTTGAGTCTTACTTTTTCCTGGACCCTGCTCCTTCTTTCAAAGGGAGGATAGATTCCAAGCTTGTAGTAGTACGTGACCACACTCCTATAAATATGTGAGACTGCCAATTTCCCGACAAGTCTAGTGACAGGTTCACACCTGGCATTTGCTCATTCCCTCTAATAATCAAAGCATTTTGATGGGGCCAGACTTGTCAGCTCGACTCCTTTTTCTCTTACAATGAGTTCTCTTCTAGAAGGCTCTCGTTCAATACACTTTCCTGATGGGAAAGTAGATATACCAAAGTAGATCTGAATCATGCTCGGTGGACATGGCTTTGCCTCAACCTGAGGATTCTTATGCACACTTTTTGAAACAATAACATTTACCAAATTCCCAGTGTTTTTGACCCCACTCCCATTTTCCTCAGAAATCCCCAACAGCATTCACTTAGGGGTTCTCTTGTGTCCTCATGAAATTCACTGGGGGATAGAGACTTGAATCACTTATAATAGCGACCTGCTTTGTTAACAATCTCTCCCATATATTTTCTTTTAACAGCGAAGACATAAGCACAAAAAATAACCACAGAGTTTTATGTTTCTTATCACCTACTGACACTGTCTTTCCAATTCAGCAGGTTTGAGCCTCCGTGGTTTCTCTATCTTACTTGAATGTGATGAAAAAAACCCTTTTTGTTTTCCTAAACATTTGTTTCTAGGTGTAGTTCATTCAGAGTGTGTTCTATGGCAGTGTTGTTATAAGATCATTAATCACAACAACAACGATAGCAACATAATAGTGGCATTTCAAGGCTCAGTATCCTGACAGCTTATTAACATGGAGAAGTTACGGATCTGCCAGAGGTGGCAGAAAATGTCTTCTGGGATTTCAAGATAGACTTTGAAGACATGGGAAACAATCTTGGCAATGATGTGGTTAAAATTTTCCCAAGGTCAGGGCCATTTTACTTGTAAAAAATGGCTGGAAAAATCTTGTTTTGGAGCATCAGAAAGATGGCGGAGTAGAAGGACATGCTCTCACTCCCTCTTGTGAGAACACTGGAATCACAATTAATTGCTGAACAATCATCGACAGGAAGACACTGGAACTCACCAAAAAAGATACGCCACATCCAAAGACAAAGGAGAAGCCACAATGAGATGGTAGGAGGGGCGCAATCACAGTAAAATCAAATCCCATAAGTGCTGGGTGGTGACGCACAAACTGGAGAACACTTATACCACAGAAGTCCACCCACTGGAGTGAAGGTTCTGAGCCCCACATCAGGCTTCTGAACCTGGGGGTCCAGCAACGGGAGGAGGAATTCCTAGAGAATCAGACTTTGAAAGCTAGCGGGATTTGATTGCAGGACTTCGACAGGACTGTGGGAAACAGAGACTCCACTCTTGGAGGGCACACACAAAGTAGTGTGTGCATTGGGTCCCAGGGGAAGGAGCAGTGACCCCATAGGAGACTGAACCAGACCTATCTGCTAGTGTTGGAGGGTCTCCTGCAGAGGCAGGAGGTGGCTGTGTCTCACTGTGAGGACAAGGACACTGGCAGTGAAAGTTATGGGAAGTACTCCTTGGCATGAGCCCTCCCAGAGTCCGCCATTAGCCCCACCAAAGAGCCCGGGTAGGCTCCAGTGTTGGGTTGCCTCAGGCCAAACAACCAACAGGGAGGGAACCCAGCCCCACCCATCAGCAGACAAGCAGATTAAGGTTTTACTGAGCTCTGCCCACCAGAGCAACAGCCAGCTCTACCCAACACCAGTCCCTCCCATCAGGAAACTTGCACAAGCCTCTTAGATAGCCTCATCCACGAGAGGGCAGACAGCAGAAGCAAGAAGCACTACAGTCCTGCAGCCTGTGGAACAAAAACCACATTCACAGAAAGATAGACAAGATGAAAAGGCAGAGGGCTAAGTACCAGATGAAGGAACAAGATAAAACCCCAGAAAAACAACTAAACGAAGTGGAGATAGGCAACCTTCCAGAAAAAGAATTCAGAATAACAATAGTGAAGTTGATCCAGGACCTCAGAAAAAGAATGGAGGCAAA
Source organism: Balaenoptera physalus (assembly GCF_965194825.1). NCBI lineage: Eukaryota > Metazoa > Chordata > Mammalia > Artiodactyla > Balaenopteridae > Balaenoptera > Balaenoptera physalus. Next base: position 63,761,081 of record NC_138895.1, on the reverse strand, counting down.
GATTGAGAAGATGCAAGAAATGTTTAACAAAGATCTAGAAAATTAAGGAACAAACAAACAGAGACGAACAATACAATAACTGAAATGAAAAATACACTAGAAAGAATCAATAGCAGAATAACTGAGGCAGAAGCGTGGATAAGTGACCTGGAAGACAGAATGGTGGAATTCACTGCTGCGGAACAGAATAAAGACAAAAGAATGAAAAGAAATGAAGACAGCCTAAGAGACCTCTGGGACAACATTAAATGCAACAATATTCACATTATAGGGGTCCCAGAAGGAGAAGAGAGAGAAAGGACCCAACAAAATATTTGAAGAGATTATAGTCGAAAACTTCACTAACATGGGAAAGGAAATAGCCACCCAAGTCCAGGAAGCACAGAGAGTCCCATACAGGATAAGCCCAAGGAGAAACATGCCAGACACATAGTAATCAAATGGGCAAAAATTAAAGACAAAGAAAAATTATTGAAAGCAGCAAGGGACAAATGACAAATAACATACAAGGGAACTCCCATGAGGTTAACAGCTGATTTCTCAGAAGAAACTCTACAAGCCAGAAGGGAGTGGCATGATATATTTAAAGTGATGAAAGGGAAGAACCTACAACCAAGATTACTGTACCCGGCAAGGATCTCATTCAGATTCAACAGAGAAATCAAAAGCTTTACAGACAAGCCAAAGCTAAGAGAATTCAGCACCACCAAACCAGCTCTACAACAAATGCTAAAGGAACTTCTCTATGTGGGAAACACGAGAAGAAAAGGACCTACAAAAACAAACCCCAAACAATTAAGAAAATGGTAATAGGAACATACATATTGATAATTACCTTGAACGTGAATGGATTAAATTCTCCAACCAAAAGACACAGGCTTGCTGAATGGATACAAAAACAAGACCTGTATAAATGTTGTTTACAAAAGACCCACTTCAGACCTAGGGACACATACAGACTGAAAGTGAGGGGATAGAAAAAGATATTCCATGCAAATGGAAATCAAAAGAAACCTGGAGTAGCAATACTCATATCAGATAAGATAGACTTTAAAATAATGAATGTTACAAGAGACAAGAAGGATACTACATAATGATCAAGGGATCAATCCAAGAAGAAGATATAACAATTATAAATATATATGCACCCAACATAGGAGCACCTCAATACATAAGGCAACTGCTAACAGCTATAAAAGAGGAAATTGACAGTATCACAATAGTGGGGGACTTTAACACCTCACTTACACCAATGGACAGATCATCCAAACAGAAAATTAATAAGGAAACACAAGCTTTAAATGACACAATAGGCGAGATAGATTTAGTTGATACTTATAGGACATTCCATCCAAAAACAGCAGATTACACTTTCTTCTCAAGTGCACACGGAACATTCTCCAGGATAGATCACATCTTAGGTCACAAATCAAGCCTCAGTAAATTTAAGAAAATTGAAATCATATCAAACATCTTTTCCGACCACAATGCTATGAGATTAGAAATCAATTACAGGGAAAAAAACGTAAAAAACACAAACACATGGAGGCTAAACAATACATTACTAAATAACCAGGAGATCACTGAAGAAATCAAAGAGGAAATCAAAAAATACCTAGAGACAAATGACAATGAAAACACAATGATCCAAAACCTATGGGATGCAGCAAAAGCAGTTCTAAGAGGGAAGTTTATAGCTATACAAGCCTACCTCAACAAACAAGAAAAATCTCAAATAAACAATCTAACCATACACCTAAAGGAACTAGAGAAAGAAGAACAAACAAAACCCAAAGTTAGCAGAAGGAAAGAAATCATAAAGATCAGAGCAGAAATAACTGAATTAGAAACAAAGAAAACAATAGCAAAGATCAATAAAACTAAAAGCTGGTTCTTTGAGAAGATAAACAAAATTGATAAACCATTAGCCAGGCTCATCAAGAAAAAGAGGGAGAGGACTCAAATCAATAAAATTAGAAATGAAAAAGGAGAAGTTACAACAGACACCGCAGAAATACAAAGCATCCTAAGAGACTACTCCAAGTAACTCTATGCCAATAAAATGGACAACCTGAGGAAATGGACAAATTCTTAGAAAGGTATAACCTTCCAAGACTGAACCAGGAAGAAATAGAAAAAATGAACACACCAATCACAAGTAATGAAATTGAAACTGTGATTAAAAATTTTCCAACAAACAAAAGTCCAGGACCAGATGGCTTCACAGGTGAATTCTATCAAACATTTAGAGAAGAGCTAACATCCATCCTTCTCAAACTCTTCCAAAATATTGCAGAGGAAGGAACACTGCCAAACTCATTCTGTGAGGCCACCATCACCCTGATACCAAAACCAGAAAAAGATACTACAAAAAAAGAAAATTACAGACCAATATCACTGATAAATATAGATGCAAAAGTCCTCAACAAAATACTAGCAAACAGAATGCAACAACACATTAAAAGGATCATACACCATGATCAAGTGGGATTTATCCCAGGGATGCAAGGATTCTTCAGTATATGGAAATCAATCAATGTGATACACCATATTAACAAATTGAAGAATAAAAACCATATGATCATCTCAATTGATGCAGAAAAAGCTTTTGACAAAATTCAACACCCACTTATGGTAAAAACTCTCCAGAAAGTGGGCATAGAGGGAACCTACCTCAACATAATAAAGGCCATATATGACAAACCCACAGCAAACATCATTCTCAACGGTGAAAAACTGAAAGCATTTCCTCTAAGATCAGGAACAAGACAAGGATGTTCACTCTCATCACTATTATTCAACATAGTTTTGGAAGTCCTAGCTATGGCAATCAGAGAAGAAAAAGAAATAAAAGGAATACACATTGGAAAAGAAGTAAAACTGTCACTGTTTGCAGATGACATGATACTATACATAGAGAATCCTAAAGATGCCACCTGAAAACTACTAGAGCTAATCAATGAATTTGGTAGAGTAGCAGGATACAAAATTACTGCACAGAAATCTCTTGCATTCCTATACACTAATGATGAAAAATCTGAAAGAGAAATTAAGGAAACACTCCCATTTACCATTGCAAGAAGAAAAATAAAACACCTAGGCATAAACCTACCAAAGGAGACAAAAGACCTGTATGCAGAAAATTATAAGACACTGATGAAAGAAATTAAAGATGATACAAACAGATGGAGAGATATACCATGTTCTTGGATTGGAAGCATCAATATTGTGAAAATGACTATACTACCGAAAGCAATCTACAGATTCAGTGCAATCCCTATCAAATTACCAATGGCATTTTTTACAGAACTAGAACAAAAAATCTTAAAATTTGTATGGAGACACAAAAGACCCCGAATAACCCCGAAAGCAGTCTTGAGGGAAAAAAACGGAGCTGGAGGAATCAGACTCCCTGACTTCAGACTATACTACAAAGCTATAGTAATCAAGAAAATATGTTATTGGCACAAAAACAGAAATATAGATCAATGGAACAAGATAGAAAGCCCAGAGATAAACCCACGTATCTATGGTCAACTAATCTATGACAAAGGAGGCAAGGATATACGATGGAGAAAAGACAGTCTCTTCAATAAGTGGTGCTGGGAAAACTGGACAGCTACATGTAAAAGAATGAAATTAGAACACTCCCTAACACTATACACAAAAATAAACTCAAAATGGATTAGAGACCTAAATGTAAGACCAGACACTATAAAACTCTTAGAGGAAAACATAGGGAGAACACTCTTTGACATAAATCACAGCAAGATCTTTTTTGATCCACCTCCTAGAGTAGTGGAAGTAAAAACAAAAATAAACAAATGGGACCTAATGAAACTTAAAAGCTTTTACACAGCAAAGGAGACCATAAACAAGATGAAAAGACAACCCTCAGAATGGGAGAAAATATTTGCAAATGAATCAATGGACAAAGGATTAATCTCCAAAATGTATAAACAGCTCATGCAGCTCAATATTAAACAAACAAACAACCCAATCCAAAAATGGGCAGAAGACCTAAATAGATATTTCTCCAAAGAAGACATACAGATAGCCAAGAAGCACATGAAAAGCTGCTCAACATCACTAATTATTAGAGAAATGCAAATCAAAACTACAATGAGGTATCACCTCACACCAGTTAGAATGGGCATCATCAGAATATCTACAAACAACAAATGCTGGAGAGGGTGTGGAGAAAAGGGAGCCCTCTTGCACTGTTGATGAGAATGTAAATTGATACAGCTACTATGGAGAATGGTATGGGGGTTCCTTACAAAACTAAAAATAGAATTACCATATGACCCAGTAATCCCACTACTGGGCATATACCCAGAAAAAACCATAATTCAAAAAGGCACACGCACCCCAATGTTCATTGCAGCACTATTTACAATAGCCAGGTCATGGAAGCAACCTAATTGCCCATCGACAGACGAATGGATAAAGAAGATGTGGTGCATATATACAATGGAATATTACTCAGCCATAAAAAGGAACGAAATTGGGTCATTTGTAGAGACGTGGATGGATCTGTCATAGAGAGTGAAGTAAGTCAGAAAGAGAAAAACAAATATCGTATATTAACGCATATATGTGGAACCTAGAAAAATGGTACAGATGAACAGGTTTTCTGGGCAGAAATAGAGACACAGATGTAGAGAACAAACGTATGGACACCAAGGGGGGAAAGCGGCGGAGTGTGGAGGTGGTGGTGTGTTGAATTGGGAGATAGGGATTGACATATATACACTGATGTGTATAAAATGGATGACTAATAAGAACTTGCTGTATAAAAAAAATAAATAAAAATTTAAAAAAAATCTTGTTTTGAGAGGAATTTAGAGAACACATATATGCTTTCAAAACCCAAGGCCTCGTTCAAACACCCTTTCCTCTGGATAGTGTTTCCTGACTCTTCCCTTTGGATGCTTTCTGTCTTCTCTGACCCCTCAAGGCACTTTGTTGCATTTCTTACATGGCAATGGTCCCTCCATTTTGCCTGAGGATTCTTTAAAGCAGGCGTCTTGGCCTACCCATCTTTCTATCCCTAGCTCATAACAGTGTCTGGACACAGTAGGAATCAATGCTTGTTGGATGAAGGAAGAGAACAGAGAATGAAGGACCACTTGTAAGCACAACTTACCCAGAGATAAGCTCTCCAGAATATTAATAGGTGTGCATAGGAGACAAACACTAGAACAAAAGAAATGAGAAGGAACTGAAGTCTTGAAAATCTCAGGTTTATACCTTCTCAGTTGTTTTTCAATCAATTCAGTTTGGTTTACTCTAATGTCATGTATTAAACATCATTAGTGGTCTTTACTGTAGGGCGTGTTGTATCAGTCCCAGCCTATTCACTGTGATGCTATCAGCTAGGAATGCCTGAGGCCCTCGCCAGGGTCTGTACCACTTGTGTTGAGCCCCCGTGGATATTCCCCGCACTGGGACCAATGTTGTGGCTGGACCAACCCTTGTGATTCTTATTATGATTGTGGGATGCATTTCAGCAACAACCATCAGGGAACTTTAAAGAACAAAATTTATTACTCATAGGTCCTGGAGGGTACATGGCACGCCCAAGAGTCACATAGTGAGGGTGTGGGTCCAAAGGGAGCGTGCAGATCTGGGGCTCTGCCTTTATTAATGTCTGAGGGTGAGGTGTCTAGGGTTTAGCAGGTTCACTCTTTATTGGCGAATTTAAAACGTGAGAGTGGGAATTAGGGAGTGGGAAGAGAGAAGTGGGATCATTCAAGTGGTCAGTTATCTAGGTTACCAAAGGCTTTTAAAAAGGGAACTTCATGGTGGAGATGGCCTAGTTCTTTGTCCAGTTGATTTGCTAGTACGTGTGTCATATGACTGGCAGTGTGTTTCTTTGAGATGGATGTCTTCAAACTGGAAGCCTTGGCGATCATAAAGCTTAATGTCAGGCCCTTACACTACAGGGGAATATCAGTAAAAATAAAATCCTGTATCGTCCTCAAAGTACCCACAGCCCAGCAGAGTGGACAAATGTGTAAAAAATTATTACAGAACATCATAATTAGCTCTACACAAGATGTTCAAGACTTAGAGGTAGTGCAGAGAAAGGCATGTCCCTGTGATGGGTTGGGGAAGTGGAGAGTCTGGAAAGTTTCACAGACTCATGTCTTTGGGTTCTCTGGAAGTTTTCCAGGTAGACAAGAAATATAGGTTGTGTGGTGTGTGGTAAGCTTGTTCTAGGCAGAGTTAACAGAATAAAGAAAGGCACAGAATCATAGATCAGTATGGAGTGTTTGGGGAAATAAAAATAGTTGTTGGAACATTGAGTACAGGTTGAAGAATATCAAAAGATGGAGCTTGGGAGGAAGGGAGAGGTTGAAACATGAAAGCCCTTTTGCTTCAGTAAGAAGTTTGGCCAATAGTTTTCAAATTGTGCTTCCTCTAAAGCAGGAATTTAACTTCTGTAAGCTGATGTGACTCACTCTATTTTTCCAGAAGAAAAGTTCCTTGAGAGTTGGAGCTTCACCTGTAGCCTGTGCTGCCATGTGATTTATCATCCAATTTACTGGTCTTGTGGATGCAGAATAATCTTTGACTTTCTTTGTGAGAGAACTGAACTTTATATGAATTCGATAGACAAAAGTGGTGATTCAGACAAAAGGCAAATTTGATGTTGAAATAGAATGTACACTGTTGGTGGGACTGTAACGTGATGCAGCTGCTGTGGAAAGCAGTACGGAGGTTCATCAAAAAATTAAAAATAGAACCAACATATGATCTAGCAATCCCACTCCTGGATATATATCTAAAAGAACTGAAATCAGGATCTCAAAGAGATATCTGTACTCTCATGTGCATTGCAGCATTATTCATAATCTCTAAGACATGGAAACAACTAAATGTCCATCGAGGGATAAAGAAAATGTGGCAAATTCATACAATAGGATATTAGTCAGCCTTAAAAAAAAAGAAGCCAATCTTATCATACGCAACAACGTGAATTACCATGGAGGACATTATACTACGTGAAATAAGCTGGTCACAGAGGACAAAAACTACATGATCCCACTTACATGAAATACCTAAAATAATCGAGAAAGAGTAGATTGGTGGTTACCAGGAGTTGAGCGGAGAGGGAAATGAGGAACTGTTCAATGGGTACAAAGCATCAGTTACACAAGATGAGTAAGTTCTAGAGACTGCTGTACAACTCTGTGCCTACGGTTAACAATACTGTATTGTACACTGAAAAATTTGTTAAAAGAATAGATCTCAAGCTATGTATTCTGACCACAAAAAAGAAAGAAAGAAAGGAAGGAAGGAAGGAAAGGAAGGGAGGAAGGGAGGAAGGAAGGAAGGAAGGGAGGAAGGGAGGAAGGGAGGAAGGGAGGAAGGGAGGAAGGGAGGAAGGGAGGAAGGGAGGAAGGGAGGAAGGGCATGGGTTCTACAGCCAGGCAGAACCAGTTTAAATCCTGCCTATGTCAAATATTAGATATACAACCTAGGGCAGGTTATTTATTCTGAGTCTCAGTTTCCTTGTTTGAAAATAAGAAATAAGAATATCTGGGGGTAATAATACCTGTTTTGCAGGCTTTGATGTGAGGATGAAACAGAAAACATGTATGAACACATTTAGTGCTATCATGCTAAACGGTGAGGTATATTAGGAAACGCTAGTCTTCTTTGAAAATTCTTTGTTCCATTCTAGACGTGGTAGTAATTGCCAACCTTCTAAAGCATTTTTTAACAGTAGTTGGTGTCTAAGTTACTAATTCTTGTAAGTCTCTCCATTTTTGTAAGTAATTTTAAGTCAAATAGGTAATTCTAGGTGTTCGTTACTGGATTAGGAATCCTGGAGAGAAAAGTAGAAAACAACCTAAATGATAAGAAGTAGAGACTGGCAGAGAAGACTTCCATACACCCATCCATCTGTCCATCCATCCATCCATCCATCCATCCATCCATACATCCATATTCATTCATTTGATAATCTATCCAGTAGGGACAAACGCACAAACGCACACACAACTCTTTTTCTCTGTTTTCTTTACTGTAAGTTTCTTCTTTGTGTTAGATAAGATTTTGAAAGGCTGAGAAAAAAAACTTTTGGGAAGAGAAATAGCTGGAGAGCTTTGAAGGGGCACAGAGCTGATTCTGTGCCATGATGGAGGAAGGGTTTTCTGACAGTAGCTATAATGAGGCTTGTCCTGACTCCCCATTCTCTGGCTTTGAAGCCCTGGACAAATTGCTTAAATTTGCTGAAACCTCAGTCTCCTCATAAATCTGAATCTGGGTAATAACACTATCTGGAGTGCTGTGGAGAGGATGAGTTGAGTTCATGTCCCTAACAGAGAGCTTGCCACAAAGTAGGCACTCAAATGATATATAAGTATGTCCAAATCTATGTCTATCTATTCATCTATCAATCTATAAATAAGATTTGAATAAAAATTTGTTTAGCCTCTTTAGACAATTATTTATCATCAAAAAAATCCTGTGTTAGTAGGAGCTTGGTGGCAGTACTTGCTTTTAAGATGGTCATTGAATTTACCCAGAATATGCTTATTTTTAACATAATTCTTGAAAGGGAAGCAAATAAAAGTAAAAATCTTTGCATAGTTCTCAAAAGCCCCTGAAAATACATTCTATAGCCTATGAGGAGTCAGTGATTTGCACATGAGAACATTGAACTAAGTTATTTTAAATTCCTCTTTCAGTACTAAGATGCTACCTTTTTTTTTCTCAAGGGGGTTGAGGTGGTCGTGAAGTAAAAAACAAAAAGGACAAAGTTAATAGGAAAAGAGCGTTCTGAGTAATTTGTATTCACTGTCATGTTTGTTATCTTGGTTAACTCTTATGGCAATCCTCTGAGAGACGTATTATTATTTTTGTATCTTAAAAATGGTGTAATTGGGGTTTACATCGATAAAATAGCTTGCCTTCAGCAAGAGCAAAAGCACTTGTATTTTAACCTAGGTATACGATTGATGTGTTTTACAATTTCACTGTTGCATTTGAGAAAGAAAATTACATTGTAGTCATTCACTCCTACGTTCAGGCAGCAAGCCTTTATTGAGAAGCCAACATGTACAAGGCACTGAGAGATCTCCAAGGGACTGACTCTATATTCTACCTTCTAGAATATAAAGTGAATGGAGACCTTTAGAATTGTGTGATGTGGTGTCCCTATACAGATGCATTTTGCCTTTATGAAAAAAAAAGAAGGGATTGACTTATTTTATTTTATTTTTTAAAAGTTTGTATTTTATATTGGAGTATAGTTGATTTACAATGTTGTGTTAGTTTCAGGTGTACAGCTAAGTGATTCAGTTATACATATACCTGTATCTATTCTTTTTCAAATTCTTTTCCCACTTAGGTTATTATAGAATATTGAGTAGAGTTCCCTGAGCTCTACAGTGGGTCCTTGTTGGTTATCTATTTTAAATACAGTAGTGTGCATAAGAAGGGATTGATTTATCATGAAGAATGAGGGATGAAGAATCTGTGAAAGCAGGTAACAACATATTTTACTCAGTTCTGCCAAATCTTATCTATAAAAGTACCATCTCCACAATGCCATTCTGTAATGTTGAAGATATCCGTCCTCTCGCACCAATTTGTCCTTACATAACAGCACTTCATTGTTTTGGGGAACAGCTTCTACCACCCCCAACCCTAACATGTCTGAATGTGATGAGAGCTGGCATGTTCTTATTGGACTCCACGTACCTGGCCACAGAAGTTGTTCTGGGGAAGACGGCTGGCCCAAACACAGTGTCTCAGCCTCACTTCCACAGGGAGTGGCAGAAGGTTGGACATGTGATCCAAGCCCAACCAGAGTCATCCTCTGGGATTTTGCAGCTTGAAACTAAGAAAATAAGGGCCCTTTTCTCTCTCATGACAAAATAGGAAGAAGTGAGCCAGGAGCTGCTTGTGGGTGGCCCTGGTTCCTGCCTCCTGAGAAAGACAGAGTGAAGGAACAAAGCCAATGGCACAGAGAAGCAAACCGGAAGTGAAGAAAATCCTGACCGGTTGAGGCCCGAGGCCCCCAGAGCGGCTCCTGTCCCCGCCTCCCCAAACTTCCCATATGGGGGTTCCTCGGCATCCTTCCTACAAATCCATTCTTCCTCAAAAGCTGGTTTGAGTTTGAGTTTTGCTACTTGCATCTGAAAGAATCTGGACTGGTGCGTGTCACGCTTGGAAACAGGGGAACAGCGGAACTCAGGTGTTTGGTGAGCCACGTCACCCCTCCCTTGCAGGTCTGAATCAGGAGGGCAACACAAGTGGAGGAGAAGAAGCCTTGAATCCAGCTGTCCTCTCCTCAGGCAACTGATAGGATCTGCAAATGGGGTGCGGCAACTCTGTCCATAATCTTCTAGGAACCTTGGGCAATAGATATGGAACACTGAAGACTCAAGAAGAAAAAATAAAGGAGCAGAGCTGTTCAGTCACCTCCCTTCCCTTCATTTCGTTTTTCTGCAGCATAAACCTCTCTCATAATAATAGACCAGTTTATACCTTTAATGCTTCTGTGTGCCAGGCACTGCTCCAACAGGGCCAGTATTATATTTAACCTCATTTTACAGATGAGGAAACTGAGACACAGAGATTAAGTAACTTGCCCAAGGCAGGGTCAGGTTTAATCCCAGGTGGCCTGGCTCTAAAGTTCACGCTAATAACCCCATTTAGCAAATCTGGCCTACTAGGCCATTTCTATTCTTTCTACCCCCTCCACTTACTGCCAATATATTTAGTATGTGGCTGATACCACCACATACTTTGCTTTATCTTTTTATTTGTTCCATATCCTCAACCTGATACCATGAAGCCAGTGGCCATGCCTTCTGTCTTTTAGTCACCCAAGTCCCCAGGATGAATGCCCAGCGTAAAGGTGGTACATGATCGTAATATCATATTCTGTGCTTTTAAAAATCAGACAGCTCTATTAACAACTTTCCCATATAACATACGGCAGTGTTAGTTATCTTTATCATGTTGTATATTACATCTCCAGTACTCATTTATCTTATAAATGGAAGTTTGTAATTTTTGACCACCTTCATCCAATTCCCCCTTCCCTCCACCCTCTGACCCCCGTAACCACAAATCTGATCTCTTTTTCTACATGTTTGTTTGTTTGTTTTTGAAGTATAATTGATCTACAACACTATGTTAGTTCCTGTTACACAGCATAGTGATTCGATATTTCTATACATTTCAGAATGATCACCATAATTCTAGTTATAATGTATCACCATACAAAGATATTAAATGCTGATTATATCTCAATAAAGCTGGAAGAAAAAAAAAGGAAAAAAGTCAGTCAGCTCTAGACATGAATACAAACACTTTATAGAGCTTTTAGGGGAGGATAAATGAAGAAGTTATTTTTTCCTTTTCCTTTCAGGTTTCTTCTTGATATTCCAGAAACACGCTGCAAGAAATTTTTCATAATAACAGCTTTTCCCCTTCCCCTACCACCCTCCTCTCCATGTTGAATGTTTCCCTACAAAGAATGCCCCATTTGAAAAGTAGCATTGTTCTACATATGGCTTTCTCAGGATCCAATTAGTCAGGGCCTGCTGGCTCTGGGACATGCTATGGATAATTTTAATGTATGACCTTGTGTTTATTTGCACTATGGGATCAGAAAATAAGCAGTTAGAAGATGTTTGCCCTTGAAAAACATTTTAGAGAATTAACTGCTGGCTTGAGATGTTATCTGCCATGTTTGAGCCCCAAACACATTTTATACCTGTGTTAAGTCTCTGAAAACAGGGATTTGGTAATTGAAGCACTGACCTGATGTTATCTCTGATAATATGCAGACAGGCCCAGCTCTCTGAGCAGAGAGAATTTACAGATTGCAGACAGTGCAAAGAGCAGAGGGGATAGTGGAAAATTTGAAGAAACATTCTTTTAGGCGCATCCGTGTCCACGCCCTCACTTGTCTGAAGTAGTTGTGTGCAGTAGTTTCCTTTTTTTTTCTTTCCCCCTTTGAGCCTGTACTTCTTTTAAAATCTTAATCTGAAAATTATACCATTCAAAATAAAACTCAGAAATCTATTCACCAAAACAGCAACACAGAGCTGTGATTGATGAGAAACCCAAAGGCCTATGTTTTGGTTGCAAAATTTAATTCTAGGACTTTATTTTTGTTTTTTTGTTGTTGCTGTTACAACTTGTGTTTCTACTTCTTTTCCTTTCTCGTAGCTTTCCCCCCATAAAACTAAATTATATCTTAGACTTTTGAAATAGCTTCAAAGTGAAAGCCTGCATTATTTTTAAAAAATAACTCCGTTTTCTCTGAAGGTGGGGTGTTGGAGTTTATTTCAGGTTTTGAAGTGGGACACACCTCTGGGCCACAGGAGGGAAGATGTCCAACTGCCTTGGCAATTCTGTCTCTCCCCTTTGTCCTTTCACAGATGTCCACTAGGACCCCAAGCTCCACTTCCCCCTCCCCTCCATAAGAGCGCGGGTTACTTTTATTCCAAAGGACGTATTGACTGGCAGCGAGAGTAAGGTGTTCCCTGTCTCTGATATTTTCACTAGCCTAAGTCTTTTTACTCTCAATGGACATCTCTGTGACAGACACTTGCCTCTTCCCTGGGGACTGCTTGACAGGTTGGTAGACTTCTGTCTCACCCCTGCCTCTAAGTGCTCCTCTCCTTGCTTCCCTGGTGCCCACTGGAACTTGGTATTTTGTGAGCTGGGCCAGCAGAAGCACCAGCCAGCACCTCCGACCTGGCGGCTGGCCAGAGGGGCTGAAGGAGGGCATGGCAGACACTCAGTTCCTTGGCAGCCACTTCCCACAGAGGGAAGGACGGTAACCACCAGCCTCCAAATGAGACTGTCCAAACCAACCAACCAACCAACCAACAAACAAACAAATGCCAAATACAAACACAAATGAAAGAAACCACACATACTCAGAAAGGCATGAAGTGAAAACTCAAGCATGCTGTTGTCTGGGGCTTTCACCAGCCATGTGCCTGGTGTCCCAGAGAGCTAACGGGGAGGACGGGTGGTTTTGAGATTCCTGTGGTCTGAATACACACCCTCATCACCAAGATGTGACTGGAAAAAAGTGGTCATTGTACAGGCCTCTGATTTATTTCCTGATAAAATAATCTTTACTCTCCAAGGCTAAATGTCCCTTCCCAGCTTCCAGAGAACCCGTCTTTATTCCTGTCCACCAAAGCCTTCTGCAAATTAGGTCATTCTGTCTGTGGCCCTGGAGTCTCAGCTGCCGCCCCGCCTGCCAACACTGCAGTGTTTTCTTCTCTGTGTTTCCCCGGCTACGCCAAATGTCGACGTGGAGGATGGTCACGGGCAAATTATAGAATTTCTTTAAGTGGAAGGAATTAGTTGTCATTTGGAGCCAACAACAAAAAAAACCTCGTTTGCCGTTGGAAAAGGATAGATTTTGATAGGGCATCTCCTTCCTGTCCAGCTCCCCAGCCATTTTCATTTCTTTTACTGAACATTTCACATCTAATGTCACGAATTATCTTGAAGCCTCAAAAGATGGCCAGAGCTGGCTGGACCTCACGGTGCATTCCTAATCTCTCTGTCATGTCAACACCCTTCTTTAAATTAGTGCTACTTACTTTCTCATTGTAGACATATTCCACATCTCAGAAGGGTGGAGATGGAAATTCCACTTGGGCAATGGAAACGGGGATGGTATATCTGTCCTCTGTTGTATACATTTCACCAAGTGTAAGAACCTTAAGTACTGCCACTGGGCAAGGCATATGTAACAACACCAGCATATTCAAGCATAAGCGCTTGAAAATGCCGGTGTCTGTCCCCTTTCCCTAATTACTTAAGGTATTGTCTGTCTATCAGTTACAGGAGAAAAATGCTGTTTTTAATCTCCTATGATCCTAGAGAGAGTGAATCTTGGTACTGGAGAGCTCTTTGCTAAGTGTTTGTGCAGGGTGGTGTACACGTTTGGAAAGGTTTGGGTAAAGCCCTATTGCTCTAGAAAGGAGGAAAGATACTAGGACTGCGGTGGTGGTAGGGGTCCTGGGATCAGAAAAGAAAAAAAGATATATATACACATTTATAAAAATATATAGTATGGTATGGCAGAGAGGCTTGGGAGAGGAGGCATGTCAAATGCCTGAAGTTGTGGGCTTGGGGTACATGATGTAAACTCTTCCATCCCGCCCCCACCTCTCTCCCTGCCCCCCATGAATTCTGCAGTAAAATTCACATTGTTTGCTAATACCCCTAGTGTGAGTGAGTTATTTGGTGGGATGTGAAGTCCTGTGTGTTTGGGCCTCGGGATCAAGACAGGGTCACCTGAGCAGAGCTGATGTTCTCTGACCCGCACGCTTTTGCCTGCTCTCTTGCTCCCTGTTCAACTCCCTCTCTCGCCCCCTCTCTCCTTCTCTTTGCTGATTTAGAAGTTCTGGGGCATTAAGCTGTGTGTTTTTCTTTGTGCAACATGCTTTCTAAAGAGAATATATTGTTAGGATCCCACGGCATGTAAGCTCATGTATTGTGGACAGCTGCACTTGTATTTCCGACAGGAGGGTGATAATTGAGAGGAAAGGAGAGGCTGGAAAGGGGAAATGAAGTAAGCTAGACATTTTTCCCCTCTGTTAAACTGTTTTTGGAAGGATACTGTCTGTTGGGGAAGATGGTCAAGTAACCAGTGGTAGGGTGATTTGTACTATAGTGGAGTTATTCATAGGAGAGTCACTACATTGGAGAAGAAGGTACAGACTTTGAGCAAGGGCACGGAAGAGCAATTGAATCTCGACCCTATGGTGGCCCCGTTATGTGTCCCTGGCTCCATATTGCACTCACTGTATGTACACCAGAGATTCCCCCCTCGAGAGCTGGCTTTAATGGGATCTCCATTAAAGAGAGATCTTTTTTTTTAAATATAAATTATTTATTTATTATTTATTTTTGGCTGTGTTGGGTCTTCGTTGCTGCACGCAGGCTTTCTTTAGTTGTGGCAAGCAGGGGCTACTCTTCGTTGCAGTGCGTGGGCTTCTCATTGTGGTGGCTTCTCTTGTTGAGGAGCACGGGCTCTAGGCACGTGGGCTTCAGTAGTTGTGGCACGTAGGCTCAGTAGTTGTGGCTCCCGGGCTCTAGAGCGCAGGCTCAGTAGTTGTGGCGCATGGGCTTAGTTGCTCCACGGCATGTGGGATCTTCCCGGACCAGGGCTCGAACCAATCCCGCATTGGCAGGTGGATTCTTAACCACTGCACCACCAGGGAGGTCCTAAAGAGAGAGCTTTAATGTGGCTTTAGATAGTGCCAGAACAGAACCTGGAGGAACTTTCAGAACAGAATCTGGATGAACTTCCAGAACAAAACCTGAAAGAACTTCCAGAACAGAACCTGGAAGCAAGAAGAAAGGGAGCCCTGAGGAGCAAGGAGACGAAAGATGACCTTTGTAGCTTGTCATTTTGCCTCAGGCATCGCTAGCTAGCGTTAGTCCTAGGCCCACCTACCATACCACTGATAACCTCTGTGTGCTGCCTTTGGAGGGGGGCCAGGATAGAATGAGAGTCAGGTCTGCGTTGAGAAATCTGGGGTCAAAATCCCAGCTTCTTTTCTTACTAGCTGTGTGATCGTGGGTCACTTTTAAACTCTTGGAGCCTTAGCTTCATGTTATGTATTTTTTTAGTTAACGGTTTTCATGACGTATTTCATAGAAAAGTGTCTCTGGTTCATAAATGAGCTTAACTTCTGCCACAGTTTTAATAGGTTTTAACTATGTTGATATGAAAGGAACTATATGATAACAAATTACGATTATAATTTAGTTACCAAAAATATCAGTAAATAATTCTCAGAGTTTTATTAAAGCTGGAAATCTGTATTTTTTCCCTATGAATAAAGACTTATTGGCCAATGTTAGAAAATTGCTACTGCTGAAATTTTTTTTAATAAAGCACGTATTAAAAGAGCATGCTAATTACTACGTGCTGCAACTCTGAATACGGTATACTCAGAACAAGAGAAATTGCTCAAATGTGCTGTAGAAGCAGTCTTTTCTTCTCAATGTAAACAACTCCTGGCTTCAGAGCAGCATTTGGGCTGAATTGCTAAAAGCATCTTTGTTTATTTTTCTCTGCAGAGACATAGTTAATGAGAGCGCTGAGAACTGGGGCTTCGACCAGGTCTGATGTTAACCCCATGAGGCTAATTTTGTATTTGATAGTTCATTTCACTGGGTCCAGAATCTTGGGCATATATTGGAGTCAAAGATATCACTTTCAGAGCCAGACTTGTTGCTTCCAGAAAACTGGCTTAGGGAGGGTCTTAGCATGCTATGGAGGTTTGGGGTGGGTCGGAAGATTGTGCATGCTTCAAGGCAAACTTCTGGGTCTTAGAAATGGGTGACTTTTTTGGTTTGAAAAAGCTGGTTGGGAGCTGAAGTAGGTACTTCCTTTCCTGTACTGGTCTACCTGTATTCCTTGTCTTCATTCTAGACACCAATTCTTAGCTTCACGCTCCAAGTCCCAAATATCTAATCATAGCATTCAAGACCCATCATGTCCATCCCTAATCCACATTTCTCCTTCCTACACCCCTCTCATTGGCCTTACAGTCTATGCTTCTGTCACAACAAATTACATTTTTTTTCCTCAGAGGAAGCCATTTATATTTTCATCTCCACATCTTTGCTTGTGCTGCGCGCTCACTGCTTGGAATGCCTCCCGCCAACCTTGCCATCCCTGCTGGTTAAATTCTACTCATCATTCAGGGCCCAGCTGCAATGTTCCACCCTCTGAAGCCCTTCCTGTGCAATCACTCTCTTTTGCAGCCTTTCTTTTACGTATTGCAATCCAGTGTAGTGCAACAGTGAACTCATCCCTTCCCCCACCTATGATTAGATTGTAGGCATTTTGAGGACAGGGGCATGAGACCTACCTGGACTAGGAAAACCCAGTCAGGGGCACATTTATTAAGGGTGTTCTCATCTGGTTTTGTCCATCTTACATGCTGAAAGTGCACAAATCTTAAATGTATAGCTTGACTAATTTTTACTTATGTATGCATATATACCCACCCCCTCATCCACCATCTAGATGAAGGTGTACAGAACATGATCAGAATTTAAAAAGTCTTCCTTGGACCCCTCCCAATCAGTCAGTAACCCCCTTCTCCACCCTCAGGCATCTACTATCCTGACTTCCATCATTATCGATTAGTTTTGCCTATTTTTGAACTTCATATAATCGAATTATATAGTATACACTCTGACATTTTCCACTCAACATTATATCTGTGAGATTTATCCATGTTGCTCCATTTATCAGTAGGGTTTGTTACTTTTTATTGCTGAGTAGCGTTCTGTTGTATGAATATACTGCAATTTATTTACATTTTTTACTTTTTAATGAATGGATTGCTTCTAAGCTTTGGCTCTTACAAATAGAGCAGCTATGAACATCCTTGCACATGTGTGTGCTTTGGTGGTCAAAAGCACTCATTTCTGTAGGGGTTATATCCAGGAGAGTTGCTGGGTCAAGGGACGTATGTATGTTTGGTTTTAGTAGGTTCTATAAGAATTTCTCCCAAGTGGATGTATTGATTCTCACTCCCACCAGCAAGGTAAGAGAGTTCCAGTTGCTCCACATTCTTGTCGGCACTTGGCATAGTCAGTCTTTTACATTTTAGCCATTCTGGGGAATGTGTTGTTGAGTCTCATTGTGGTTTTAATGTTTTTTTTCCTCTGATGACTGATGAAGTTGAGCATCTTTTTATATGTTTTTTGGCTATCTTGATGTTCTCTTTTGTGAGGTGTCTGTCCAAGTCTTTTTAGGTCTTCAATTCTGAGCTACAGTAGCCAGATAATATCCACCCAGTCCAGGGACGTGTCAATAACTTAAACATATCAGTTGCTTAAAAGGCTTCTTTAATACAGGGATGCCTTATAAAGGCATCTAAAGAGAAAATTGAGAGAGATTGAATTCTCTACCATGTAATAGAAAATATATACAGTTTACTATCTATTAACTTAGGCATCGTCAGGTACAACAATCATAGTGAAAGCTTGACATACATTTCCAACCACTTCTCACTGTGAATCTGGTGAAAGACAGACAGTTGGGTGTGTCCCTGTTCCAAGTCTTGATTTCTTTTCTTTGGGATCCAAATTCTACAGCCCCTCTTCTGCATGTCTTATGATATTTGGATCAGGCTCTTTTCATATTGGGATCTTTATTACTATGGGAAGGTAATTCTCAGTCTTTTGGTCAACCATTGCTTAAAGTTGGTATTTTAAGTAGTAGAGCTTTATCAAATCAATTCCGTTCAAAGGAAGTTCCTTTCCTCTAGTGTTCTCTGCTGAATGCTGCCACTAATTATTTCTTTTCCAGGGGCCTCAAGGGAAAGGCCTGTCATTTTTTGTCTCTCTTTGTGAGCTCTCTGGCTATAGATGATTAAGGGTCTTACTCTTTAGCTACCTGACTTTCAGTATTATGTGGGTCATTGCCATATAAGTAGTAGAGTAGGCGCTTAACAATTGTTGACTTACATTGAGCTGGGATTTGAGTGGTGTTATCTGTACTGTTCTTTGCCTCATAGGTCTACCTTCATGAGAGAACATTCAGGCAAGCCATGCGCCTTTGTGACTATACTGAAACAGTAGCAAGAGCTCTCTTGATCCAAAATATGCTCACTTTCCACCTCCTAACTGGCCTGGTTGTTCCCCACCATTAGAACATACTCTTTGATTTAAGGCACTGCCTTTAGACATCTCTTAGATTATTTCTGTATTATCTAGAAGGAGGTGGAAAATACAAACTCAGTGGCATCCATTAACATTTTAGTAAGAATTCACTTAGTTATATGGCCTCAGAAAGAAGGCTCCTAAGGAATGGGACTAAGGAGAGGTGAGTGTAGATGTGGAGACAAGGTCTCACACCTGGAGAAAAGCTGCAGGTGACAGGTGTGTGCACTAGTCGGCCAGGGCACCATTATCATGGGACCCCCTTAAATCTTGGAGTCAGGGAACCTGTGTGCAAGTCGCAAATTGCTGCTTTTTACTATACAACTTTAGTAAGTCACTTCACTTCTCTGTAACTTAGTTTTCTTATTTGTAAAATGGAGATAATATCTCCTCTGCATAACTCTCAGGGTGGTTGAGGACCTCATGAAATGATGTATATGAAACTGCCTTATATAATCTAAAGGACTAATCAGACATGTTATATTTATTTCAATAATAATAGTTATTGTTGGAAGTGATGAAAAATGAAGTGCTGTTGGAGACAAATCGCTTACTTTACAATTTTGCTCTAGGCTACAGCTTGTGAACGCAGAGACTGCCTGATAAATCCTTATCTAAATGGAGAGTTTTATATTATTATACAGATAACAGCAGAAAGATTAAAATGCATGTGCATAATGGTAAAATGAGTCCATTAGTGAAAAATTATTTTTATTAAAAATAAATTTAATGTATGAGTGGTTTGCTTTATTTCTAGGATGTTAAACAACTAGTTTGGGTGATTTTTCTCCCCCCATGCAATTGATAAAGTTCATTTATTTTAGCATGGGACAGACTCAGAACAAATGTATGCCTTAGGCCGGCAAATTAGGTTGGTCTTGGGTTGTTTTCACTTTTCCACTTTATCCTTCTTTGACTTGGTTGAGATATGGTTGATCTCTGGAGAATAGGACCACTATTGAAATAGGACAGAGCTGCATCACTGGCTTGTTCTTTTATATCAATTGGATGAAATTTAATAGAGTGAATGAAAAGTACTGAAGACCTCTATCTTTTTTGATTATTTGAATATGCACCTTGCTTTTGTTAGGAAGAAAGACCTACACTGATTTCCCAGGTACAGGCAGAGTCATAGAATGTTTGACTAATACAAATAATGTAATCCAACCCACTCACTTTATATTTAGGGAAGCCGAGATATAGAAAGATTTAATAACTTGTTCAAGGTCACATTGCTACTTGGTGGCAGAACTGTTACCAGAAGCTGGGTTTTCTGTCCTCAGTCAGGGCACTTTCTCTGACCCCCTGCTGCAGGGTGCAGAAGTGAGAAATATTTTTACTAAACAATTGCCACCTTATAGACTTACAGACAAAAGATATTCACTGGCTTTGATAATAATGGCTTGTATCAATACTTGTCAAAAGATAAGAATCCAACAAAATTAGTTCTTTGAGACTAGATTCAATCTGTGTCTTTAGGGGGGAAGGAATGCATCATATTCTTGGGCAGAGTGCCTGGTCCTCAGTGGACAGTCAACCAGTGCTTGTAGCTGAGTGTTTGGTATGTGACAATGCAGGCCAGTGGTGATGCCTGGAATGAACACTTAGATCAGAATCCCTCAGGTGATGGTTTAAAACACAGATCCCTGGATTTTACCCCCTTCTACCGAGTAAAGGTTTCAGTGGCTCTCACCTAAAAATATGAATTATTAACACAATTTTTAGGTGATCTTTTAGTGTTCTAAAAATCATTGCTCTGAGACCTTCTTCCTCATCGGTTCCTAAAGCTTCAGACCAAAGAATTCCAGATGGACATGTAGTAAGAAAACAGTTCAATTTTTGTTTTATTTTTTTATCTAGAAAATTAAGATGGAAAGCAAGTTTTACTTACATTTAATACATGGGTTGGCACTGCACACTTAGGTCATAGAGTCTCACTTCATGGGTCACACATGGCAGTCATGGTACCCCAAGTGAGGGTGGAAACCCCTCAATGCAAACATTCAACAATGGTGACCTTTATTTGCTTCCCATATATGGCCACAGAATGCATATTAATGCTAAGTGTTGCATCAAAGTGTTTAATTTTATAAAATTATATGTATACACATATGTATTTATATAAAATAAAAAGACTTCTACACATGTAATGATCAATGTTATGTATCAACTTGGCTAGGCTATGGTGCCCAGTTGTTTGGTCAAACACCTGTGTAGATGTTGCTGTGAAGGTCATTATTTAGTTGTGATTAATATTTAAATCAATAGACTTTGAGTAAAGCAGATTGTCCTCCATAATGTGGGTGGGCCTCATCCAATCAGTAGAAGTCCTTAAGAACAATGACTAAGGTTTTCTAAAGAAGAAGGAATTCTGCCTCAAGACTCCAACCTAGAATCCTGCATGAATTTCAGGCCTAGAATTTAGACTCAAGATTGTAACATCAGCCCTTACCTGAATTTCCAGCCTGCTGCTTGCTCTATGGGCTTTCCAGCCTCCACAACTGTGTGAGCTATTTTCTTAAAATAAATCTCTTTCTCTCTCTCTCTAAATATATTTTATAGTTTCTGTTTCTCTGGAACACCTTGAACACAACACTAGAAATTTAACATTTTTTATTGAGATGGTGAATGTCCATATCTTGTACTATACAGAGTTTCAACAATAATCTTATTACAAATTTTTTGTTATCAAATGTAAAGATAAGTTGCTAATGTTTTTCTTGTTTTTGTTTGTTTGATTTTTACAAAATCACAAGGTTTACAAATTTATTTCAAGTGGCCCTCACTAAAATGCTACCTAAGAGGTATTTTTGAACATACCAATATATTTAATCTGTCCCTTTGGATAACTGTGATATTTTGAAAATAAATAAGAAATAACCTATTTTCAAAAGAAATTCTTGCCATGGAGAGCTTTAAAGATGCAAGTTTATTTATTTATTTATTTATTTATTGAAGTATAGTTGATTTACAATGTTTTGCCAGTCTCTGCTGTACAGCAAACTGACTCAGTTATACACATATAGACATTCTTTTTTTATATTCTTAAAGAGGCAAGTGTAGAAACTAGATTGTGCTTGGTGTGTTTTTGTCTCCAAAAATGATTACATGTTTTGTCTACAAAAACTTTTATATCTGCATATTAAATAACATTAAAAAGAGAATTTTCTAACCTGCTTGAAAGTCTAGAGTTTCAGTGGATTTTTAACCCATTTGTGAAACATAAAAATGTAGCATCTTCCAATTAGTTTGCAAGCAAAAATAAGTGGCATAAGGGAAGATGGAAATTTACCAGCTGAATTTTAATTGAAACCTTTGCATAATTAATATTATAATAATAAGCATGGCTGTATAAGTATAACCAATGATGCCTTTCTTCCACTGGTATGTATGTATCTGTGGAAGGCATCTTTCTGGCAATAAATTAGCTTTATTTATCTGGATGCCAAATACCCAGAACTGAAAAACACATAATCGAATTGCGGTATCACCAAAATTTTCAAGTAATGCCAGATACTCAGTCCCTTTGCTTGCACTAAAATATTATTAATAATAATTTAATTATTTTGTTCTATTATTAAAATATAATAGAGCAATATTTATTTAATTTCTGTTTTTCATTATATTTTATAAAATTATGTAATTTATGTGTATAGTAGTGCAAGGGAATAGTTTATAAATAAATATATGCATGTTGAAGTTGTATGCTCAAAATCTACTTATGTTTGGGATGAGTGATTAAAGAATTTTGGAGTACGATGCTTGCATTATTGAAGAGTACATGACTGAAGCATGTCCCACCGTGGCAGGTGGAATGGTCACAGCCTCACAGCTGCAAGCCATGAGCTTTAGGGCAATCCTGCCACTACTTCAGGATAGGAAGTAAGGGAACAATCTGTGCCCAATGGAAAACCCCAGGAGGGTAAAGCAAGGCCAAGGGCAATTATGCCGAGTAGAATCTGTCCAGGAGGCTAATACCCCCCTTCTTGTAGAAATACCCTGGGACTCAGGGAGGAGGAGGGAGAGAGAAGAACTTGGAAGCCTATCAGGGAATACAGGAAATTTAATTTGAAAATTAGAGAAGGTTTTCATTTAATGGGATTAAGGAGAGCATTGGGTAAGTACTGTTTAAAAATGTAAAAACGTGTACAGCGTGGCAGTCTGCCAGCAACCTATAGTAAGTAAACTCCCCTCCCCCTTATCTAGAATGGCTCTTTGTCTTTTTTTTTTTTTTCCCCTGAAATATTAAACTGTTTGGCTAGCTGATCCATTTTAGAACATGCTTTCAAATGAAAAAGATACAACATGATAGTGTGACTTTTTTCTTCTTCTTTAGGCTAGAACTTTAGTTCAAACTACTGAGGTCTGGTTAGGGTTTGGAGTAAAAGATTCCCTTCCTCAGTTACCCAGGGTGTTTACTAAGGAAAAAGAAACTCTGAGGACCCAAACAGATAGGGATGTGGTCAGTTTTTTGTTTTTTTGTTTTTAATCTCTAATGCTAGAGTAATTACTGCCTACAAAAAGACTTGATAAAGCGTATGTGTGCAGTGGTATCCTTCGGAGGATCGTGGGGAGGGATACAGTTTTCAAAGAGTATATTGTACTTTGTTGCAAAATTCTCTCCTTCCTCTTGGCAAATATTTGATTATCATGCAGGGAGTGGAGAAAGGGGAGAAAAGGAGATTATGCAGGGCACTTCAGATAGCAGTTCTCCTTTAGAACCTCTGTGGGTTTAAATGAAAGCAATCAAAGAGA
Source organism: Balaenoptera physalus (assembly GCF_965194825.1). Classification (NCBI taxonomy): domain Eukaryota; kingdom Metazoa; phylum Chordata; class Mammalia; order Artiodactyla; family Balaenopteridae; genus Balaenoptera; species Balaenoptera physalus. The sequence continues at coordinate 63,737,633 of NC_138895.1, read as the reverse complement.
TAGAAACAGCTTCTAATGCTTGTCTTTACATTTAGCAGATGGTGTTACTCAAGTCGAAGTTTGCACCTCTTAAGGCTTTTTTTCCTCCGAGTCTGCCTCTTAGGCTCTCTCCTCCGAGACGACCCGATAAAGAGCAGCCGGGCTCTGATGCCCAGAGGTCCGTGGAAGGGGCTGCCCCTGCCTAGAGTGTGGCTTGCGGATTAGGAAGATGTCTGGGAGCCCTCGTCATGTCCTGGAGAGGGGAGGAGGTTGGTGGAAAAATCAAGTGTAGAATTAGGTCTCTTTCTCTCAGCTCACAGGTAACGATTAGCAAGTTCCTTATCTCTACCTTCAGAATATATCCAGAAGCCAACCACTTTTCAACCTTCCACCATTACACTCCTATCAAGCTTAATGCTTATTTTCCCTCAGCACTTCGTGGGTACCTACTGCTGTGTCCTTTGCCGTCTGTGGCTGCTGCTTGGAAGTTTTCTCGAGAGCTAGTGCTTGCTCATTTGTGTGTAATCTGTGTCTTCTCTCTGGCCCTTTTGAGATTATTTCCTATCCTTAATGCCCTGTCGGTATGGATTTATTTGTATGTAGCAGAAGGCGTTATTGCTCTGAGACCTCACTTTGTTTCACTTTGAAATGCTCAGCAAATATCATTTCAGATATTGCTTCTTTGCCAGTGCCTCCATTTTCTATTCTGTGGACAGCTATTAGTTAAATACTGGAGACTTTCATTCTCTTATCCAAATCTCTGAGCTGTCCTAATTAAAAAAAATCATTTTGTCTTCCTGTGTCATATTCTGGGTGACTTTCTCAAGACTATCTTCTAATGAATGAATTCTCTCTTCAACTAGGAACAGTCCAAGATTTATCCTGTCATGGCATTTTTATTTCAATGACCACAATTTTTATTTTTTAGGCTTAATTGGCCCTTTTTCATAGCTTCTTACTCTTCTTTGATTTTTGGCTGCTTATTAAGTCCTTGTACTTTTTAATGGACATGTTGGCTTCCATCTTCTTCTTTGATGTACTTAAATTTAAAGTCTTTGATATTTCTATAAAATCATTTTCATATTGGAGTACATTTGTGTTCAAGTTATTTATTTATTGGCTATCGCTTGGGACATTATATTTTCCCGTGCACTTTGAAAATTTTATTTCCATGCTCTTTTTGAGTAGAAGGGATCTTAGTTTTGTGTATTTTTCTCTCGTGGTTTTGCAGTTTCCTTCACTCATTTCTTTGAGTCCCCAAGCCGTAGCCAGGTCTGATAAAGGCAGTTGCATGGATTCCTGCCTCAGGGTGTTTTGTGGGTAAAACTGTGTCCCCTAAGAAGATATGTTGGAATCCTAACCCCGTTACCTGTAATTGCGATCTTATTTGGAAATAAGGTCTTTGCAGATGTAACCAAGTTAAGATGAGGTCATCTTGGATGAGGGTGGGCCCTCATCCAGGGGCTGATGTTTTATTAGAGAAAGGAGAGGGACATTTGGACACAGAGACACACTCACAAGAGAAGACAGTTATGTGAAGACTGAGGCAGGGATTGGAGTTATGCTGCCATAAGCCAAGGGACATCTGGGGCCACTGGAAGCTGGATGAGGCAAGGAAAGATTCTTCCCCAGAGCATTCAGAGGGGGCATGTGTCTAACCTCCAGAATTGTGAAAGAAACCATTTCTATTGTTTTAAGCCACCCAGTTTGTGGTACTTTGTTACGGCAGCCCTAGGACACTGCATTAGTATTAGGGTGATATTGGGAATGCTGTGGTGCCATCACAGGGGCAGAGTTTAGTTGAGTTGGTGGCAGCTTCTACCGGCCTTCTTGGACTCACATCTATGGAAGTGCACTTGCTCCAGAGATTGACCTGACCTGTTTTTACTTTTGTGCCTCTTCTGCAGTAAAGAGGTTGAGAGAGGCCACTCTAGTCCCTGACTTCAAGCAGTTAGCCTGGCTTGTGACCCCATTTCCCTTTACCCTGAAGGAGACACACCCCTACCTATTGCTGACATATTTGAGCCCAGAATCCACCAGTCCTAAGTTGTCAGTCCCGTCTAGGACAGCATTTTGCGCTTCTGTCCCGTCTGTAGTCCACAAATATACAAATGTATTTATCTTGTTTTTGAACCAGCTATGCCTTCTTGGTTTCTCTTTATTATATTTTATCAGTCATTTTGTACGTTTAGAGCCCAGGGCATGGAGAATGGACTTACTGTGGCATCTTGACCAGAAATCTAGTCTTTAATGCACAGGTTTTGTTCCTTTGTAAACTGTACATAGTTGCTTTTTGTCTACTTGACAAAAATAACATTAGTGTAGTTCCATGTTATTATAAACTCTTTATGAACATAATGTTTAAAGCTTGTATAATATTCCACCAAATGGCAGTGGGGCAGTTCTTTAAGGAGATACTTTGTGGTGATAAAATATCTCAGCCCAGCAGCTTAAAGAATCATTGTAAGCATATTAAAGGCTGAGGTGTAGGAATGCCACGTGGCCCCCCTTTGGTGTTTTGAGTCAGAGTGGAAGCAGTAAAGTTGAGTAACTAACTTAAGAGAAGTGTTTCTGCTGTGTTCTAAATTCCCTGAGCAAGGAACATTTGTTTAAGGCAGGCTTCGGAATCCACTAATCAGTGTAAATGGTTTCCATGGAATTTCATTGGTTTCTGAATATAGCCTCAGGTTATGTTCTGTGAAGATAGTTTTGAAATTTTAAATGATGGTAACTTGAAATCAAAAATATTTTCCACTGGAGGTAGGAAATAGGCCACAAACTGCCTTCTCCCACAATAGCTAGGATTCAGGTTTTAATACCCAGAACTTTCTCCTGAGATTCTAACAGAGCACCCTTTTGGGACTCCCTTGCCCCATCCTTCTTGAAAGGGGCACTGAAAGCACTTGTTTGTGTCTGGGAGAGCAATGTGAGTTTCCACCCCTCTCACAATAACATCTGCCTTAGAAATGTGTAGGGCTCCCCAGCATTCTGAACCCTCTTCATAAAAAGAAAAAGAGAACGAAGAGATAATTCGAGAAATGTTGCACCAGTAGGGGGTTTTATTGAGAGCTGTACTGTTATCCGTTGGCTGAGAAAAACAATTTCAGTATCTGAAATCACAGTATTGCAAAGGTTGACTTAGCTGTACTTAGACCAGTTCTTATTTGATTCTCCAATCTCTTCTACAACATTCCCAAGAAATGGTCATTAAACGTTTGCTTGAATATCTTCAGTTATAGGGACACATTACTTATAGGGGCAGCATATTCCATTGTTGGACAACCACAGTTGTTAGAAAATTCTCTATATTGAGCAAAGGGCTGCCTTTCCCATCTGTTTCTGTCCGGAGCCACAGATAAGTCTAGACTTTTCTTCCGTTTAGCAGCCTTTAGGTTATCTAAAGACAATTGCAGCGGCCTCCTTGGATCTTCTTTTCTGCAGTTAGTACATCTCCGTTCCTTCAAACATTTCTCCTATTTCTTTAATTTCAACTGAAGAGATGATCCAGGTTGGGTCTGGAACGGAGGCCAGAGATGGTGTCTTAGAACACAGTGGGAAGTCAGCCTTGCCAGAGTCAGGCAAGGACCAGTAAGTAACAAAATAGAGTTCAAAACCAGAGACCGTTAATTAGGAAGGAGTTAGTGTCAGGGAGTTACTATAGAAGCAGGGTGAATTCTCTCTGAAGAAGAATTTAGCAGAAGATTGGAGTCTACTACTTAGGGGGATGGAAAATAGCAAGGGGTGAGTTCCAGATAAAAGAACTGGTTAGGGCACAGGCTGAGAGTCAGCGTCCAAGAGACCCCATAGAATCAGGGTAGATGAGAGTTTTCTGGAGGCCAGACAAGATATCACCATCCAAGAGAACAACTCTACCTTGTGTTACTTGCCTGGACTGCTTCTTAATGGGAAACACAGGTGGCCTCTGATATAATGTGAAATGACTTTGTGGCTCTTCACCGTCCTCTTCTCTCTCCAAAGGACAGCCTTGAGTCTAAGTCACTTTGATTCACATCTATCGAACAGCCTGCAAAAGAGAACATTTTGCCTTCTGACAACAGCTGCTACGAATCCTGGAGCATAGATTTGTGGTTTATTGAAGCACAGCTATAGATCGTTTTTATTGGCAGATTCGTATCTCCCAGCTCCTTCCACCCTTACCTTACCTACATCATAAACGAAGGTCCTAGAGAGATGTAGTCTGAAAAAATCTAAAGCTATTAGCTTCAATTTGAAATAGAATTTTCTCCTGGTTGAAACCTCATTTTTTGCAATTCAGCTCAGTTTCCTTCAAATTGAGGCCTATGGATTTAGGCTACGATTGGAACTTCTCTCAATATCTATTTTTCGGGTTGAGTTTGCTCAGATCATGAGCTGAAGAATGCGAATTTGTGATTTTGCTATGGTGATCCTGCCCGTCTGCTGAGCAGTCAGGTAGCTCTGGGCTGAAACTCTGACTTCCAGCCAACGGACTGGTCTTGGGTGAGCTCCCTAATCTCTTTGAGTCTCAGTTTGCTCATCTGTGTAACAGGGATAATCATGACCTATGGGATTTACGTGAGCTGATGGATGTAATGTGCTTATACAATACCTGGCACAGAATACATGCTTTATACATGTAGATTTAAAATTCTAACCAAGTCACAATAGCTTGCACGTAACAACAAATAATTGTTACATAATAAGTAAATGAATATCCTTACCGGCCAGCGCCGATGATGAAAGCTGCACATCTATTTACCAAAATTGTCTTCTATAATATTGCGAAAATGATTTATCCAGATTGCAAGACCAGTCAATATGTATGAATTGATCTCTTTCTTTAATTTACATGTTAATAGTAGCATCACTAACTGAGAGAATTATAACAGGAACTGTGCTAAATGCATATAAATATTATCTTTAATTCTCACAGCATACCTGTGAGGTTGGTATTATTATCCTTTCTGAAGAATAAGAAAGCAAACTTAGTGAAGTTAAATAACTTTCCCCAAAAATACACAGCCAGAAAGTGGCTGAGTTCACATTTGAATCTGGGTCTAACTTCAAAATTTCCTTCAAACCCAATTGAGAGGAGCTGTGGGAAAGATTTGAGGTTGCTTATTTCTTTTCTTTTTTTTTTTTTAAATTAATTAATTTATTTATTTATGGCTGCACTGAGTCTTCATTGCTGCGTGCGGACTTTCTCTAGTTGCGGTGAGCGGGGGCTACTCTTCGTTGTGGTGCACGGGCTTCTCATTGCGGTGCCTTCTCTTGTTGCGGAGCATGGGCTCTAGGCGTGCGGGCTTCAGTAGTTGTGGTGCACTGGCTTAGCTGCTCTGCAGTTAAGATGTGAGATCTTCCCGGACCAGGGCTCGAACCCTTGTCCCCTGCATTGGCAGGCGGATTCTTAACCACTGCACCACCAGGGAAGTCCCTAGGTTGCTTATTTCTAAAAGAGTGTCCTTGGAGAGCAGAGACTCCTGGGGCCATGGGACAAGAAATGTTAGATTCCAAGTTTAAGTAACAGTGAGGGCCAGGAGAAGAGGGACATGACTCTGGGGGTGGACATGGGTCAAAGTCAGTGCAGAATGGCCTCAAGGCAGGTGGGAGAGAACTAGTGAGTGTTCAGGATACCTCTCTACTCCAGCGTGAAGGGAGAACCGTCAGCCAGGTGTCTAGAGGAGCTGCCGTAGGACCTGAGCCACTAGCATGCAAACTACACTAAGGTAGAGCCTTTGTCTTGTTCACGCTATGAACTGTGCGTGGTCTAGAGAGGGCACCCAGTAAACATTTGTATGTACAAATAGATGATTGATTAAAAACATTTGCTCTAATGCTTTGATTCTGAAATGGAGGAAGTAACTGGTCCAGGACACAGGACTCCAGGTGCTACTGGCCCTCAGTGGTAGGCACCCTGCTTAATACTGTTGAGGAAGATGAAGTAAGGAGTGGTACCCATGCTGTCTTCAAGCAGAAACCTAGTGTGGGTATGATGTTTACCATCTCCTTGTTAAGCTACAGTTTTTAAGACAGGCCCTTAAAAGGTTGTTTATTTCCTGTCAGATCCTTGGCCTCCACAGTAGGAAAACCAAAACCAAAAATCAATCCCTTAATGCAGTGTATAAATTTAAGTCTTTAAATGGGATCAGAGTGTTCTTTACCGAGGTTGGAAATGATTCAGTCGAATTGGTGAAAAGATGACACAAAACAAGCTAAACATATTGAAACACGTTTCTTCACCAGGGATTTCTGCACTTGTCCAAACTATAGTTTAGAAACTCAGATAATGTCTAATTGCATTAAGAAGAGTCAAATTCCATGTTAATTCCTCTAGGCTACTCAACATTGGCCACCATCTCTTTTTTTTTTAATTAATTTCATCTGTTTCTTTGTTTTTTGTTGTTGTTTTTAACATTTTATTTATTTATTTATTTATGGCTGTGTTGGGCCTTCGTTTCTGTGCGAGGGCTTTCTCTAGTTGCGGCAAGTGGGAGCCACTCTTCATCGCGGTGTGCGGGCCTCTCACTATCGCGGCCTCTCTTGTTGCGGAGCACAGGCTCCAGATGCGCAGGCTCAGCAATTGTGGCCCACGGGCCTAGTCGCTCCGTGGCACGTGGGATCCTCCCAGACCAGGGCTCGAACCCGTGTCCCCTGCATTGGCAGGCAGATTCTCAACCACTGTGCCACCAGGGAAGCCCCTGGCCACCATCTCTTAAACAGCATTTGTTTTTCGTGTCTCCTTGGCCTGTCAATGTTTCTTATGTATGCCTCCGCTTGGTGGGTTTGGAGTGGGGTGTGTAGGGAAGGGGAGAGGAAGGGATAGAAAAGGTTGGTTTTGATTGGAAGAGCTTGTTGGGCAGTGTTAAGTCACCTTTGACACTTTCACTTTCAAACTGGGATCTTGTCTTTGATATCAAATGGCTCTTTCAAGAGTAGCACCTTAATACGTTAACATAAATGTGTATTATAAATAGAAGGATTTTTTTAAATCTCTTTTATTGTGTTCCATAATAACAAAAACCTTTTCCTTATTTTTTCCTGCTTAGCACACAATTGATGCAGCAGACGATGTGAAACTTTTTTTTTAATGTTGTCCCAGGACATCATAAGGCAGGGCAGCTTGTCCCTGGTGTATATTTAACTAGCATATTAATGAAGGGAAAAGCCTAAGTATTATTGTGGTTAATGCGGTTCTTTAAAGCTTCACAGCACAAAACAACATGTTTCACGTTACTGTTTACCCCCTTGAAGGAAACGGTGGTTTTAAGGGGACATCGTGAGATCTATCTGATTATGTGCCACCATGGCTGCTCACATATCTCCTAGAAATCTGAAACGCTTTAAACCCATCCCCATATTTCCATGGTGAGAATTTCCACGTGCAGTGCCCCCAAGCCCTGCTCTCGTCACAGAATGAGATTATTTACTGGAGGGCTCTGTTAATTACTAAAACAAATAATTTACCACCTTTTTTGGATAGGCATTGCAATATGTAATCATGGATATTAGAAACCTTTTGTCATCTACAGTTTTAGATGTTTCTTTTTTCTTAAGAATGGGAAAGGGGCCTAAATGTTCTTGTCTTCTGTGACATCTGAGTCCCTGTGCCCAATTCACTAGCTGGAGTAGGTGGATCGATTATTTGTTTGGGGGCTGGAACAGAGCAGCGTTTGCTGTCAGGGACCCACCGACCTACGCCCTCTTTGGCTTTCACCTGTACAGTAAGTCCCCTACATATGAACGAGTTCTGTTCTGAGAACGCGTTCATAAGTCCAATTTGTTTGTAAGTCCAACAAAGTTAGCCTAGGTACCCAACTAACACAATCGGCTATATAGTACTGTACTGTAATAGGTTTATAATACTTTTCACGCAAATAATACATAAAAAACAAACACAAAAATAAAGAATACATTTCTAATCTTACAGTACAGTACCTTGAAAAGTACGGTAGTACAGTACAACAGCTGACGCTTCTTAGCAGTACCAGCTACATCACCGCTGCTTTTACGCTTGCTTCTGGACATCCTGGGCTTGAAATAAAGATACTGTATTACTGCACTCTGTACAGTATGGTACAGTAAAGTACACAAAAGCACAACCACTAGTAGAGGATGCACACATGTGACATTGTATGCCAGATGCATGAACTGATGTGATTGGACATGTGAAAGCACCTTTGCATCTTTGAAAATTCGCAACTTGAAGGTTCGTATGTAGGGGACTTACTGTAAAGGCAAAAGCTCTGTGTTTTATAAAATGTCCTCATTCTGTACTCATAAAGAACCTCTAAACATTAGGATGATTCTTTAACAAGGTATATATCCTGATCAAATGAAGTCATCAGAAGGACCCAAATGCCCAGTTATCTATAGAAGCTTCTATACAATCCTCCAGACTTGTTCACAGACAATGAAACGTGAAAGCACCTTCACACCTTTGAAATTCACAACTTGAAGTTTCGTTATATCGGGGACTTACTGTATACCGAGAGGCTGCTTCCTGGGACATCTGTGACTCTTTGCTTGGGGACAGTTTTTCTGGCTGGGATCTGTGGCGTAAGTTGGAAGTTCTAGGGAGTTGATTCCCCAGAAGCAGCCTCAACCAATGAAGGATGAGGAATCGGTGGATAAAAGCCACAGCTTTCTTGCTCCTCAGTTAGGATAACTCTGAGGGAGAATCCTCACTGTCTACCAGTGTCCCCCATGGGAATCAAGCTCCAGGTGCTTCCTCCCTAAATACAAAGCACCCGTTATGCTTCTCTCCCATCCCTGCCACAGTTCCCAACTCATGACTGGTGCCTTCAGCATTTTCACCTCCCAACCACTCTACTGGCACTTGAATCCCAAAATCTGTTTCTGAAGAAATCCAGAAATCCTCAGGAAAGGTATCTGAAGTAATTTTGGGATTCAAGCAGAAGACATCTGAGTTATATTGAACCAGCCAGCCCCAGACTGTCATGGAGAAACTCTATGTCTCTTTGCTTTAAAAAAAAAAAAAGACTTTATTTTTTAGAGCATTTTTAGGTTCACAGTCAAATTGCACTGAAATTTTAGAGAATCTCCCCCACCATAAATAGCCTGCATGAGACCGGTACATTTGTAACGATCCGTGAACCTACGCTGGTGTGTCATCATGACCCAATGTCCAAAGTTTACCTTCGGGTTCACTCTTGGTGTTGTCCATTCTGTGGATTTGGACAAATGCACGACGACATGCATCCACCGTGCTCTTGCTTCTCCTTAAGGATTGAATCCATGTTTTTTTCAAACCCTAAATTCATATTTAAATTTTACTCCTTTAGCTTTCCGTTCTGCTGCATTTCATCTGCGGGTCAGTGGGGGGAAAGCCATCCCTCAGCAGGTCATTGGGGGTGGCTGTGCATTCCTAAACGTGGAGGGATCATCACAGGCCCTGGGATCTTTGGTTGAAACAGGCTATGTAAATATTATCTATTATTATTGCTAATAATGACCCACAGCTGTAATGGCGATAAAGCTTGTGTGCAACGAGTCCCAGATGCAAGTCTCCTGGGCCCTTGTGCTCGACGGCGATGTGAACAGCAGTGAACTTATCTTGTCAGACCCTATCCCCACGCAGGGAACGAAATCCCTGTTGCTCAGAAATGGTGGCCTGTTGTGCTTTACTGCAACTCAAGCCTCATTTGCACTTCTGAGCAGTTTTCCCCACTCTTTTCTTTTTTTAAAAATGTAGAATGTAATAATCAGCTATAGTTCTTGGTGGGAGGTCCCTTGTGCTCTGCCCTAGATTTTCAATCTGGCTGTCAGGCCAAGCCAGATTGTAGACGGGGGAGGATTATTTTTGTTTGTTTGTTTGTTTGATTGATTGGTTTGGTTTTTTTGGGTTTCAAAGTAGGGGGGGGTGGCAATTTTCTTTCTTTTCTTTCTTTTTTTTTTTCCCTTTCCTTCTCCCCCTTTCCTTTTCATCCTTTCTCAATCACAGTGCTTGTAGCTGCACAGCTTCAAAAACTGTACATCCTCCCTGCTGGGCTGCAAGCAGTGAATTACCTCCCTGGGTTGAAGGAGAAAGTGACAGCCTGGGACCCAGGAGCCCAAGGTAGCTGTGTGGCTGAAAGCTTCCAGCTTAATATCTCAGCAAGTTTTAGATTCCCAGTCTGTCTTCTGTCCACGGGTATTGGAAGCACTGTGGAGTTACAGCCTTCTCTCTTATTTCCTCTTAAAAGTCCCTATAGGGACTTCCCTGGTGGTGCAGTGGTTAAGAATCCGCCTGCCAGTTCAGGGGATATGGGTTCGAGCCCTGGTCCGGGAAGATCCCACACGCCGCGGAGCAACTAAGCCTGTGCGCCACAACTACTGAGCCTGCACTCTAGAGCCCACGAGCCACAACTGTTGAGCCCACGTGCCACAACTACTGAAGCCCGCACGCCTAGAGCCTGTGCTCCGCAGCAAGAGAAGCCACCGCAGCGAGAAGCCCGCGTACTGCAACGAAGAGTAGCCCCCCGCTTGCTGCAACTAGAGAAAGCCCACGCGCAACAACGAAGACCCAATGCAGCCAGACAATAAATAAATAAATTAATTAATTAAAAAAAAAGTCCCTGTATATTTTCTTGAAAGCAATTTTGATCTGGTTATATTGTGTTTGTTGGTTGGTTTGCCTTATCCAACATCTGCCTGCCTTACCGACTGTAGGGACCACCTCTCCGTGTCCAGCACATTGCCTGGCACTTAGGGAGGGCTCAGCAAATCCTTGTATTGAAAGAGCAAATGAATGAAAAGCAAAAAGGAATCCCAGCTGTCAAATGGCCCAGTGTTCTCCTCCTGCAGATGAGAAAAACAAAAGTTCATTGAGGAAAATGACTTCTGAGAAGTTTCAGAGCGAAGATGCAAACCAGGAGGAAAACGCTTTAAACTTCCAACACGCCACGGAAATAGAAAGTGTATCCTTCTCCTGGTGAACTGGGCAAGGCGTCAGTGTGCTGATGGGAGAGCAGAGTCTGGGGACCCAGACGCGCACCCCACCTGGAAGGGCGTCTTCCACACGTCGGGCCCTGCAGCTGTTTTTCCAAGGCTACCAGGCTGCAACAGCCAGAGTCATGGGATTTTAATAGGCTCATTTCCAGAGCAGGAGGGAGGCACCTTCAGTTGGTTTTCCAGTCCAATTTCCCATTGTCCTTGCTTCCTAGCCAGCTGCATGTCCTATTAGCCATCTTTCAAACAATAGCAACTTCAGTGGCTGCTGACTTCCAGGCAGTTAGATTTTGATTGACGGCCTCCCTACCTGAGTGGGGCTAATGTGTTCTAGACAAATATTGGTTTCTATGAAATACGGTTGGAGCAGTGGTCACCCATCTCTGGGGTAGGAGCTGCAGGCATAGAAGGATATTAAAAAAAATTCTGAAGCCTGGCTGTGTGCAAGGCAGAAGTGGCTTCGGTAAGGCTGGCTACTTTATTGAAGGGAGGTGGGGTTCTGTGATTCAGATTAAGGACCAGGTGCCAAGGCTTAGAATGCTAATTAGAGAAGGAAAAATGCGTCAGCCATGACTTCAGTCTGGCAGGCTCTAGACAGACACGTAATAACGACATTGCTATACCCTTAAGCCAGTTACATGCTGAGGAAATCAGTTCAGTTTTGGGAAACCATCCTTCTTTCAAGGTGGATTTATTTCCTTCTCTGCAGTGTTTCCCATCTATGAAATGTTAATAAACGCTTTTTTAAAAAATCCAATATCTGGGTGAAATAAATTTTTAAAAGGAAGGGTTCAATGAGCTTAAACAGGTTAAGATGGCACTTTTCATTGTTTTTCTACAGTAGCGTTCTTAGGTTCTTTGGGCATTTTCTGTGTTGAGTATCCCCATCTTATGAGACCACGGAGCACTTTACGGGAGAGTGTGATGGAGGATTCTAATTCTGAGAAACACACCTTTGGAAACAGTCTTCTGGTGTCCTCCCAGGCTTCAACATGTACGATTTGAATGACTCCTTGGCTTCCTTGGGTAAATTTTCCCTGCCTTGACAATTGAATTCTCATGGAAACTTTTCTACTGTGTTTGTCTTCTTGCATTTATCAGAACGAGCAGTTCCATAATAGTCATCAACAAGCACAGTAGTTTTAGACACATGTAAATATTATTTGGAACTTGAGGAAATGAACATCCAGATAGGGTCAAATAATTTACCCAAGATCACATCATTTTATTTTATTTTTTATTTTATTTTATTATTTTATTTTATTTTATTTTATTTCTCTCTCTGTGAATACAAGAGCCTCTCCATTGAAGAGCTTCCTTTTTTTTTTTTTCTTTTTCCCTGAGGCCTTTCAGAGCATCTTGGTGGGAAATACCTCATTCCATTGTAGAACACAGTAGGTCTGACCCAGAGGCCTGAGTGCTTTCGTAAACTCAGCAAAAGTGATGCTTATTACTGAGGAATATTTGCTCTTGCAAAGGAGCTCTTAGAATAAAGTATTTTTTGTTTGTTTGTTTTTTAACCCTAATTCATTTTGCATCGTGAGCAATGCAGAAACTGAAAATGCCAAAGAGGAGGAGGAGCGAGAGAGATCACAGAAAAGCTAGGCTCCTCAGAATAATGAACCTAATTTTTCCACAGCCAAATTGCTGGGACATGAAGACAGGAAAGCTTTTACCTGCATGATGGAAAATGCCAAGCTGAAAGTGGAGTTCTCCGTTCCACTCCTGCTTGGTGGGAGGCCCTCGCAGTGTACACTTCTTTCCTGGCAGAGAGAGGAAGAGCCTGAAATATGGCTTTTCAACTTTATCAGCAATTGTATTGGGAAGCTATGGTGAGTTTGGGTTTGGTTTTCAAGTGTATGATTACCATCTTTCTAAGACGGTCAGAGAGAAAGCTTTTTAGGGGCAGGAGGAGGGACAGATCTGACAGCTGTCACTGTCTCCCAAGGAGGCCCCAAAGGGCTTGGAAGTCCATCAAAGTAGGAATTCCCAAAGTGCATGGTCAGGAAATTTCTGGACAAAGTTTTGTTTGGAGAATTGGACTATGAAATGCCATTGACTGACTGAATAACAGAATTCATCTTGCCAGGAGTCTATTATATACAGGGTTATTTTGAATTGGAATGGCTTGTCAATGGTTTCTCCCATTGTCCAGAAAGCAAAATGTCTCAGATGTGTATTATGTAGTGCAGAGGTAGGCACACATGCTTTGTGCATGTGCCTTATACATCAGCTAGTTCACTTTTGTAACCCCAGCAGTTAGCCCAGTGACTTGCATGAAGTAGGGAATTAGTGATGTTTGTTGAATGAATGAATTACTAAAGCGATTGAAGTTCTGATGTTGTAACTTCCTAGTTTAGAGATGGCTAAGTCACCCTAAGGTCTTCGAGCCTCTCTTCTCCTCTCATGTCTTCTACTAAAAATCTGATAATTCACAGTGCTTTTGTTGTTCAATACAGGAATCTGGCAACCTTAACATCTTAGCAATTATAAAGATGAACTGGATGTTCCAGAACTATTGAAAACAATGGTGAGGCCACAAAGGCCTCTTCTATGTGACAGAGAAGCAGCTCTAGGGAAGGACCCTGTTGGCTGAACTTGAAGCAACTGTTTGATAAACCAGTTACTAGAGACACTGCAGCCAGATGCTTGGGGGAGAAACTCATCTGTGATGTGGTTTTGAGAACCTTCTGGTTTTTCATGGCACTTCCTCCTCTGAATTCCAATAGCACCTTCTTTGTACTTTGCTTACATCACCTCACTTGGGAAGGAGCAAAGTGTTCGGGGTTGGAATTCCTGCAGTCAAGTCTGGTTGCTGTTGATTGTCCTCTTGCTATCATGTAGCATTTTTTCTAAGGACTAAACAAGATAATAAATGAGGAAATCCTGGTCAAATCACAAAGCAACTTGCAGATAATAGTTGTGATGGTGGCATCTCATTTTATACTTAATTTTGGATAGGCCTGCTAGATTGTTCATTCCCTAAAAGCAGGAGGCTATGGATGATCTTTTTGTGTGTGTGTGTCACAGAGCCTAGTAGGGGGACTTAAATAAAATAATTGAAGAATTGAATCAGTACCGTGATAGGGTTACCAAATGACTAAGCCTTAAGCTGAGAGCAATCTTTCTTTGCCAGTTCAAACTTATAGTCATAAGGAGGGGCCTTTAGGAGATTGGGGAGGTGAGGGGCATGTAGGGGTGGAGGAGATGGGAGGAGGGAAAGGATATCAGAAGTCTAGGAAGGTATCTGTCATCCCCTCCCTCAGGGACAAATGGAAAAGGAAAGTCTGAGAGGAGGCCTAGTGGAGGTGCTCTTGAGAACATAAGTGCCTTCTTTTGTGGCAGCCAAGGGTGCATCTAAATGGGTCATGAACATTAGCATTGGCTCAGAAACCCCAGGCTGAGAAGCCAGCAGTGCCAAACGAGAGAAATAACCCGAAGGTTTTTTTTTTTAAACTACTGCTTATGGGGTCTTTTTTTTTTTTTTAATATTTATTTATTTATTTGGTTGTGCCGGGTCTTAGTTGTGGCAGGCGGGCTCCTTAGTTGTGGCTCACGGGCTCCTTGGTTGTGGCAAGCGAACTCTTAGTTGTGGCATGCATGTGGGATCTAGTTCCCTGGCCAGCGATTGAACCCAGGCCCCCTGCATTGGGAGTGTGGAGTCTTAACCACTGCGCCACCAGAGAAGTCCTTAACCTGAAGATTTGAAAGAACCAAAATGCCCAATCCCCATGGAAGTTTGAAGGAGAATTATAGGTCCATTGGCTTAGAGCAGGTCTTCCCTTCTGTCTAGCTAGGGGTCGGAGGGACAGTGGCAGAGGTGAGGAAGCTCCATTGTTTGGCTGAACTCCATCGATATTGGAGGGCCAAATATGCATTTGGAAGATCTGGTGATTTTGTAAAGCTGTTTGCAAGGCCATATGGATATGTTTTTAGTTTAAATGAGGGTCAGTGTGATCTATTAAAGAGTCGGTGGCTTAAGTGTTCCTCCTGTCTTGCAAGGCAGCCCAGGGATGGTTTCATCCCTGTTGACAGCCACTCCCTGAAGCTCTGGACTAGGCATTACTGGCTTTGTTAAGGCGTGTCCCAGCCCTGTCTGCCTGACCAGCCCTTTCCTCTTTCTCCTGAGTCTTGTTTCTTTATGTGCTGCCTTGTCCTTTGTGTCTGAGGTGGGTACCGCTGCCTGCGTGTTCTCTCACTGTAGGTTTGGGTGTGGCTGCAGAGACAAAGATGAACATGACTCCTGGCTGTCTCCCAAGTGATTCTTCCAGTGGCAGCAGAATAACACCTGTGGGAAAGTCATCAAAGGCTAAACAGGACCCAGAAGGAGTAAGTCGGTCCCAGTGCCTCCCTGCCCAAGCTTCACTCCCCTCTACGCTCTCAGTACTAACTCTTCTCACAAGATCATCACACCCCTTTTTTCTGTCCCAAACGCTAAACCTTTTCTTGATATGAATCAATTCGTGTTGCCATCATTTGTTGTGTTGTTTCTGCATCCATTTGCGTGTTAAGTGAGTGTCTTCTATCTTCATTTATAAGTCCACAGCCATGAGGATTTGATTGTATCTATCTTAATGAGCTTCTCGAGAGGAGTAGCAAAGGCTTATTCATGATCGCGTCCATGGGACCTGGGGATGGAGTTTCTGCTCTGGTACCGGCACATGGTTGTTCAATAAAGATTCAGAGGATAGGAACTGAAAAATGCCAGGCTTGTATGTGTGCCAGGAAAATGAGGAACACTGGTCATGAATCATGAGTGTGTTCATTAAAGACCCAGATGGAAATTCAGAGTGATCACGAATGCAGAGCTACTGATAAGCTGAGTTTCTGCTTTGCTTTTGACTCCCTTATCTTTGACAGGACCCCCATGTCAACTGGTAGCAAATGTAGGCTCGGGATCTATAAGATCTCTGAAGAAATAAAAGACCTAGTAGCCAAAAGTAGGCTCTGAATAGCTTATGTCTTTGGGAGACCAAGAAGGCTGTCCAGGAGTCAATGTGAAGCCTTGAAACTGTGTTGAGCAAACTTTTCCATCGTTTCTTTGCTGGCTCAAGAGTTCCCTCGTCAGCTGTGTGTTTCCCCTAATAAATCTGTTCATTATGTTGTGTATACATAGTTCTTTTAATTTCTGACTGGCTCAGTTACTTCTCAGAATGTTGTATAATTTCTATTGTGAATTGTTTTTGCTTTGAGAGAGACTGGAACTCATTTGCATGTATACCCTCTCTAAGCCAGTGCCACCCTAACGGCACACCACTAGTTTATGACCTAAGTTTTTCTTTTTTTTTTAATCAGTGTCATCACGCTGAGGTCAGCTTCACTCTACCCTATGGGCTATGCTCTTCTTCACACAAGAACTTAAGGAATACATTAGGGACCCAGGAGGATAAGGGAACTCCTACAAATCCTGACTCCTCTCTCTGTGTCCAGAGATGGCATAGATGGGCTGAGTGTTTATAATCATGCTTGTCATGATGACCATTAAGAGAGGATTAGGGGGTCTCCCTGGTGGCGCAGTGGTTGAGAATCTGCCTGCCAATGCAGGGGACACGGGTTCGGCCCTGGTCTGGGAAGATCCCGTATGCCGCGGAGCGACTAGGCCCGTGAGCCACAACTACTGAGCCTGCGCGTCTGGAGCCTGTGCTCCGCAACAAGAGAGGCCGCGATAGTGAGAGGCCCGCGCACCGCGATGAAGAGTGGCCCCCACTTGCCGCAACTAGAGAAAGCCCTCGCACAGAAACGAAGACCCAACACAACCATAAATAAATAAATTAATTAATTAAAAAAAAAAAAAAAAGAGAGGATTAACGTAAGGAGATTAAAAGACTAACATAAGGAAATACGCTTTGAGGTTGTTCTAGGCATAGTTTGCTCTAGACCAATTAATACTGGAGAAATTATAGCTCACAAATGTCTACATTTTGATTTGCTTGAAATGTGATTTAGACCAGTTCAGTTTAACATATACTAACTGAACACCTACTATAAACTCAGAAAGTTTACTACGCACTTGGTATGCAGAGCTGGATGACACAGGCCCAGTTTTCAAAGAACTCATCAGAAGTTTTGTTCGCAATGATGAAGAATTCTACATTTAACCCTTAACATGGTTCTGAAACAATCTAGATTTCAGACCAAATGTATATCACAGGCACTGCCTTTCTTCATATTACTGATTATTCCTTATTCATATATATTTTTTCACTTTAGTGTTCTCATAGTTCCCATAGGATCTGCAAAATTGTTTACCTGGCCTTGGTCAATCTCCACCTACTGTTAATTTACCTGAAGACTGCTTCCCTTTACAGGGGCATAAATATACAAATAGTTTTATATTAGGTTTAGAGAAAAGAAGATGTATAAGCTCTAATTATTACAATGTCAGATTCAGCAGTAACCTTTTTTTTTTTATAACATGTTTACCTGTCGCCATGAAGGTCTATCCTCTCTTTTCTGCTAGTCTGAGTTTTCTTCCTTCTCAGATTCAGCTCAGATCGTAACTGTTTTCTTGGGCCTTTCTTAACTGGCCCAGGCCCTTTTCTAACTTCTAAAACACTGATTTGTCTGACTGTATTTTGGCACTTAACGTGTATTTTATTGTTATTATCTCTCATCTCTGTTCTTCAATTAGCCCTGTGAGGAACTCAAGATGTAGCTGCATTGTGTGTGCTTTTGTGTTCTTTGAGCATCTAGCCTAGAAGCTTGCACATAGTGTGCAGTTAACAAACAGCTCCTATTTGTTAATTGATTTTGCTTTTTCCTACGTGAGGTGTTGGTTACCCATATTAATTAACGCCCAAGGCAAAACATGACAGCTACATGTGCTGGTCTAAGAAAAATAAAAATCAAAGCAAACCCTTGAAAGCTGAGAGCCTAAAACCTCATCTTGATAAGGGAAAGAACAGTTTTATGAGCTCAGCCATCATTTAGCATTTTGGCTTCCCCTGCATGATCTGGCATGGTACCACACCACAGAAATATTTGTTTACTTCTTAGGACCCTGGGCTGGGGGCACAGTGCCACTCTCCATTGCCTGCTTTTGTCATTTTTCATGTTTGGCAATTGAAGCTGATCCAAATAAAACGTTATTTGCAAAAAAGTTAAAAGCAAAATGTTCACTGAAAAGACATTCTTCTTTGAGTAGGGAATATCTCTGTATTTCTTGTTTGGTTTTAACATCTACATTGGCAAATTACTGGTTGATCAATGCTTGGCTGTTCACCATGCAGCATCTTATTGGAACAATTAAAATGGTACAGAAAAGTCATGGCAGTGGAGCCGAAGCTGGGAGTTTCCTGGGAACCATTTAAGATACTTGGCAGATTTTGCCAAACAGGCCTAGGCCATATGTAGGCAAATAACCATGCATTAAAGAACTTTTTCAAATCTCCGAGTAATCTCTCTTGGACATCTTTTTTCTTTTGTTTCCAAAAACACAAAAAGAAAGAGTCAGTGCCACTGAGCATAAATCATCTCAAGTTGCTCAGGGGTGACATAATGTGGGTCAAGGTCCAATGACCTGGAAAGATGGAGTCCAGTATAGCAGGAATCTCAGATTTGCCCCAACTCCCTCCATGTCGTCTAGCCCTAGTATGCTACTTCCTTCTGGTTCTGATATGTGTTATGTATAAGTTTATATCCTCTAAGACCTAAACCTGTATAAACATTTGACAACCTACAGAAAACCTTTTTTTGTAGGGTGGTGGGGAGAGAAAGCAAATAGGTGAATCTGACCACCCCCTTTAATACAAGGCCTCTGTCTCCATCCTTACTTTGAGAATCCTTTTAGCGTTGGAAAGCAGTAGGGTAGAATCCTAGACCTGTTTCTTTTCCAAGGGAAAAAAACTCTCATGGAATCAGAGGCTTTGGAATTTATTTGTGGCCACAGAGATAATCCCTTTTATAGGAAGAATGAACTAGCAAATAATTCCCAGCCTCCAGCATGCTTATCTCTTGCCGAATCCACCCTTTTTTCAAGTTAGAGTGTTCTTTATTGAGAAATGTGTTTGCTTTCCCAGTGATTCTGTCCTTGTGCAATTGTTTTTTTTTTTTGTTGTTGTTGTTTGACTTTGAGGTTCAAGGTTCTTGTCTGGAGGAACCTTGGGTTATTACCAAACTCATCCAAGATATGCAGGAAAGATCTCCGTTAAGTTAAAAGGTATTTGCTTGCCCACAAGTTCACATTTGCATTTGCATCTCGGCCAGCCTTTGTTTCTTGGAAAGCGTTTTTCACACATGCTGAGCCTTGGTGGGAAAATATAAACTCCTGGCTTTGAAGGGTGCCATGTATGCAAATGTAAAAATGTGGTAGGATAAAATATATCTCCGTACTGGGCCAAGGCTGGCTTTATATTTCTCATTTCAGTTGGCATCCATGGCTTTCACTTTTCTGAGAGATGTAAGTACAGTGCTGGGTGGGGTTTGTGTGGATAGTCTTACCAGCGTAGATCTATAATCTGAATCAACCTGACCTCTGAACTTCCATTTTAATTCCATAGGAGATTTGAGCCTCAACGTTTTTTACGTTTTGCCTGTCAGGGAGCAGCTTGACTGTTTCTGATGGGATACTCTTACATTTCTACAGGGGTATAAAGGTTCTTTCAACACCAAAGGAATAGAATCTAGGAGAGAGGCACAAAGCAGTGGAAGTGGTTTAGGGAACCTTATTTTCTTCCCAAATATAACTGAACTACTGAAAGTGTGGAAAAAGGAAAATAACTATTATTAAATGGTATAATCTAGTCAGGTATTTTCAAAAGACAAAATGACCACTCAGAAACTTTGAGTTCTAGCCAGTCCTCTCAGGAAGCTCTAACAAGTGACTGAAAGTCATGGGTGGAGCCATGGAAAATCACAGTCAAATAATGAAGTGTCAAAAAAGATCATTTAAATAAGTAACACGAAATGACCCAATGACACTGGTGAGCCGATTCTGAGATGAGGAGAGAATATTTTCATTCTACTGGAATAATTTTTCTGGCCATTGACTGTCATGTTCCTAAGTGTCTATATATTTAGGACTTCCTATGTTGCATTTGAATTATTCTCAGAATTGGGCCTTCAGTGTTGATCTAGGCACTGGAGTTCTGTTCATATTACTAGGCAATGTGTGGGCAGCACAGATGTCTTTCCATGGAAGCTATACTCTAGATTTAGTGACATAACTTAGGGAAGGTGCCTAGCATTGTGCCTGGCATATAGCAAGTGCTCAATGCAGTAGTTACTGGTGCATTTCAGAAAAAAATCCTTGTCATCCAGGAGCATATAGCCAAGTAAAGTAAACAGAAAAGAGACATGAAACTATTATTAATGATGCAAGGCAACATATGATTATGTATCTGTTTTTAAAGTCAGTCAGACTGAACATTAGTGGTCCAGAGAAGGGAGACATCAATATGGACTTTGGCAGGGGGAAAGGTCTCACGGAGCAGAAACAACCTGAACTAGAACTGAGGTTAGGGAGAATTGGGACAGGCAAAGAGAAGGGAAATGATAGGCTAAGAGTATGGAAGTGATCTGGCATGATGAGGGGCAGTAAGCCCCAAAGTTGGTAGGGTCGTTGACTAGATCTGCTGTTTGTGCACCAGATCCCTAAAAGGAACAATATTTTCCTTCCTTGGTTAGTCATATTCACATTTTTTTTTTCTTTGAATAGAAAAGTAGGCTTAGCCTAAATACCTTGGATGAGGCTGAGGTACCAACTTGCCTGCCAACAATGCTTTAAACGGAGCAGCTTTCCTGGCTACATAAACTAACGCGAACTATCAGAAGGAGATTCTGTGTGTCGATTTCCCAGAATATCTGACCATTGTCTGGGTCATAGAACTGATATTCCAAGTACAAGTTAGATCATTTCCATTCATGGACATAAGTGAAATGCTTCTCCTTTAGGTAACTCATTTGAAAATGCTGTTTCCTGAGTCCACATTCTTTATTTTATTTTATAGGGCAAATGTTATGTGCCCACAGCATAGGGTAGGATATCATAAAAGATACTTGTTCAGAGTTTAATTATTGTACACAAGACTCCAGCAGAGTGATTTCAAAGCCTTTTTGAATGACCGAATATTCAGTTTTCTGTACCCACAGCTGTCTATTCTTATGCTTTATGGAGGCCTTCCTTTCCTCTATTTGTTGAAGATATAAAACCACATCTCAAAACCCATGTAAAAATACTATAAAAAGCATCCATGATTAATAGAACGTTTTCTACATTAACTGTCTTAACCAATTCTATTAAAAGAAATTTTAAAGAATATCTCCCCTCTTTTTTCTCCTTCCAAGTTTTAGGGGGTGTTCCAAATATGGAAGCCTTCTGTCAGAATTCCCTCAGATTGACAGGGTGGCTTTATGATTGTGATATAAAAAGACAGAGGTTTCTACTTTCCACCCCCCCCCAATGGTTGTTTTAACCATCTGACAACTAAAAATGTGCTTAAGGACTTGGTACACTGATGAAAATGGAAGTCATACACTTTATCTGAGACCCTATCCATTTAAAAAATGACAGGAAACAGTCAAGGTGCTTTTAAACATTATTATTAACTCACTGCTTGGGGTGTTCCTTTCTCAGAGGCTATACCTTGTCTGAGAATCACCTCCTCTCTGTCTCTCTCTCTCTGTCTCTCTCAGCATTTTTTCCTCAACTGTCCCCTCTGCTGACTTTTCCGCAGACTTCACTTTATTTACGAGAAATTGAAGTGACAGTCTAACTGAGACGGTGATGGTCAGGTTTCAAAGAATAATACAGCACATCGAAGAGAAACAATCACCAGAACTCAAGCACTTGTAAGAAGCCCAAGATAAAAGACTCTTGTTTTCTTGGCAAGCCCGATAGATGTTCTGCAGTGACAAATGATATAACTGTTATCTTGACACCATACTCTCCCATGTTGAAACTGTTTATGAGAAACAAACATCATATGAAAAACAGATTGCCAGACACTAAGTAAATCACTATAAAGGGTAGTGAGTCAAGTATTGCCAGTTTTACCCACATTGTCATTGTTATGATGTAACACATTCCTGAAGTCTGATATTGTATCCAAATTTGGGCACAAAAAACCTCCTCTTGATCAGTTGGCTGAAATTCCCCGCCGCATAATATGTCACACACACACGGAGACAGACACACACATACACAGATTTGGACGCACACCCAACCTGAGCAAAGCACAAAGGACAATCCGGAAAGGATGGAATATTAAAAAGGTGTGCAGAGATTATACAAACTGTAAATTTCAGCCCTTGCCCAGGCAATAAACCCAGTAATCCTCTAAGCTCTGCTAGCAATGATTAATAAACAGTGGGTGTGCTAAACATATGGAAAAATCATCCCATCTGGACCATTTAAAACTAGGACATAGACTTTATCTTTGTTTATTTCATCCTTAGCTAAAAGGCTTATTATGAATTGCAATAATCCAAGAAGCCAACCATGGAAGACAGACAAACTCTTTAGATAAAACCAAAAAAGCAAGTTCTGTAACCGAGGACCAGATGTATTTTTGGGTTTAGCCCTTGTACATATTTAGCCGAGCTTTTCAAGTGGTGAAGATTTGCATGTTTGTTTTGCAATACTAATGAATATGTTTTTGATTTACATTTTAGAAAATGGAAACTTTTATCTTCTTGGGGCTTTGTAACTTAATGACTTCCAGAGGGTGGCTTGGTGTCCTCTTTTAACCCTTCACCACGAGAAACGTATCTCTTTCAGAGGCCCAGCGCTCTATCTTCCTGAATGAAACCCCTAAGATAATGTGGTTCTGTCTTTTGTTGCCGGAATGGCAAGGGTTGAAGAGCTTTTGGCTTTCAATCTAGTGAAAACATATGTAAATGGCAAATTATTTTTAAACTAGCTTTAATGTGAATCTTGGGGGTATAGAGAATGACTCCACAGATGATATTTATATTAGATGAATAAGGACAACTCTTTTGGAAAAACATTGCTTTGAGAGGTAAGATCTTGAGTATTGGTTCAATTTCCTCGGAGATAAAGATTGTTTTAGGAGGATGAGGAAAACGTCTTACTGAATTTTTTACTTCTGGAAGATATCCTTAGGAGCAGTTCTTTCTTCCTTTAAGTTTCTTTGAAGATGTTACGTGGAAAAATAAGTAAACATGTTTTCCCCCCAAGACTTCCTGTGCTTGTAATTTGGATTCGACAAGGACCTTATCAGAAATGGAAAATTTATCCTTGAGGGATAACAGAGTATTTTAGAATAAGAGATAACTCGAGCTTTGAATGCTCATTATTTGACAAATTGGACCAAGGAGATAGTTTTTCTTCCAAATTCTTCCAGTAGTTTTTAAAAATAGAATATGATAAAAGAATAAGTATGCCCTTAAAAGCCTGTGTTGGGGCCATGAAATCTTTTAAATGCTTAACTTACTGGGACAAACAAGTAAAGGTGTAATATCACACTGAGCATGAAATGGGAGATGTTTTGCATTAGTTCTACAGTGATTAGCTGCGTTGAGGTTCAATGAAAATGTGCTAGTGAGGGCTGAGTTGTCCTTTGATAAGGAACCGATGGCGTTTTTATTATGTAATATCTGAAAGGCTTATGATCAAGAGTCCCTAAACCTAGTTCTTCACAAGGGAAATCATTTCTCCCCTAGAGAATATTTTTCCCACCCAGACTCTCTTAATAACTAGTTTTAACTTTCCAGAACAGTTTTATAGTGTTGTATTAAAATTGGATACATATTTGCTGTGAGTTCTTGGTTAGTAGGCATTTTCTAACACAATTTACTTAAACCAAAAAAGGTTGAAACGTGGTGTAAGAATTCCTTACTTTCCCTTAAAAATTCCTCCAAAACTTTCAGTTCTCGTCTATTTTAGATCCGAGAGAAAAAAATACCTAAAAAAATACCTAAGTGTATTTTTAAAATACCTAAATGCATTTTAAAAATAGTTATTTTTCTTATTATTCGGGATCTAAGCCTAGATGGATATTTCTTTTAATGTGATCTTAACTTACGAGATCTTATTTTAAAATTATTTATTAATAATTTAGATCTTAATTTATCCTTGCCCTTCCTCTACGCTAAAGAGGAAGGGAACAGGTAACCAATTGATTGTGTAAGCACTATGTGCCTGGAAGTTTGTCTTTGCTATGTTATGTTCACAGGGGCCTACAAGTAGATCTTATTACAGAGGAGCAAATCGAAGCTTAGAGAAGCTAACTAATGTAAGGTCACAGAATTAGGTTGATGCAGACCCAGGATTCAAACTCAGTTCTTTTTGCTTTTCAGAATGATTTTCTCTGCCCAACATCATGCTGTTGTAGCCCTTGCATCTCAGAGTCATTAATCTCAAATCTCTTTTTTTGTTGGTGCTCTTCAAAATGAATGTGTCCAGCATACCAGGTACCTCGAATAATGTAAATCTGCTTGGGCATAGAAAACCAGCTGCTGGTGGGATTGCTGGATGAATATTGTGGAGCAGCTAGTGGGGGAGAGTTGGGGAAGAAGACCAGAAGGAGACATGGCATAGCCAGGAGAAGAGCAGTGGTGGCCTTGGCCAATGGTTCCTAACCTTTGTGTAGCATCCTTTGAGACTCTGATGGAAGTTATAGACCCTGTCCCTAGAAAATTTGCTAAAAATTTCAGGCCTTTGCAGACCTGCTGAAGTTGCTGAGACTGACAGATTCTATGCTGAGTCCTTGGCCTTAGTCCTTGATACTCTAAAGTATGGTCCATGGGCCAGCAGCATCAGCAATCTCTAAAAGCTTTTACAAGAGAAGGATCTCAGGCTCCACTCAAGAACGATCAAATTAGAATCTACATTTTACAAGATCCCTAGATGATGCCCAAGCACCTTACAGTGTGAGAAACATTGGTCTAGGCAGGCAATAGTCAAGTAGGAATGAGGGTGTGAGGTTGACATGTCAGAGGGTAAAGGTAGTGAAGGTTGTGCTTAAGCAGGAAGAATGGCTAGAGAACAGGGTCTCAGATTTATCAGGAAATGGGAAGATGGTTGGAGGCTGGTCATGGAGCTGTTAACTGTGGACATTTCTCATCTTCAGTCATGGTCAGTGGGTAGGAGGCACTTGCTTGAGTTGTCTGATTCTTCTTATCAACCACCTACACTTACTGAGTTTCAAATGACTAGAGTGGTTTTCACATAATAGCCATGAAAAAGTCATAGTTTAAAAGTAGGAAGTATTTGAGAAATGATGAATTTGTTTATTTGACTGTTAGTCACTTAAACTACTCAATTTGAGTTTGTTTTGATCATCTTAAATTAGTATTGCTAATAAATGGCTTCCACATCCTGTGGAAAAGTGGTTTGAACTATCTTCTTTTAATTAAGGGTTTTGGATGGATGTCCGCACATTCCTTGCAGTTTCTGATGTATCCTCACGATCCCTGGGACAGAGTTGCAGGAAGTAGCTGAGCAAGGTGTCTCTTATACACCATAGCCATTCAGAGCATTTTTTAACAGGAGTGGAAGGTCGTTGTAGGGACTGGCCCTGGCAAGGCAGCATCAGGACTCTTAATCAGAACTTGGTCCACCCCACCCAAGATGAGAACCTGGGTCATATAGATGGTGACCGTAAGATAGTTTTGCTGTAAATGCACTTATTCACTTTTATTTGTTGGCCTTTTAAGCATGTGAAGCCTTAGCAAATAGTCATTAACTGCTTTAGCTTAAAAATCCCTTTGTGATAGGACAGTGCACAAGTCTATAGCATATAAGTGGTACCAGTGTTCTATTGGGAGCACTTCTTGGGTGGGAAAAGGACTTGAGACCCATAAAATAGTATAAGCAAGATAAAGTATCTCTGGTTAAACTGTTTCTAGGTGCAATGGATTCTGGGAAGACACAGCAGGGTTTTCAATAAGAAAGTAATTTACGCATTTGGCACACAGTCGTTGAGAACTGGCTCTGCTGCAGGCCTTGTGTGGGTGATGGACATACAGTTATGACAAGGACATGTTCCCTACCCTTAAGGAAGTCCAGTCAAGTGGAGTAGGTACTATGGGAGGGGAGGGGTAGAGTGCCATAAATGCGTATTGGAAAGTGCCCTTACCTAAATTTGTTGGGACAGTGAAGGCTTCCTGGAAGGAAGTAAAGGAAGTGAAGAAAGAGACATATAAGCTCATGAGGGGGGCGGAAGGGTGCCCAGGCAGAGGGAATGGGACGTGCAAAGGCTCAGAAGTAAGAGATAGGATGGTGCTGTCAGACAACAGGAAACATGCCAACACCATGAGAGTGTCTTGCCTGCAGATCTGGAATAAAACCTTAGAGCTTGAAGAGGCCTTTTAGGTCAACTAGTCTCAGCCCCCCACGATGTCTTAACAGACGATCCCTCATTGTCCCTTCAGCACCTCCTGTGATGGAAAGCTGCCCAGTGAAGTCCTTCCACAGGGAGAAGTGAAATCCGTCTTCGGCTTCTCATCACTGGGCCTAGTGCTGCCCTTTCTTGTCACCAGGACAATTTGAAGCTTCTCCAGTGTTTAACAGTCACTAGTCAGTGACCCCAACACCCTTTTGGGGACTGCCTTGCCAAAGGAGATGAGGCAAAGTCCAACTGGACAATGGCATACATGTAGCAAATATTGTACTTCGTGCATTCAAATCTTACAATATCCCTGAACTGCAGTTTTATATAGGCTCTCAGTCAATCATGATATTTCACGGAAGAAGTGGGAAGAGGCCAGATATTTGGCTTAAAGAGCTCACATTGTTAAGATTATATTAAGGATTCAATTTTGTGCAAGCCTTCCTGTAAATTTCCGCCTCCCATCCACCAAGTCTTATACCATGCCACTGTTGTGCTGGCTTGAATTGTCAGCACACCTGTACTTTTTTAATGATTATGGCTAAACCCTAGTACCAGCTGGAGGGAAAGGTCACATTTCATAGTGGTGTAATTGGAGAACTGTGTTTCTTAGGAATAGAGGTAGCAGAGCCTTGTTGGAAAGTTTGAGAACATAGACCTAGTCAAACGCCACTTACCTTTAGCAGTGGATCACTTCTTAAATAACTGATTGGATCTCGATTTTTTATTGTGACTGCTCCCTCATATAGCTAGAGGATTAAGCTAACAGAATTAGATATGTCCAGAAACCAAAGCAGAATCTGGGTCATAAGAGAGGAAAGAGTTGCAGGTACTTGGGTCCAGTGTGTAATATGGGGTCCATAATACACTTTCACACTTCCTGCATTTATGATTGAAAGGACGATTTTCCTCAGCAAGTGGCCCTGAATCATCTTTATTAGTTAAAGCCATGTTTGCTGTTCTAATAATAAAAAAGTAACTTTTTTTAAAAAAAAGTTTGTTTACTCTTTTTTTTTTTTTTTAAAGGGAACGCTATTTATTTATTTTTTTATTTTGGCTGTGTTGGGTCTTCGTTTCTGTGCGAGGGCTTTCTCTAGTTGCGGCGAGCGGGGGCCACTCTTCATCGCGGTGCGCGGGCCTCTCACTGTCGCGGCCTCTCTTGCTGCGGAGCACAGGCTCCAGACACGCAGGCTCAGTAGTTGTGGCTCACGGGCCTAGTTGCTCCGCGGCATGTGGGATCTTCCCAGACCAGGGCTCGAACCCGTGTCCCCTGCATTGGCAGGCAGATTCTCAACCACTGTGCCACCAGGGAAGCCCAAAAAGTAACTTTTATTTATTTCTGTAGCCTGCCTGTTCCCTAATGCAGACTGTTGATGGAATACAGACATGGGTAAGCATTGTCATAGTGCCTTTTACACTGTAGAAGTATGTCCTTAGAAGAAAAGATTACATATGTAGAGTCACAATGCTTAAACTGTAGACATGAACTTGGTTTCAGAGGAGATGAAGTGACATCTAAAAGATGAAACATGCGTAGCATTTGAGTTTAGAAAATTTTAGTTTCATTTGCAGCAACACAGTGAAAGTATCCAAGATCTAATCTTAAAATAAAACTTGGCTCTAAGAGGCATGTGTAATAAATTAGCAGATTAAAGTTGTTTACACCTTTGGCATTTTTAATCTCATATTTCTGCTTTAAATAGCTTTCCTGGCAATTATATACTAGTTTTTTTTTTACCATATAATTCTGAAAGTTGCATATTGGACATGCTTTTGATATTTACTTCTACTATTTCTTTCTGCCTCTGACCGTAAGATGACTATTAGTTAATGATAACTCACAAAATATTCTCATTTATGTTTGATTTACTTTTCAAATGAATAAATATGAAAATGTACTTTTCATGTAAATAAATAGTATTTGGTAAAACTATTTCCTGTTTCTTTTGAAAATGCCTTTATAAGTTGTTACTTTGATACTTTGAAATAATAAATATTTAAATTAATTCAACATATTTGAAGAAATATTTATGTGAGTCTCTGGTGAGTTAGACATGGTCCTACATCCTGCAGAGGATATCAAACTGAGGGACATATTCTTTAGCCCTACAGGGGCCTTACAACCTTGTAGACAATTTAGGACAGATACTCAAATGATTGTGATGGAAGGGCCATGAATGAAATTCAAAGACAGTACTGTGAATCCAAAGGGGGAAAAGGTAATATCATTATGTGGTATAAATGTAAGATTTTTTTTCATATTGGGACATCCTCATCAGATACTTTCTTGCAGAGACTTTTCTTGACCTCCCCTAAAATGGGTCTGATTTCCTCGCTCTTAAAGATCTCCGTGTGCTTCCTTAAAAAAAAAAAAAAAAACAGCTTTATGGAGGTATATTTCACATACCATGACATCCACTCATCTAAACATCCATGCATCTGTATGTTTCCATGTGTGTGTGTGTGTGTGTATGTGTGTGCTTGAGAGTGTATGCATGTATGCACGGTGTGTGCACTAGACTAACCTAGGTCTGGACTTCCTCTGAGCACACAGCTCTCCCTGCAGCCCTGTCTGGTCATGGCTCTTTTCCTTTATCACCTCCTGGACCATTGGTCATGAAGGTGCATTTGGGTGTCTTCCTAGTTCACCATTTCCATTTCCAGACTGTTCATTCTCCCTCCCTCTTCCCTAGAACCCTGCAGTTTTGACTCCCTTGTCATTAGACAATCCCACCTACCACCTTCTTTGTCTGTGGACCCCGAGATCACTCCTGTTCATTTGTTGAAGACTTTCATTCCTGGTTGATTGTCGTTCTCTCTTTTCTTAATTCTCCCCTATTTTAATATCCAGAGGGTACTTGTGATATCCTGGCCACTCAGTTCCTTGACCTCCTTTCCTCCAGTGATCTCATTCCGCACTCTTCCTCTAGCCCCCTCCCTCCCATGGTTCTTCTCTAGACTAGAATCTAGACTTCCTGTGACCTGTCCGTAATTCCAGTTTCAAACATCCCACCCTCTGACCTCCACTTCCTATCTTTTCAGCTTAATTCCTCTAATATCTGACGCCATCACTCCTCGAACTCTCTGGGACCTGCAATCTATTGATCCTACCACCTTTCTCCTCTCCCTCCCTCCTAATGCTAATTCCTCTTACTACCCACCCATCTTACCACCTTTTTCCTTACCCTCCTTTTTAATCATGTTCCTCCCTTCCCAGCTTAAATCCTGTGCTCAGTTATTATAATCATACCCTTGTACCTGCTCTCAATTCTCTTGACTCTCTTGCTTCCTTGAACTGACTTCGGAAAAACCCATCCTTGGTTAAATCCAACTCTGCCTATTCTATGCCTGTACCTATGCGCTGAATGTGGCTGGAAAACACACACACACACACACACACACACACACACACACACACACACACACATGACTGGTTTTATTGTTAACCTTATGACCGTAAACCTCATGTGAATATCTAATGCTTCCCAGCAATCGTACTACATTTTCCTAATGTATTCACCCTGCTCTTCTGGACAACTGTTTTATACCCGTTCTTTCTTTTTCAAACCTCTAGCATCTCTGTGTCACCAGAGATGGCTTTGCTTCCTACTTTTTTGGAAACACAGAAGCAATCATAAGATAACTTCCTACAGAATACCACCACCAAATTTAGCTACCTCCCAGTAACCTGTACTGACCTATTCTTGCATCCCTCCTGTTACCATAGAGAGGAAATGTCCATACTCCTATCTAAAGACAACCACTCCATGTCTCTATGGATTCCATAGCCTCTCACCTTACTTAAGGTCATTGCTCCAGCAGTTTTGTTTCCCATATCATTGATTTCTCCCCTCTCCTGGATTATTCCCATCAGCATACAAATATTTACACTGTTATTTCTCTGATTAAAGCCTCCATCATGCCACAGAAACTTTTTCCCTCAAAGTTGCCGGTGACCTCACACTGCTAAGTCCATTGCTCCACTTTTAGTGCCCACGCTTAGACACAGTGGTCACTTCCTTCTCCTTGAAATGGTTTCTTCACTTGGCTTCTAGGGTCCTACACATTTCTAGTCTTCTCTTCACACCACTGACAGCTGCTCCTGTTTCCTTTGCTGATTCTTCATCATCTTCCCAGCATACAATGGGCTCAGTGCTTGGTCCTCTTCTTAGTTACCCGCATCCTCTCTCACTGCTCCCATCTATTTTCATGACTGTCAATATTGTCAACCTGCTGACAGCTCTTAAATTTATATCTCCAACTGCGACCTCTCCATGAACTCTAGATTTGTATGTTCAGCTGCCTCTGGGCATCTCCCCTTGGATGTCTAGCAGACAACTCAAATGAAACATCGCTAAAAGTGCACTGCTGATCTTTCCTCCCCAAACTGCTGCACCTTCATTCTCTCCCATCTTGGTAAATGACAGTTCTGTCTTTCCAGTTGCTCAGGCCAAAATGCTTGATATCATTGTCAACCCCTCTCTTTTTCTCATATCCCACACTCAATCTGTCAGCAAATATTATTGGCTTTTCTCTCAGAATATATTGAGAATCCAAACACTTTTTCCACCTTCACCTCTGAAGGTGATGGTCTAAACCACCATCTTCTCTTACATAGATTGTTGCAATATGCTTCTCATTGAACTCTTGGCTTCCACGCTCACCTTGCATTGAGATCCCTTTAAATTCTAAGATGATGTCACTCCTGTTTTCAAAAATTCCAATTTCTCTGCATCTGATACAGAAGAAAAGCCAAAGTCCTTAGTGACCCACAAGACCCTACTCAATCTGCCAACTCCTGTTCCACATTTACCCCTACGATTGCTACTTCTCTCCCCTCACTTTCTCTACTTCAGCCACGCTCTAGGAACTCTAGGTTTCCTGCTGGCTCAAGACCTGTATTACTGTATTCCATCTTTCTAGACTATTCCTTTCCCTCATTTGCCCCTCACTTCCTTCAAATCTTTGCTCCAACATCACCTTCTAAATGAGGTCTTCCTTAACTACGTCATTTAAAAATCTAACCTCCTAGGTCCCTAACCCCATTCCCTGCTTTATTTTTTCCCATAGCATTTAGCTCATTTTAATATATCATATAATTTGGTTTTTAAAAAAATCTGTTTGATTTATTGACTTTCCCTCAACTAGAATATACACCCCATAAAGGCAGAGATTCTCTTCTGTTTCACCCATTGCTGTATTCCCTAGAACAGTACTGCCTAGATAACTAGATACTCAGTAATATTTGTTGGGCAAATGGATGGAGTTCACACTAGCTTAGCTGAGATGAAGCCTACCATGGCCACGTGAAGGTCTGATTATTTTGTAGGTGCTCCCTCCAAGGACATGATTTTTAAAGCCTGCCTCCCCAGTGATCTTCTCCTTCCCCATCATTTCTCTGAGGACTATTCAAAGGAAACCAGATATAATCTGACTTCTGGAGTGGAGGGAAAAACAATGTGGGGTCCCAGAGGAGGGGGACAAAGGGGTTAAAGTGACTGAGTGGGGCAAAGGGAGAGGGGAGAGCGGGTCCCAAAGGAGCGGTTTCGTTTCCCTGGAGACTGCCTGGCACCTGTGAGTGGGCACCTGTTCAAAAGATCGACCCAAGCTTTCCTTTCAACTCAGGACTCCCACATCTTCCCCACACCCCCACATCCCTGGGCACTCAAGGTTTGTCACGCTCTCACGAGAGACTTCTCAAGCTTCTTCATGGGTGGTGGGGAGCGGGAAGGAAGTGTAATGTATTTTTACAAAACCACTCTAAAATTCTTGCATGAAAGGTGCTAAACATGCAAACTGTTAGATTTTATTTTTAAATTGTGCAAGCTATATATTTCCCCATTAAATGTTCACTTGCCAGTTATTCTCTTTCTGCTTGAAAAAATAATAAAATCAAATCGTCTAGTATCCAATTACTGAGATAAATTTGAAATATAAAAAAAGTATTCTTTCTTGTTCCTGTGAGATGCTTCCTGTCATTTAAAGGATAATATTAGCCATAATGGCTTTCATATGTTCATTTCTAATGTAGTTACCATTCTGTCATAGACCATGATCTCTGAAGCAAATAACAAAGAGTTGTAGGGCATGAGAGCAGGCTGTCTCTCCCCTAACCTGTCCTGTTAAGTTGCTCAACTTTTCCAAAGTCAAAATGTCTCTCTACCTTCTTTAAATCACCTAATTATATTTTAATTAAAAAAGAATAATTCTCCATCGGTGGGAAAATTAGTCCCCCTTTCCAACACTTATACTACCTCCTTCCTATGAAGAATATCCCGCGACCCCCATCTAATGCATCCTGCTGCTTCTTGACAGTTTTTCTTGCTCAGTCATCAGTTGGACCCTGCTCAGAGTTTGAGCACCCTTAAGACTAGGATGAAACTGGGGCGTTTCTGAGCCTGGGCTTTGCAATAGAACAGACCCGACTTCCAGTGCATTCTCTGTCACTTGCTATGTGGAGGGGCTAGGGCGAGATACTTAATTGCTCTGAACCTCAGTTTCCTCTGCTGTTGAATAGAGATAATAATACATGCCTTACACTGTTGTTTAAAAATTAATGCACTTCGCCTAAAGACCACTGGGAAAACACCTATAGTTCAACAGGTTGGGTTTATTACTTGTTGCATCGAGGAGAACACACAGTCCAGGCAAGTGTAGGATGGCTCAGTAAGAGGGCGTTAGAAAGAATCTGTCATAGAATTGGGACTTTGGGTGGGTGATCTGGGGAAAGTTTCGCTCTGCATTAAATGTTGTCAGGAAGCAGAGGCAATACACGATATGATTGTGTATCTCAATAAATCTTATCTACAGGGAGCAGAGACCAGCATGAGTATAAAGCTGTGATTGGTAAATACGTAGGATTTTTTGCGGGGGCGTTGGTATTTTTAGGGTGGCACAGCGACCTTGCTTTTGTCTGCACTTGGACGAGGTTGTGAAGTGGCTTTGCTCTGTCTCACTTTGTCATGGTCTCCCAGCAACCTTGTCTGAGGTTGGAATTCTGAGAGATGTTTTATGTCTAATAGGAGGATAACAAGACTTTGCTGGGAGTGCCAGGCCAGCTTCTGAATGCTGGAAGTTGCATTTTTTTCTCTTATTAAACATAAACCCTTGGCGCAGTATCTAGCCTCTGAGGACTCCATACATTGTGGCAATTTTCATGGTAAAAATCTAAATTACACACTCAGCCTTCTCAATTCCAGAATAAATAATTCTAGTTCTTTCACCTGAGCCTCAGGGTACTGGAGGGTAATAAAGATAACTGGTATTTCTTTAAATCCTATGCCAGCATCATGCTAAACACTTTAAGTAGATGCTCATGTGTAATCTTTACCGTAATCTGATGAGGTATTGTTATTTTTCACATTCTACAGATGAGGAGTTGATTTTTAGAGGTGAAGAGACTTCCCCAAAGTCATACAAACATAAGAATAAATGAGGGGAGGACAGATCCCGCCCCCAGGAAGTCTTCTTTCTTTAGAACCCAGATTCTTAAACATGACGTGATGCTTTCTATTTCCTGACTCATTGTGGATGGTCCAATCCAAAGCTTCTCTAGTACCAATTACATTTCTTATTCCTCATCTGAATTACAATTAACATTGTATTTCTTGCTCTTATTTTCCAACAATTCCTTTATAGTATCCATTAGCTGATAGCAAAGCGTGTAGCTTTAATTCAAGACAGCTGGATTGTGCCTTCAGCATTAATTGAAGGACAAGTCTGGTAGAGTTTTAAATTGGAAAATTTTTAATCTTCTCTTTGGACTAGAGGAGAATGGCGATCCTAGATTGTGCATTCAAGACGCATTATGGTCCCCATGCTACTTTTTAAAAAATGAGTTTACAGTGTTCAAGCATAATGGTTTTTGGAGTTTTAACGAAATGGCAACACAAGGCAATATGTACCAGGCTGGAATTGGCATTTACTCGGCCTTATTATAATGTTGCTGTATCAACATTCAGTTGATGAGAATGCTGGCATTCACACTTACACGTGTTATATCTGCCTCTTAGAGTGCTTTGTGGGAATAGAGATCTCTGCTATATTATAGAGTTGGAAGAAGAGAATTAAAATATTTTGAGCATCCACTCTGTGCCAGGAATTGTCCTAGGTGCCTTTACACGATCTCATTTATTCTTCGCAACAACTCGAAGGAAAGAATTGTTTGTGGCTCAAGTCACCAGCGTCTCACCCTGGGTTACTGCATATTAGCTTTCTAATTACTCCTTTGCTCTTGCTTTTGCCCTCTTATGGTCAAGTCTAAAGTTTAAATGATCTTTTAAAATTGTAATTCAAAACTCATCACTTCCCTACTTAAACACTCCCCCTGGCTTTCCATTGCCCTTGCAATAAAATCCAAATCCCTTACCTTGACCTCCAAGCCTACTCTGTTTGACTCCTTCCTGCTCCTCTGACTTTATCTCAGCCACTCTCCCCCTTGCTCACTGTGCTACAGTCACACTGGTATTCTTTCCTTTTTTTTTTTTTAAACACCTCAAGTGTGTTCCTACCTCAGGACCTTTGCACTTGCTGTTTTCTGTGCCTGGAATCCTCTGCCCCAATTCTTTCTTTGGCTGATTCCTTGTTGCCACTCAGTCTTTAGCACAAATGTAATTTTTTTCAGTGAAAACCTCCTGTGATTATAGAATTTGCAGTAGTTCTGCATTTCTAACCAGGCATTCTCCATAACTGCCATGTTTTTCTTATAGTTCTTCTCACCATCTAAAATCATGTTGTTCATTCATTTCTTCACCTGATTATTGTCTGTGTCTCTGCCTTTGGAAGTAATTTCCACGCTAGCAAGTACCCTGTCTGTCTTGTTCACCACTGTATCCCTGGAGCCTAGTTCAGTGTTGAATGAACGAATATGCATTTTTTACAGATAAAGGAACTGAACAACTACAATAATAATCACAACAATAGCAACTGCAACCACCATTTATTGAGTGCCTTCCAAGTGCCGGACATTAACCAAGGAACTTGAAAAGTATTCTTTCATTTCTTTATTTAATTTTCAAAGCAACCCTCTGAGGCAGGTACAATTTGCTCCACCTCTCAGAGAAAGATGCTGAAGCGTAAGGCTGTAACATGGCCCAGCTCACTCAGCAGGTGATGGGTCCTAGAGTGACACTTGCTTGTCTGATTTTACTCTTCTTTTTCCTGTAGCGCACGAGAGAGCAGGGCTATGTCAGGAACACATGTAATGCAGGAAAATTTTCCTCTTCAGTGAAAAGAGAGGCAAAATCCCACTTTAGATATGATAGAAAGGTCATGGCACAGAGAAATGGTAAATCTCAGTAAGTGTTTTACAAAAAGTGACCAAACGCGCTCCAAGCCAAGTTGGCTGGGCCCAAGCAGAAGAGCAGGGCCCAGTGTGTGAAGCCTGGACCGAGCCGGTTCTATGCTGATGATAGATAAGTTGGTGCAAGACCATGGCCAGGCCAGGCCCTGCTGAGCCCTGTGTGTGTGCAGCTGAGAGCAGTGGAAGCCCATCTACTGCTTTATCAAGGGCCAGCTGCCATCTCTTGATTAGAAAAGCAACGTATTCAGACTCACGTAGGAGGATTATTTCAAAAGTGCTTCATCAACAAGTCCCAGATATTCCAGGTTGCTTTCTTCAGGAAAGTGGGACTATTTGAAGGTTCCCAGAAAAAAAAAAATTTACAGTTGCCCCATTGGGCCCTGGTGTGACCTCGCCTGCCCAGCAAGTTGGTTTCTGCCACATCTTCAGGGAGCCTAAAGCTCATCCTCAACCCCAGGGCCTAATCCATCGTACCCTGTGGACTCTGACCTGGGCCTGAATCTGTCTGGGGAGTTCTGAACTCATCTTTGGTTGGTTTCAGGGTTACTCTGGTGGATCCTCTGAGGATACAGATCTCACTGGAGGCTGTGGGATGTTTGACTCCTGGGTTGTATAAAAACAGAGAAAGGACGTCATGAAAAACCTAACGAAATCTGAATAAAGTCTGTAGATTACCTAATAGCATTGTATCAATGTTAACTTATTGGTTTTGACAAACGTAACAAGGTTAGGCAAGATGTAAACATCAGGGGAAACTGGATGAAGGATAGATATATATTGGAACTCTATGCAATTTTGCAACCTCCTGTAATTAAAAAATTATTTCAAAATAAAAAGGTTGTTAAAAAAAAAAGAAAAAAAATCACATTGGAAAGCATGGCATGCTGGGGAATGAGAAAAGTGGAAAAAGGAAGGACAGGTAGGAACTGCTTTCGTGGAAAGTGACTCAGCTTTCAGCGTCCTCATTCAGATTGTATGTTACCCCGGTTTTTAAATCAAAGGGGATATGTGGAATTGTACAACTCAGGAATTGTGTAGCAGCCTAAAGGAGAGAAGTTAGTGTCTTGGTTCATTTGGGATGCTATAGCAGACCACCTGAGTGTCTAGCTGGCTTGTAAACAGCAGAAGTTTATTTCTCACAGTTCTGGAGCCTCAGAAGTCCAAGATCCAGGCCCTGGCAGATTCAGTGTCAGGTGAAGACCTGTTTTCTGCTTTATAAGCGGCTGTCTTCTTGCTGTGTCCTCACATGGTGAAAGGGGTCGAGGAAACTCTCTGGAGTCTCTTTTTTTTTTTTTTTTTTTTTTTTAAATTTATTTATTTATGTTTGGCTATGTTGGGTCTTCGTTTCTGTGCGAGGGCTTTCTCTAGTTGCGGCAAGCGGGGGCCACTCTTCATCACGGTGCGCGGGCCTCTCACTATCGCGGCCTCTCTTGTTGGGAGCACAGGCTCCAGACACGCAGGCTCAGTAGTTGTGACTCACGGGCCTAGTTGCTCCACGGCATGTGGGATCTTCCCAGACCAGGGCTCGAACCCGTGTCCCCTGCATTGGCAGGCAGATTCTCAACCACTGCGCCACCAGGGAAGCCCTGGAGTCTCTTTTCTAAGAGCATGAATCCCATTTATGAGGGCTCCACCTTCATGATCTAATCACCCCAAAGGCTCTACCTTCTAATACCAGCACATCAAGAATTAGGCTTCAACATATGAATTTAGGGGATGGGGAGGACACAGACATCCGGTCTATAGCAGTTACTGACCAAGAACCTGCAGGGGCCAAGAGTATCGGTGAGACTGCAGGCATCTGGACTCTTATTCTGGGCTCGTCCAGGAATGCAACTGTTTGCGGAGCAATCAGCTTGAGAGACCACGTGGTGACTCCTCATATCATTAACATTTTTGACATAATAACCTCGTCATACTAAACCCACTCCCACTATTTTATTTATTTTAGTCACTTCGATATGATTTGTAACTTGGAAAAGTAAAACCCCTCCAGAGTGGCTATCACTTTTTGGGGTGACATAGATAATTTATGCATCATCTCAATTGGTATAATATTCCTGCAAGGTCAGTATTGTTATTTCCATTTAAAGATGAGGTCACTGAGACTTGGCCAAAGTGGTACCATCAGTTAAGGTCAGACTTGGGATCAAATACAGGTTTGTTCAACTGCAAAGCTTGTATTCTAGCCCTTGAATTCCAGAGCTTTCCTCTTTGAGCCATTCTCCATAATCCAATTTTTTTTCCTTCAGTGCCTTTACATAATTCAACTTGCACATTATTGGTTGATTTTCACTTTCTATGGGTTGTCTTATCTGTAACAATGGTTCTCACCATTGGCTCTGCTAATATTTTGCAGCAGGTAATTCTTTGTTGCAGGAGGATGTCCTCTGTATTGTAGGATGTTTAATAGCATCCTTGGATTCCTCCTACTAGATATAAGTAACATCCTCACACCCCCAATTGTGAACATAAAATTGCTTTTAAACGTTGTCACATGTCCCTTTGGGGGCAAAATGTCCCTCATTTGAGAACCACTGATCTACAAAATTAAGAGATAAACTTCTTAAAGGTCAAAATCTCTACTGTATTTCAAAAGAACTCTGTGATGTCTACATCACTGAGGTCATTAGGTAAACACCATATGGGGTCAAACACCACTGGGGTCATTCAGTAAACACAAAAAACCCCTGTTCTGATTCAAAGTTTCCCAGTACCATTACTAAATAGCTGTGGGATTTGGAGCAAAATGTTTAGCTTGATAAGTCTCTGTTTTCTCATCTGTAAACCAGGGATTATACCAATTTCAAGCCCAGTTTTGAGAGTTACATGAAGGAATATATGAAAAGCACTTAGCGTAGTACCTTAACCCTGGTAAACACTCAAGTAATAGAGATTTTTGTATTTAAAAAAATTCATATTCAGTTTCTAGCTCAGGGCCTAGCACAAAGTAAGTGCTTAAAAATTTGTAATAAATAAGTGAGTGAAATGTTAAGTTACCCTACAGGCATAACTGCCTGTAAGAGTTATGAAACACAAACAGTCAAGGAAGTATAATGCTGACAGTGTTATTCATTCATTCAGGAAGACCCAGTATCACAATAGTACTCTTGCTTTTAATCATGGATGCCTGTGTTGTCTTCTATGATTTAATAAGGACTTTTAAGTATGGTAGCAAATGCCTATTTTATTGGGGCTCATGGGAAGGGAACACAACTAGAGAGTCC
This sequence comes from Balaenoptera physalus, assembly GCF_965194825.1. NCBI lineage: Eukaryota > Metazoa > Chordata > Mammalia > Artiodactyla > Balaenopteridae > Balaenoptera > Balaenoptera physalus. Next base: position 63,698,910 of record NC_138895.1, on the reverse strand, counting down.
ATCTCCAAGACTGTTGGTTGCTCTTTGGGAACTTGATCATAGAAGTGCTCTCTGCAAGTCAGGGGAACGTGATGTTTGTTCTTTAGACAGTGAGCCATTCTTGAAAGGAAACTAAAATGGCCAGGAAAGAGCTGAAAACTTTAGGTGACCCTCTCTCTTGTTGCTTCATTTTCTCCAAAATCAAATGTTTAAACAAGGATTCACAGCATGCTTCCCATGAGCTGATTGGGTTGACTCCAGCACTACTGATTGGGTAGACATGGCTTACATTCCCTGGCTGGGGCATCAGACCTATGAAAACTGTGCCTTGAGTCCTTTATGAATCAGAGAGAAGGACTTCCATATTCTCCAATGAAAAGAAGGGGATCTGGATCAACACGAGGGCAGGACTTAAGTTGAAACAGGGAATCAAGATGCCAAACGTACAGGTCAGAGGCAATAGAACCGAGGCTGTGGAATCATACAAATCTGGTTCAAATCCAGGCTCTTGAACTAACTAGCTCTAGGACCTGGGCCATTTTATTTAATCAGTGTGCATATGTGTAAAATGGCTATGATGATAATACCTAATTCACAAGGCTGTTGAAAAAATTAGAATAATGTAGGTAAACTGCTCAACATGGTACCCGGTGCGTAGTTAACTCTCAATAAATAGGAGCTGTTCTTTTTGGATATTCCGTAAACGTCAGACAAATATCTTCATTATTCTGGGCCTGGTTATGCTGTTGACACATGAGGAAATTGGATTTGATTAATGGTTAAGGCTTTTCCAAAGAGCCTTAGAGCCTTGCTGGGTGCTAGCAAGAGAAATTAAGACATAGAGTGTTTGTCGGGCTGGTGAGATAGCGTGCGTGCGGGTGCATGCGTGTGCGTGCGTGGAGGGGGTGGGAAGGGGGAAATGGGCTCTCAAACCTCCTGACTGCGCCAGAAAATCCACACGTTGGGATTTTTCCATGTATTTGAAGGAAGGGTCCTGCTGCTAATAAACACCTATTAAAAATCACAGGGTTATATGATTTTTAATATCTTCCTCAGTTTTAAAATTCTAATGAACATATATATGTATACATATATTCACTTAGTGTGTGCACATGTTTATATAGTGTGTATATACACATAGAGTGGGTATATATATATATAGTGTGTATATAGAGAGTATGTATGTGTATATATATATGCAGCTAACATTTACTGAGTGCTTTCTATGTGTCACACACCATCCTAAGAACTTTCCATGGAATATCTTATTTAATCTGCACAAAACCCAATGAAACAGTTCCTGTTGTTATCCCCACTTTACGGCTAGACCGAGGCTTAGCGAGATTAAGTCACTTGCCAAAGTTACATAGCTAATAAAGAATTTCAGGCCAGATCTGACTGACGTCAGAGTCTGTACTTCTTTTTCCTCTTTTAACTAATTATCTGTTCATCTACTGTTACATTGCTCCTCTCGCATCTTAATATTCTGACTGGATTGAGTGATTGAAAACAATAAATAAAATCTTCTAGGTTCCAATCCTTATCCTTAGCCATCCTGTCTACTTTAAATTCATAGCTGCTTGTGCCAGTTAAAGGTGGATAGATTTGATTTCCACCTTAGCTGTGTTTTGTGTGTTTATTACAGTTTTCCAGAGTAATCCAATCACTTAGCAAATAGTCATGGAATAACTATTATTGGGCAGGCACTGGGTGAGATCCTGAAAGCATATTAGTATGGAAACCATACTAGTTATAGAGTAATGTGCTAGTTATTGATTTTTAAACAATTCAAAAAGTTTTAAAGCAATATGACTTTAAAAAAATAATAAATTCTGACATGGGATCTAGTATATAAAATCAATGAAAGTGGAACTGCAGGGGTGATTGAAGCAGAGGCAGAAGTCCAGAAGCCTGCTCTCGGGTCCTTGCCCTCATCCAGTTATAGCCCCCAAGGCATCTTTGTGGAACCCCAGGGGTGACCTGGAACACAGTCTGAAAACTGCAGACTTAGTGTAAGGCTTGGGCATGCCATGCTTAGACACCAGCTATCATTGGACATTTCCTGGGTCTCTTCATATATATCTGGTGAGCTTTGCCTTGGAGGCCAGGAATATACAGATGATGGTACTATGCGGTCCCTACCCTGATGAATTTGCTCTGTTTTTTTTTTAACGAGTGAAAAATAACCACCTCAACAATTATTCCTGTGTCCTAATGAGTGTTATTCTTCAAAATCCTGAACTGAGGTCAATTATGCTTCAAGGTGCTTATGGAATTGCCTTTAAAACTCTTTTTTCTAAGAAACTCTGCCTTTTTATTTTATATTCACACCTTAAATTAAAAACATTTCCTTAGTGCTGGATATTTGCCATACCAGATCCATGCTCCCATCAGAGTTCTTTTAAAGAAATAGGATTGTATAGGTATCTTTACTTATTATTTTCTTTTAATAAATGTTTATTTATTTATTTTTGGCTGCGTTGGGTCTTCATTGCTGCGCTTGGGCTTTCTCTAGCTGTGGTGAGGGGGGCTACTCTTCGTTGTGGTGCAGGGGCTTCTCATTGCGGTGGCTTCTCTTGTTTCAGAGCACGGTCTCTAGGTGCATGGGCTTCAGTAGTTGTGGCTCGCAGGCTCTAGAGCGCAGGCTCAGTCGTTGTGGCGCACGGGCTTAGTTGCTCCGCGGCACGTGGGATCTTCCCAGACCAGGGCTCGAACCCGTGTCCGTTGCATTGGCAGGTGGATTCTTAACCACTGCGCCACCAGGGAAGTCCCTCTTTGCTTATTTTTAATGACTATGTCATCAAGAGTAATGTCTCATATTAATTAACATTTGTACATGTACATTACATGTGTAAATTACATCCCAGACCCTTTCTGAGTGTAGACTTGTCTGGGTTACTCTCATGTGATCCTCATAGCAGTCCTATATTGTGAGTACTAATAACGTCTCTGTCTTATAGCTTTTTCAAATGCACAGAAAAGATGTGTAATATGTTGAAAGTGACAAGCTGCTAATGGGGACCATCAGAATGTGACTGCAGGGTGACCCCACAGTCTCATGCTTGTCCACCCCCTCTTCTGTACAAGAACCAAGAACTGTCCAAACCACAACCACAGCTTTTGGTCCTTAGATGTATCAGAAGTCACCAGCCGAGGCAAAATCGATTTGCAAATAATGGGACAGTTGATTAATATTATCAAATTGATGATATTCTTATTATCTTACAATGTGTTCTTACACAATGAAGAAACAAGTTCTTACAATGTATTTCCTAGGAATGAAATGATGGGGCTCCTTACAACAATCCCAAAGAGCAAGTACCAATAAGACCCTTGAATGCAACTGTAATGCCAAAAATATTGAAAAAGCCACCTTCTCAGTGGCTTCCCTGTCTATTCTTCCCAAAATTTCCTTTCCTCCCAACTCATGACATTTCATATCTCTCTTCTATAATTAATGTTTTATATTTTCTCCTTAGTACTTAATGATCGCTAATATGCTATATATTTTACGTTTTTGCATCTTGTTTGTTGACTGTGACCACAGTAAACATAAATTCTTTGAGAGCAGGGAGTTTTGTCTGTTTTGATCTTCACTGTGTCTTTGGCACCCAAAAGAGTGCCTGACCCATAGCAGATTCTCAATAAATATTTGTTGAAAGGATGAGTGAGTGAATTACACACCTCCACATAGGATTCAGCCACAGCACGTTTCATTTTCTCCTCATCTCTCTCCCCCTGCAGATGCAGGATCAGAGGATGGCAGTGACACAGGATGTGACATAGAACTGTTAGAGTCCCAGGTAGGCTGTGTGACCTCCACAGGCCATTCAGTCCCCCAGCCCCAGTTTCCACAAATGTGACGTGAAGATGATTAATAGCTGATTGTTATGGGAACGAAGTTATTTAAAACTCTTGCCAAAAGTATGTGCTTAATTAATAGAAGCTGGACCTGAAGCGAAACTCTTGTAAGAGTATTAAAAGCTTCTCTCTTTTAGAAAACATTGATTTTAGCTGAGGGATAAAAGCTAAAGGCAGTGTGAGATTTTTATTCTCCTGAGGGGGCCCTAAAACATTTTAGCAATTTCCCTTCTGGCAAATGCCAGAATGAAAACCGGCTGCTTAGCACACTTGCCTGCCCCCTTTACTCAGGCCCACATGAGCCTGGAAAGCTCTGGGGAATCCAAGGCAATTTCACAGTTGCTCGGGGACTGCAGGTGCTTTGTGAGGACTTCCACAAGCTGTGGAGGCCAGAAAGACATGGAGCCGGATGTCAGAGGACCCAGGTGATGCTCTAGATTGAGTTAGCTGTGAGTGGGTCATGAGCAACACTTGCTTAATGAGTGCAGAGCAATGCTGCATTTACCAGCAGATTTTTATGCCTCCTGTACATGCAGTACTAGTATTAAAAATGGAAACCCAGATGAAATCCATCAGAATGCTGATTTCAAGGTACTGAAATACAGTGGTTCATAAGACCCCATGTTTTCAAATGAATCTTTCTATTTCATTCCTTTGTACAATGCCAGGGATTACTTATGAATTATGGAGAATAATTAAGGAGGACTGTTCTTGGTGGAAGACTATGAACCGAAAAATGACAGTGGTGGGGAGAGAGCTCAGGGCTGAGGTGAAGCTGAGGAAGTGGTTCTGTTGTCTGTGCACGAGGGCATCACCAGGAGCCTTTCTAGTTGCGATAAGATGAATGAAGGGGATTTATTAACGCCCACAGGGATGGATGAATAGAATAAACTTGATTTCCTTTGGTTCTAGAGGAATAGATGGCTTTAAATTGCTATCTTTCCGGACTGTTTGCTAACATCTTTGAGGAAGAGATTTCAAATAATAAAGGTGACAATGGGAGGACAGACATAATTAAGAACGATGGAAAGAAGTGTCCTCTTTAAAAGAGAGTGCCTACAGAGCCATTTAAAAATACGCTTTGCAGCATGTCTTTAAGATACCTTTATATAACATGTGATGTAAAATAAAGCCAGGGATTGAAATTGCAAATACACCAGGAGAGTTTTTCCAAGATTGCTTTGTCCTATAGCATTTCTCTTGCACATTTATGAGAAAAATAGCTGACTAAGGAAGGCACAATTCCAATTCCCCACAAAAAGACTGTAGGTTGATGGCCATCACTCGTTTCGGGGTGTGGGCCTGGGGAAGGTACAGGAGAGGGTAGAAGGAAGAGCATTTTGCTAGGAATCAGAAAGTCTAGGTCCCACCTACTCTTGTCACTGTGTGACTTTGGTCAAATTTCTTGACTGCTTTGAGTTTCAGTTTTGTCATCTATAAAATGTCTAACCCACACAGTGGAAGAGAAGGGGGACAAGTGGGGAGGGAATACTTAGATACAAGTTATTGTAAATTTTCTGGTTCTGTGGTTGAATGTTGGGATTACGGGAATTCATGCGTTATTAGAACAAACCACCAATAAAAGTAGATGAAATAGAGCCATGCATGAGACAAGGATGATGGCATGTTATGAACTGAGGATTAAGATTGATGCAATTCTGTGCACCTGATTACTACAGATATAAACAAAGAAACAAACAGAAGGATAATCAATGGAATGAATGAGTGAATAGATTAATGTACTCTATTTACAGCTCTTGTAGCACTGGTTTTTTTATTCTAGCGACTGATCAATGACAATGGTCTTTCTTGGTATAATTCATTTGGGGCAGGTAAAATCTAATTTATGGAGATACTGACATGAGGAAGGATGTTGCTATCAAAGAATAGTGCAGTTTCAACTGTACTGAAAATGTACTAGTCAGCACTGAAATCCTGACTGATCCTTGGCTCACTTTTAGCATCACAGAACCGCAGCTGCTGATGGCAATGAATGACTTCAGTGGACCACACCACCTGAAGACATAGATGTCAGCTGCAGTTCCAGTTTTTTTTTTTTAATAATATTAATTTCTTAATGCAGTAGGCATTTATTTAGCTCCTACAAGGAGACAGACACTGCTCCACGTCTTATAAAGCTGAAACGACCCAGATTTTACAAGTGGGATGTTCCCTTAGTCCTGTTGGAGCACCATATATATAAGAATAATTCCTACCTAGTAAGATGGGAAACATCATAAACCAGGTGAAAGTGTGTGATGAAAGTCTGGAGAGGAAAGATGAGTAGCAGGGACGAGGGAAGTTCTCAAGGAGAATGTGGGGTGATGTGGAGTATGAATACCTTCTGGGATTTAATCCAACTAGCCCCATTTTCATGACATATTAATGGCTGGGCGTCAGTTCCTTCAAATAAGGTTTGTGTTAGGAAGTTAGGTGAATTGTAGGGAACCAGAAAGACCTGGTCCCCAATTCTCTGAGCAAAGAGGAGAATCAAGACAGTTAAGAAATATTATAATTTCCTTTTACTGTATACATTTGCACTGATTCGTTTCTACTTGTTTTTTCCTTCTCTGGCTCATTTTCTCCTCCTTCTCCCCTCCCCCCTTCTTCTTCTTCCTCTTCTTTCTACTGCATTCTTTTTTTTTTTTTAATTAATTAATTTTATTTATTTATTTTTGGCTGCGTTGGGTCTTCGTTACTGCACGTGGGCTTCTTCTAGTTGCAGCGAGCTGGGGCTACTCTTCGTTGCGGTGCGTGGGTTTCTCATTGTGGTGGCTTCTCTTGTTGCGGAGCACGGGCTCTAGGGACGCGTGCTTCAGTAGTTGTGGCTCACGGGCTCTAGAGCACAGGCTCAGTAGTTGTGGCGCGTGGGCTTAGCTGCTCCGTGGCATGTGGGATCTTCCTGGACCAGGGCTCGAACCCGTGTTCCCTGCATTGGCAGGCGGATTCTTAACCACTGCGCCACCAGGGAAGCCCTCTACTGCATTCTTAAGGACCAAATAGATTGTCTGTGAAACTGCGATTGACTCAGGATTCTTTTGAGATTCTCAAGAAAGTGAATCAACTTTGCATGAATTTTAAAAGTTATTTTAGGCAAAACTGTGAAGAACTTGGCTGAATTATCTAATTTTAATATTTTGGCACATTTCACAAGCAAATAAAGTTCTCATTTTCCTATACACAGAGTCTCTCTATATAAAATTCTACTTGTCTGTGTATAGACACACATATGTGTATATCTATAAATGCATGTGTAATCAGTGAAACTATTCTGGCAAGTAGTAGTATGCATAATCTACTATCAGAGCAGTATTGCAATGCCAGCTAATGTTTGTTCTTGAACAAATATGTACAAAAGCAGCCAGTTATCTCTTTGGGTTAAAAAACATTGAAATGTGTTTAGGATGACCAAAACAGTCATGCCTTAGAGAGGAAAGAGCCCAAGGAACCCACATGTACAGGGTAGAAATATTCACTTTAGTTCCATAGTTTACAGTTTTGGAATACCTAGCAGGTTATAGTTTATTAACTTTGGGAAAAGTTGGGCAAGAATTTGGCACTTATCCAATGGAGCAGATTTTGTGACTTCTCTGTAAAGTGAAGAAACTTCCATTTGATGTATTGCTCATTTCTTTGTTGATTTTACTGAAGCTGTTATTTATCTAATCTTCACAGAATAGTTTTCATTTAAAGAGTAAAACACTTGAAGAATGTTATGCATATTCAACTTTTCCCTCTTTTTTTCTTGTGTTACCTTATTTAAAAGTCACCATAAGTCATCAACATTTTTTTCACAAAATCTTTTCTTTAGTTCAGAGGGTTCCCCATGAAACAAGCATGATTAGAATCATCAATCATACCAAAAATATCAGCAAAATTCTACCTTTGGTGACAAGTGGTAATTTTAACTCTGTTTTCTTTATAACATGGCTGTTAAATAATATGAATAAGTTGTAATCAACATGGTACTTTGGTAAGTCTGAAGTAAAGTTTTTCTCCCCATGGGCAGAAATCACTATTTTTTTTAGGGTTAAAAGGCTATTCACTCAGGGAAACCTTATTGATATTTGTGAGGGTTGGGGGATATGGAGGACTATTCTAGAAACTTAGGTTCGTGGTGAGTTCCTAAAAGTAAGATTTAGGGATAAGCCATCCTCAGAGCTTCATTTTGGTTGGATCAACTCTTGTCCAGGCTTAAAGTCATCTGGTTAGGGCCATGGTCAGAGCAGTAGTGGAGGGGAGTTGGGGAGATGGGCACTTGTCTGTCCATTGTATGGAAGCGACCAGCTCCCCTACACCATTCCTCCCCTAGTCCCTCAACTTAGGGGGAGGAGTTTCTCTTCATATGGATGAGTTTCTTCTCCTCACTGATGTTCTGCAAGTTGCACTTTGCCCTAAGAACTGATTAGAGGAAGAAAAATACTTAGGTTGCATGTTTTCCCACACATGACTAGTACATTTTTAAAATCCTCTGAGTGACAGAGATCTTGCAGAAGGAAATAATTTTCCCACAAAGTGAAATCAGTAGATAATGACACAGCTTCATTATGGTAAACAAATTGGATTGCTCTCAGAGAGAATATGGCAGTTCCACTGTCACTCGTGTATTATATAATGTGTAAGCCTACAATTGTAGGGAAGACAGAAGCTGGTCTGAGCATGAACAAGGCTCACCACGTCTTGGATCCTGCCAATGATAGCTTCATTTAGGTTTCAAAGACAGAGATGAGTTCCAATCACAGCTGCCTGCTTTTGCTGCCGAGTCCTGTTCAGTGAAAACTGTTCAGCCACCACTCTCACCGGCGGGCAGATGGCTCAGAACTAGGAAGGAAGTTTGGCAGTGATGAAACATGCAGGGAGAAAATAGTAAAATAGTGGACCAGAGATCCATATGGATCAGGAAAAAAATGAGGATAAAGAAACTGGGGCAAATTTATTCATTCATTCATTCAGCAATCATTCATTCAGCCATCATTCATTAAGCTGTTCATAAGGTATCAGACACCGGTTAAGTGCTGCCGGTTCAGAGATAAATGACATGGATCTAGCCCTTTTGGAAACCAATCTGGTGGCTTCAGTGGGAGAAATGAGTAGGTTGAAAGAAGACTGACAAATATCAAAGATGACAATATAATGTGGATAGGGGCTACACTAGGGCTTTTCAGGGTGGCACAGACAATGAAGGTCAGTAGGTGATTGAAATTGGTTTTCGAAAGGGGTGATGACTAAGCTGACTTCAGCTGAAGTCAGATGAAGGGTGATGGTGGTTGAGTCAGAGGAAGAAAAATGCAGCATCGTTTATTGAGAGCTCACTACATACCAGGCAATATGTTAAGCATTTTATGCATCAATACATTATCTTTTTAGTCTTTACAATAACCCACATGATATAGGTATCACAAATCCTATTTTTATAGAAACAAAATTAGGTGTAAAAATTTGAGGAACTTGCCCAAGTTCACAGAGAAAATACGGAGGGTCTGTCTGGTCGCAAAGCGTGTGCCCTTAACATGATGTCGTCATACAGAGGCCAGAAATGTGGTATAAAGGAAACACCAGAAGGGAAGTGACCAGCATATCAGGTGTTTTGACTCATTCCTGCCTGGGTTTTCACCTTCTGATTTGTTCTAGCTCCACACAATTTCCCCTGGATCCTGAGTTGCCCTGGAAGCCACCACATTATGGATCTTTGTGGTCAGTGGTCTCCAAACTGACATATGGGTGTTTATTTAAACATTATATACATATTCCACTGGATTGTATATTACATATGTTTTAAAACATAAGAAAAAGCTAAGAAAATTGTTGAAGGCATAAAATAAAGGAAACATACATGTTCTCAGCTTTCCTTATGCATCACCCCCTAGGGTGAATGGATCCATTTTGCAGACCACCACTCTAGGTGGATCCTACTGCTTCTCTTCTCTGAACCTGGAGCTCCCTTCTCCTTTATTTTAACAAAGGTAAGGTTTACATTTATTTTCAGAGTAATATGGGCTTGAAAACTAAGTGAAAATGACAATAAACATAAAACATAAATCTCTTAACCTGACTTAACCAAAGCCCCGCCATCACTAGCTTAGCCGGAGTAATTTACAGGATTCCAGAACTCTATTCCTTTCTGCATCTCAGACTCTTTAATAGATAGGGCGGAGGTGAGGAAAAAATACAGATGGTGGGTGTCTCACCAGTTGCACCAACTATGCCTGGCTATGACACTTAGCTTCAGTTAACACTCGTGTGTTCTGCAAAGGTTTTGAGGTCTATACTTTTCTACTGGTTTTCTTTACTCTTGGTTTCCTGTTAAGATCCCCTCTTGAAAAATTTCAATACAGTCTTGTTAAAACTAATATCAAAGGGGATTTCTTCTACCGTATTCAGTTGGGGATGAGCAGAAGGTCAAAGACATTGGCTGTGCTGATAGCTGCCGCCATTTTGGTTCAAGATGGCAGGAATTGTAGGCAGAATTGGAGCAGTTCCAAACAGGCAAAAGCCAAGTGAAGAAATGAAGCAAGCTCAAGTGGCCACAGGGCTTTCTCTCTAAGGGTTCTAACTTTGTCAGAAATCCTGATTCATCCTTGTTCATCTGTTTGCATTTGGAGCCTTCAAATATTAGCCCCCATAATTCCTGTAAAGCAGCATAATGGAAGGATGAAAATTTGGATTTCAATTCTAAGAAAGCTTTTTTTTTGTTATTGTTGTTAAAGTTGTAACTGAAGAAATTCACTTGATAGTTTTTCATTATTAGGGGGTTAAGAACATATAAACAAAGATGAGGATCAGAAAATTCTAAAGCAATCGTTATTAAAATGAACAAAGATGTTTATGAAATCAGACAAGCAGTTAGAGGGAGTGAAATGATTAGCTCTCTGCACGTGTAGTCATTTTTTATATCTAAGGATGAAGAAGCAGATGGTCTTGTTATCAGTTTGCATATTTGTCTGAAAAAAAGCAAACACCACAGGTGTAAGACCCACATTCCTTTCCACATGGTACGCATGTAAGAGTCTGGCTCTGAGTCTGTAATTATAGATGCTGCTTATAGAACTTGACATCATTTCACTGCATCCCAGAGTGCACTGAATCTTTGAGCAAGAAACCAACCCATTTCTAGTAGCCACACTCCAAATCCATTTGTCCAAGAACTTGTTGATATTGCCCTTAGAGGGAGTCCTCTAATGATTCTTTGGCTTTATTGATTTATCAGAAATAATTATAGAATGATTACATTGACAGGCACTGTGCAAGGCACCCACTTGTACCTACAGCTCTTTTGGTGGAGAGAAATAAGCACATAAACCTTGATTACTACATTTGTATATCCACCAAGGGGTCCATGATTTCTTATACATCATATGCAAATGCTTTTGGAAGAGAGTTTTATAAGAAAACTTCTCATAATTATAATTCAAATTCGGGTATCAGCAGCACAACGATACCTGAGATTTGGGAACAATGATTATCTATGGATTCTTCTGGAAGGCAAGTACACAAGATGGCTGCCCATACGCCAAATTCAACTGGCTGATGTATTCTGCTTTGCAGATTGTGTGTGTGTGTGTTGTGTTTTGAGTATTTTTAGACAGAACATTCTCAGTTTTCTACAGTCTTTATCAGTCACTCTTATCTTATTCCTTCTTGGTTCACATGTTTACATTAGTTGACCAGTCTATGGGTCTTCAATTCTGTTAGCTCTGATAGACATGGGAAGGGGAAAGGGAATAGGAAAAAGCAGTAGGAACAAATAGAAAGAGTAAAAGAGAGGGCTGGAACGGAATATAGGGGATTATGTAATGCAAAGGGCAGGTAGCCCCAGGCTGAGGACTTGGTCTAGAGCAGGTACCACCATGAACAACATGGGGCATCAGTGTAGGGAGAGAGGAAGAAACCAGAGGGAGACAGTTACTAATATCTATTAGGTATCACAGCCCAGGCATTTTACTCTCATTATCCCTTTTAATAAACATAAAAATCTACCACCAACCAGGTATTCATATATGAGGTTATAGTCAAGGAAAAGGAAGTTTGGAGGTTAAATAATTCGCCCAAGATCATGGGTACTAGCAAAGGAGTGGGGCCTCAAACCCAGAGTTCTGTGACTCCAAGGCTGATATTTTCCCACTTTTCTACGACACTGAGATTCTATATATATATATATAGTACTAAGTCCAATTCTGGAGAAAATAAAAATATTTCTTGGTCACATTCTTTTTCATCTAAAATTAAAATAGCTTTATCAAGTACTACAGAAAAAAAATGTGTATTATTGTAACTTAAATTACCCATTTTACTGAATAAAGGATTGCCCATGAGGAAATTGGAATTACTTTTATCCACTAAGAATATTAACCCCTCAGATGTAGAAATACACTTCAAAGAGCAGATCCAGGTGAGTCTGAGTGAGGGTTACTCAACATCTACAATGTGAAGCCATTCCAGGCTGAAATTATAGGTCGAATCAACAGTATATCCCTGATTCTGATTTTTAAGCTAAAAGCAAAAAGATGCAGCATAAGAGGAGATATGTCACTGCTTTGATTGCAGAAGTATCTTCTCAGAAGAGTCACTGATAGTAAGAGTGGAAAAAATGGTCTTTGGTAGATCTAACCTAGTTTGTCAGGGACAGGGAGAAAATGAGAAAGTTAGTTGATCATATGGCAAAGCATCAAAGTAGGGGAGAGGATGTCTAACAAACAAACCCAGAGAGTAATATTAAAAAAATGAGAAAAAAATAGGCCCTATTACTAAAACTATAGGATGATAAAATCATGCCTGAAATCACAAAGATATAGAACTTCCTTATAATGCATGGTTAACAAGGCACCGTCATAAAGAAACATGTAAACTATCAGGAAATAATTAAGAGCCTGTAAAAGTAGTTCTTGATAAAAGGTACTTAAAAGACCACTTAGCGTGTTTGGACATATGTACAACCGGGACATATGTGCTTCTATTAAGATGTTGGTGACAACAGTAGTTAACAGTAGTTGCTGGCCTCTGAGGACTATTATGAAAATCCACAAGAAGTGGAAAGTGGTAACGAGTTTGTTTTACTGCTGGACATTACAGTAGTCCAGGAGCTCATGAGAAGCCTGCTTGTTTCCATCAAGCATTTCTTCTGATAAGTTAAGTGACTTGAGTTACCCACCTGTGCTGGGCAGTCTCTGTTTGCCCCTCCAGATCCACCTTCCACCTCCTTCACCCTGCTCTGGGCCCTGGGAGGCTGATGTGTATGAACAGCATCCAGATTCCCTTGCCTTCTGGCTTCTAGTTGAGCTTGGCCTGCGGAGGCAGCAGCAGGAGAGGATAGGGCAGGAGAGTGTGTTCAGGGCGTTGATTCCTCTGGCTGCCTTCTGCTGTGTTGTCCATTCTTTGTTTCTCCACTATGGACCACAGCTCCTGTGTGTGGAGGAGGAGAAGGCGCTTTCCTACAGCTCTGGATGAGTTCATGCCACCAGCCATGGGTGGCATGAGCTCCTGGCTGTTGAGAGCTCCAGTGGGCTTCACATGAATTCTTCCTGCATCTTTGTAGCCCATCCCTTTCTAAAAGCTCTCCTCAAGTTCCCTGTTGGAGGATGCCTTGAGTGTGCCTGTTTCCTGACTGATAAATCACTGGACTTCAACTTTGACATTTGTACAGTGAGTTTTTGAAGGTCAGGCTATGAAGCTCTTCTAAGGGCTCACAGAAATAATTTTAAGTAACATTTCAAATTAGAGTAAATTAGAGTAATAAAAGTATTATAAATTATATTATCAACCAAAATGCAAATATGGAAACTGCTTTGAGTGAGAGGAAAGAAAAGCCGTGTGACTGTTTACATCAGAGAGTCTGCAGAATCGGCTGCCACAGGAGGACCCCAGGAGGTCTCCAGTGGCAGAATTTTCCTTATCCCTTTAGTTCCCTTTTCATGGATTAATGTTGGGTTGGCCAAGATAAGGCTCAGTGTTAGGCTTCCAGGCTATGCCACAGGGCAAGGCAGGAGGTGAGATTCTGGATGAAAAAACTGCAAATAGCTCACACTTCTTATGAATTGTGGTAAGTCTTATTTCGGAAATATTTTTTCATCTAAATGCATCCCTAGAAAAGGCCTTAAAATTACATCTCAGCATCAGGTCAACACAGTCAAGTTCATTCTTCGTTGAAGCTGCCGGCTGGAGAAGAGGGTTCGTTTTCACATGGGGTGGACAATGGTGACTTCAAATTGTCTTCAGTTGCTTTCATTCAGCAAGATTCCAAATGCTTTCCCCATACAACAAGAGAATGGGGAACACACAGGTTTTTTGAGGTGAAACAACTTCAGAACCAAGGATGGCTGTTTGAGGGCACGTCACAGATCACAGCACTGCTCAACTGGAGAGAAATGAGGTCGGGAAAGAAAAGTCCCCTCCTTCCCAAACCTTCTGGAGCCGTAGAAAGAATCGGATAAATACAGCATCTTATAAATACTTAACTGGTCCTTGGCCAGAGCAGCAGGGCCCCCACCTCTGTTCAATGCTTTTGGCCACTAGAGTAAACCCCACAAACTTCTGCTTCCCTGTCCCTGTTCCTCAGCATCAGGGAAGACCTCAAGTCTGGCCACTCCCATCACATCATAGGGTGGCCTGCGTTTTGTTTATATGCTGAGCTCTGTGCAAAGCTCTCACTAGGAATCATTAAATATAAAATATCAATTTCCCAAGTTTAAAGGCAGCCATGAAAAGGAAAATCCAGTTGTATTTTGGATGTGCTGAGTGAGGTTGCTTCCCCAGGCAAAGAATTTCAAGGTTTCAAGACTTTCGATCTGTATGGTTTAATTATTGCAACATGTAGGGAGGCTCTTGGAGACCCAATCCATCAGTGTTACGAGATGGCCCGAGTCAGGCAAGGCCTCATTAGCTTCTACCATTTTTCACACAACCGGGAGGCCAGTGGGCAGACATTAAAATCCTAAGGCTCTTTCCAAAAGAATCATAGTAAGATAACATCCTCTGGGATCCTGGGATCCTTTATCAAGGAAACAGGAGGCAGACAAGTGAGAGAAAATTTGCAAAGGTTTTTAGGTCTTATAAACACAAACTATATGAATAGTAGCATCAATATTAGGAAACATACCATCCTGTATATCCTTTTTTGTTCCTCTTCTGGAGAGACAAGGGCATAAAAAGGCAGAGAAATTGCTAGTTATCGAACAGAAATAGTGTTAGATCCAGCTTTCCCTTCTCAGAGGCAGTGTTATCTCCATATCTTTCCAAGTTTTGTTGGCTTGACAGAATGCTGCTAAAAAATGAACAGTCTGTATGCAGGCAATGCTCTAGCTGTAATTCCCCATTTAGTAGGAAAATAAGAAATCGCTTTTGCATGATTTGGTAGCCTCTGCCATAGTATCATATTACTGAAAAACATGGTATAGTTTCCTTTTCATAGCCCCAAATTGTCTTGTTTAACAATTTAAGCAGGAATTTAAACTAGGTCTTAACTCAAAAAGTTAAAACAAATATTAACCTAGTTATGATTTAAAGCCAAATAATCTGTCCTAATGCATTTCCCTTGTGGGGAGGTACAGGGCAATTTAAAGAGATCTTACAAAAATAATAAATTCTACCTAAGGGAAATGGAAATCTACAGTTTTTTGGGTTTTTTTTTTTTTTCTATTTTTTTTGTTTTTTTTCCACAGTTCTATTAAAAAGGGATTCACATTTCCAAGGAGCTGAAGGACGGAGTCTCTCGTTGGCAGACTCCATTAGCTGTAGGACCTGACATGGTAGAAGCAACCCAACAGGGTATCTTTCTCATTTTCATGTAATCGGAGATTTTTTTCTTTTTTTTGTCTTTAAACAATAAGCGAGTCAAGTCACGGCTGAATGGATGTATTGCTCCGGTATTTTAATGTATTACAATTTATGGCAGTATTTACTTCAGCCCTTGGCTTGCTGACACTAAAATTATCTTAAACAGGAATTATAACATAAAATTAGATTAGATATACTTTAACAAGTTTATCTCTAACACTAAATATATACAAATTCTGAAATGAAGTACCCTGCAATTTTCAGCCAGTGCTTAAAGTAATTACACGTTCTGTGGTGATAACACCTTCCGTTTTTTTATTGTGCCACAAGCTGGTGAGATACCTCTACCACGCATGTTAATGCTAATTAGCAGATAAAGTGTAAATCTGAGGGAGCCTTAAATTCTGTTGCTTTGCCAGTTTTCTCCTGACTGGAAATTGCAGGCCGAATTTCCTCTCATTCCGACTTGGTCTATTCAGGCATTGCCTGAGCTGTCTTTCTTCAGTGCGTTTTAATCCATCAGATCTGTTCGCCATTGAGTGCCTCACTGTTTGTTTTTAATTCAGCAGACTCACACAGTTTCCCCTATAACTGCCTTTTATAATCAATCATAGGAGAATTTTGACTCTGCAGAACAATAGGTGGGGATGACATGTTTATGCCACGCTCCCTCATCCCTGTTGTTTAGCTGCTAATAAAGTGACATGTTGAAATATGTTCCCGAACCTAGAGGGAGAGAGGGAGGCTCTGTAGGAGCTTTGTTTCCACTTATGCATCCGGAGCCCTCAGCCTGGAGGAATGCACCCAGTGACTCCAGTTACAATGAGCCTTCAGAGGGATACGAATGTGTGGGAGCGGGAAGGACTGTCCACCCTGTGCTCTGGGATGGCAGAGACCCAGAAGGTGTGGTCGGCAGCTTCCACAGTTCAAGTTCAAGTTCAAGAAGTACTTATCCGTAGCCTCCACGCAAACTTGAGGCACATTCCGTGACCTCTTTGCCTCTCTTCCCTATGGCCCAACTCTACCTTTGAAGTCACTGGGAGATCCTTTAGGAAGAGTTTTGCTTTGAGCTGTTGGGCTTGATTTAATTTGAATTTACATTCTGCCCTACAGCAAATACGTTTGAGTTTCATTAACCAGGATGTGCTCATCAAGGACCTTCCACACTCTTTTTATTTCCACCTGCCTTTTTGATTTCTACCTCTACATCAATTAGTCAATAAAAAATCTCCCTTGCTATCCCCACCATCTGTGTGTCCTCAGCTCTGTCCACGTTTGCTACATGCCTATTGAATTCTTAACTGACTGTGTGTGAACCACCAGGGTCCCAACGATGAGCATGAAATGTCCATCAGCTGGGTTTGGAGAAGAATCAAAAGGCCTAGAAGAAAAAGTGGTTCAGGAACATTTGGAATTCACTTGTGTGTGTGGGGAAGAGCACTGCCGCCTCTTCCATGTCTCGATAACCATGGGTGAAGGTTACCAAAATGATGTGATTGCTCAAAAAATTAACTACGAGGTTAAATACTTATGCATGATAATAAAAATGATTTTGTTGGGGCTTCCCTGGTGGCACAGTGATTGAGAATCTGCCTGCCAATGCAGGCGACACGGGTTCAAGCCCTGGTCTGGGAAGATCCCACATGCCACAGAGCGAATGGGCCCGTGAGCCACAATTACTGAGCCTGCGCGTCTGGAGCCTGTGCTCCGCAACAAGAGAGGCCGCGATAGTGAGAGGCCCGCGCACCGCGATGAAGAATGGCCCCCGCTTGCCGCAACTGGAGAAAGCCCTCACACAGAAACCAAGACCCAACACAGCCATAAATAAATAAATAAATAAATAAAATATTAAAAAAAAAAAAAAATGATTTTGTTGCACCACGATGTTTGTATTAGTCAGCTTGGGCTGCCATAACAAAATACCATAGACTGAGTGGCTTAAACAACAGAAATTAATTTTCTCATAGTTCTGGAGGCTGGGAAGTCCAAAATCAAAGTGCCTGCAGATTCAGTGTCTGGTGAGTCCTCTCCTCCTGGTTTGTAGCTGGCTGCCTTCTTGCTATGTTCTCATATGACAGAAGGGGAAGAGAAAGAGAGAAAAAGAGAGAGAGAGAGAGCGCACGTGAGCACGCGAGAGAGCAAGCTCACAAGGGAACTTCTCATGTCTCTCTCTTTTTTTAAAAAATAAGGACACTAATCCTATCCGATCAGGGCCCCACTGTTATGATCTCCTTTAACCCTAATTACCTTCAGAAAGGCCCAACTCCAAATACAGACACATTGTGGGTTGGAGCATCAACATATAAATTTTGGGGGGGATGCAAACATTCAGTTCAAAATAATGTTTCTTTAGGCACCAAAGGCACAGAGCAAAGAGATAGTGATGCAGACCCTGAATACAAAAATTTTACTTTTCTGGACATGTGGTGTGATGTTTAATTGTTTAGAGTTGTATTTCTACTTTTATTAAATTTTAAGAGAAATAACATTAAGTTTTATCTTTAGTAAAGTTCTAATGTCCATTAGAGAAGATTTTGAAAATATAGTTAAGAAAAAAGAAGAAAAAAATTATCTCCAGAAAACTCACCACCCAAAGAGAGTAACTGCTAACACTTTGGTGAATATCTTTCTAGAATTTTCCTATGCAAGCATACACGTGCACATACACACACACACACATACACACACACACTATGCATTCTGTTTTTCAATATGGATTCATATTGCATTTGCATTTTAGAAATTTGCTTTTTTCCTTTACCAATATATCTTGAATATTTTTCCATGTCATTAAATGTTCTTTTATAACATGTGTTTCCATTTTTTTAATGAGAAAAAAGAGTGGTTTCTGCTGCAAGATTTCATGGTCAACTTGTTTAAATTTATGGCCAGAACATTTTTAATTGAAAGTGTATCAGAATGACATGCCCAGTCCTGGAGAGGAAATGGAGCAGAGGGGAGCAAAAGGGTGTAACCCGAGGACCTGGAAACACACAGAGGACAAATTACTGAGCAAATCAATACTTGAAGATGTGCAAAAGTCACTGTGCCCCAGTTTCCAGCAAAATTCATTCTGTCTCTTGAAGACATTATTTGCAACAAGCCTGGAACTCAATAAAGTTTGTGTTCAGTGATGGGATATGAAGTTGATTTAATAACCAAGGGCCCTGCAATTTACTCAGCTGGCATAAAAAAAGTTGATCCTGTGGTATGACAAATGTGTGAATCTGTTGGATTATGTGGGAAAGTAGCAATCAGCTGCTGTTTAAATACTTGTAGGGATTACTCGCCATCTCTTAAAATCAGTTTCATAAAAACACTTTGTAAATTTACTTTCTGAACAGCCCTTGTGCATTTGATGCAAGAATGCTAATTTGGTGATCGACCAGAAAGTGACTGGCAGGAATGTCGATGACACTGGGAGCAGACAAATTGAGGCTAAAGCTGTCCTTTGGTTTAGAAAGTGTGAATAAAGACATTAAAATGTAGGACAAAGAGGAAACCAGAGGTGAAGGAAGAACTGGGAGTCTGGTTAGCATAATTTAGGAAAGATGACACTCAGGGGGATCTCCAGTCATGTGTCTGGAATATCGTATTCATCTGACAGAGGTCAAATACTTCTGGGACCATGACAAATGGTGCGCTTTCAGTGGAGAGAAGAGTGAAATGGTGAAGAGTCTGAAAATCATGGCATATTAAGAACGTTTGAAGAGCTGTGTGCATTTAGTGTGAAAAAAGGAGAGCTGCAGTCAGCTATATGTATTGAGTTTGAGGTCTGATGAGGTATGTGCATACACTTATTCTGTGTTACAACAGATGGCTCAGAAGTTTCTCATGGTGATCTGCCACTGTTCTAGGATGTTTGAGGCAGGTCTGCGTTGTGGCTTGTTGCTGTAGAAGATCTCTAACTTTCCTTTTAATTGAAGGTTTCCAGGGCCTCAACCTTCCTGCAAATTAGCTAAAAGCTCTTCGGTGGAGATGGCTGACAATCCACCGAAAGTTAGTGTTCTCCTTGCGGAGTAGGGAGCGACTGTCGGCAGAACGGCGCCCAGCCAGAGGCTCTATTTCCCATTTCCATTCTAGGTGTGGCCGTATGACACTTCTCACCAATGCAAGGAGACTGGAAGGGATGGTGCTCACTTCGGGGTCAGGGCTTTTTAAGATACAGCCTGGGCTTCTTCCATTCTCCATTTCCCTGTCTGCCAATTGAGCGCAAAAACCTTCAAGGCCCAGAGGATGGTGAGCTACAGGTGGAGGGAGCAGGTCCCTTAATCACCTTAATCACTAAACTACCTGCCCATCAGGAACACCAGCTCTGGACTATTATGTGAGAAATCAGCTTTTAAAGTGTTAAGCTGTTAAGATACGGGGTTTTATTTGTTACAGAAGCTAACCTAGTGCTTTCATCTGGGCCAATTCTGGATGGTCTCCTGTACAAACAAGAAAGAGAAAACAGATCAGACCTTCAAATAAAATAACTATAGGGCAAGTACAGGGATTGTACCTGGACAATTGGGCCTAAAGAACTTTGCCTAGGACCAGAGGGAGGTGAGGAAGATGAAATAATGATAATGATGATGATAATAAAATATATAATTTAATATAATTATTTAATATATTTATAAATTTAATAATAATTATTATTATCAGTTAACATGTACCAGCACTGCACTCGGTAAATTACATTTGATCCTCACAATAACTCTATGAGTTTACCAATACCTTCTCCATGACAAAAATGAGGAGACTGAGATTCAGAGCAATTAAATAACTTGCCAAGGTCACACAGCAAGTACGTGACTAAACCAGGATTTGAATGGAGGCTGTATAATGGCACCGTTTAATTCTAAGCCTGTGACTTGAAGAAGAAAAACCCTTTTAAATCCTGGGGTCATACTAGCTTTGGAGGGAGAACTACAAGCAGGAACCTTGCTGTTTTGCAGAGATATTGGAACTCTACGCCATGGTGCATTGTCCAATCTCTTCTGCTAGCATAAGCTTGCTTACTTTCTTGTTTTCCCTAAAACAGAGCTCCTGCAGAGCCTTCTAAGGTAACAAGAAATGCAGCTTCAATTCGAGCTCTGCAGTGCATTCTAGAAGGGAACTCATCTGGATTCCCTTCACTGAGTAGAAAGTGTAGCTTTCAGCCAGAAACACTGCCTCTAACTGCCAAGGATCCCACACAGAATCCGGAATATTCCATTCACCCTACTCTCCACTATGTATCTTAAATCTGTAAGAGTGACTCTCTTTGTATGTTGAATTGTAGTGAAACACACAACTCATGTATGTCCGTGGTACCTTTAACCTGTGATGCCACTTTGGCTTCAAAACTCAGATGAAAGGACCCTTTTCTTACCTGCATTTAACTGGCTGTTTGTGGATACTCATCTCAGATATACAGATTGGGCCATTTTATTATTTTGTTCCTGGGTTGTACCAGGCACTGGAGGAATTTGTGTAAAGTTACTGCTGAATCAAACTGAAATTTCCTGGGTCTGGGGAGGCATAGGTACCTACATATTTAATACGTTTCTCATGCACACAAAAAATTTGAGAATAATGCTTTATAGGATTGTAGAAAACTTATGTTTCTATAAAGTCTGAGTCTTCCTGCTTAAACATACAGACAGTGTGATGTTTTCTGAGCGTCTTTCTAATGACTGAGCAAATGCTTCATTACATTTACTATGTCAAGAGCTCTGTCCTAAGAGCTGGAGATAAAACACCCTCTTGAAGCTTTCAGTCAGTTTGGGAAACAAAGTCAGCTTTTATAGTGCACTGTAGTAAATTATTGCTATGTTTTGTTCTGATTGATCTAGTAAGTTACTTGACCATGCCGCAGTACCCTGACTTCCTAGTTAAATTTTCCATTACAGGGGTGAGTATGATCTCAGGAATCTTTTATAGGGTTTCTCAACCTTGGCTGTTGTTAGTTTCACCTTGCAAATAAAAAGAATCTTGATGCAGCCTGGACCAATTAAATCCAAGTGTCTGGATTGGTGATCAGTGTTTTTCCCCAGGTTTTAGTTCCAATTTCAGTCTTAGCAGGATGTTTCTCTCCTCTGCCTTCCTGAGTATCTGTCCTTTGGGTGCTAGGAGGGTGTGTGTTTCCCAGAGACATCCATCGTCGCGGAGCAGGATTTCCATTCAGATCTGATAGAAGGCCACGTACTTGGCTTCCCATCTGGGATGCGAGGTCCAACTCTTTAATTAGGCTTCCCCCACGTCCGCTATTGTATCTCCTTGTAATTACAAGAAGTTGGCATGGCTTGTGTTTGAGCAAGCCCGTGAGTGATGTAGGCCTGTTTTCTGACATTTAAATTAGAAAAATTAATTTGCCGAGAGCAGAATGGAGGGGCTACCAGAGAGCCCTGGACCGAACAGTCTATCTTTAAAAACATCATTTCCTATTTGTTTGTATAAAGCATTTCAGGAAGTCTTAGGTGTTGGGATGATGAGAGAGGTGTAAAGCAATTCTACCAGCCACCCACAGGTAAGATGTTAATTACGCTGGGTGAGAGCCCAACACCAGTTGAAAACTAGATCCGTGAACACTAAGACGGGTGATTTTCCACTGAGAGAATATTTTTCCATTCTGGGGGTTATGCTTTTGACCTGAGACAGTGATTTAATAGTAGAGCCATTGAGCATATCCCGGATCTCTTCTTTGCCCAGGACTTTCTCAAAGTCCAGGCTAAGGCGAGTGACGGAATCTCTGGCGCGGAAATGCAGGCTCTAACGTTCTCCATTGTTTGCGCGTTTCTCCAGATGCCAGTCCACTGCGGCCTGGGTGGTCCAGGCTTGTGCTTCAGGCAGCTGCAGAGGTTCCAGCAGGCTGCAAGCCTCTGACGCAACCTTCCTTGTGAGGACTGATTGGCCAAGAGCTGGCAGCCAGCCACGGGTGTTTTTTTTTTTTTTTTTTCCTTCGCAGCGTTTGCACTTTTATGTCTAAGCTACTACCTCTGCTGAGCTGAATGGAAGCAAAGTGTTCGAGCTTTATTTTCAAAACCGAGAAAGGTTTGTGGGAAGAAAGTGGTAACCAGGTTCTCATGTGGGTTTCTAGTAGAGGATGATGGCAGTTTATTATTATTTTTTTGGTGGGCATTTATAGATTCAGGTATCTCACAGTTTTGTGATTGTTTAATTTCTACTTTATGCTTCTGAGAGCATCACTGATTAAAATGATTTAAAGGATGATACAAGGAGGCACTTTGCTAGTTATCTTTTGCATTCTTCCACATCGCTGGTAGAAGACTCAAACATAAGTGGAGCACCTAATTTAAAGAGAACCCCACTTTGATTTCAGGGACAAATCAAAATGATCACGTCAGTGTCTTGTCTTTACATGTTTCCATTATCCATTGAGGATACTTGGACTTGAACCAGGGGAGGGAAGAAATTGCTTTTTGTTGAGTGGCATCCAGTTCCATGTACTTTCAATGGCCTGAATCAGCTAATCCTCACAGCAGTCCAATAAGGCAGGCACTCTCAGTGTCCTCATTTGACAACGCAGGGAATTCAAGCTCAGAGAGGTCAAGCAACTTGGCTAACATTACAATATAGGGATTCCAGGAACCAAACCCTGGTTACTGAGACTCCAAAGTCCATGTCTTACCATTGCCATTATTTTTACCTCCTTGGCTCAGTCTAATTTGCAGCAGCTAATTCACAAGGCTGGGGCTCAAACCTGGAAGCCATTTAAATAGAAGGAATGCTTTGAACCAGGAGCACTTAACTGCCTATCTTATTCACTGCTACATTCTCAGAGTGTGGAATAGAGTCATATATATGTGTATACACACACACACCCATACACAAACACACACACATATACACGAACACACACATATATAGAATATATATAGTAGATGCTCAGTAAATATTTTCTAACCAATCGAATGCTTTTTTTTAAAAAAACCTTAACTCTTACAATAGTGTTCCTGAAACATGTAAACTTTGATCTCAATTA
Organism: Balaenoptera physalus; assembly: GCF_965194825.1. NCBI lineage: Eukaryota > Metazoa > Chordata > Mammalia > Artiodactyla > Balaenopteridae > Balaenoptera > Balaenoptera physalus. The sequence continues at coordinate 63,675,329 of NC_138895.1, read as the reverse complement.
AGGTCTTTCTTTGTTTTTGTTTTTCTTGGTGTGGATCTTGGACTCCTCTTCTATATTTTCTATGCTTTGAAGGAAATGAGAGACCCCATTGTCTGGTTCTAACTGGTATAGTGAATGTCAGCAACTTAAGCCCTTTCTGTGGCCCACGAGGAAACCAACTATTGGACATGTGCCTGTGAGGGAAAAATACAATTTGTGTCTTACCTGATTTGAAAAGCCTTGTCTTGACATTCAGAGGCAAACTGGTGAAGTCCAGGCACTGTCATATCTGGTGAGCTCTGTTTAAATTCAAAACTTATTTAAGGAGACACTGCTCACACTAGAAATGCCAATAGCCAATGGATATGAGGCCAGGTTTGTCAAGATGCTATATTTTCCTGCCTTATTTTATGGAAATGCAGTGTACCGTATGTCTCAAGGGTTGCAAAATCTGTGGCAGTATTGGATACCTAAATTATATCAAACTGTTCTGGCCTGAGTATATTTACTTAGTGGAACATGTAAGGTAGGAGGAGAGTAATTTAAATTACTAATCTTTTTTGAGAAACAAAATAATCAGTCTCTTTGTAGAGTATTTTTCTTTTGACTAATCTCATGAAGTATGAAAAAATAGTTATGGTAAAGATCCTTCTGCAATTCATTGAGGCTACTTCTAACCTCTTTTTATAAACTATTTTTCTGCGAGAATATTTAAGAGGTCATATAGAAGGAGTACATTTATAATAATAATAATACCAAACGACAGATATTTTTTGTACCAGTTACTGGTACCAAAAAGGACTTTAGCTGTATTATCTCAGAGGTGGGTATTTTTAATCTACATCAGTGTGAATATTGCAGCTCTAAGAGGTTTAAGATCACACAGCCAGGAAGAAGCAGAAATGGGCTTTGAGTTCAGGTTTATCTGAGAACCAAGTTCACGGCAGGCCCTTATTTGCTGGGTACGCTATTTCCTGGTAATAGAGTGAAACATTTTGGTTAGTGTGATTTCCTTACTATTGTCCTTCCTAAAGTATAATCATGCTTCTGGTAGATATTAACTATACTTCTCTAAATATTAATTAGTTATGTATTTATTAATTAAATTAGTTGGCTCTGCATACTGAGGGAGGCTATTTTTTTTATGTTATTAAGGAGAATAAATTTATTATATTATTACAAGGAGGAAAGAAAAAATTTACGCACCTAAAAGTGCAATTGGGAAGGAAAACTTGGAGCTAAATATAATATTTGTCTTGGGATCCAAAGCAATGAAAGAAGTTTTATATAAAGCAAAGTAAGAAATTGATTCTTGGATACATTTCTTTCCCATGCATCTGAAAAGTATCAGTAAGAGCATCTACAAAACAGTCACAAAATCATGAATGATTCCTTAATATTAGATCGAGCTTCTATTTCAGAAAGATTTGGGTTTTTTTTTTTATGCAGGAGTGGACGTTTGGATTATTTCTCATCTTTGGCCGTTAAAAGTAAAGCTGCTATGAACATTCATATACATGATATTTTTGGGGTTTTTGGATTATTCATAGTTATAGAAACACAACTGGTTTTTGAGTGTTGATTTTGTGCCCTTTAATGTTGCTTAATTTAGTTATTAATTTCACAGGATTTTTTGTGGAACCTTTAGGGTTTTCTATGTATAGGAATACATCACACATGAACAAAAAATTTTTTACTTCTTTCTTTCCAAATTGGATGTCTCTTGTGTCTTTTTCTTACCTAAGTGCTCTGGCTAAAACTTCCAAAACTGTGCTGAATGGAAGTGGTAAAACTGGGCATGTTTGTCTTGTTCCTGATCTTAGGGAAAAAGCTATCGGTGTTTCAACACTAAGAATGATATTAGTGGGACTTCCCCTGTGGTCCAGTGGTTAAGACTCTGCACTTCCACTGCAGGAGCCATGGGTTCCATCCCTGGTTCCTGAGGGAGGCTATTTAGATGAGGATGCCCTGTTGTATTTGGAAGAGGACATCCAGACCCAGGAACCCAAATATCACTTTGTAAAATATGATTAGATCTTGGGCCAATGAGGCAATGCAGGCCGTATATTTAGGGAGGAAAACTTTGGTGACCAGAACAAATATAAGAAGATGTTTTAATTCATGACTGACGATGTGATGATGTAACTTGAGAATGTTTTATGGAGAGTTTTCTCTCTTGGTTGAAGTTTGGTTCAGCTCGGTATGATGTTGGGTCAAATTGCAGTATGAGACGTGGAATGATATGGTGAAGAAGAGTGGGGAGTCCAGGGTAAAACTGTCTGAGTTTGAATTTCAGTTCCATTATTTACTAGTTGAGCATGTTCCTTCAACTCTGTTTGTCTCGGTTTCCTCATCTGTAGAATGTGGATAATGTCCAACTCATAGAGTAATTGGGAAGATAAAAGTGAGATGATCTTGGTGGATATTTTTGCCTGACAGAGGAAGTACTCAACAAAAGTTGATAATAATTGTTAAAACTATATTTCTTTATTATTATAGTTACAGAGAGTGTTGGATGAATATGGTGATTCCAAGTCAGCTGGATGTTTCTAAGCATTTTCTTCAGCAGGTGTAGAAAGCCTAACAAATGGTTTTTCTCCACTATAGAGAAATGTCAAAGAACCAGAGTCTGGCATGGAGTTCCCACTTCTCTTGCAGGAGCTAAAAAATAGATCCATTGTGTCTTACTTTCCGATTCGCATTTTCTGAGAGGTTGGGTGTGTTGGGAACTACACCTTCCTGTGTTTCTCCCTTCCTCTCCTGCTACGACCAAACTCACAACCTTTCTAACACCAGATGTGTAGGGTTTTTTTCCCACACCGAGAAATTCTCTCTGATAGCAGCTGGTGTCCTCCAAGTCAGTTCAATTCTGACATTGACTGGAGTTAGTGCAGACCCCACAGGTGAAGGGCTCAGCCCCATGAGACTGCCCCCCACTTCAGACACCAATTGCAAATTGTAGGTCCCCAGGTTACCCACCACTTTTGTTCGACTTGGCTACAAGTTTGAGGTGCCTATGACCCACCTCCTTGAATTTGATCACAATCTTCCCTCAACTTCTGCAAGGGATTGGTTCTAGGACCCCCTGTGGATACCAAAATCTGTGGATGCTCAAGACGCTTACATAAAATGGCCTGGTATTTTCATATAATCTAGGCACATCCTCTCCTATACTTTAAATTGTCTCTAGATTACTTTTCAATGTACATACTATGTAAATAGTTGTAAATACAATGTAAATAGTTGCCAGCACGTGGCAAATTCAAGTTTTGCTCTTTTGAACTTTGGAATTTTTTTTTTCCTTGAGTAATTTTGATCAGTAGCTGGTTGAATCCGTGGATGCTGAACCCATGGATGCAGAACCCGTGGATCAAAAGGGCCAACTGTATTTGCTAGAACAGCTCGTAGAACTCAGAGAAACACTTATTTTCACCAGTTTATTGTATAATAAAGGCTATGATAAAGGACAGAGATGAACAGCTAGATGAGGAGATACCCCGGGCGAGGTCTGGAAGGATCCCAGCACAGGAACTTCTGTCTCCATGGAGTTGGGGTATGCCATCAGTGGGTGTGTTCACCAATCTGGAAGCTCCTTGTACCCCATACTGTTGGGATTTTTATGGAGGCTTCATCGCATAGGTGAGATGGATTATTATCTCAATTCCCACTCCTCTTCCCTCTCTGGAGAATGGGGGTGTAGGGCTGAAAATTCCAAGCTTCCAGTTATGGCTTGGTCTTTCTGGTGACTAGCCCCCATCCAAGAGCCCACCAAGAGTCCCCACCTCATTAGAACAAAACACACTGCTATCACCCAGGAAATTCCAAGGGATTTAGGAGCTCTGTCTCAGGAACCAGAGTCGAAGATTAAATGTTGGAACACAAGAGTCCTCTAGCACCACTATTTAGAAAGGTTTTAGTTGCTTTGTGTCAGGAACCAGAGTGGGGGCAGTGGTGGGGGAAAGAGACCAATATATATATTTCTAATTATTTTACACTGGGCCAGACTTTTTTTTTTTTAATATCAGTAACAGACTGAAATTCAGCATCCCTTTTCCAGCTCTCCATTGCCCACCCCACCTCACATTGCCATTGCCATGCTGTTGTGCCTCCAGTTCATCGTATGTGTGTTTTCGTTCTCAGTGGTGTCAGATATTTGTTCCTTTCTGACACCGACCTTGGCACACACCTTCCTTTGGATCTGTAATGACTACAGGTCATGTGTTACAATAAGGCTTATTGCACAGTCAGAGAAGTTGCTTTGGTAACTTAATTGTTTCCCGTATTTTTCATAACCTAGTTTAATACTGTATTAAAGATGACTTATTTACTTTACTATGTCAAGATGCTTTCTTTCTCTCATGCCCAAATCCATTTTAGGGTTATTTTATGCATTTTGGGGGGCCATACTTTTTAAAACATTCAGTAGAATTTCATTTATTTTGATTCTTTGAAAGTTGAGCAACAGTAATTCTTCAGCCGTTTCCAGACTTGCAGAGGTATTTAAAAATGATAAGTTAATTTTTCTAAAAGTACTTTATAATTTGGAACTTTCTAGTTCATACATGGTTCCTTTCCTTTTTTCCCCTTCATTTGAGTTAATGTAATTTGTTTTATATATGCTTTGATAACAGCCACATATATGTTAAAAGATATTATTATTATATTTTTACTCCGTATATTTTATTAGTGTTGATCATTACTAATAATAATCACCAACATTTATATGTAAGATATAGCTTGCAATTGCATCTGCCTATGATGTTATTATTTCCATTCAGCAGATTGGGAAATGATGTTAAGTAAGAGATGACTAGCAAATGGCAGGGTAGTCATGTCAAGCTGGATCTTCTAATTCCAAAATGCATTCTTTTTGCAAAATACCACATTGTGTTTTTCTGAGAGTTACTGTACTTACGTAAAATAAGTGAATCTTATAGAGAACTGTGAAATCAAGATTACCCATTATCTGACTCCTTTCATAAAAATGTAACATGCATTTTTGGGCTCACATTTCATATTGCACTAAGTATGTACATGCTTATCTTCTACAAGGGTTTTAACCTTGCTTTTCTAGTCTTAAGATTAAGTGCTTCTTAATTTCTCCTCCCCCTTCCTTTGGTTTTGATATAGTGGAGATCTGAGGAACTATAGTCTGTGATCTCCTGTGACCTTGAGCAGTTTTCATAACTTTTCTGAGCTTGTTTTCCTCTTTGGATATAATACCACAGTGAGTATCTGATACAATATGTAAAATACTTTGGAATGTGCCATACAAAAGTCATTTAATATTATTGTTGCATTCATATTGTATATTATTTACGGGGTCTATTTATAAGAGTTATGGAATTAACAATTTTTATGTTAATCGCAGAATAATTCATTGCATCACTCCAAGTTCAAACGTCACTCCAGAGCTTTTGATCATTGGCTGAAAGGGATCAGAGAGGCCATTCAGTGAGCTAATTAATTAGTTGACTAATGCCTTAAAAACTGTCATCCATATTTTAGTTGAAATGAAGAAACCAAGCTCAGAGAAGTGGTGAATGATTTGAAGTCACAGAGCAAGTTAAGTGAGAGAAAACAAACAAACTTAGGTCTTCTGATTCCAGACTGGTGGGAATAGCATGGATCTGGAAAGCACATGGTACTCATGTATCCTGGTTCAGAGGCAACTCAATTAACATGTTCACATTCAGGCATTTTACACCTATTCCCAGGGCGGGGGACTCACAAGTGTCCCACATGTAAGGTTGTTTCTTTAGAGACTAAAACAACTTCCCAGATATATTAACCTAGACACCCTGATCCACTCTTAGCTGTTGTAACTACTTCCTGAGAATCAATTCCTGGTATCAAAGGCTTTCCTAAACCCAGACACCAATTATCTAGAGACAGTGTAAGCAGTGCTAGCACCTTTCTCTTCATATGTAGGATAGAAAAGTGGTTTTACATAGAATTCATAAAATTAGCCTGAAATAAATATTTGGATTCGTCCATGAAAGTTCACCCATGCATTGAAACTGTTTATGCAGGCGACCTAGGGATTTGACGCAGATAGCTTTAAGGATCACAATACAGAAACTCTCATGCATGATTAGCTGTCCTCAATGTTTTAGACAAATAAATAGAAAATAATGCCAATTTGCTTCTGTTTACTTTGAGGCCAAACTGATAAACTTCATAAGAAGGAAGAACGGATTTATTTAATAACGTTCAAGAGTTTGGTGCTGTTTCATCAAAGTTGTGTAACACTTTTCCCTTGTCGTAATATTTGTTTGTATCTTGGGGGACCTCTTTTCAGCATTCTTGGAAGCCGATTCTGTTACTGGAACACTTAACTCCTTTAATGATGGTGATGAATGCTCATTCATGACGTCCATCACTGGCTTTAGAATTCTCGTAAGAGGTGCATTTTGTACTATATACGTGTCTTTAACAGGATTGAATGCAAGAGGCATACAGAGTAAGGGTGATAGACTTTTAAAATCATGATTACTGTGAATGGCTTCAGTCTTTTAGATAGTTCTATAAAGGGTTTTTCTGTGACAGGTGAAATTCCAGTCAAGTGAAAAGGTGATCTTTTAACTCAGCTACTGTGGGACATATCTTAAAGGTTTTTCTGGGGTTTTTTTCCCTCCACAAATCTTTACAAAGCTTGTGAATCTGCATAGGGGAGAAACATCTCCACAGAAAACTTGTTCAAATGACAGATTTTTATGGTCTAGACATTCCAGAATTTCATAAGATTTACAAGGCTCCAGTAAATGTGGTAGAAAAACTTATAAAACTCCAGTGGCTTGAAATGAAACATTTTCATGGAGTGGAAATCAACCTGCTTTGATTAAAACACAGTTCAAAGGAGGTAAACCAATGTGATGTAACAGATTTAGTTAAAATAGTGCCTTTTCATCGTCCTCCACCATCCCTTCCCATTTCCTTCTCATCAGTGGAAAATGGTGTATTACAAAGAAGTTACTAATTATTTATTTATTATTTCCATGATCCTGCAACTGTGTCCTTGTTAGGTATATTAGGAAGGAATGTTGCTTCCCTGAAATAGTATCTTGTCAAGCACATACCTGTGCACACACATGCAAACTTTTAGACTTTCACTTGGGAGAGAAGCAACTTCTAGATCTCGCTCTAATTTAGGGAAGTGCCATTTATGCCCAACTTAAATGTAGTTTCCACGTTGGATCATAGGGGCGTTCTCAGCCAAGCTGAATCCTTTCCCACTGAATTTATTGTGTGCTGTGGGTTTGGAAACAGGTATAGGGGGTACAGTTGGTTTCTGTTCTTCTTGGTCAAAGTCATAAAAACTTTCTTCTGGGGGATGGGTGTGTGTGGGTGGTGCCAGTGGTGGTGAGATGTAGATCTTTTTAGCCTTTATGTCTGCTCCCCTGGTTGATGTTTTTCTTGTTTTTTGCATTTCTACAGAGAAGATGTTGTGGCTAAGAGGCTGAACCGAGAGAGGTGTCATCAAGAGGTTTAGTAGGTTGAGAAGGAAGCTTGTCATTACAGTTAAGGTTGTCAGGCTCTTAGAATTTTTCCTACAATAATAAAGATTTCAAGAAATTATGGTGTGCCAAAATGCCAATTATTTAAGGAGTGAGATATAGTTTTCTAGTAAGCAGATTTCTCTTGAATACTAGCCATGCCACCCCTTTCCAGGATCATGGCACCTGTCAAATCAAATCAGTCATCTCAAGGTTACTTCTGAGCACAGAATCAGAGCACAGAAATATGGATGGTCTACTATGGTTCTGTTTTTAATATTTTTGCTTTTTCTTCTTCCAGTTTTATTGAGATATAATTGACATACAGCACTGGATAAGTTGAAGTACAGCATAATGATTTCACTTACGTACATTATAAAATGATTACCGTAATAAGTTTCACAAACATCCATCATCTCATATAGATACAAAATTAAAGAAATAGAAGAAAATGTTCTCCTTGTGATGAGAACTTTAAGGATGTACTCTTAACAACTTTCATGCATGTAAAACATCCAGCATAAACTGTGGTTCTTACATTTTAGTGTGTCTGAGAATCACCTAGAGGGCTTGTAAAACACAGATCAATGGACCTCATCCCCAGAGTTTCTGATTTAGTAGGTTGGGAGTGGAGCCCAAGAATTTGCATTTCTGACAAGTTCCCAGGTGGTGTTGATACTGTGCTCTGGAGGTCCATTTTAAGGACTACATTTTACAGCAGTAATGTGTTGCTCAAGTTGTATTACAGCTTTGTGACTTATGCCTCCTTTGTCATAGAGTATAACTCCCCAATGACTAGGATACTTGTGTCCACCAAATGTAACTATTTCTCACCTCAGATGATACTTGATAAGCACCAACAAACTCTTTTTTCTTTTTTCAACATCTTTATTGGAGTATAATTGCTTTACAATGTTGTGTTAATTTCTGCTGTATAACAAAGTGAATCAGCTATATGTATACCTATATCCCCATATCCCCTCCCTCTTGCGTCTCCTTCCCACCCTCCCTATCCCACCCCTCTAGGTGGTCACAAAGCACCAAGCTCATCTCCCTGTGCTATGCAGCTGCTTCCCACTAGCTATCTATTTTACATTTGGTAGTGTATATATGTCAATGCTACTCTCTCACTTCGTCCCAGCTTACCCTTCCCACTCCCCGTGTCCTCAAGTCCATTCTCTATGTCTGTGTCTTTATTCCCGTCCTGCCCCTAGGTTCTTCAGAACCATTTTCTTTTTTTTTAGATTCCATATATATGTGTTAGCATACAGTATTTGTTTCTCTCTTTCTGACTTACTTCACTCTGTATGACAGACTCTAGATCCATCTACCTCATTACAAATAACTCAATTTCGTTTCTTTTTATGGCTGAGTAATGTTAGATTGTATACGTGTGCCACATCTTCTTTATCCATTCATCTGTCAATGGACACAGGTTGCTTCCATGTCCTGGCTATTGTAAATAGTGCTGCAATGAACATTGTGGTACCTGACTCTTTTTGAATTATGGTTTTCTCAGGGTATATGCTCAATAGTGGGAGTGCTGGATTATATGGTAGTTCTATTTTTAGTTTTTGAAGGAACCTCCATACTGTTCTCCAAGCACCAACAAACTCTTATTAACCAATACCTTTCCTATATCCGCCATCAAATATAATATTATTGAGAGATTCTACTTCCTTGTTACATTACAGTGTAATTAAGATGATCATAACTTTCTTTAATAATTATTAGATGTCAATTATGTTCTTCTGAGCACATCTCTTTGGTGCTTTGCTTTGGTTGGTAACTGGATTTCCTAGGTAGACGTTTGGGAATCTGCTTTTTCTCATTAGCAAACAGCTTACAAACCATCTCCTTAAGATGAGGCTATTTCTCTGATAGGCAATCTCTTCTATGAGGGGTTCTTTCACTTGCTTCAATTCCAGAAAGTGGCATTTTTTTCTGACCCTGTCCCCCAAATCAAGTGGGGTGAAGTCTTTGTAGTTTCTCATGTGCATTTATGATGAGTAATGATATCTCACAATTATTTAGGGCTTATTATGTGTCAAAAGTTACTCTAGACACCTTGCACGTCTTAACTCATTTAATCTTCACCACAACCAAATGAGGAATGTACTTTTATTATCCCTACATTAAAGATGAGAAGATGAAGCCAAAGAGAGGTGAAGTAGTTTGCCAAGGGTCCCACTGATAATACATGGACCACCCAGGATTTGAACCCCAGGGTTAGATATTTGTCTGTTGGTTGTGGTTGGTCCTCCCCAATGTGGGTGTTGAGGAGGGGAGCTTCTCCTCAGTCATTCTCCATAGTGTAGGGCCTCCATTGCTGCTCTGCAAGTTGGTCCTGCACAAAGGAAGCAGGACAAGAGGTTGAGAGCAGCTGAAACTGTGCTGTTCTCAGGTCACCAAGTCGTGTCCACCCTGGTGTGGGCTCTACCATCGGGGGTGGGCCTTCTCCAGCTTCACACATAGGATCTGTATAGGTCAGTGCTGATTAGAAAGGAACTCTTGCTCTGCTTTCCTGGGAGGGAAACGGATGGGAACAACATTTTGGGTCCCTTTCTGGCCTCCATTTCTCTGTAAAAGACATTTTAGTACATCCTTGCTGGTGTCTGGCTGTTCCTGTGATGGGGGAGGTGGTGATGAAGTTAAATTGGGGGTGTGTGTACGGGTGGTGGAATTAGAAAGCCTAATTGTGGCCTCACATCTAAGCAAAGTGTCTTAGGTTGGGTTCTCCAGAAGAAGAGCCTAGGAGGGATGTGAGTGCATGTGGTTTATTGAGGAAGTGTTCTCCAGGAAAACCCATCAGGGAGCAAGGGAAGCAGCATAGGCAACGGGGAAGACTTGAGCGAGGAAGAATGTGGCCTTGGGTCAAGTTTACCTGATCCACAGGGGAAGACCCCAGCACACAGAGACCACTGCAGAGCTACTTCTCCTTGAGACAAAGGGGTGGAAGGGCCGCTGGGGTGGGGAGGGAGGAGGGAGTGGTGGGCTTGTAACTTCCCAGGTGAAGTGACCCCATCAACTGAGGACAGGTCTTCAGATTAGGGGGGCATCTATGCAACACTCACAACAGCTGAGGGTGGGTGCACTGAGCCCTGAATGGGATCTGGGTGTGGTAGCAAGCTCTGTTTGTAAGTTTAGCTTTAATAGAAATAAATATCTGTATTGTCTTCTGTTTGACTCGTGTATCTACTCTACAGATATAGGAGGAAAAGACATGTGATTATCACTCTAAAACCCCAGCATTAGGCCACCAAGCTTCACTCTGCATTAATACCAGCTTGAGATGGCTTATTTATAGATAAATCACACATTTACTGAAGCTTTTCATTATAGCACTGTAGGATTGAGTTTGTCTAGAAGAAAGAAATGAAAATAATAATTCATTTGCTTTGATTATTTTTTTCTAAGGAATGAAGGGTATGGCTTCTAGTTGCATATTGTGAAAAAGAGAACAAGAGAAGTCAAAGTAGATATATAAATGGTACTTTTGACTACTGTTGTTGAGATTGCTATAGCCATGAAGCCTCCATGAAGACCTCACAACATATTGGAGAATATCCAGGCTTTGGAGAAGAACAGGGATAGATTCAAATGGAGATTCGGCTTCCACTTAGGAAAACTACTTAATCTCTTTGAGATTCACTCTCTTCATTCATAAGATTGTTGGGAGACACAATAAGATGTTGTATATGAAGCTTCTCTTACAGTCCCTGGCACATAGTAGGTGCATAAAACATAAAAACCACTTGTTCAATAAAGATTTATTGCCTGTACTACTATAATACATGCTGAGCAATGCACTAGGCACTGGGGCTGTCACCATGAATACAACACAGTCCTTTGCCCCCGAGTCTAGTGAAGGAAAAAGACACATGAGTAAATAATTACAACGTTAAGTGGGACAAAAGAGGTGTAGCTTGGGGAGACCAGATGAGGAAGTAATTGCCTGAGGGAAGTCCAGAAAGTCTTTGCAGGGGAGAAAAAAATTGAGTTGGATTTCACAAGATGGGAACAAGCTTGCTAAAAGGTAGAAGAAACTGTAGAAGGCATGGATGCATGGAAAGTTATGTGGTATTTAAACACTATGTAAAGGGTCCCCAACAAATAAATATACAATAAGAGTTTCTCAGAACTCTGTTTTGGGTCAACCTGATGCTCATACCTCTTGCTATAAACCAATACCCACATTCCATTTTGGTCCTATAAACTTTTGAACTGAATGATTGTTTATTTATGACACTTTATTTCCATCCCCAAACATGATTTCTGTAGGTATCAACGATGATGATGATAAAGATTGATGGTAAAGATTATGAAGATATATTTAATTTAATATGGGTATATTGGATATAGCAAAAGTGCATCAAAAAATTGATATGTGTATTTTGTTTAATTTGTGTTCATTGAAATGCAGCTTAAATGAATTGGAGACCCCATGTTTACATAAATATGCAGTTGGAACATTTAAGAAAAGGCTTTTTTTGTATTAAATAGCATTCCTAATATATCTATATAAATCAATATCTCCTGTTTTGGGATAGTTTAATCTGAGAAGATTATGGCTTTAAGATCTTTTAATCACTAAGGAGGAACAAATATGTATCAAGCACTTAAAATGTGTTAGATGAATCACAGTATCATTCAAGCTTTTCAACATTCTTGACAGATATAAGGAGCAGTCATTACTGTTTGCCTACCTACCTCTACACTCCTCATTACTAACAATACTCTGATTTGTTCAGATGTGTGGTGGAGTAGATCCCTTTCCTAGCCATTGGGGATGAACAATGATACAGCTATAGTGCCATGTCTCTTTACCAGTGATTGGTTTAGAGGTGGACATACAACTCACTTCTGGCCAGTGGAACCTGAATTGACATCTCCTGGGGGCTTCTAGGTAATATTTTCCTCTTGGTGGAAAGGCAAAGCTGCATAAGGGAAGTGCTTCTCACCTTGTTCCAGCTTTGGACATTTTCATATGAAAATATAATTCTTGGAACCACTTTAGCCGTCTTGAGATCATGAGGAGGAAGCCAAGGCAATTGCACAGACCAACTCAGTTTCTGAATACTTTAGCTGCAGAATCAACCCTGGAGCTTACCATCTTTGGACTGTGTGATATATTAGACAAATAAGCCACAATTGTTTGAGCCAGTTGTAGTCAGGTAATCTGTTACTTGCAGCCCAAAGCATCCTAATTATATATTCCCATTTTACAGGTTATGTCACTGAGGTGTAGGAGGCCAAATCATTTATTCAAGATCTTACTGATATTGAGCAGGGAAGAAAAACCAGGTCTGTTGAAATCCAAAGCCTGGTCTCTGTGTCTTGTAAGAAAAAAGAACTTAAGTTTAAAAAAATGTCTTTTCTCTTCCTCACATTTTGAACTCTATTTCATTCATTTTTTCCCCCTCAGGAATTTTCAGAAAGTGCCTCTCGTCAAACACCAGGGTAATGAAGCAGTTCAAAAACACATGGATGTTCCATTAACCAGCTTTACTATATAATAGCTAATAATTACAATTTATTGACAGTTTGATATATGCTTTGTGAAGTTTGTGAAGTGCTTTCCATGCATCATTTTATTCTTGCAACAACCTTGTGAGGTAGGTTGTTTCAGATGAGGAAGATGCATTTCTGCAAGGTTAAACTACACGCCTAAAGTCACACAGCTCACAGAGGCAGAGCCAGGATACAAACCCACTTTTACCAGTGTGTTTAATCACTGTGCTATACTTTGCATAGCCCTATGATCCTGCTCGACCTAAGCTATCTGAAAATCCTGAGAAGAAAATAAACAGTTTTCCCAGCTTCTTTTCTGCTTTTACAAGGCAACCACACTGCCAATAGACGTTTCTGCAAAAATACATTTTACTTTTGCCAGGACAAAAAAGGAATTAACTTAATGTGGTGCCCAGCTGTTTGCCAATAAATTATAGCATTTTAGTTTGGAAGAGTTTGTAGCAGCCATCTTGTTCAGGTTTTCTTTCCCAGATTGGTCTCCCCAAGCAGAGGTTATTCAACCTTTGTAGAGAAACTTCCACTGATCTTGTAATGGCTCACCTCAGCATTGCTCCAATTGTTAGAGAACTCTTCCTTTTTATTGATTTTCTGTTTTTTCTTTGTAACATCATTTTAGCAATTCTAGGTCTGTCTTCTGTAGAAGTAGAAGCTTTGACATCACCGAGATCTGGGTTGATATCCTCCTGACTGGAATATTGTTTATCCTTGCTCAGTTCGAGTTTGCCTGTTATTAAAATGAACAAGAGCATCTCTAATACTATAGGGTCAAAGTAAGAATTAAAGGAAAGGCTCACAGCTCTAGTACAAATTCCCAAGGGAATCTAAGTGATTTGGTTAGACGCTATTACTTTAGGGGTAAAACTTCTGAAGCAAGTGACCTCATAGGCCACTCACTGGATGGGAGATAGTTTGCCTGTCTTTGTATCAGGTGCCCTGTTGTGCTCAAGGACCAAGTGTCACATGATAGAATGGCCCATTTTAAGAGTATGCCATGGGTGTACCTCATCAGAGACTGCACATCTTTCAGTTACCTTCTGTAGAGGGTCGCAGACATGGTGGTAACAGAGTGTAGAGTCCTGGCTGGTACCCACACTTAGTTTGGTATATAAGTGCTCAATAAATTTGTTTTATTTATTTTTATTTTATTTATTTTGATTTATTTAGTTCATTTGACTCTTTCTTATTCCACTAGCCAGGCTTTCAAGTTCTTAGAGACGGCGCTCACTCAGTTCGATTCAGCAAATACTCACTGAACGTACTGTGTTTGTATTAGCTTCCTAACTCTGCTGTAATTCCCCTGATGCAGGGATGCATCTTCCAGTTCTTTAGTCTTATTCTGTAGCCCTTAGATAATGACAGATTCCAAAGGGGACAAGCCTTCAACATTTGACAATCACCCCAGTTGATTCCAATATACCATTACACTGAAATTTTCATTCTTCAATGAGGGAAGCAGAGTTATGTCACCAAGTTATTTTTTGGGCCTCCACAGTTTCTAATAGCCTTCATTGGATGGTGAATGGCTGAAAATTTTAAATCTAGTAGAGGTTGCATTGGGGTACTCTGGAGGCTTTCGACTGGCTTTCTACCCTTCTACATTTTCTGTTGCCATGGTTGAGACCTGTGTCCTAAGCTAGCTCAGCTTCTAGTCTAATTGTCAAAGTTTAGTGCGCATAAGAATCTCCTGGGGACATTTTGCAGATTCCTAGACTTCATCCCCCAAGGATTCTGATTTATATGGAGCCTCAGAGTTGACTTTCTAAAATAATAATCCCCAGGTAATATTTTTGAGAAGCATAGAGCTAGGGTAAATATAAGAACCCTTAGATTGTCAGCTCAGTGATTTTCCATGAAAGTAAACTTGCTATGGGTTCAGCAGTGATCATCTTCCTGGATTCAGATTCTGGGCTCTTATTTCTTCCTTGTGAGAAAATACTTGCCTTTCGCCCCAATGTTGACCCTTGTCTTGTAACTACTCCCCCCGCAACACACACCTCCCAGAAACTGGGAACTTGGCACTGGATCCCAGTCCATTACGACTAGGTTCACGTTCTCTGTACTCACTTAAGGTATGGAGTTCTGCACCCAGAATAAAGTAAGGGGCAGGTAATTGGTTAGATGAAGATGCAAAGGCAGAATGTCTGATTTGGTGTGGCATCTCCGGTGTGATAAAATTGAACCAGAAACAAAGTAATTGAACCACTGGCACCATCCCTGCAAGTTGTTTTCCTTGAATTTTTCTTCATTACTCAAATTGCTCTTTGGGTTGCTAGCTCATTTGACCCTTATTTTTGGTTTTTGGCTCTGGTTTTTGAATGTGTAAACTCCCTGACTCTCTGGCCTGACCCTGTACCACATCTAGACTATGTCCTAGTTTAATATTCTATCATGTATTCCTATTGAAAACTGATATAATGATAATAATTATGGTGGTCCTGCTACTACTACTACTAAATATCTATAGGGTACATATTATCAATATATGCTTTACATTCACAGCAAACATCTGAAGTAAGTCCTATTTTTATTCCAAGCTTTAAATAAAGAAACTGAGGTTAGAGTTATACAGCTGTTAAGTGGCTGAGCCAGAAAGGCTATGCAGGCAGTCTCACTCCTGGAGCCGTGCTCTCATCAAGCACATTACATTGTTCATTTCCATCTCTGCTGTACCTGCCATTGCTCACTGAGTGACAAAGAAGTCTCCAAAAACCTTCCATTTTCTTTAATGTATATGGTAAATGGAGACAGGGGATGAAAGTTCCCAATAATTCCTTTTTGGAACTCCTTGAGCACCACTGAATTTCAACAAAATTTTTCCCCCAAAGAGCATTTTTGAAACCATGACATTCCCTGTTATCTCTCCTAACTAGTGAGATCATCCCAGTGATTCTGGGGGGTGCTTCATTGCATTTTATCAGTGGTGCCTTTGTTGTACAATTTCCACTTTTGCTCTTGAAGATACAATAAAAGATTTATGTCTGATGGACTATGATGTGGTTTGCATCTAAGAGAAAAACAATTCCTCCCAAAAAAGTACCATATCCCCAAATGATTTCATAATTGCAAACAGTGTTGACGAGCTCTTTGGCTTAAATCAGTTTACAACATATTTGCTGTGTTTTTATGTAGATATGTTTTGATGTGCTTGCTAAGGAAAAATAATTAAAACCCCTCTGCCATTTCTAATTGAGAAGAAAGAAATGTAACCCATTAGTTGATGTCTACCATAATAAGATTTTTTTCTCCCTCATTTCATTCCAGATTTGTTTCAAGGATTAACTTGCATTAAATGGTTTCAGGTCTGAACGTCAGCCATGTTTCTCATTATTGGAGATCAAAATGGCTTAATTCCCTTTGTGTGTTGGTGCCACTAAAACACAAGGGAATCTTAAAACTACAAACTTCTGATAGAAGCACCACATTTTCCTCGTCAATCTGCCCAGCAGAGCTTGTGTATTTCCTCCATTTACTGCTGGAAAAATGCTGTGTACTGACAAGTTTTGGGGTTCTGGTGTCATGCACAGGCTAGGCAAGACTTACTTTGAATCTAGTTACTGTTGTATTTTCAAATATGTTGATGTGAACTTCGTTTTCTAATGCTCCTTGAGTCAACTATTGTCTTTGATCTTTAAACAGAATGTGGCCATCCATCTAGTGGGATGGTAAGGACTAGCATCTAGGTTAATCCAGGGGCCTCTGGATTTAAACAGACCTGACTTTAAATTCTGATTCCACCACTAGCTATATAACCTGGGTCAGTTTTGAAAACTTGCCTTGTCTGTAAAATGGAGCTAATGATAGTACCTATTTATTGGCTGTAGAGTGGCATACAAGAGCGAATGCATGTTAAAACATTGCTGAGCAAAGGAGAACGTGTTAAGTGACCAGTTAGTTCTATTGTTATGTTACCCTATTGTAGGGACTATTACCCAGAGTGTTGTATTACCCAGGATGAGTTGGAGTCTCATTCCCCATCCTGGTATCTGGGTTGGCCTCAGTGACTTGATTAGCCATCAGAATGTGGCAAAAGGGGCATTCTGGGACTTCTAAGGCTGAGTAATAAGAAGCCTGGCAGCTTTTGTCTGGGTGTCTTGGAATGCTTGCTCTGGGGAAAATCAGCTGCATGCTGTGAGAAGCTCAAGCCACATAGAAAGGCCATTGATAGGAGTTCAGGTTGACAGCCCCAGCTGAGCTCCTGGTTGTCAGGCCAGCCATGTGAGTGAGTCATTTGGATGTCCAGCCTTCAAAAGGCAAGAGTTGATTTCAAGGCTTTTGGAGATTCTCTTTCAGTTCTAGCATTTCCTTGTGACCTTGCTAAACTTGGTTATCTGGTTGATTCAAGCTAAACAATTAGACACTAAGAGAGAATTTTGGGGGCACAGGAGCATAAGGGCAATAAAGAGTACCACTTTCCTCTGCTCAAGATCTGAACCAACGGAGAGAGGAGACCAAGGAGTAAGGGAGACGGAGACCAAAATATCGCTTTTATGAGAGTGAAGACCGGGCATGTGTCTATGGTTTCCTCATGGAGAACCCTAGAAGGAACTAGGTTTATCTTTTCAACTGGCCCGGGGCACTGACCTCACTCTAGAGGAGCAAAGAACCTGACAGCCTGCTCTCAAGAGGAGATGTCTGGGGTCTTCATGCTCATCTCAGACTCGCCAGTCAAGGGGAAGGGGCTGAGGTGTGGAGCGGAGCCAGGACCATCATACTGATGATCGCCCTCTACCTGGGAGGAAACGTCAGGAATGGGAATGGGTGCTCCTCTGACAGGACTGTCTACCTCAGTATCTATTGAGTTCAAGAAATAAGTGACCCAGGTTTTACTCTGTGAAGACACAGTTTATGGTGACAGATTCAGACTGAGGCGTTTCACTTTACTTGTAGGTTAAATTGGTTTGTATCAATGATCTCATTCTTTTCTTCTAAGTCCAGAGAGTCCTGGTAACATCAAGTCCCATGTACTTACAAAGATGGAATTAAGTAAAGAACCTTCCTTCAATCATTCTCTCTTCCATCTTTCCCTAACTACTTTCAATTTATGACTCCAACAATGAATCTTAAATAAACTGCTTCAAAGTCTTCAGCCTAAAGGAACTGATGGGATGGTATTAGCAATCACACCGTTGATCATGAAGTTAAGGATGAAGGTTCAATTTTAGCATGCTTTAGCTTTAAATAGAGGTAAGTTGTTTTATTATTACAAGCCTTGGCGCCCTTGCCCTTGTCCGGCTATTTAACAAATGTGTGTCCTTGGTTACCAGTGGAACCCAACTAGGGGGTATAGATAGCTGAGTGAGCCTCAATGACTACTCTTCAAACAACTCCAAGCACGTGTCCTATTGACGGGGTGTGGAGAACGCAGGCAGCGCAATCAGGATGCAGATGTTCTGAGGTGTGTTTTCAAGTTGTGCTTTGCAGGAGGTCTGAGCCACATGCACACATACACACACACACACACACACACACACACAGACACACACTTTCAGAGTCTTAGAATCTCACATGTATTAATTCCTTCCTTTCTATGCCTTCACTTGGAGGATCTTCACAAGATCAGGAGTCCTTGCCTCTGTGCTAAGACTCTTCTCTTACTACTTTTGTTAGAACACTGATATTGTTGCTTTTTACTTTTTAAAAATCTGTTTCAAACGTTGTACTAGGCTCTGAAGTCTACGGGAGCAGGGTTGAGGCTATCTCATTCAGAGTTGTATATAGCACCTAGTACAGTGTCTGACCCCTGGAGGGGCTCAGCAAATATCTCCTTGAATTGAATTGAATGACAGCTTGCTTCCCAAGGCAGAGGAGTGCAGGCACCCTGGGTTGAGGTTCTGCTTCTAACCATTATCTGCAGACTCAAATACAGTTTTCAGTGGCTCCTAAGATCCCTGAGGAATTAATCACACTAAGCTTCTTGTTTGGAATAACTTCACTGCCAATACACAAGAGCTACCTAGACTTGAGGCTCTCAATACCCCAACGTAAAGAGTCTCATTACATCGTTCCTTGAAGTCTCTGTTATGTCAATCTATGTGAGTGGTGCCCAGTCCTTCAAGGAGGACTGTAGCAGGGACTTGGGCACAAAATGCAAGTGGCACCCAACAGACTCAGTCATCAGGGTAAATAGTATCTTAATGCTATAGTTTGAAAAATCAAAATTAATGCAAACATTTCATAAAAAACAAAATATCAGAATTCTAAATCAAGACCGTTTCAGTATTCTTGATTTTCCTTTTGCCTCTGAAAGGCGTTAATTTGTTGCCTCACTCCTCTTGTCTAATCTTGGCCCTGGAGCAGACAGAACCAAAGGGAAATCTCCTTGGACATGACTTCCCTGATTTTCACCCCTCGATTTTTTTTTTTTAACTATATGGGGTCGGGGGAGATGGTATGGGTTTCAGGTTAAGTACTAAAAGCTAAATGCATAAACAAAGTCATAAATGTAAGAAGTCAAATCTGAACTGTATGTAGGAGAGAAGATTTAGCAGGACATGTTGCATAGTTAATAATTGAATAACAAAAGGCTGAAATAAATAAAAATTTTAACGACACTCAGCAATAAGGCTGCAATATTTAGTTCTCAGATGAATTTGTATGGCTCCATTTTTATTTGGAATCGATTTTTAAAGGGCTTTTTCTTAAATTCTTCTGAATTCCCGTTAAGCAGTACATGAAAAGTTACTTTAAGTGAGAGCAAATGTGGATGAAATCAGCCAAAGCTCCAACTGCGCCTTCATCCCTACTGGAAGAGCTTTCTTCATTTACATAGGAGAACGTGGAGCCAGAAAAGGGGAAAATACAAACATGAAATCTCCAAGAGCCTTTTGGAAACACAGCAGAAAAACACATTGCTTAAGTGGAGAAGCCAAGTGGTTTTCGAGTTTCCTGCAAAGCAGCAGCTTTAGGGGGAGAGTGACCTTCTGGGGAACGCGGTGGCCCTGGCTGGAAGATTAGGGGCTGACGTTTTGCAGGCTGTGGATGGGGGTGGAGAGATTGTGTAACTGTAGTAAAGCGTCTTGAAACTTTTCAACAGGAAAACAAAGTGGGGAAGAAGCCTTAAAGAGAAGGGAAAGCCTCAGGCAGGTTTTTTTTTTTCCCCCCCTCTGGAGGCACAGCTGTGGCTGTGTCACAGTATTTCCCAAGTGCTTCCTTTGGATCTCTTTACCTGGTGCCAACCCTGTACAACGGAAGTAGAAGAGAGCTGCTTGATAGCAATCGAATCCCAGTCAAAACGCTGAGTTTTCTCCTGGCTCCTTTCTGGAGCACAGCGTGGGTCTGATTTGCTTAGAAATGCAAGGGACCTTCCCTGTCCGCCTCCCATCTTCCAGTTCTGGAGGGACAGGCTGCAGGCAAGCTTTCCTGCTGCACTGGTGACGGGAAGGTGGAAAATCTTGGCTTGCTGAGTCTGAAATGAGATGCCAGTGGACCCAGTACCAGAGATCAAATTTTCTATTTTTGGCCCTTCAGACACAGAAATGCACAGCTATGCCAGAGTAACCTTTTCTCTGGAGGAATCGTCTCATGGCTTGTTGCACATTAAAATCATCTAGGGAACTTTAAAAATACTGATGCCAAGGCCCCACTTCAATCCTATTAAATTAGATGCCCTAAGGGTGGGAATCATGCATCCAAATTTTTTTTTGAGCTCCCCAGGTGATTGTAATTTGCAACCAAGGTTGAGAAATCATGACCCAGAGCTCTTGAGCCCACAGACAGCCCTTTTCTGTCCTCTGGGTCCACTCTCCACCCAAAGAGCTCTGTGATCTCCATCAGTGGAAGCTAAGCCTCTTTCAGTTTAATTCAGTTCAATTACAAACAATTCAATTCAATAAATACTTATTCAACTGCTTTCTTACCCTTCATTTCTGATTGTGTCTCCGATGAGAGTGGTGAGAACCATGTTTCTCAAATAAGAGGATGGAGATACTTGAGTTTACCTCATTTTTTGGAGCCATATTTTTTAAAAAACCTGTTAAACACAGATTACAAATTTTTAAAAATTATGCATTGGATTTGGATTTTTTTTCTGACACAACACTCTGAACAGCATATGTTTGTATGTATGTAAAACATCCATTTTTTTAAAGCATTTCTTAATTTTTTAAAAAAATTACTTATTTTATTTATTTTTGGCTGCATTGGGTCCTCATTGCTGTGCACGGGTCTTCCCTAGTTGCGGTGAGCGGGGGCTACTCTTTGTTTTAGTTCAGGGGCCTCTCATTGCGGTGGCTTCTCTTGTTGCGGAGCACGGGCTCTAGGCGCACAGGCTTCAGTAGTTGTGGCTCGCAGGCTGTAGAGCACAGGCTCAGTAGCTGTAGCACACTGGCTGAGTTGCTCTGCAGCATGTGGGATCTTCCGGGACCAGGGCTCGAACCTGTGTCCCCTGCATTGGCAGGCGGATTCTTAACCACTGTGCCACCAGGGAAGCCCTAAAACATCCGTCTTTTAAAGTGTTTCTGTATTCAGTGCATGTTCTAAAGCGTTGATGCGCTGAGATAAATAAGACAGAGTACTTATCTTCTGAAGAGCTCCCAGGCTGGTGGGAGACATGAGATGGGAACAAGAAATTAAAGGATTGTGAACTGCTGTAGCTAAAAGAGGTATGTATAAAAGGATGTTTCAGATGAATTCAGAAGAAGGAATTGTGCCTGGCAAGGCAGAAAGGCTCACAGAGGAAGTAGAGGGGAGTAGCCATTCTCCACGAAGGATTCAGGCAATGGGTGGAGGACGTGCACTTTTTGAAGGTGAGAATTAAATGTTTGGCTAAAGGCTACACAGGAAACATAGGAGGAGATAGGGAAGGAACTTGAGGGCTCCCAACTGTCTGTTGAGCTTTATCTGTTGGAGTCTATCATTTCTAAACCATTCTTGCCTCAGGGCTGACTTTTAGATTCATAAATTTGCAGCTACACTTGGGTGTGCCGTGGTGGACAGAACACGCTAGGTGGATGAGACCGTAGCTGGTCTGCTTCTGGAAAGTGATGGACAGGCCTTTGAGGAGGCTCTAGAAATGGATTGACGTGGATTTCATACACTAACTGTGGAACCTTGGACAAATTCCCGAACCCCCTGTAAAGTGAAGATTCTCCTGCTCACCTCATAGGGTTTTTTGTTTGTGTTTTTGTTTTGAATGAAGACACAGTGTATTAGGTGTTGTGTAAAGTGCTTAACAAACTGCCTGAACATAGGAAATGTCAATGAAATGTTGCTCTTCCTGTTGAGATATTGAATTTGTAATTCCTTTTAATTTTTCTTCATGTATATTCGGCCTTCCCATTACACCTTCTTCCCAGGTACATAGAGAGACCATCACCCTGGCTGATGATGAGAAGGGCATGACTTTGGACAAACAATATAAAATGTGTTTTAGGGAGCAGTTACTAAATCACCAGCAAGGAACGACACAGTTCTAGAAAGTTCTCTAATAGGCTTGTCAAGTCTCTTTTACCGATAAGTCCATTCTGCTGTCCATTGTGTCTCTGCTTCCAAAATTAAAACCACCACAAAAATGACCAGGCTCAGTCCATCTGCAGCATCACATCTGATCTCTCCACGGCTTACTCATCATTCTTCCTCACACTTTAAGACATGATGAGGAGGATGATATTTGAGAAGGAACTTGAAGAATGCATGGAATGTCTTATGGCTGAGAATAGGCATTCCAGGTGGTCAGATTAAAATAAGTAATGGTATAGAAATATATGTAGGAACGAAAAGTAGTAAAATAGTTGTTTTGTTGGAACCCAAGTTGTATTTACAGGAAAAGTAGAGGAACAGACCTCAAAATTGAAGCTGAGGCTACAAGGATCCTCCTTAGAGATTCAGCCTTGAGAATGAAAATTCAGAAAATTTATGAACATGCTATAAAATAGCTGACATCTCTTAAATAACTTGGCTCCAAATTTCTTTTAAAATAATTTACCTCACCTTTTATTCTGTTCTTTTTCTTTCTTTGTGTTGATTTATTTCTTCCCTTGTGTCCTATCGAGGGCATTTGGGGTGAGGTCCCAATCCTGGCTTGCTGAGAGTTCATCTGCTTCCAATGCCTGTTCTAGCTCCACGTAAAGTCACAATCTGTTCCTGGGAGAACATATTCATTTGCACAATAACCAATTGTAATGTGAAAAAGGAAGGATTATAACATCAGTTGGGCTATGAGTGGCTGGCATGGAAGAAGTCCAGCAAGGCGCAGATCCTGTTTCTGTACATATGTCCTTAATAATAATGAAGAAGTAGGGGGTAAATTATGCCAGAAGGGAGCGGAGTCATTTCTGAATAGCTGGTTTTCTGAGGGAGTACATATGATGTCAGCAATTAATTAAGGCCTCAATTCTGTTTTCCTATAAAAATCCTATTTTAGTTGCGGTATCTTTGACGCATCTGCTGGCATAAGCAGGATACAGGCCATAAATAAAAATTCAAAAATATCTCTTTCTTGTAGAACTTGGAAACAGACATTCTGAAATTGAAGGAAACCTACATAGTATCCAGAAGGATCCCAAGATCCTTTCTAAGATGAAGGGCAGTGAAGTCCATGCTAAATCCAGGCCCTGAGGGATTTGATTGGGAGGGAAGACAACTCTGACCGGAAGCAGGTCCAGGATTTATAACTGGACAATTTCAAATCCATGTTGGATGATACTTCAGTGGCAAAGGCATTTCTGGAAGAAATGTTAAGCAGTGCCCAAAGCAAAGAATTTACCCAATAATGACAGTAAAAACTTTAAAGTTTCAAGATACTGGTAACAGAGGATGGAAGGTTGACAGGACCAGGCATCACAAAGTCCTTTTCTGGCAACTTTACCTAAAATGAGGACCAGTGGGTTGTAATTAGAACTCACGTGTCCTCTTTAAATAATAAGCAAAGATACATCCAGAATGATAGATTATTTGAGCTGAGAGGGACTTGATTGCACATTGAAGCCAACCTCCTATTTTGTGAGGCAATTGATGTCCAGTGATCACTCAGCTAATTTCTATCATAACCAGGGGCAGAATTATGTCTTGTAAGAACTTTGTCCATGTCATTTTAACGCCCAGCACTCTCTTTATACATGATCCCAAGAGCATCCTAAATTTTGCTGGGTGAGTCCCAAGGTAGGCGTAAGGAGGAATGGGTATGTTACATGACCACTGTGGAAAATCTGACATGTCAGTGTAAACTACTGGGAAGAGCGAGTAGCCAAAAATCACAAAGGGAGTCCAAACGGCGCTGTGGCCAATTCAATCCAGTTTTTCTGGTCAGCTTCATGATTTGGGGGAAACAAAATAGGGATTTTTGTTTGGAAATGTAGAATGGAGTTGAGAATTTCCTCAAAAGCAGAGGAGGGAGATCCTTCTAAGTCAAGGCAGTAGGAATGAAGGGGAGGGGACCCAGATACCCAGGAAGGGAGTCCAGGAAAAAAGATGGGGAAGCAGGTCCCAGGCCAGCCAGCTGCTCTGGAAGGCAGGTGGTGGTTGCAGTGATGGTGGTAGTGGTGAAAGAGCATTTGAGAAACTCTGGATACTTATGAATCTCAGGAAGAAGGGGGACAGACAAAGTCATCTGGGGGTGGGGTGGGGTGTGGAAGCAGGAGGCTTCCTCTGATGCTGACAAAGCATCCCAAACTCCAGCCATCAGTCATGTCACTGATGGGATATGAACTGGGATGTGAACTTGCTTATGGGATACAAACCCAATGATGTCTTACTGATTACAGGGGAGGAAAAATAAATCAAGTTGTTAGAGGTCAGAATTCTTTCTATTATAAAGTAACTCCTCAAAGGTCCATAAATGAATTCTATTCAGTGAGGGAGACAC
Organism: Balaenoptera physalus; assembly: GCF_965194825.1. Taxonomy (NCBI): domain Eukaryota; kingdom Metazoa; phylum Chordata; class Mammalia; order Artiodactyla; family Balaenopteridae; genus Balaenoptera; species Balaenoptera physalus. The sequence goes on along the minus strand of NC_138895.1, from coordinate 63,650,522 downwards.
ATCAAGGAAGTATAGAGCTGGAAGACTTCCTTTTTTCTCACTATTAATATTGATACATGGCATTTTAAAAATGTGTCTTCTAGTTCCAAGGCCGAACATAAGGATCAAAAAGTGGGTGGTGGCCCAATTCCTGGAAATCCCCCCCTTCCTGAAATAGCTGGAAAACTCCTCCCACTCATTAGCCTATGAAATTACCCACCCCTATAAAAACTGACAACCCCATACCCTGGGGCCGCTCTCGCCTTCTGAGATGGCCCACATTCTGTCTATGGAGTGTGTATCTCTCAAAATAAATCCACTTCTTACCTTAAAAAAAGAAAATGTGTCTTCTGATATAGTTGCTTCACCATAATAACAAACAATCTTAATATATAATAATAATAATAATCTGCAGGCATCCATGTATCAAAATTTTTTTCAGAGAATATGCTGGTGGAGAGGCTGTCCACAGAAAATATTAATAATGAAGAGCCTGAGTTCTAGAGCTGTGGTTTTTATGAAGATCCTGTTTACTTAAGTTCTAACCTCTGCATAGTTACAGAAAGACTGAGAATTCTCAGCAGTTAGTGTTCTTGGCAATGATCTGGGGAAGTACAAACGCAGCGTGGGTCAGCACAGAAGATAGACAGGAAGGAGGTGGTGACCAGCAGGCAGCATCCGTGAAGGATATAAAGAGAAATAGGACCTGGACTCAAAGAGTTGCCAGCACCTTATGCTAAGGGCTCATAGTGAAGGCTAATTTTAAGATAAAAACATACCTATACTGTATTGTTTCTCTGAAGGATTTGTTAGTATTATTAAACACACATATATAAACAGTTAATTGCCTAATAAATAATATTTATTTCTTAAATAGTTTCTTTTTATCTCCTCAGTGAACACTTTTGGTTGTTGACATCAAACTCTTGAGTTATAAGAACGCCTGTCAAAGGCCTGTTAGAAAGTTCCTTGAAACCAGGTGGATCGGACTGGTCCTTTAGTCCAATTGTAGATGCCCACTGTGGGCAGACTGAGGAAACGACCCTCTTACCAGGATGTGCTTGAACAAGGCCCAGGACATTAAAAAAAAAAAAAAAAAATCTTGCAATTACACTTTTCTACCACTAGATGATATGCACGTATAAGCAAGATGAAAACCCTCCTACCTTTCCTTTCTGCATCAGTGGCCACAGGGATGATAGGTAAGTTAAGATATCCAGAATTCAATTCCAGATGTTACTAAGAAAGAGAAACACAATATGAACATGAAGAACTGCCAGCATTGATTAGGTAATAAGTGTGATCATACCAAATTTATCAAACACTTATCCTTTCATCTAGGGGCCATCAAAGTTTACCACCTGCCTATGGGCCAAATCCAGTTTACCACCTCTCTTTGTAAATAAAGTTTTATTGGAACACAGACATGCTCATTTGTCTGGGACTGATTTTGCTCCACAATGACAGAGGTGAGTATTGAGACAGAGACTGCCTGTCTTGTAAAACTTAAAAATATTTCTATAGGGTCCTTTACAGAAAAGTTTTCCAATGCCTGGTCTAAGCACATATAGGTCATACTAACTCACTTAATCTTTACAAATCTATGGTTGTGGGTATGTGTTATTACAATTTTTTTTTTAATTTAAAATTTTTATTGGAGTATAGTTGATTTACAATGTTGTGTTAGCTTCAGGTGTATAGCGAAGTGAATCAGTTATACATATACATATATCCACTCTTTTTTTAGATTCTTTTCCCATATAGGTCATTACAGACTACTGAAGAGAGTTCCCTGTGCTATACAGTAGGTCCTTATTCGTTCTCTATTTTATATATAGTAGTGTGTATATGTCAATCCCAATCTCCGAATTTGTCCCTCCCCACCTTACCCCCTGGTAACCATAAGTGTGTTGTCTACATCTGTAACTCTATTTCTGTTTTGTAGATAAGTTCAATTGTACCCTTTTTAGATTCCACATATAAGTGATATTGTATGATATTTGTCTTTCTCTGTCTGACTTACTTCACTCAGTATGCCAATCTCTAGGTCCGTCCATGTTGCTGCAAACTATTTGTTTTACAGATAAAGAAAGTGATTAAGGATGCAATGAATCCTGGCACATACGTTAAATGACTGTAGCAGACATACATGACAAAGGCTGTAAGTATTGATGTACACCATGCTTGATACTCTTGGGTTTGTGTAAACAAGATGAATAACAGTTGGCTTCAAAGTTGTGGGGAACCTAGAAAGAAGAAATTAAAGTTATTGCAAGGTCAGGCCAGCCTTCTGTGTGATCCACAGGTAGAAATGTAGCTGGAATTGAGTAGCTGCCCATGAGCACTTTTTCCTGACATGACACTTATTCTGAACATATTGTAAGAAACTCTTTTGACACAATAATTCATAAGACTGAAGCTGACTCATCAAATGAAAACAGTGCTTAACTTGTGACTGAAACATCCGTGGTCAAGTGGAGAGACACAGAAAGAAGGCAGTCAAAGGAAGTCTTCTTCTTAATGTCCTAGTTTTCCCCCAATCAAAGGAGGTCTTTGCTCCTTCAGTGCTGGGTATACTTGGGCCCTCAGGATATCTGCTGGGGATGGTGGAAGCTGGGAGTGGGGCTGGGGAGCAGGGTGGTATTCAGCTTTATAATTTCCTAGATTCCTAGTCATCCTCAGGAATGTCTTTCCCAATAGTTCATAATATGCAGTGAAGTACTGGGATAACCCCTGATGGTTCGTTCCACATTTGTGATTACTGATCTTTCTTTCTTTTTTTTTTTCCTCCTGAAGAGTTTAGGTAACTAACTGCCTCAGAGTCATACATCATGAGGCAGGGAGGGGAGAATCAGGAACTGGGTGAACCAACTTAATCCTTTGTCCCACACGAAGGATGGGACCATATTGCCTAGACTCCAAGGGTTTTCCACATGGACATGCCCCAAGCTCCTTCTCTCCCTTTCCTTTGCTCCAAGAAGACCTCTTCTATTCGTCCACATTTTGATGTCCTCTTTTCTTAGGATAGATACCCCATCATCCCTACAGAAAAGGAAGGCGCACTGGACTGTTCCTTCCACTCGATCTTTGTTGACTCTAAGAAAGGGTAGGTGCTAATGTTTGGTGTCTTCTTGGGGTGAGCTGGGGGTGTGAGTGGTGGAGGGTCAGGGAGGGGAGCAGGAAGGAGAAACTCTGAAGCCTGGCAGAGGGATGTGGGGAAAGAGCAAAGGCTTCTGTATCAGGGAGCTACTGTTTTCTCCTAAAGAGTCTGAAATAAACAAAGCTTCCTGTAATAATAATTAATTTTCTTCTAAAGAGCATCCTATCTGAGTTACATGAGAAATTTATATTCCTCCTAATAACATAGCTTGGAACCCCTCCCCCTGCCTGTTTTTGTAAAATGATAATCCCAACCTCATTACGCCAGTGGAGCATTTGCCCCAGTTTTCATTACAGAATGAATGTCCCAAGTCCAGCTCTCTTTTCTTTAATATACAGGTATGTATATACGTAGGTTCAAATGTATGTATGTATTTACATATTTACAGTTGAATTTTGGTCAGGACAGGGCATGTGGGATAGTGTTAAGCTGAAAGTTGGTAAAGATAATCTGGGCTTTTGGAATTTAGGAAAAGGGAAAAGGCTGAGTGATCAGACACGGTCTTGTGACAGGTAAGTGAGTTAGGTTCTGAGGGAATTCGGATATGTAAAGGAAGGGGCATTTTAGACTATGTGGTGGAGAGGCAGGGGTATGGGCTTGAGTGTGGGCACTTTGGGAGAAGATAATTCTGGTAAGGCCTGAATTTAGGAGTTCAGAACTATCAGGTTAAAGTTTGAACTGGATCTCACAGTCCTGGAAAGAACCAGGACTTTTGACTAGAGAAGTATCACTGACTATGAACATTTCAAGGGTAAAACCATCATGTTTACCTTTTCTTGTCAGTTTTTAGCTAAGTGACCACTGACGTGTGGTCAGGTTTCAACCAATGTCAAGCGAATAAATGCACAGCAGTGATATTTTAGGAAAAGTAGTCTGGGGACTAGGTATGGGATGGATTGGAGAGGAAAGACAGAAAATAGGGAAAGAACAGGAGTGAGTGCAAAGACATACACATATTACTTTCCTTCACCAGACAGTCCATGTAAAATGATCAAATTTTAAATCTCATTGCTAGTACCACAACTGTAGTTGGAAATGGCTGAACATGAATCAATCATCACAACAGTAATTGTAACCAGAAATAGGAAACGTTTCATAAAAAGTCTATCTGTTTCACTTTTGACTACGTGGCCATGTCTTACTGTGCCCAGTTTAGGATATTTCACAAATGCATCATGATGAAAAAAATTAATCGGGAAAGTAGATTTTGTGTTTGCCTCAATCACAATCATTTTCTAATTAGTGTGAGGAGTAGCTTATTTAATAAATATTATTTCTTTTTATTCTTACCATCTTCAGATCTATATCTGAGACAGAAAATTTTATTTCTAATTTACTTTTTTATTCAATGAAAGCCAGATAAGAAGAAAGGGTTAAGTCTGAGTTATCAAAATAGGTTTTCTTCAATTCTTAATTCCTTATTCTGCCCCTGGTACTAGGTTGATGTGTTTAACTAGAAGGACTCACTTTCAAAATCTCTGTGTTATTGGGTGGAGAAATAAGGGCCCAAGTCCATCCCTGGTTACGTCAAGTGGTGTCAAATTTGGCTTGCAATTCTCACTTCCTGTTGACTCCAAGAGAAAGGCTGCAGTTGGCGTCTAAAAGTGAAAAACATGAAGCTCTGAGACCAGTCTGAATTACTAATCACTACATCTCCTGTTCAGTCTAACCACTTTCCAAGCGATTAAATGAACCGGCCAGGTCAGTGACTCAGCTTCCGAGGGGGTGGCCAGCAGTCCGAGCTGATCTGCACATCCCTGGTTTCAATTCCCAAGGTTTGATCCAGAGCTGCCTCGGAAGGGTGATTTCCCCTTGGAGCTTGTCTCTCTGGGGACAGAAGGACAGACACAGATGCTGAAGTGTATAGTCTGCTGGAGAAGCGCCACCTCACCATGAGTCTTTGGCGGGAAAGAGTTGCAAGAATGTCGTCTTTCATCAGCTGGTGTCACTCTTTGGAACCAGTCACAAGTAGCTGGGTGTGGTAGGGTGAAGTTGTCTGAAGTCTGAACGAAGAAAAATATACTGAGTAGGAAACATGAACTTTTTTTCTTTTTTGGCTTAACTGTCAGTAGATACAGTATTCCCTTGTTTGTTTCAGTAACTACCAAAGGTTCTTGAAGACGTCACCATTTTAGAGTAGTGTATTCATTCGCCTGGTTTTCTAAGTGATTAGCTGAACTTTGCTGCTTTTATGAAGCTTAATGTCCAGTTACCATAAAAAAGCAGCACATGGTCAGTGGTGGAAATAGGGGTGGGATTGTAAGGGCCACATGGGAGTGCAATTCCAGGAACTCCCGGCCTCCTATGCAAATTAGATTAAGCTGCTCTTCGGCCTGGGCTCCCAGAGCAAAGAATTCCCATTCCCACCTCTTTTTTTTAGCATTGTCTCCTGTGGGAATTAAGAAATCACTTTCAATTTATTTCAGCTACTGCCTGTTTTAAAGAAGGACATCACAGGCCTCAGTTTTTCCACCTTGCTTAAGAAAACTCCTTACCAGGTAACCTCTTAAATATTTAAAAAGAAAGAAAAAGATTTTGAGATCCTTAGGAGAAAATACTGTAAGTAAATCAAAGTCCTATTTTCTCAGAAAGAAAGTTGAGTCTTTTGACTGGCTGGTGCCACCATCTTCTTCAGGCGATTTTCATACTTGGCATAAAACTTTTAGTCGTTTCTCATATTACCTTTGTTTTGATTAGTTAAAGCATGATAACTTGACAACACTCAAATGTGAGAGCTTGAGAAAGGGAGGGTGGCTGGGAGGAAAGAAGCCCTCCAGCCAGCAAAGCTTTCTTTAAAACTTTATTTTTTTTAAAACATGAATATTTTAAATATCCCTCAAATACAGGGACTGAAGGTGAACTTGAAGAATACATGCAAAACCACAACCTAGATTCTCTGAAAGTGGCCATTTCAGAGCTCTCTGGAAGGAATGTGTGAGCATGTGCACACCAGAGAGCAAACATGCAAATCAGTTCTTTCCCAGGACACCCCAGTACTGCTGCTTTATCTGCACAGATGTGCTGTGAGCCTTGCAGATAGCATCTGTTTGTTCTATTTATGGGGGGGAAAAAAAAAAAGTATTTGTGAGCTCGGCAGGAGCACAACTTTCTTTTTGGATCTTTGATTCCATTAGAATTTTTGAAATTTCACATTTTGGAACAAAAGAATTTGAGTCGTTGGCGATTCTAGGTGCTGTGTAATTCCCTCTCCCGTTTATTTCTTACCTGCTTCTCCTGCTTCCCAATTTCATAGAGTTAAAATCAGAGCAGGGGAGATGAAGAGACTTGCACAAGCACATAGAACATTTATTCTTAGTTTCATTCATCATTATTGATTTGTTTAGTTATTAACCAGATACTTATTGAGGATCTATTATATCCCAGGCACTGTGCAACATTCTAGGACCCAGTGGTGAGCAAAAATGTCACTGTTCTTGTCCTCATGTATTTCATAGTTTACTGGGGGAAACGTACAGAAATAAGAATAATCACACACAAATATACATCCTCTTCTGTGACAAGTGCTACTTATTGCCCTAAGAGCCTAAAATAGGCACATTTGAGCTGGTCCAAGAGGTAACAGAAGGTTTCCTTGAAGAAATGGTGATGCTTCTTAAGCGACCCTTAAGAAGGATGAGTAGGACCTAAGGAGGCATATAAAGGAAGGGTCTTCCCGGCAGAGGGAAGGTTGAGAAAAGACCCTGCGATGGATGGAAACATGAGAGTATGAGAACCAGAAAGAGGGTCAACGTGGCTGAAGTGAAGAGGGAGGGAGAGCAGGAAGGAGATGGGCTGAGCTCTGAGTCAGAGACAGACATCACAGCGCATTGTGGCTCATTTTGAGCTTTGTTTTAGGAGTATTGGGAAGCCCAAGTAGTGAGCAATGGGAGGAGGGTAAGACTGGATGAGGAAGACCACTGGGGGCTACTGCAGTAGTCCAGGCAACAGGTAACAGAAGCTTGGTCTAAAGTAGTGAGTGGTGGAAGAGAGGGGAAAGGAGTAGATGCATTCAAGAGGTATTTAGAATGTAAAAATGATAAGATATGGAGAGGGAGGGAGTAAGCAGGGGCAAGGATGACCCTAGGCTTCTGAGTGGGGCAAATGGATGGATGGTGGTATCATTCATCAAGACAAGGAAAGCTAGATGGTGGGGGTAAAGGCAACATGATAAGTTTATTTTAGGAAGTATTGAAGTTAGATGGTAAGTTATATGTTGACTATATGGGTCTGGCCCTCAAAGACAAGGTCTGGGCTGGAGATAAAATATTTGTGAATGAGTTGTTTATAGTTTTGACACTGATGTGATTTATTCCTCTTCAGCGTCTTTCCAGAACAACATCTCTGTAAGTAGGGAGAAATCAAATGGCTTTGGACACCAGGCTAAGTGAATTGTTGAACAACTTATTTTATATGGCAGGGATTTGAAGGACTGTTGGGAGGTAGGTCTAGTGTGGATGAATTAGGAGAAGTATGGTTTCAAGTATATCAAAAGCTACCCCTGAGCCCAAATACCCATCTTTTTCCCCTTGATCTTCCAGAGGGCCTAATATTGCTAGCGATCATGTTACTCTTTAAGTAATTCTCATTTTATTTGGCTTAAGAGTGCTAAAACTTTAGTAAAAGTTGTCTACACCAAACTTCTCACTCAAAATGAGTCTGCTTTACAAAATCTCTAGACATAGGGCCTCGGCTTGAACATGTCTGTGATGGGGAATCCAATATTTGGCAAGACAGTGCAGATTTTTAGTTCTGTTCCAAAAATTCTTCCCTGTATTGATCTTCTCATCTAGCATGACACAGAACAGTTCTTCTTTTCCACAGAGCAGACAATCAACTGGCGTTAAGCCATCAGTCATCACTATTCTCAGCTCAGCTGCCAAGAGATGAATGAGTTAGATTCAACTGTCACTGAAGCCCTTCGATAGACATCATCTCACTTAGAGGTCACAACAACCCTTTGAGGTATGTATTATTCATCTAGAAAGAGAGGAGGAAACTGATTCTCAGAGTTAAATGACTTACCCAGTGATGTCACACGAGTAAAGGGCAGAGCCAGGATTTGAATCCAAATATTCTGCCTCCCAGTCCAGAGCCCCACGCAAGCTGCCTCGATAATCTGGGTTCGGGCTGTGCGCTGACTTCTAAAGGTAACACATTAGTAAGGACCAGTGACTGATCAGCTGATAGCACTGAGGTGGTGCTTACCCACCTGACCCTTGTGGACTGAATGATGCCTGCCCGGTACTTGACCTTATAACCTTGTATCTCTTTAAGAACTGGATAGAACACTCATCTTCACATTTTTTTTTTTCAGATTTCACTCCCAATTAGTTAAAAACAATGAGCATGTATCCCAAATATATTTATATGTGTATCTTTGGATTCAGTATAAATATGAATATATCTATTTTTTAAAATTAATTTTTATTGGCGTATAGTTGCTTTACAATGTTGCATTAGTTTCTACTGCACAGCAAAATGAATCAGCCACACATATACAGATATCCCCTCCCTTTTGCATTTCCCTCCCATTTAGGACACCACAGTGCATTAAGTAGAGTTCCCTGTGCTATACAGTGTGTTCCCCTCAGTTGTCTATTTTATACATAGTATCATATAAGTTTAAAAAAAACATAAAAATATAAATGAAAGTCGTAATATTTTCTTTTTCCACCCCAGTGAATCATCTTCATGGATCACCTCTGTCTGCTCCCCCTGGAGGGACCACTGAAATGGAGTCGGGGGACAGGACAGGAGAAGAGCCCAGTGTGACAGGCCATGGCTAGTTGGACTACAACACCTGGGGAGTGTCTGGAAACATTTCAGACGTGCTGACGGCGAGCTTTCCTCTCTGTGCTGCCCAGCTTCAGCTCGGTTTCTGCTAAGATCTCTCTGGAGGTTCACAGGGAGTGAAGGGCTCATTGCCCTGCTCTGTGTTGTTTGTCCTTGGCTTTAATTGCCACTTGTGTCCTGAGCTATGTGGTAATAGCACTAATAGCTAACATTTGTTGACTGCTTACGATGTGCCACTGTGCGAAGAGATTTACGCACATTACCTCATTGATCTTGTTACAACCCTGTGAAGTTTTGCTATCCTCGTTTCACAAATGGGAAAACTGAGGTGTGGAAAGCTGTGACTTACCCACAGGGGTATGTCTAATCAGTGGCCCAGCTGGGATTTGAACCCAAGTCTGTTCTCCACCAAATCACTCATTCTTATCTGCCGTTCTATACTGCCAGTAGGATTAGGGTTTAGATTCCTGATAGTGATCTGGAAGGATTTCCAGCACTAAAAGTGACTCAAATGGGAAGACTCATCAGTTGCACAGACCAAAATGTTGGGCTCCCATCAGGTGTGGATAAATGAGAGGAAGCCATCAGCTTTACGGAAGTGCAAATGTGCCAGTGCAGTTACAAATGAACGTGTCCAGTCAAATCTGAGTCCTTTGTTTCGAGATAATCTGGCTCTCATTGTAACCCCCAGCTTCAGGTAGCAAATATACGCTGAATACTTTTCTGGATGAGACCCCTGGAGGCTGTAGTTGTTGTTTAAGGCACCTGAGTTGCATTACAGACTATACATGGTTTAACCTTACATTTAAGTGTTTGAATGTGTGTGAGAGAGATGTCAAGGGGTCCAGGAGTTTTCTTCATTATCTGTCAGAAGGCTTCAGCCTAGTGGAGTCAGATAGACATGGGTTCGAATCCTCACTCTGGTACATATAAGCCGCGAGAACTTTGGCAAATTATCGTTCCTCCAGTCTTAATTTCTTCATCTTTAAAGAGGCGGTAATAGTACCTGCTTCAAGGTGGTGCTGTGAGGATTAAATCCTATACATACGCAGTGCTTGGAGCACAGGAAGTTCTCAAAAATTGGTAGCAGGTATTGTTCTCGGTGACCCTGCTTTGTCTAAGAAGAGGCACTGATGGACTGTTGGTGGCGTTAAGTCCATGTCCTCTGCTGTGCTGGTGATGTCCTATTTGAAAATGAAAAGGAATTTTTTTTTCTGAATCTCCTCAGCATCTTGCTGCCACAGGAAAAGAAATCTGTTTCCACAAAGAGATGCAAGAACTGGAGACACTGAAAGTTTACGGACTGGAGAAGGCGGCTCCGAGAAGAAAAGCATTCTGGCGATCAGCGACACTCTCCTGAGCCGCCCAGATGTGGGCCAGATGCTGCAACTCTGTAGAGACACGTCGGGCTCAGTGACTTGTGCCATGACTTTCATCCACGTGGCCATGAAGGATAGTGACTGATCTCACTCCGATTATTAAGAGTGACTTCAGGGCTCTGGAAACATGGGGGTAGGAGGCTGGGACTCGAGGGGGAGTCTTGACAATCCTCCCAGTTGAGCAGAAGGGTTTCTGGAGCTGACAGCCCTGCTCTGGGGATACGTGTCTACTTCACATGCCTCGCCCCACACCAACCATAGAAGAGGGCTCAGCAGGAATCACTGAGGGTACTTCAATGGGAAGTGATCTGCGATTTCTGCCTTTGCAGAAATCATCTCTAGCGACTTTTATTTGGTGTTATTAAAGACGATTTTGATGTGATCTTAACTATAGTGATTCTTCCTATCATCACTTTCTCTTTAATCAGCCTGTATGGCCCTTTTTCTAGCTGGAATTTCACTACACTGCTCAGCCTTCCATTCCATGCTTTTTAAAAAATATGACTACTTTATTTATTTGTGTAATTGAACTATAGTTGATTTATGATATTTTGTTAGTTTCAGGTATATAGCATAGTGATTCAGTGTTTGGCAGATTATACTCCATTATAGGTTATTACAAAATAATGACTATAATTCTCTGTGCTATATGGTATACCCTGGTTGCTTATCTATTTTATATGTAGTAGTTTGTATCTGTTTATCCCATACCCCTAATTTGCCCCTCCCCCTTCCTTCTCCCCTTTGGTAAACACAAGTTTTTTTCTATATCTGTAATTCTGTTTCTGTTTTGCATATATATTCATTTGTATTACTCTTTAGATTCCACATATAAATGATAATATACAGTATTTGTCTCTGACATTTCACTAAGCATAATATTTTCTAGGTCCATCCACATTGCTGCAAATGGCATTATTTCATCCTTTCTTGTGGCTGAGAAATATTCCATTGTATATATATACTACATTTTTGTTTTGATAAGCATATTTTCTTCTTCTAAATGGATAAGGATGGTGAAAATTTCTCTTTTTATGTTTGGCATTAGTAGAGGCACATTAGTATACCTCTTTTTAACTAAGGGCTAAATGCAAGAGCTGAAACCTGGACACAGAAAACAAAGAGTTGATCATAACTGCTTCCCTGCCTTCAGTTTTGCCCTGTTCCCTGGCCAGTTCTATCTACTGCAGCCATAGTGACATTTCTACTTTCATCCCTACTGTGTTCATTATTTATTGCTGCTGTAACAAATTACCACAGACTCAGTGGTTTAAGAGAACACAAATTTATTCTCTCACAGGTTTGTAGGTCAAAAGTCTGACATGAGTCTCAATGGGCTAAAATCACGGTGTTTGCTGGGCTATGTTCCTTTCTGGAAGCTCTAGGGGAGAATCCTTTTCTTTGCCCTTTCCAGCTTCTAGTGCATATTCTTTGGCTCATAATCCCTTCTTGCATCTTCAAAGCCGGCAATGTTGCATCTCTCTAGCCATGCTTTCATGTTCCCATCTCCCTCTGTCCAGAGCTGGGAAAGGATCTCTGTTTTTAAGGATCTATATGATCAGATTGACCCATCCAGTTAATCCAGATAATCTTCCACCTCAAGGTCTTTAACTTAATAACATCTGGAAAGATAACTTTGCCATGTAAGGTGACATATTCACAGGTTCCTGAGATTAGGATGTGATACATTTGGGTGTTATTCTACCTACGACACCTACCAGTCTTCTCCAAGCCCATCATCTCTCTCCTGGACAACTGCAACTGCTTCTTAAATGGTTTTGCTTTGTACAACCTGTTTTGCTCCTTCACCTTTTGTTATTTCTCTTCCCATTCACTCTGATATAAAACCATACTGGCCTCCTTGCTGTTCCTTGAACACAAAAAAGCACAATTCTGCCCCAGGGCCTTTGCACTTGCTTTTCTCTCTGTCACAAAGACATTTTCATGACTGCCTCCCTCAGGATTCTGTTCAAATGTCACCTCTTTGGGGGGGGGTCTTTTCCTGAACAACTTATATAAGTGAGCATCCTTTCCCCCCACTTTCATCAGACTATTCTTTGTCTCATGTTCTAACCTATTGACTTATGACAGATGATACATTTATTTTTTTTCTCTTTTCCTTCAAGTCTTTATTTCACTTTCATTTTGAAAGATAGTTTCACTGATTATGGAGTTCTAGGTTGACAGTTTTTTTTCCAATATTTTATAGATATAACTACCCTGTTTTCTGGATTGTATTATTTCCGATGAGAAGTCTGTTATTTTTAATTTTCTTCCTCCCAATATAATTTTATGCTTCTGTGATTTTCTCTTTGGTATTCATTTTCAGAGATTTAATTATCATTTGCCTTGATGTGGCTTTCTTTATGTTTCTTTTGCTTGAAGTCACTCAGTTGCTTGGATCTGTGGGTTTATAGTTTTCATCAAAGTCTGCCATTATTTCTTCAAATATTTTTACTGCCTCCCCCTTCTGAGATTCCAATTATACATATGTTAGTTCACTTAATATTATATCACAGTTCTCTGTTCATTCCTTTCCCCCATGGTATCTTTTCTCTTTTATTTCATGTTGTATAGTTTTAGGGCTCTATTTTATATCGTCTACTTCTGCCATATCTAATCTGCTGTTAATCTCACCTGGGGTATTTTTCATCTCAGATATCGCTGTTTTTTATTTCTATAAGTTTGATTTGTATCTTTTCATACTTTTCACACCATCCTGATCATACTTAAATTTTCTCTACTTTTTTAAATATAAGAAGTCCATTTATTATAGCTGATTAGCCTCCTTGATTTTTACTAAGTCTATCATTTGTCATTTCTGGGTCTGTTTATATTGATCGATATACCTCATTATGAGTCATATTTTTCTGTTTCTTTGCATGCCTAGTAATTTTTTTTTTTTTTTTTATATTTATAATTTATTTTATTTTATTTTTTTTAACATCTTTATTGAAGTATAATTGCCTTACAATGGTGTGTTAGCTTCTGCTTTATAACAAAGTGAATCAGTTATACATATACAATATGTTCCCATTTCTCTTCCCTCTTGCATCTCCCTCCCTCCCACCCTCCCCATCCCATCCCTCTAGGTGGTCACAAAGCACCGAGCTGATCTCCCTGTGCTATGCGGCTGCTTCCCACTAGTTATCTATTTTACATTTGGTAGTGTATGTATGTCCATGACACTCTCTTACCCTGTCACATCTCACCCCACCCCCTCCCCATGTCCTCAAGTCCATTCTCTAGTAGGTCTGTGTCTTTATTCCCGTCTTGCCACTAGGTTCTTCATGGCCTTTTTTTTTTTTTTTTTTCCCCTTAGATTCCGTATATATGTGTTAGCATACTGTATTTGTTTTTCTCTTTCTGACTTACTTCACTCTGTATGACAGACTCTAACTCCATCCACCTCATTACAAATACCTCCATTTCATTTCTTTTTATGGCTGAGTAATATTCCATTGTATATATGTGCCACATCTTCTTTATCCATTCATCTGTCGATGGACATTTAGATTGCTTCCATGTCCTGGCTATTGTAAATAGAGCTGCAATGAACATTTTGGTACATGACTCTTTTTGACCTATGGTTTTCTCAGGGTATATGCCCAGTAGTGGGATTGCTGGGTCGTATGGTAGTTCTATTTGTAGTTTTTTAAGGAACCTCCATACTGTTCTCCATAGTGGCTGTATCAATTTACATTCCCACCAACAGTGCAAGAGTGTTCCCTTTCCTCCACACCCTCTCCAGCATTTATTGTTTCTAGATTTTTTGATGATGGCCATTCTGACCGGTGTGAGATGATATCTCATTGTAGTTTTGATTTGCATTTCTCTAATGATTAATGATGTTGAGCATTCTTTCATGTGTCTGTAGGCCATCTGTATATCTTCTTTGGAGAAATGTCTATTTAGGTCTTTGGCCCATTTTTGGATTGGGTTGTTCGTTTTTTTGTTATTGAGCTGCATGAGCTGCTTGTAAATCTTGGAGATTAATCCTTTGTCAGTTGCTTCATTTGCAAATATTTTCTCCCATTCTGAAGGTTGTCTTTTCATCATGTTTATGGTTTCCTTGGCTGTGCAAAAGGCTTTAAGTTTCATTAGGTCCCATTTGTTTATTTTTGTTTTTATTTCCATTTCTCTAGGAAGTGGGTGAAAAAGGATCTTGCTGTGATTTATGTCATAGAGTGTTCTGCCTATGTTTTCCTCCAAGAGTTTTATAGTGTCTGGCCTTACATTTAGGTCTTTAATCCACTTTGAGTTTATTTTTGTGTATGGTGTTAGGGAGTGTTCTAATTTCATTCTTTTACATGTAGCTGTCCAGTTTTCCCAGCACCACTTTTCTCCATTGTATATCTTTGCTTCCTTGTCATAGATTAGTTGACCATAGGTGTGTGAGCTTATCTCTGGGTTTTCTATCCTGTTCCATTGATCTATATTTCTGTTTTTCTGCCAGTACCATATTGTCTTGATTACTGTAGCTTTGTAGTATAGTCTGAAGTCAGGGAGTCTGATTCCTCCAGTTCTGTTTTTTTTCCCTCAAGATTGCTTTGGCTATTCGGGGTCTTTTGTGTCTCTGTACAAATTTTAAGATTTTTTGTTCTAGTTCTGTAAAATATGCCATTGGTAATTTGATAGGGATTGCATTGAATTTATAGATTGCTTTGGGTAGTGTAGTCATTTTCACAGTATTGATTCTAACAATCCAAGAACATGGTATATCTCTCCATCTGTCTGTATCATCTTTGATTACGTTCATCAGTGTCTTACAGTTTTCTGAGTAGAGGCCTTTTACCTCCTTAGGTAGGTTTATTCCTAGGTATTTTATTCTTTTAGTTGCAGTGGTGAATGTGATTGTCTCCTTAATTTCTCTTTCTGATCTTTTGTTGCTGGTGTATAGGAATGACAGAGATTTCTGTGCGTTAATTTTGTATCCTGAAACTTTACCAAATTCATTGATTAGCTCTAGTAGTTTTCTGGTAGCATCTTTAGGATTCTCTATGTATAGTATCATGTCATCTGCAAACAGTGACTGTTTTACTTCTTTTCCAATTTGTATTCCTTTTATTTCCTTTTCTTCTCTGATTTCTGTGGTTAGGACTTCCAAAACTATGTTGAATAACAGTGGTGAGAGTGGATATCATTGTCTCCGTCCTGATCTTAGAGGAAATGCTTTCAGTTTTTCACCATTGGGAATGATGTTTGCTTTGGGCTTGTCATATATGGCCTTTATTATGTTGAGGTAGGTTCCCTCTATGTCCACTTTCTGGAAAGTTTTTATCATAAATGGGTGTTGAATTTTGTCAAAAAAATTGTCTGCATCTATTGAAATGATCATATGGTTTTTATTCTTCAGTTTGCAATATGGTGTATCACAGATTGATTGATTTGCGTATATTGAAGAGTCCTTGCATCCCTGGGATAAATCCCACTTGATTATAGTGTATGATCCTTTTAATGTGCTGTTGGATTCTGTTTGCTAGTATTTTATTGAGGATTTTTGCATCTATATTCATTAGTGATATTGATCTGTAATTTTCTTTTTTTGTAGTATCTTTGGTTTTTTTTTTTTGCTATCAGGGTGATGGTGGCCTCGTAGAATGAGTTTGGGAGTGTTCCTTCCTCTGTAGTTTTTTGGAAGATTTTGAGAAGAATGGGTGTTAGCTCTTCTCTAAATGTTTGATAAAATTCACCTGTGAAGCCATCTGGTCCTGGACTTTTGTTTGTTGGAAGATTTTTAATCACAGTTTCAATTTCATTACTTGTGATTGGTGTGTTCATATTTTCTATTTCTTCCTGGTTCAGTCTTAGAAGTTTATACTTTTCTAAGAATTTGTCCATTTCTTCCAGGTTGTCCATTTTATTGGCATAGAGTTGCTTGTAGTAGTCTCTTAGAATGCTTTCTATTTCTGCGGTGTCTGTTGTAACTTCTCCTTTTCCATTTCTAATTTTATTGATTTGAGTCCTCTCCCTCCTTTTGTTGATGAGTCTGGCTAAAGGTTTATCAATTTTGTTTATCTTCTCAAAGAACCAGCTTTTAGTTTTATTGATCTTTGCTATTGTGTTCTTTGTTTCTATTTCATTTACTTCTGCTCTGATCTTTATGATTTCTTTCCTTCTACTAACTTTGGGTTTTGTTTGTTCTTCTTTCTCTAGTTCCTTTAGGTGTATGGTTAGATTGTTTATTTGAGATTTTTCTTGTTTCTTGAGGTAGGATTGTATTGCTATAAACTTCCTCTTAAAACTGCTTTAGCTGCATCCCATAGGTTTTGGATCATCGTGTTTCCGTTGTCAATTGTCTCTAGGTATTTTTTGATTTCCTCCTTGATTTCTTTAGTGATCTGTTGGTTATTTAGTAACATATTGTTTAGCCTCCATATGTTTGAGTTTTTTACTTTTTTTCCCCCTGTAATTGATTTCTAATCTCATAGTGTTGTGGTTTGAAAAGATGCTTGATATGATTTCAATTTTCTTAAATTTACCGAGGCTTGATTTGTGACACAAGATGTGATCTGGGAGAACATTCCATGTGCACTTGAGAAGAAAGTGTAATCTGCTGTTTTTGGATGGAATATCCTATAAATATCAATTAAATCTATCTGGTCTGTTGTGTCATTTAAAGCTTGTGTTTCCTTATTAATTTTCTGTCTGGATGATCTGTCCATTGGTGTAAGTGAGGTGTTAAAGTCCCCCACTATTATTGTGTTACTGTCAGTTTCCTCTTTTATAGCTGTTAGCATTTGCCTTATGTATCAAAGTGCTCCTATGTTAGGTGCATATATATTTATAATTGTTATATCTTCTTCTTGGATTGATCCCTTGATCATTATGTAGTGCCTTCCTTGTCTCTTGTAACATTTTTTATTTTAAAGTCTATTTTATCTGATATGAGTATTGCTCCTCCAGCTTTCTTTTGATTTCCATTTGCATGGAATATCTTTTTCCATCCCCTCACCTTCAGTCTGTATGTGTCCTTTGGTCTGAAGTGGGTCTCTTGTAGACAGCATATATAGGGGTCTTGTTTTTGTATCCATTCAGTGAGCCTGTGTCTTTTTTTGGAGCATTTAATCCATTTACATTTAAAGTAGTTATCGATATGTATGTTCCTATTACCATTTTCTTAATTGTTTTAGTAGGTCATTTTCTTCTCTTGTGTTTCCCACTTAGAGAAGTTCCTTTAGCATTTGTTGTAGAGCTGGTTTGGTGGTGCTGAATTCTCTTAGTTTTTGCTTGTCTGTAAAGCTTTTGATTTCTCCATCAGATCTGAATGGGATCCTTGCTGTGTAGAGTAATCTTGGTTGCAGTTTCTTCCCTTTCATCACTTTAAATATATCATGGCACTCCTTTCTGGCTTGTAGAGTTTCTGCTGAGAAATCAGCTGTTAACCTTATGGGAGTTCCCTTGTATGTTATTTGTTGTTTTTCCCTTGTTGCTTTTAATAATTTTTCTTTGACTTTAATTTTTGTCAGTTTGATTACTATGTGTCTCGGTGTGTTTCTCCTTGGGTTTATCCTGCTTGGGACTCTCTGCACTCCCGGGACTTGGGTGGCTATTTCCTTTCCCTTGTTAGGTAAATTTTTGACTATAATCTCTTCACACATTTTCTCGGGTCCTTTCTCTCTCTCTCTTCTCCATCTGGGACCCCTATAATGTGATTATTGGTGCATTTGATGTTGTCCCAGAGGTCTGTTAGGCTGTCTTAATTTATTTTCATTCTTTTTCCTTTATTCTGTTCTGTGGCAGTGAATTCCACCATTCTGTCTTCCAGGTCACTTATCCATTCTTCTGCCTCAGTCATTCTGCTATTGATTCCTTCTAGTGTATTTTTCATTTCAGTTATTGTATTGTTCATCTCTGTTTGTTTGTTCTTTCACTCTTCTAGGTGTTTGTGCTTTAATTCTTCTAGGTCTTTGTTAAACATTTCTTGCATCTTCTCGATCTTTGCCTCCATTCTTTTTCCGAGGTCCTGGATCATCTTCCCTATCATTATTCTGAATTCTTTTTCTGGAAGATTGCCTATCTCCACTTCTTTTAGTTGTTTTTCTGGGTTTTTATCTTCTTCCTTCATCTGGTACAGAGTCCTCTGCCTTTTCATTTTGTCTATCTTTCTGTGAATGTGGTTTTCGTTCCACAGGCTGCAGGATTGTAGTTCTTCTTGCTTGTGCTGGCCGCTCCCTGGTGGATGAGGCTATCTAAGAGGCTTGTGCAAGCTTCCTGATGAAAGGGACTGGTGGTGGATAGAACTGGGTGTTGCTCTTTTGGGCAGAGCTCAGTAAAACTTTAATCCGCTTGTGTGCTGATGGGTGGGGCTGACTTCCCTCCCTGTTGGTTGTTTGGCCTGAGGCGACCCAGCACTGGAGCCTACAGGCCCTTTGCTGGGGCTAATGGTGGACTCTGGGAGGGCTGATGGCAAGGAGTACTTCCCAGAACCTCTGAAGACAGTGTCCTTGTCCCTGTGGTGAGCCACAGCCACCCCCCACCTCTGCAGGAGACCCTCCAACACTAGCAGGTAGGTCTGGTTCAGTTTCCTATGGGGGTCACTGCTCCTTCCCCCTGGGTCCTGATGCACACACTACTTTTTGTTTGCCCTTCAAGAGTGGAGTCTGTTTCCTCCAGACCTGTTGAAGTCCTGCAGTCAAATCCTGCTACACTTCAAAGTCTGATTCTCTAGGAATTCCTCCTCCCGTTGCCAGACCCCCAGGTTGGGAAGCCTGACGTGGGGCTTAGAACCTTCACTCCAGTGGGTGGACTTTTGTGGTTTAAATGTTCTCCAGTTTGTGAGTCACCCACCCAGTGGTTATTGGATTTGATTTTATTGTGATTGCGCCCCTCCTACTGTCTCACTGCGGCTTCTCCTTTGTCTTTGGATGTGGGGTATCTTTTATTGTGAGTTCCAGTTTCTTCCTGTCAATGATTGTTCAGCAGTTTGTTGTGATTCTGGTGCTCTCACAAGAGGGAGTGAGCGTATATCCTTCTACTCGCCACCTTCAATCTGTTTAATTCTGAATTAGAAAGCCCTGGATCATTTGCTGTGGGCAGAATTTGGGCAATATTTCATTTAAAAAAATCTGAAACGGAAACTTTGGTTTGATTTTTATTTCTCTGACTACTAGTGAGCCTGAATTTTCCCCAAACATGTATTGTTTATATTTCTTCTTTCCTGTGTAGGCACTACCCATTCTCTCTTTCTATTGCTTTTTCTCTGTCCCAGAGGCCTCCACAGTGAAAACTTTTGTTCCTACTGTAGTTTGGATAGATTTATGGGACAATTTCTCATGCCTAATTTCCAGTGGTCTCTCTGTCTAGCAAATGGGGATCTCCTTTCAGATGAAGGACTTTTATGCCTTGAAGTCTTCTTAGAGAGGTTTTTGTTTTAGTTTGAAATACTTACGGGTAGAAAAAATGCATCAGTTATTGGTTTTTCTTCCCATCAATTTACCACTCAAGATCAAATGCCAGGAACAATGCCTAATCACTGAACTTGATTTCTTTTAATTAATTTTGGTTCTGAAAGTATTTTGGCAACTAAGTCTAAATGAAAGGGAGATGAAAATATATCATGTAATGCATCCAACATGTTAGAGAGTGATTAATGAATGCTCTGCTATTGAAGGCTTTTGGGAAGAACTGATGAATGAACTGAGGGCAACTGGGAACTTTACTAACTGTAGTTTCACGATTTAAGCACTGGCCTAAATCTTATCTGAGGGTTAGTGGATTTATTGATGTAGAACAAGTCACTGAATTACCATTACTCAAAACTGCCCTTGATTTTGCTGTATATGAAATTATCATCGTTATAATGACTTTTAAATTTACTATCATATTAGGGTCAGTCACTAAATTTTTGCTACACAATGATTTGAACTCCTGATAGATTTTGATCATATCTGTAACACACAATTTAACTATCTCTTCCATAAGTCCAGAAATTATATTTTCCCTTTTTAATGTCTCTACAAAATGAAATTATATTCTAAGAGAACAATTGGGGTAATGCAATTTTCCCAGCTTGTATGCTGGCTTCATATTGTAATTTTCTTCATCTATGTAACAGAGAACAGTTCTTTAGTGATGCCTTATTTTCACTGATACTTTATATGTTTTTTATTTATTTATTTATTTTGATGGGAAGAGCAAGGTGTCAGGATATAACACACTTTTCTTATCTTTCCAGTTGGAGAGTTAGATCTGGTAGCAAGATAGATGGAGATCAATGGATTGTGTCAGCTCTTTTACTGATAAAGTAAGTTGGAGTATGTGACCTGTATGCCTTGGCCAAGGGAGTTTGCCAATAGATCAACCCTGAATAGACAAACTACATCCACTTCCCCTTCAGTCTCTGACACAGCAGGGAAAATTCAGGTCTTCCCCGAATTGTAGCTTCTTACATTTGGTAGGAAGATAATTAGGAAGAGAGGCGATAGGAAAGGGCTAAGAGAAGCATGCCTTAGTTTTCATCCCAGAGCTACTAATTACCATTGGTTACTTAACCTCCATAGACTGTTTCCTTATCTGTGAAACAGGACAATACTACCTGCTCATCTTATCTGATTGATACAAAAATTCAGTATGATAACACATATGAATGTGCTTTTTAAAATGTAAGTTATTCCTAAATGTGTTTCCGGTGGCCAGTTGTTGCTAAATGACAAAAATATGCTTGAAGAATGTAATAGCAATGTAAATAATATCAGCTACCCTTTATATATGCCTTTTCATATCAAGCCCCTGTGCTAGGGGCTTGACATGCATTCTCTCCACATTCTCTTAACACATATTCTCTTTAAATGTTTTTTCTATTTTCTGTATCAATTCACCATAAAAATTATAATTGCAAGTTATTCTTATTCTCAGTTTACAACTTGAGAGGACTACTTCTTCTCAAATAAATGTTAAGTTTTAGCTTTAACTCCTTGCAAAGCTTTCCAAGAGTTTGTTGCTTTTACTTCTTGGAAAAGGAAATCTTAACACCTCAGACCTCCTCCACAAGAGAAAATGGGGGCAGAATCTTGCCTTAAGTCTTCTCATCACTAAGGTTTCCACTGAAGACAAAAGTGCCTGTAAGGGGTATAAGAAGTGGGCTTCGGGAGTGAGATGATTGAAGGAGAGAAGTCATGTCCTGTGTGTCAGCATATGCTCAGTGAAAGCAAAGAAATCTCTCCCCTCCCATCTAGCTCCTTTGCTGTTTCTTTGCCCTCTCTCCCTCTCCTCCAGCGGGTTTACATGGGCACTGGTCCTGGCTCTAGTCCCCTGAAGGTGGAAGGATGTGCTGAGCCTTGGCTATACTCAGCTTCTGGCTGGTCTCACTGTGCATCTTCTTTGCTCCCCTCTCTGCTCTCTCCCCAGATTTGGGCCCCAAGTTACACTGCCCATAAGGGCAGGACGACCTCTTCCTTCTTCTCCATTGTGCTTGGGGGAATTAACTACAGTAGATGCACTCCATTCTGGCTTTGCCTCATTAAGAGGTCTCTATGGATTAATTCCCGGGAGATCAAGTCTCATTACTTTACTGTGGCAAAGTGAAATTAGTGCAAAGTAACAAGGAGCCAGATTAATGTGACCCCAGGAAATAATCCATAAAAAACTTATGAGGCCTTTAGCAGGCTGTAAATTGGATTTCAGACAGGGTCAGGGGAGGGGGAAGAAACATGTTAAAACACAATCAGTTTGTAATGAATAGAGCTAATATTTTAGCACTTCCAAATAGAAGAAAACACCAGAGTAAATAACTCTGAGAACCCAATGGCAATATTTTCTAACATGTGTAAATAATTGAAATTGTGATTATAATCCTAACTGAATTTTTCTTGCTTTATGGCTGCTAGGAAGTGTATTGTTCATTAAACATCACAGAACTCTAAATCAAAAGAACAAAGGAGAAGGGGAAGGCAAAAGAAAGAAATGAAAAAGAAAAATATCTTGTCTGGGTGATCAGTTGTCTGGCTTAGTATATAGGCAGGAGAATATGTGGTCTTCAGCCTTTTGCAACAAAGCAGTCAGGCTGTTGGAAAGATATATGCCTTCACAGGTCATAGCAGTTGTAGCAGAGCCTGAAAAGCAAATAAACAACTCATTAGTTGTCCATATAGTGTTTTTCTGGGATAAAGAAACTGACTTTGAAAGAGGGGGGAAATGGTTTGGAGACTGATAGGATACCAATTTCTTCCTTTCCTTTCCTTTCCATTATTTTCTTTCCTTTTTAGCAATAACAGGAATGGTGGAGTGACAGGCACTTTGTAGTGGTACCCAGAAATCCTGTGTCATCAAGTGGTTAAGAAAGGATGTCTTGGGTATTTTACAGAAATAGTAAACATAATTCTAAAATTCATTTGGAACTGCAAAAGACCCCAAGCTGCCAAAGTAATCTTTAGCAAGAAGAACAAAGCTGAAGGCACCACACTTCTGGATTTCAAAGTATATTACAAAGCTATAGTATTCAAAATAGTATGGTACTGGCATAAGAACAGACATACAGAGCAATGAAACAGAATAGAGAGTCCAGAAATAAATCCGTGCATATATCGTCAATTAATCTTCAACAAAAGCAGCAAGAATGCACAATGAGAAAAGAACAATATCTTTAAAAACGATGTTGAGAAAATGGAATACCTACATGCAAAAGAATGAAATTGGATTCTTCACACCATAAACAAAAATCAACTCAAAATGGATTAAAGACTTGAACTTAAGACCTGAAACTGTAAAACTCTGGGAAAAAGCTGCTTGACATTGGTCTTGGCAATGATGTCTCAGATATGACACCAAAACCACAGGCAACAAAAGCAAAAGTAAACAAATAGGATTACATTAAACTAAAAAGTTTCTGTACAACAACGGACACAATTAACAAAATGGAAAGACAACCTATGGAATGGAAAAAAAAATTGTAAACCATACATCTGATAAGGGGTTAATATCTAAAATATATAAGGAATACAACTCTATAGCAAAAAAACAAATAACCTGATTAAAAAGCAAGCAAAGGATCTGAATAAACATTTCTCCAAAGAAGACATACAAATGCATGAAAAGGTGCTTAACGTTACTAATTATCAAGGAAATTAAAATCAAAGCCACAATGAGCTATCACCTCTTACCTGTTAGGATGACTATTATTAAGAAAAAAAAGATAGCTAGTGTTGATAAGGATGTGGAGGAAAGGGAACCCTTGCGCACCATTGGTGAGAATGTAGATTGGTACAGCTATGATGGAAAGCAGTATGGAGGTTTCTCACAAAATTAAAAAAAGACCTACCATATGATCCAGCAATCCCGTTTCTGGATATTTATCCAAAGGAATTGAAATCAGGATCTTGAAGAAATAGCTGCACTTCCATGTTCACTGCAGCATTATTTACAATAGCCAAGATATGGAAACAACTTAAATGTCCATTGATGGATGATTAGATAAAGAAAATGTGATATACAGATACAATGCAATATTGTTCAGCCTTTTAAAAAAGGAAATCTTGCCATTTGTGACAACATGGATGGACCTGAGTAGCATTGCTAAGTGAAATAAGCCAGACACAGAAAAATGCACTGTATGATTTCACTTATGTGTAGAATCTAAAATAGTCAAACTCATAGAAATGGAGGATAGAATGATGGTTGCCAGGGTCTAGAGGGAGGAGGAAATGGGGAAATAATGGTTAAAGGATACAATTTCAGTTATGTGAGTTAAATGAGTTCTGGAGATGTACTCTATAGCATGAACCTATAGCCAACAATACTGTACTGTATACTTAAAATCTGCTAAGAGAGAAGATCTCAAGGGGGGGACAGCGGGAGGGAAATTTGGGAGGGGATGGATGCACTTATAACCTTGATGATGGTGATGGTTTCGTAGGTGTGTACTTATCCCCAAACTCATCAAGTTGTGTACATTCAATATGTACAGCTTTTTATATGTCAATTATACCTAAATAGTTAAAAAAAAAAAAGGATGCCAAGGTAAGCCTTGTGTGTCATGTGCCCTGAGACCTTTGAGTCTACACAAATTATTGCACCTCTGTGTTTCCCTAGAGCCTGACTCTTACTCCCTTTGGAGTCAGCCCACACAATGAACTGGCTCAGGGTCAGGTGGTCTCAGGCATTCTTGTGGAGATGCAAGGATGCAGCAAGAAGAAAGCTGGGTGGGTTGGTTTGGCCACCAGGAAACCAGGCCCATGTAAGGAGGATATAGATGACCTCGGGTCAGGGGAGCACTGTAATGAGCTTGAAGTGTCAGGGCACCCAGGCACAAAGGCCAAGGGTGAAGGGTTTGCCCTATAGGCTCCCTCAGTCCTGCGTGAACTGCAGACAGGAGCTGTCAGTGCCACATGTTAATCCAAAAAGAGTCTGGGCAGGGGATGAGAGGCAGGTTTCTAGTGTTTAAAGGGACAGAGAAATTCAGGCCCAGCTGCTCAGCCCTACCTGCCTGGGCAGTCTTTTCAGGTTAAATGAGAATTTATACCTTCCCTCGATTATTAGTTTAATGCAATACTTTAATATAATTCTGATCTTTGATGGAATTAAGAAAAGTCTCTGAAAATACCTGGAATAGTGAACAGGTAAGAATAGCTAAGGCAGTTTTGAAAAACAAGAGTAATGAGGGATAGTTATTCTGAAAGTTAACAAAACATATTATAAAACTATAATAAGTAAAGCAATATGGTAGACAGAAAAATAGATTACAATGGAATGTTTGAATCCAAATTACAGAATATTTGAAGACTTAATATGTGATAAAGCAGAAAACCCAAATTATGGGGAAGAGAATCAATTAAAGTATTGTTGGGAGGAAATTGCTTTGTTATTTAGAAAAAAAAGTTAATTGAGATTCTCAGCCCTTATACAGAGCAATTTCCGAGAAAGCATGTGAGTGTGTGTACATATATATGTTATGGATTGACTTGTGTCCTCCCAAAAGACATAACTTTGTTTACAACAGCCCTAGGAAGCTAACACTATGTATTTAAATATATGTATGTATATAATTATAATATTTTTAATGGTTGATTTGCATATTGAAGTGCTAAAACTAGCTAATATAATTTGATGAGGAAGCTTGAGTGGTACTTTGCCTTAACAGATTTTTTTTTTTAAATAAATCATTTGTTTAACTTTTGGCTGCATTGGGTCTTTGTTGCTGCACGCAGGTTTTCTCTAGTTGTGGCGAGTGGGGACTACTCTTCCTTGCGATGCGTGGGCTTCTCATTGTGGTGGCTTCTCTTGTTGCGGAGCATGGGCTCTAGATGCGTGGGCTTCAGTAGTTGTGGCTCGCAGGCTCTAGAGTGCAGGCTCAGTAGTTGCAGTGCACGGGCTTAGTTGCTCCGCCGCATGTGGGATCTTCCCGGACCAGGGCTCGAACCTGTGTTCCCTGCATTGGCAGGTGCATTCTTAACCACTGCGCCACCAGGGAAGCCCCCACCTTAGCAGATTTTAAAACATTTTCTAAAGCAGTGATGATTAAAGCAAAAAGACTAATAGATCATTAGAATAGAATGGGAATTTAATGTATAAAAATATAGGAGGAGAGTAAGGATGTGGACAAGCAACTCAGTCTTTTTCCACGTGGACTTACCCAGGCTTCTTCAGAACGTGGTGTCTGGGTTCTGTGAGCATCCTGAGAGAATAAGGCGGAAGTGTGTGACATTTTTTGACTTAGCCTCAGAAGTCATACAGTACCTTTTCTGACACACTCCATTGGTCAATGTAGTCACAAAGACCTGCCCAGGCTCAAAGCAATGGAACATAGACTTACCTCCTTTATCTTTAAACCTATTTTATTGAAGTATAGTTGATTTACAATGTTGTATTAATTTCTGTTGTACAGCAAAGTGATTCAGTTATACATATATATATATATATATATATATTCTTTTTCATATTCTTTTCCATTATGGTTTATTACAGAATACTGAATATAGTTCCCTGTGCTATACAGTGGGCCCTTGCTGTTTATCCATTCTATATATAATAGTTTGTGTCTGCTAATCCCAAACTTCCAATCCAACCCTGCCCCACCCTCACCTCCCCCTTGGCAACCACAAGTCTGTTCTCTATGTCTGTGACAGACTTCACCTCTTGATGGGAGACTGGTAAAGTTCTAGGAAAGCACGTGCAATGGGAAATATTGTTGCTACTGTCATAGGAAAATAGTCAGCCATGATTTGGGACTTGGGAAATCCTTGCCCTCTCCATATGTAAACTGTATTGACTATAATTGACTTTGCTCTCTGGGTTTCTTGGATTGGTTCTCACATTTGCTTCCCTGAACTCTCACTGTACCCTCACCTTTGCTTCCCTATCATTATCTTAGGGCAAAATTCCTGGACACTGGTGATAATTTTATTTTGTGAGGCATTTTGGGAAAAAATTTGAACTTGATTTCCAACAGGGTTAAAGTGGTTGTAGAATTAGACCCAAATATAACAGCACAAAAACTCAAATGTAAGGCACTGAGTTTTTGGTAGTTTCAGATGATACAAATGTGAGGAATTGTCAAAGAAATTGTGAGCATGCACACAGCCATGCATGCAACCTTCCAGGTATTCCTAGGTGTGGAATGGCCACAAGAATCTTGATCTCTCACCACATTATTTTGGGGGTTCAAGTCAAGCTCTGCTTCACAAAACCTATTTCAGGGCCATGTTAAACCTGTCAACTAGAAATTGACAGCTCTATGACTTTAGCATTGAGAAATTCCTTTTGTTCTTTGTCCTGGGACTCCCTCTTCCTCCCCAACTCCAATCCCTATATCCTGTCACCTATAGCCTCTCTAGGGTCCTCAGATAATATAGAAGAATAAAAGATAAGTCTGTCTTATAGAATCTGAAGAAGCTGCTGACTTCAAAACTCAGCTCTGTATCATGAGAATCAGTTAGATCACGTACAGTCTCAAGTTAAGTTCAAAGAAGCAAACTTTGACAAAAGTTTATGTAAAGAATTTTCATTGTTCCTACATCACCATAGCAACCATATCTTATAACAAGTAGCTGATGTTACCCAAAATGAACCTGCAAAATAACCTTAACTTCTAAGTGGGGGTCTCATACAAGTGATTTCATGGCCCATGATACCCATGGGCTAATTAGCACTTGATAACAGTTATTTGGATGGAGGTCAGCAAATCTTTGATACCAGAGATATTGCTCAGTCCTTTCTATGCCTTAATACCAATAAATACAGTCAACTCAGCCAATGTGGAGATGGCATAGAATTTCAGTTTTATTTATCTTATGCTTCAATAAAAAATAAATGAAAATAGAGGTACTACAACATTTTAGATAATGGAAGAACCACTATCCAAAGGGGAAAGGTGTGTGTGGCTAGGTGGGTGCTAGCATGGTCTCAGGACTCACACAGTGCCTGCACCTATAGAGGATCAATATACATTCGCTGAATAATGAAATGAAGGAAGGAAGGAATTGGGATTATGTTAAATAATTGACTAGATTATGTTAAATAATGAACTAGAAGAATAGAATGCAATAATGCATTATTGCATTCTATTCTTCACTTGGTATTTTGAAGGAAGGGTCAGTTTGAAATCCTTTCCTTGAGTTCACTATATTGGATAGATCAATTTGTTCTAAAAAGACTGTAAATTCTGTTTGTGATTTAACTTTGAAAAATTCTCCTTTTTGGTCTAGAAGCACCTGGATGACATTTTGGAGTTTGTTCTTTTTTTGCATCTGATGCCTCCATGACCGATTTCAGGTAGGCTTAGCAAACGCATTTCAGAATTGAGTGAAGGAAGTTGTTAAGATTATATTTCAACTCATATCTAAACAGAGGGTGAGGAAATGCAATTGCAGGAATAATAAAAATGATGAAAAAGCCCTTACACAGGACGTTCCCAAGGCACTTGGGACACTGAAGATAATAATTAATGCTTATTAAAGTCCTATGGGGTTAGGAAGGGGGCAAAGAGTATTAACTTGTTTTATAGGGGAAATGAAGCAAGAGAGCTTTAACAAACTCCCTCATATCAAGCAGTAATTATGTAAAAAAAATAAAGTGTAAAGCACCAAACTTCTTTTCCTCAAGCCCTTGCTCACCAAAGCGTAAGATTGCTCCTGAACTGCAGTCTCGAGTAAATTTCAGCAAGCTTCAGACTTATCTCTTTTTTTTTTCTTTTTTTTTAAAACATCTTTATTGGAGTATAATTGCTTTACAATGGTGTGTTAGTTTCTGCTTTATAACAAAGTGAATCAGCTATACGTATACATATATCCTCATATCTCTTCCCTCTTGCGTCTCCCTCCTACCCTCCCTATCCCACCCCTCTAGGTGTTCACAAAGCACGAGCTGATCTCCCTGTGCTATGCGGCTGCTTCCCACTAGCTATCAGTTTTACATTTGGTAGTGTATATATGTCCATGCCACTCTCTCACTTTGTCCCAGCTTCCCCTCTCCCCTCCCCGTGTCCTCAAGTCCATTCTCTAGTAGGTCTGCGTCTTTATTCCCGTCCTGCCCCTAGGTTCTTCATGACTTATCTCTTTTACCTTCATACCTTGTGCCTCAGATCAGGTGTTCTAAGCCCTTTTTCCACTGTGCAAACCCCAGCCCTCTACTTCCTTCGCTCTCAACAGAAGAAGTTACTTCCTATTTCACAGAGATCCTTCGGTGAACTCTCAACCTACTTCCTCTCTGACTAAAAATTTGTTTTTATTTTCACCCATTTTCTGCTCATTCCTCTTCCTTGTTTCAGTCTCATCACCTTTCACAGGCAAGTCCATCCATCCCTCTCCGGATTCCATGCATTACAGCCCTCTGGCGGGGGGCGGAGGGCAGCAGGGGATTTTCTGCCACCTGCCACCCCACCCCTACCTCTTGCCTCCTGTCTTTTTTTTTTTTTTTTTTTTAATTTTTATTTATTTATTTATGGCTGTGTTGGGTCTTCGTTTCTGTGCGAGGGCTTTCCCTAGTTGTGGCAAGCGGGGGCCACTCTTCATCGCGGTGCGCGGGCCTCTCACCACCGCGGCCTCTCTTGCTGCGGAGCACAGGCTCCAGACGCACAGGCTCAGCAATTGTGGCTCACGGGCCCAGTTGCTCCGCGGCATGTGGGATCCTCCCAGACCAGGGCTCGAACCCGTGTCCCCTGCATTGGCAGGCAGACTCCCAACCACTGCGCCACCAGGGAAGCCCTTGCCTCCTGTCTTAATCGCTCCTCCTCCCTTAGCTCTTTCCTGTTAAGCTGAAATCAGGCTCAAAACTCTCCTTCCCTGAAAATACTTTTCCTTGGCCCTGCTTTTCTTTCACGCGACTTCCCCACCTCTCTCTCTTCCTGGGATTGCTAAATTTCTGAAAAGAGCCGCCTGTTCTTATGGGTTCCTTTGCATTGATCATTTGGGCTGCTCTTGTTTTCCCAGGGGCGGGGGGCAGCAGGAGCTTTGGAATCAGACTGCCTGGGTTCAATCCCAATGAGAGGAAGACTGGCCTTATCACTACTGTGCTGTTGACTGGGAAAAAGTGATCATTCCTTTCATACTGCCTTTTCAAGCACCAATTTATACTGCTCTGCAGTTCACAGGAGCTCTACCTGGAGAGATAAATTGTTTGATTTTATTTTCAAATTTGAGCTCCTGTCTGATAAAAAGACTTGTCTTTCCTATAAAATCAAGCATGTATATTGTTAAGGAGAAACACATTTTTTAAATTTAGATTTTTATTTTAATTGGAAATGAGGAAAAGAAGAAGAACAACTACCATGCATAGTGAAAAATATCTGTGCATAATGGTTGGTTACCATTCACAGCTCTGCAGCCTTTTCTATTAAAAATCTCCGTACAAACAGAATGGGATGGTCACTTCAGTCTGTGGGAAAGCAATTTTCCGTAGACTTTATGGTAAGGATGAGGCAATCTTACTTCACTGGTTACCTGCAGGTCTTACAAGCATTTCTTTCCTACACATGGTTTAAAATCACTGATTTGATAGGTAAGAGAGGTCTAAATGTATCAGGGAGATTGTTGTAGAATAAAAATGTGCTCTAAGTGAGGGGAGAGGGAAGAAAGAGCAAAGGGCTAAGAACAGTTACTGGTAGTAGTTCTTTGGGTAAATAGAGCACTGGGATGCTAAAAATGAAATTTGATATCACTTATAACATGAGACTGTCAATCTAAAGATACCAAAAAACGGAAGAGGACTTCAACTGCTGCCTCTAGCTGGTGGCCACCAGACAGACATCCATTTCATTCGTTCAACAAACATTTATGGAACACTTTCTAGAGTAAACACTTGGAAGGCAGGAGTGAACAACACAGTTCTTGTGCTGAATGAGTGCATGATGTAGGGCATGAGACAGATAGATAAATATCAATAGTTTATGGTGATAAGTGCAGTGATCCAGGTTTCCCTGCAGGTGTGATGAACTGATACAGACACAAGAAACAGGGCAAGTATCCTGGTGGAGGTGCTGACTGGGCTGTACTTGGAGGAGTAACCCTATCATGGAGGGGTGGGAGTGGAAAGGCAGTGGGGAGAGATAGAATGGAGAAATTGGGGAGCAAAGAGTCAGAAGAGTGGAGGGCGCAAGATAGGGATCAAAATTTAAATGATGTTGAAATAACACCAGTGGCAATAAAAATGGGGGTAAAAAATACAAATAAAGAATCAAACTTTGCAAATAAAAGATTATAGCTGGGAATGGGAAATGTAAACCATGACTTAAAAACCCCTGGGAAGAGGATTGTAAACCAGACTGTGTGTGGGTCTGAGTGACCTTGACCAAGCACAGTAATTCTAAGAGCCCAAAACTGTTTAAAAGGTCTCTCAGGCTCCAGATCTCAACTATGCCATGTTCTTGTGTTTCACGGGAAACCACTTTCTACCTATGTTTATTTTCATCTTTGTTCCTCGTGCCCTACTGCAGTGCAATGAAGACTAGATATGCCTAGTGAAGGGTGAGTTTGGTTTGGTCTCTAGATATTCCTTCTAGTCACAAGGATAGATGTGGAATGTTCTAGGCTGTGTTTGCTTCATAGGTAGAAGTCTGGAGTGGCATTTCCACCATGCCCCTTGAATTTTTCCTGCAGAAGTTATGACTCGTGGAAATGATACCTGATGCTTTCATGATCTCAAGTGGCTCACCTTTGTAAAAGAATTCTCATAGTGAAACTGGCAGTTTTATAAAGAAATAGGCAGTGTGGATAAAGAAACAAAAAACTACTTTTTTACCAGTTTTACAGGATGTGGAGCAACTTCTCATACAATGCTTGGCAAATATTTTTAAACATGGCACTGAAAATGAAAAAAATGCAGCTTCTGAGAGGGTTATTTCTTTTCTTTTCTTTTTTGTTCTGTTGTGTATTTGTTCTGTTGAAAGAAAGACTTAAGAACAAAACTGAGAGAAGGAGCTGTATTTCCTCAGCCCTTGTTATGTTCTACTTGTTTTCACATGTTATTTCACATATGTAACATATCCAGTGAGGCAGCAAGTAGTATTATTCCCATTTTCTAGAGGAGGAATCCCCAAACCAAAAAGATCAAATAATTTGTAGAAGAGCAGAGAATCAGTAAAAGAGCTGGGATTGTAGGTCTTGCCTACCTGAGCCTAAAGCTTCAACTTTCCCTACTATAACAAGTTACAGCAGTTTGGGGCCTTCTTTTATGCCCATAGGACCCTATCCTTCCTCCTTTGTCCATAAAAACGTTGTATTTTCATTGAAGTAAAATATACCCCCCAAAAAGTGCACATGTACCTTAGGGGTATAGTTTAATGGATTTTTCACAGACTGACACATCCGTGAATTAGCTCCCAGATCAAGACACGAAGGATCACCAGCATCCCCCAAAGTCCACTCACGTCCCAGCCCAGTTGGGAACCCCCATATCCAGAGTAATCACTATCCTGACTTCATCATAGAGAGATTTCACCTCTCTCTACTTTATACACGTGGACTCATGTAGTCTTCTGATTCTGGCTTCTTTCGCTCAACATTGTTTGTGAGATTCACGCACAAGATTACAAGTCATTGACAATTGTTTGTTCTCATTGCTGTGTAGTATTCCATTGTGCAATCACACCACTATTACCCACTCCCTTGTTGCTGGGAAATTGAGAACTTTCCTGTGTGGCGTTTGTAGTACACAGAATAATGATTCCCCCAAAGATGTCCACATCCTAATCCCTGAGGGTATGCTGCTTGTCGTGGCGAAAGGGACTTCGCAGAGGTGATTAAGTTAAAGAACTTGAGAGGGGGACGTGTCCTGGGTTATCCAGGTGGGCCCAATGTAAGCACAAAGGTCCTTTATAAGCGGGAGGCAGGGGAGGCATATCAGAGAGGAGATGCAAAGATGGAAGCGAAGGTCGGAGTGGGACGCATTTCTTTCTTTTTAACAGAGCCGGAGCTGAGGGTTTGCCTGCGCCCCGCCCGCCCGCTGCAGCCGCTGCTGCCTCCGCCCTGGCTTCCGCCCTTGTCCCCGCCCCCTCCTGCCCCGCCCCCGCCCCCCTCCGCCGGGCGCAGGTGAAAGGTCAGTCAGAGCGGCGCCCCGCGCGACCCTACGCTGTGGCGCTTCCCGGCAGCCACCGCGGTCACTGGGCGGCAGGTGCCTCGCGCCTGGAGCTTCATATTCTCAGCTCGCTGCGGCTCGCCAGGCCTCCGTGGTCACGCCTGGGATACATTTTGAAGATGTGTTTTGAAGGTGCAATCTAAGGATGGCAGTTGGCCTCTGGAAGCTGGAAAAGGCAAGGCAACAGACTTACCCTTAACTTCTCCAGAGCTTGACGCCTTGATTTTTTTACGCCAGAAGACCCCTGTAGACTTCTGCCCTAGAAGTAGATAGTACATTGGTGGTGTTTTAACCCATGAAATTCATGGTAATTTGTTACGGAAGTAATAGGAAATGAATACAGGGCTATTGTGGGTAGAATCACTACGAACATTCTAGTACATGTATTTTGGTGAACATACGAGCACATTATTGTTGGGTGTATATCCCCAGGAAGGAGATTGCCAAGTCACAGGATATGCATGTTTCAGCTTTAGTCGATAATGTCAAATGTGTTTCCAAAGTGATTATACCAATATATACTCCCCACTAGAAGTGAGGAGAGTTCTGGTTACTTTACACCTTTGCCAACCCTTGGAGTTTGCTTTTTTCATTTTGAAAAATTTGGGAGCGTGCAGTGGTATCTCTTTGCGGTTTTAATCTGCATTTCCCTGATGACTGATGAGGTTTAGTACTATTTCACGTATTTCTTGGCCGTTTGAATTTTTTGTGAAGCGTTTGTTCAAGTCTTCTGCCCATTTTTTCTTCCTACTGTCTGATTATTTTGGCTGCAGAATTCTACTCATCTCTGCTTTCCTGAATACTCAATGCTTCATAATTATCTTTCCCTGGTCTTTCCCGTTTTTCTAACTCTCATTTATTTAGTTGCCGCAAGAGAAATGCATCATAAGCTGATTCAGACCTAGTCATGATTCACTGTTAAAAGTTTGTGAATATCTCTTTTAGAGCTTTACGATTTCAAAAGAGGCGTTTGGGTCTTGCATGTGCCAGCCTCTATGCAGCCTCTTAACCTAGGCCTGCATGGTAAGGCCTAGCAACTCAGCATTTAGACCACTTGGGGCTTTCCACCAAAAAGCAAAGTCTGACACACAGCCTCTCTTCTCTGTAGCCAAATTTGACGGTTAGCAAGGAGTTAGAAAAAAGCTCAATGGTTTATGGAATTCAGGTTTTGTGGGAGATACTAACATAATTGTTGTTCTTCAGTTGCTTGTGTTGCCTTTCAAGAAGGAAAGTTTAAGACATTCTGTATTTGGCATTTAATATATACATTGCCATTCATAGGTGCAAGCTTTTAAATTAATTTTAAATTGACAAAGAACATTGACTTTTCTTGGTGTACAATTCTTTGATTTTTAACACATGTATAGATGCATGTAAGCATTGCCACAGTTAGGACAGGGTGGAGATCCATTACCCCAGACAACTTGCTTGTGTTATCCCTTAAAAATGACATCCTCCTCCCACCTGTAACCTGGCAACCATTGATTTGTTATCCATCTCTATAATTTTTGTCTTTTTGAAAATGTCATAAAATGGAATTTTACAGTATGTAATCTTTTAAAACTGGTTTCTTTAATGTAGCATACTCCCTTTGCAATTCATCCAAGTTATTGCATGTTTCTTTTTATTGATCCTTTTATTATTCCTTTTTGTTTTTCTATTTCATTGTACAGATGTACCAACAGTTTATCTATTTACCGGTTGATGGACACTTGTGTTCTTTCCAGTTTTTGGTAGTTATACTGCTCTCAACTTTTCTGCACAGGTTGTTGTGTGAATATAGCTCTCATTTCTATAGGGAAAATGCCCAGGATGAGTGTACTAACTTTATAAGAAACTGTCAAACTGCACAATTTGCACTCCCGCCAGTAACATGAGTGTTCTAGTTATTCTGTATCCTATTCAGCTCTTGATATTGTCAGTATTTTTTATTTTAACGATTCTAATAAGTGAGTTTTACTTTGAATTAAATTATGGTTTTAATTTGAATTTTCCTAATGGCTAATGATGTTGAGCATCTTTTTTGTATGCTCATTTGCCATTTTTATATCTTCTGTTCATTTTGGTGAAATGTCTGTTCATTTTGCCTATTTTAAAAAAATGAATTGTTTTCTTAGTAAGTTTTGAGAATTCTTTATGTATTCAGGATACAAGTCCCTTGTCAGATATATATGACTTATAAATATTTTCTTCCAGTCTGTTATTTGTCTTTTATCCTCTTAAAAGTGTCTTTCACAAAGAAAATATTTTAATTTTGATGAAAACAAATTTATCATTAAAAAAAAATGCATAGTGCTTTTGGTGTCATACTTTAGGGCTCTTTGCCTATGTCCAGGCCATAAAGAGTTTCTCCTGGAAGTTTTATAGCTTTACATTTTATTTAGATCTATAATCTATTTTGAGTTAATTTTTGGATAACATGTGAATAAACTTGTGTTTTTAAATTTTTTGCTCATAGATGCTCAATTGTTCCAAGATCATTTGTTGAAAAGACTTTTTATTTTTTCATTGAAATGTTTCTGCACCTTTGTTAGAACAGACCATATTTGTGTGAGTCTATTTCTGAACTCTCCCTTTTTTCCCATTGATATAATCCTTTAATCCTTTCACCAATACCATACTCTGTTGCTTATCGTGGCTTTATAGTGAATCATAAAATCTGTGTAACATATTCCTCTTTCTTTATTCTTCTTTTTCAAAATTGTTTTAGCTGTTCTAATTCCTTTGCCTTACTATATAGATTTTAAAAGTCAACTTGTCTATATGTAAAAAAAAATCCTGCTGAGATTTTGATTAGAATTGACTTAAATCTATAATTTAATCTGAGGAGAATTGACATCTTTCTATGTTGAGTCTTCCAATCCATGAACATGGTATGACTATTTATTTTGGTCTTCTCTGATTTGTCTTATCATCATTTTGTAGTTTCTAGTGTAAAGACACCTTAAGTGTTTTGTTAAATTTATTCCTAAGTATTTTATTTTTTGGAGTTGTTATAAATGGTATTTAAATTTTTTTGTTTTCCAATTTTACATTGGTAGTATACAGAAATAGGATCAGTTTTTGAGTATTAATCTTGCAGCCTGTGACCTTGATAAATTCACTTATTAATTTTAGGAGTTTCTGTTGGTTCCTTGAGATTTTCTATTTGCATAATTATGTATTTCATCTGTGACTAGAAAGAGTTTTATTTCTCTCTTTCCAATCTGTATGCCCTTTATTTCTTTTTCTTGCATTACTGCACTGGCTGGGACTTCCAGGATAGTGTTGAATAGGAACAATAAGAGTGCACATCCTTCTCTTGTTCTTGTTCCTGATCTAAGAAGAAAAGTACTCAATCTTTCATCATTAAGTGTAATGTTAGCTCTCAGTTTCTTATACATCCTGTTATCAGGTTAAGGAAATTTCCTTCTGTTCCTAGTTTGTCGAGAGATTTTATCATTAAGGGATGTAAAAACACCCAGAGTGTTTTCTATCTTGGTGAATGTTCCCTGCGAACTTGGGGGAAAAAAGTCTATTTTTGAAGACATTTTTGGATAGATTATCAGCTGCTATTGGGTGGAGTTCTACACACAACTAGATCCAGTTGGTTGATGGTGTAGTTCAGTTCTATATCCTTGCTGATCTTCTACCTGCTAGTTCTATCTACAGAAAGAAGAGTGTCAAAGTCTCCAGGTATAATTGTGGATTTTCCTATTTCTCCTTTTCGTTCTGCCAGTTTTTGCTTCATGTACTTTGAAGTTCTGTTGCTAGACACATACACATTTTAAAATTGTTTTGTCTTCTTGATGAACTAACACATTTATCATTATGTTATGTCTCTGTAGGTGCATGGTTTAACTTAAGTTTTTCATCTGTATATGGAATCTGAGAAGAATGTCTAGGGCATCATGGATTCTTGAATGTAGACTTAGTCCTGATTATGTTATGCTCTTTCTGTAAAGCTAATTTGTAAAGGTCTTGACTCTTTTAATGTTAGTTGAGCCAGTAGCACCTGCTTGGCTATGTCTTAAATATAGAAAAGTTAGAAGAGCTTGTCATTGAGAATCTTTTAGTACAGTGAAGTCACAGACATTTGTTAGGACAAATGGGTTACTGCTTTTTCTCAAAAACTGTAGGGTAGGAATTATCTGATTTTGAAAGACTTAAGTTTCATTTTACAGATTCTGAGTGGATGAAGACTACTCCCAGGATCCTTGCCCAAGGGTTTTTCTCCTTTGGTTTTCCTGCATCTCTGCCTGAGAAGACAGGCAGAGTTTCTAGGAAAGAGAAAATATCTCTCTGTGAAGTGAGGGAAACCAAACCTAAGAAAGGTTTTTTTTTTCTTTCCGGGGCAGCCTTAAGTTTTAGTCACTCACTTCCATTGCGCTTCTGATAGACTGATGATCTAATGGTATGTGGCAAATACAGCAGTCTCCAGGCCGTTCCACTTAACTCATGGCTCAGCAATGGAAATGACACGGTGCCAGTTTTTTTCTGAAGCAACCTTTCCTTGTTCCCAGTCTGCCTCTCGAGCAGGAAATGACCATCCTGGAGAGCAACATGGAGGAGCAGCGAGAGGTTAGGAAGGGAGGAAAAAGGAGAAGAGTCTCTGAAAACATTTCTCTTGCTTCTTCTTATATCTGTCAGGTTAATCATGCTTCAACTAAAATAATAGATGGTTACCAAATTGAATACCAATCTGAAACCTATTTTCAGGATTAAACTACCGGGGATTAACTGCGTAAATAGTGAACTTTAGTTCAGCATAGCCCTCGAATGAGTTATGGACTTGTACTCACTCCAGAACAATCCGTTACCCTCCACATAACAGAAAATGCCATTTATTACAATTTGTGCAAACTATAAATCAATACATTATTACTTAGAGGCATGTAAGCTGTGGCTATACTGCATACTCCTGCGTTTGGTAATGGTGTGTGTGTTGGGGGTTGGGGGAGGAATATAGATTTTCTAAGTCTCCATTTGAGTACTTGCAAAGATTCTCAGGACAATTAATGGTGGCGGCTGTCTTCTTATATTGCAAAGTGGCCTCTCTGTTCAGGCATTCCTCTGGGTCTCCAACAGGTACTGTCTCAAATAATCAACCTTTGTGGAGAAATTGATTGTATACACTCTGGAAGGAGGTAGAGTCTTTTTGCAGAGGTTCCAACCCTGGCTGTACATTAGAACCACCTGGGAGGTGGGGCTGACTTTTGGAAAAACATTGATGCTTATGCCAAACCCCAAACCTTACAATCAAAATTTTGGGTGACACCCGGACACCAGACATTTTAAAAAGCCATCCAGATAATTTTAATGTGCAGCCAGGGTTAAGAACCTCTGCTCTACAGAACAGGAAGAGGAAGAAAACAGAAGGTGTAGAGGGAGGATAGCTGTGAGCTGTAATTTTCTCAAATCAAGGTGGAAATGCATCTTAGGGATTTCAGATACAAGCAAATCCACAGGATGCTGCTTGGAGTATTTCTGTGCACACCCTGAGGAGTGAAAAAAGATAAAATTAAGTGTGCCTGACAAGAAGTAAGTGAATAATAAATCCTTATGTTCTCCCTTAAAAATGCAGATAACTAATAAAGACCTAACATGTGCAAATAAGCATGCAGCAGCCTTGCATAAAACTTTTTCCCCTTGGCTTGGTCCTTCACACAGTGCCTCCTGACTCTTTTTATATCATGGTACCCCGAGAAAATGATATTTGATTTGCACGCAGAACTGAACAACTGAGGCTGCAGCCCAGCTGCCCCAGGAGCTGAGGAGTCAATATCTGGTGGGAAACGGGTGTGGCATTTTGTCCCTGGAAGACTGGAGCGTTTGCAAGAGTTTCTAGGTATTTCCTTTATATTTCCTCTTTTCTTTTTGTTTTTCCTTTTGTGGTTTGATGATTTTCCTTTGTATTATGCTAATGTTCTCTTCTTTTTGGTTTTTGTGAATCTATTTTATGTTTTTGATTTGTGGTTACCCTGTTTATCAAGTATGTTAACCCTTTCTTATATCTACTTGCTTTAGACTGGTAGTCATATAGGCTCAAACACTTTCTAGAAAAAAAACTACATTTTATTACTCTCCTCCCCCACATTTTGTGAGTTTGATGTCCTCTTTTACATCTTCATGTTTATCCTCTTGCTATTCATTATGGTTATCATAACTTTCATAGAAATTTTTTGATTTTTTTAAAAAATCTGTGTACTGGCTTATTTAGGTGATTTACTTTTTTTTCCCCCTTTCATCCTACCTGGTTACGTGGAGATCTTTCTTGTCCTTTCAGGTGTTTGAGGTTTTCTGCTAGTGTTCAGTAGGTGTTCTGTGAGAATTGTTCCATTTGTAGTTGTAGTTTTGATGTATTTGTGGGAGGGGGTGAATTTCATGTCCTTCAACTCTGCCATCTTGATTGGTGCCCTTAGGTATTTCTTGACTAGAGTGTACCCCTCAAGACTATTTTCATTTTACCTACAGCACCAACGAGACACTGGAAACCAATGAGATGGCTGGCAGGATGGAGTCTGTTAAAGTGAGTTATCTTTATGTACTTATGTTTTATGCCATGTTTGGGAAGGAGTGTTGGTGAGACTGGCAAGGAGCCGGTGGCAGAGCTGGTCATGAGAACCAT
This sequence comes from Balaenoptera physalus, assembly GCF_965194825.1. Classification (NCBI taxonomy): domain Eukaryota; kingdom Metazoa; phylum Chordata; class Mammalia; order Artiodactyla; family Balaenopteridae; genus Balaenoptera; species Balaenoptera physalus. Next base: position 63,611,101 of record NC_138895.1, on the reverse strand, counting down.
TGGGTAGAGGCTGCAGGGAGTCTTACTAGGTGAGGTCTACTCAGTCCCCAGAACCCATCCTCGGCAGTCAGTTGGATGAAGCATAATAGCAGGAGCACTGGACAGGGAGTCAGGACAGCTAGATTGACTCCCTGGCTCTGTCACAAACCAGCTGTGTGACTGTGGACAACAGCCAAATCCAAGTATCAAATTGGGCCCAGCCAGAGCAGGAAACTCTTTCCTCTGAAGTCTCCTTAAAGATGCTTTTCTCCTTTGTTCTCAAAGACAACTGTAAAGACTCATTGAGAATGACGGACTCATTCCCCTCCATGAAACAACACTTACGCAAGATTTAGTAGAGAATTAACCTAAGCAAATGCTTATTTAATTATCATCCAAGTATCCAAACAGAGGCACTGTTGAGAGTGAAAGACAGTGCTACTAACAGTTAAATTGGAACAACAGATATTGACTGGGATTTTCATAGACCAACCAGGATGTGTGGCCACCCTGCCTCTGACACTTTATTACACTTCTGTAGTCACCTGTCTAACTTTCCCATCAGAATGTGCTCTCTCCAGGGCAGGACCATGTCTTCTTTATCTCTAGATCCCCAGAATTCTGTACAGGATCTAGGACACATTAGGTACTCAATAGATACTTGGTGGATGAAAGAATGTATGAATGAACTAGTTGGGGACGCATTGAGTGACCTTGAGCAAATAACTTGAGCTCTTGGTGCCTCTGGAAAATGAGCAGTAGACCAGTGATCTTTAAGTTCCTTCCAATCTCCCACCCTATGTGTCTTCCCATCTTGGGCAGTTTCTGCTTCTATCCCCCATCCTCCCCCTCATCTTGGATGACGGAGATGTGCTCTGTGAGCACCAAAGGAAAGCCCTGGTCCTAAGTTGGAGCTGATGGTGAGATGCCTGCTCTTCTCTGAGCCCAGGGAAAGGTCTCTTCACGTCTGTGGGAGTATGAATGGCAGAAAGGAGAAAGAAATTAAGAAAACCATGCCCGTGCCTTTCTAATTTATGGTTAGGTAAAAAAAAATGCTTGGAGAGGAGGTTCAGCAGTGCCAAGGTCATAGAATAAATTGGTGACCGGGATAGGAAGAGCCTCAGACGGCTATTTACTTAGGGAGCTCTTTCAACCTGAGCCGGGGAGATGTGAGCCCAAGGAGCTCCTCAGCATAAGCACAGGGCAGCATTATTGTCAGCAGCAGCCCTTTCAGGGAACCAGAACTGGAGTCAGATTGAATCATGAGCTAGATTAGCCACATTAGAGGTTAGCTACAATATATTTCAAAGTTAAAACACAGGATGTGGCAGTGGTATCAAAACCTGTAATTTCTGTTGCAAATGAACAGCATGAAAAATGGCCTCTGGCTACTGGGATAGACAGAGGAATATGTGAGTGAAATAACATGGCAGTTATGTCAAAATTGGAAGAATAACTATATTCCAGAATAGTAAATTATTATCACGGCCTGACTGGTAGAGTAACCCATAAGGTAAGAGAATGTGTTTTTTTTTTTTTTTTGTACCTGGATAAAATTACATTGTCAATTTTGTTTAGTCCCTGTTTAAAACCTGAACATTCATTTTTGAAAATATGTGTGGAACATAAGGTGACATTTGGAAAAAAAGCATAATTTTCAAAGAATACTGATCCCATTAGTTCTTATATTACAGATGCCGATGAATTTAACTTTTATAGTGTTGCTAACACATGGAAGGCATAAAATGGACTTTCAGCTACCTCGGGTTTTTCAGCAATGTCTCAGGGAAGCACCTGAGCTTTATAAAATGTTTTTTGGGGGCGTACTATGGTATCGGGTTGCATGAGCACAGTCCATGGAATCAGAAATTTCTAGCTTCAAGTCTGAGGGCCATTTCTAATTGATTGAGTGACCTTATGCTACCAACATAATTGTACTGAGCCCAACTTTTCTTATCTTTAGAATGGGGTAGTAATACTTTTATTACAGGGCCTCATAAAGATTAGAAATTACAATATGAGTGAAGTATTTAGCATAGTACCCTTCATATAACAAGGCACTCTGTAAAGGAAGACTGATATTATTATCATCATTATTATTATTTAATCTTATACATGATATGAATCTTTTGAAATTAATTAATCTTTTGAAATTAATTATTAATTAACTCAGAGGTTAAAGCAAATATAGTGAGTTTACTATGCTGTTTTACATACTTAACTTTTGTGCATGTTTGATTTGACTCTGACAGTGGGTTATTTGTGTGTATGGTGAGTTGACTCATCTTTCCAAAGGTAGCACTTTTAAAAATTTTTAACAAACTAAGCTGTAAAATTCTCCCAATCCGATGGAAAATACAAGTATATTTCACCTTTATTTATTAAAATATTATTTACTAAATATCAGATATTAAAATATAAAATATTTAAATATCATTTTATATCCGATGTTAGCTTTAAGTAGTCATACACGCACACAACATAAATTTATTTATTTATTTAAATTTTATTTTATTATTATTTTTTAACATCTTTATTGGAGTATAATTGCTTTACATTGTTGTGTTAGTTGCTGCTGTATAACAAAGTGAATCAGCTATACGTATACTTATATCCCCAAATCCCCTCCCTCTTGCGTCTCCCTCCCACCCTCCCTATCCCACCCCTCTAGGTGGTCACAAAGCACCGAGCTGATCTCCCTGTGCTATGTGGCTGCTTCCCACTAGCTATCTATTTTACATTTGGTAGTGTATATATGTCCATGCCACTCTTTCACTTCATCCCAACTTACCCTTCTGCCTCCCCGTGTCCTTAAGTCCATTCTCTATATCTGCATCTTTATTCCTGTCCTGCCTCTAGGTTCTTCAAAACAATTTTTTTTCTTAGATTCCATAAATATGTGTTAGTATACGGTATTTGTTTTTCTCTTTCTGACATACTTCACTCTGCATGACAGATTCTAGGTCCATCCACCTCACTACAAATAACTCAATTTTGTTTCTTTTTGTGGCTGAGTAATATTCCATTGTATACATGTGCCACATCTTCTTTATCGATTCATCTGTCGATGGACACTTAGGTTGCTTCCATGTCCTGGCTATTGTAAATAGTGCTGCAGTGAACATTGCGGTACATGACTTTTTTTGAATTATGGTTTTCTCAGGGTATATGCCCAGTAGTGGGATTTCTGGGTCATATGGTATTTCTATCTTTAGTTTTTTAAGGAACCTCCGTACTGTTCTCCATAGTGGCTGTATCAATTTACATTCCCACCAACAGTGTAGGAGGGTTCCCTTTTCTCCACACCCTCTCCAGCATTTATTGTTTGCAGATTTTTTGATGATGGCCATTCTGACCAGTGTGAGGTGATACCTCATTGTAGTTTTGATTTGCATTTCTCTAATGATTAGTGATGTTGAGCATCCTTTTATGTGTTTGTTGGTAATCTGTATATCTTCTTTGGAGAAATGTCTATTTAGGTCTTCTGCCCATTTTTGGATTGGGTTGTTTGTTTTTTTGATATTGAGCTGCACAAGCTGCTTGTATATTTTGAAGATTAATCCCTTGTCAGTTGCTTCGTTTGCAAATATTTTCTCCCATTCTGAGGGTTGTCTTTTCATCTTGTTTATGGTTTCCTTTGCTGTGCAAAAGCTTTTAAATTTAATTAAGTCCCATTTGTTTGTTTTTATTTTTATTTCCATTACTCTAGGAGGTGAGTCAAAAAAGATCTTGCTGTGATTTATGTCATAGAGTGTTCTGCCTATGTTTTCCTCTAAGAGTTTGATAGTGTCTGCCTTTACATTTAGGTCTTTAATGCATTTTGAGTTTATTTTTGTGTATGGTGTTAGGGAGTGTTCTAATTTCATTCTTTTACATGTAGCTGCCCAGTTTTCCCAGCATCACTTATTGAAGAGGCTGTCTTTTCTCTATTGTATATTCTCGCCTCCTTTATAAAAGATAAGGTGACCATATGTGCGTGGGTTTACCTCTGGGCTTTCTATCCTGTTCCATTGATCTTTATTTCTGTTTTTGTGCCAGTACCATACTGTCTTGATTACTGTAGCTTTGTAGTATAGTCCGAAGTCTGAGAGCCTGATTCCTCCAGCTCCATTTTTTCTTTCTCAAGATTGCTTTGGCTCTTCGGGGTCTTTTGTGTTTCCATACAAATTGTGAAATTTTCTGTGCTAGTTCTGTGAAAAATGCCATTGGTAGTTTGATAGGGATTCCATTGAATCTGTACATTGCTTTGTGTAGTAGAGTCATTTTCACAATGTTGATTCTTCTAATCCAAGAACATGGTATATCTCTCCATCTGTTTGTATCATCTTTAATTTCTTTCATCAGTGTCTTATAGTTTTCTGCATAGAGTTCTTTTGTCTCCTTAGGTATGTTTATTCCTAGGTATTTTATTCTTTTTGTTGCAATGGTAAATGGGAGTATTTCCTTAATTTCTCTTTCAGATTTTTCATCATTAGTGTATAGGAATGCAAGAGATTTCTGTGCATTAATTTTGTATCCTGTTACTTTACCAAATTCATTGATTAGTTCTAGTAGTTTTCTGATAGCATCTTTAGGATTCTCTATGTATAGTATCATGTCATCTGCAAACAGTGACAGTTTTACTTCTTCTTTTCTGATTTGGATTCCTTTTATTTCTTTTTCTTCTCTGATGGCTATGGCTAAAACTTCCAAAACTATGTTGAATAATAGTGGTGAGAGTGGGCAACCTTGTCTTGTTCCTGATCTTAGTGGAAATGGTTTCATTTTTTTCACCATTGAGAACGATGTTGGCTGTGGGTTTGTCATATATGGCCTTTATTATGTTGAGGTAAGTTCCGTCTATGCCTACTCTCTGGAGAGTTTTTATCATAAATGGGTGTTGAATTTTGTTGAAAGCTTTTTCTGAATCTATTGAGATGATCATATGATTTTTATCCTTCAGTTTGTTAATATGGTGTATCACATTGATTGATTTGCGTATATTGAAGAATCCTTGCCTTCCTGGAATAAACCCCACTTGATCATGGTGTATGATCCTTTAAATGTGCTGTTGGATTCTGTTTGCTAGTATTTTGTTGAGGATTTTTGTATCTATGTTCATCAGTGATATTGGCCTGTAGTTGTCTTTTTTTGTGACATCCTTGTCTGGTTTTGGTATCAGGGTGATGGTGGCCTCATAGAATGAGTTTGGGAATGTTCCTCCCTCTGCTATATTTTGGAAGAGTTTGAGAAGGATAGGTGTTAGCTCTTCTCTAAATGGTTGATAGAATTCGCCTGTGAAGCCATCTGGCCCTGGGCTTTTGTTTGTTGGAAGATTTTTAATCACAGTTTCAATTTCAGTGCTTGTGTTTAGTCTGTTTTTATTTTCTATTTCTTTCTGGTTCAGCCTCGGAAAGTTGTGCTTTTCTAAGAATTTGTCCATTTCTTCCAGGTTGTCCATTTTATTGGCGTATAGTTGCCTGTAGTAATCTCTCATGAGCCTTTGTAGTTTTGCAGTGTCAGTTGTTACTCCTCCTTTTTCATTTTAATTCTGTTGATCTGAGTCTTCTCCCTTTTTTTCTTGATGAACTGGTAATAGTTTATCAATTTTGTTTATCTCCTCAAAGAACCAGCTTTTAGTTTTATTGATGTTTGCTATCTTTCCTTCATTTCTTTTTCACTGATTTCTGATCTGATCTTTATGATTTCTTTCCTTCTGCTGACTTTGGGGTTTTTTGATTCTTCTTTTTCTGATTGCTTTAGGTATAAGGTTAGGTTGTTTATTTGAGATTTTTCTTGTTTCTTGAGGTAGGATTGTATTGCTATTAACTTCCCTCTTAGAACTGTTTTTGGTGCATCCCATAGGTTTTGGGTCATTGTGTTTTCATTGTCATTTGTTTCTAAGTATTTTTTGATTTCATCTTTGATTTCTTCAGTGATCTCTTGGTTTTTTAGTAGTATATTGTATAGCCTCCATGTGTCTGTATTTTTTACAGATTTTTTCCTGTAATTGATACCTAGTCTCATAGTGTTGTGGTCAGAAAAGATACTTGATATGATTTCAGTTTTCTTATATTTACCAAGGCGTGATTTGTGACCCAAGATATGATCTATCCTGGAGAATGTTCCATGAACAGTTGAGAAGAAAGTGTATTCTCTTGTTTTTGGATGGACTGTCCTATAAATATCAATTAAATCCATCTTGTTTAATGTGTCATTTAAAGCTTGTGTTTCGTTATTTATTTTCATTTTGGTTAATCTGCCAATTGGTGAAAGTGGGGTGCTAAAGTCCCCTATTATTATTGTGTTACTGTCGATTTCCCCTTTTATGGCTCTTAGCATTTGCGTTATGTATTGAGGTGCTCGTATGTTGGGTGCATAAATATTTACAATTCTTATATCTTCTTCTTGGATTGATCCCTTGATCATTATGTAGTGTCCTTCTTTGTCTCTTTTAATAGTCTTTTTTTTCAAGTCTATTTTGTCTGATATGAGAATTGCTACCACAGCTTTCTTTTGATTTCCATTTGCATGAAGTATCTTTTTCCATCTCATCACTTTCAGTCTGTATGTGTCCCTAGGTCTGAAGTGGGTCTCTTGTAGACAGCATATATATGGGTCTTGTTTTTGTATCCATTCAGCCAGTCTATGTCTTTTGGTTGGACAACATTTAATCCATTTACATTTAAGGTAGTTATTGATATGTATGTTCCTATTACCATTTTCTTAATTGTTTTGGGTTTGTTTTTGTAGGTCTTTTCCTTCTCTTGTGTTTCCTGCCTAGAGAAATTCCTGTAGCCTTTGTTTTAGAGCTGGTTTGGTGGTGCTGAATTCTCTTAGCTTTTGCTTCTCTGTAAAGCTTTTAATTTCTCCGTCGAATCTGAATGAGATCCTTGCTGGGTAGAGTAATCTTGGTTGTAGGTTTTTCCCTTTCATCACTGTAAATATATCCTGCCACTCCCTTCTGGCTTGCAGAGTTTCTGCTGAAAGATTAGCTGTTAACTTTACGGGGATTCCCTTGTTTGTTATTTGTTGCTTTTCCCTTGCTGCTTTGAATATTTTTTCTTTGTATTTAATTTTTGATAGTTTGATTAATATGTGTCTTGGCGTGTTTCTCCTTGGATTTATCCTGTATGGGACTCTCTGCACTTCCTGGACTTGACTGACCATTTCTTTTCCCATATTAGGGAAGTTTTCAACTGTCATCTCTTCAAATATTTTCTCAGTCCCTTTCTTTTTCTCTTCTTTTTCTGGGACCCCTATAATTTGCATGTTGGTGTGTTTAATTTTGTCCCAGAGGTCTCTGAGACTGTCCTCAATTCTTTTTATTCTTTTTTCTTTATTCTGCTCTGTGGTAGTTATTTCCATTATTTTATCTTCCAGGTCACTTATCCGTTCCTCCTGCCTCAGTTATTCTGCTATTGATTCCTTCTAGAGAATTTTTAGTTTCATTTATTGTGTTGTTCATCATTGTTTGTTTGCTCTTTAGTTCTTCTAGGTCCTTATTAAATATTTCTTGTATTGTCTCCATTCTATTTCCAAGATTTTGGATCATCTTTACTATCATTACTCTGAATTCTTTTTCAGGTAGACTGCGTATTTCCTCTTCATTTGTTTGGTCTGATGGGTTTTTACCTTGCTCCTTCATCTGCTGTGTATTTCTCTGTCGTATCATTTTGTTTAACTTACTGTGGTTTGGATCTCCTATTCACAGGCTGCAGGTTTGTAATTCCCGTTGTTTTTGGTGTCTGCCCCCAGTGGGCAAGGTTAGTTCAGTGGGTTTTGTAGGCTTCCTGTTGGAGGGGACTGGTGCCTGTGTTCTGGTGGATGAGGCTGGATCTTGTCTTTCTGGTGGGCAGGACCACGTCCGCTGGTGTGTTTTGGGTTGTCTGTGACCTTATTATGATTTTAGGCAGCCTCTCTGCTAGTGGGTGGGGTTGTGTTCCTGTCTTGGTAGTTTGGCATGGGGTGTCTGGCACCGGAGCTTGCTGGTCATTAGTGGAGCTGGGTCTTAGCGTTGAGATGCGATCTCTGGGAGAGCTCCTGCCGATTGATATTATGTGGGGCCGGGAGGTCTCTGGCGGTCCAGTGTCTTGAAGTCGGCTGTCCTACCTCAGAGGCTCAAGCCTGACAGCCGGCCAGCCACCAAGACCCTGTCAACCACATGGCTCAGAAGAAAAGGGAGAGAAAAGAAGAGAGAAAAATAAAATAAAATAAAATAAAGTTATTACAATAAAAAATTAAAAAATATATTATTAAAATAAAAAAGTAATTAAAAAAGAGAAAAAAAAAGAGAGCAACCAAACCAATAAACAAATCCACCAATGATAACAAGCGCTAAAAACGAAGATAAACATAAAAATTAGAAACTGGTCAGTCGCATACAGCAAACCCCAAGTCTACAGTTGCTCCCAAAGTCCACTGTCTCAATTTTGGGATGATTCGTTGTCTATTCAGGTATTCCACAGATGCAGGGTACATCAAGTTCATTGTGGAGATTTAATCTGCTGCTCCTGAGGCTGCTGGGAGAAATTTCTCTTTCTCTTCTTTATTCACACAACTCCTGTGTTTCAGGTTTGGATTTGGCCCCGCCTCTGTGTGTAGGTCGCCCTCTGGCGTCTGTTCTTCACCCAGACAGGAGGGGGTTAAAGGAACGGCTGATTAGGGGGCTCTGGCTCACTCAGGCCAGGGGGAGGGACGGGTATAGAACGCGGGGCGAACCTGCGGCCTCAGAGGCCGGTGTGACGTTGCACCAGCCTGAGGTGCGCCGTGCGTTTTCCCGGGGAAGTTGTCCCTGGATCACGGGACCCTGGCAGTGGCGGGCTGCACAGGCTCCCGGGAGCGGAGGTATGGATAGTGACCTGTGCTTGCACACAGGCTTCTTGGTGGCTGCAACAGCAGCCTTTGAGTTTCATGCCCATCTCTGGTGTGCACGCTGGTAGCCGCGGCTCTCACCCGTCTCTGGAGCTCGTTTAGGTGGTGCTCTGAATCCCCTCTCCTTGCACACCCTGAAACAATGGTCTCTTGAGTCTTCGGCAGCTCCAGACTTTTTCCCGGACTCCCTCCTGGCTAGCCGTGGCGCACTAGCCCCCTTCAGGCTCTGTTCTCGCAGCCAACCCCAGTCCTTTCCCTGGGATCCGACCGAAGCCCGAGCCTCAGCTCCCAGACCCCGCCTGCCCCGGCGGGTGAGCAGACAAGCCTCTCGGGCTGGTGAGTGCTGGTCAGCAGCGATCCTCTGTGTGGGAATCTCTCCGCTTTGCCCTCTGCACCCCTGTTGCCGTGCTCTCCTCTGTGGCTCCGAAGCTTCCCCCCACCACCCCTCATCTCCACCAGTGAAGGGGCTTCTAGTGTGTGGAAACTTTTCCTCCTTCACTGCTCCCTCCCCAGGGTGCAGGTCCCATCCCTCTTCTTTTGCCTCTTTTTTTTCTTTTTTCTTTTGCCCTACCCAGGTACGTGGGGAGTTACTTGCCTTTTGGGAAGTCTGAGGTCTTGGTCTTCTCCCAGCATTCAGTAAGTGTTCTGTAGGAGTTGTTCCACATGTAGATGTATTTTTGATGTATTTGTGGGGAGGAAGGTGATCTCCACGTCTTACTCCTTTGCCATCTTGAAGGTCCTCCTAAATTTATTTATTTTGAGAATTGCATGTTTATCCTAAAGAGCAGCAAGTCAAGGCGGGCAATAATGTTATTGAGATCAGGGCTTTGGAGTTATACAAAGCTGGGCTTGATTCGTGGCTTTTTTTCTTCCAGCTGTGTGGCCTTAGACTAAGCCTCTGTGAGCCTCAGCGTTCCTCATCTAGGAAATAAAAGCAATATCTACTACAGAATTGTTTAAGGATTGAACGAGATACTACATATAAATGCTTGGCATGGTACAGTCTACATAATAGTGTTTGTTATTAAAAAAGTTATATGGGGCCTGAAACTATAATTTGATCAGAGGGGAGAAATATTCATAGGGTTATTTCATATAGGGAAATCATGTAAATATCCAAACAGTTCTTACAAGGTGGTTTGAAGAATGGATATAATTTCTGTGTAGGCAATGGGATCTTTCGGGTCATTTTCATGACCGGATGGGATTATTCACTTAGTGTTACAATACATTTCATAGCTCCCAAAACCAAGACAGAAAGAAAAGCAAAAGTGAACATTATACATGGTTAACTGAGTAATATATATATTAAGGTGAGGTGAGACCAGGTAGTTTTTTTTTTTTTTAAAGAAAACTTACTATTTTCATTACCAGCAAGTAAGTGTGGTCTTGGGTTAATGTTATAGGTAAACTTAGTTTGATTCAGTGTAGTATAGTGCCAAAGCATTTTTCACAACCGTTATTCCAGTAGGAAAATGTGGGTATGATAAAGAAGTGGGGCTGGGATTGGTAAATGTGAGGAAAGCTAGTAAAAAAGGTATGGTTTGAGTGGACATTTTTATAGACCAGCATATGTATAGAGATATGCTTTGCCATCTGAGGATTTGAAAAATGGTCTACTTTGTCATCCAGTAATTTTGGTTGTGGGTCTCTTATTTTTGTTAAAAACCCTCAAATTCAGCAGTTTGCACTGGGGGTGTCCCCCTTGGCAAATATAACGCATTGCCGTAATTCAAGTCGTATTCAGTCAACTCTGTGGTTTCAGGGAGCCCATACATTTCAAATTTATTTCCAAGGTCACGAAGCCATCCCCTATGGCAAGTGCAAAACGCCTTTGATGTGGTGGGCACAACATCTGTGCAGACAGACACACTTTACTCATGCAGCGCTTTGATTTCACATTTTGGTTGAGAGCTAAGATTTTTGAACTCGAATACGTTTAATGTTAAGTCACATCAAACAATTAGGCAAATGGGCCTTGGAAGTGGAGATGGTACTCTGGCTATAAAGTCTGTCCTGGGACACCTGACAAGGAGAAAGAAGGACTCCTGGCCTGTTGTTATCACCGTCATCTTGGGTTATGTGCTGGCAGTAACTCAGAATCAGCTCCTGAAACATATGTTTAACACTGAACTTCAGAGCTCCCAAATCTGTCTCTCCTCTTGGTTTCCGAGTTCAGTGAATGGCACCAGCATCCACTCAGGTGGCAGTGCCAGAGCTCTGGTGTCATTCTTAAATCATTTCTCTCCTTCATTTCCATCTCCATCTCCATATCCAATGGAGCCCCAAGACTGGTTAATCTTAAAGTTGCTCACATCTGTCTAACACTGCTTTGTTCTCATCTCTTGCTTGGATAATCACTACAAGTCTCCTGATTTCCTTCCTGACTTATAAGCTGCCTCACTCTTATCCTTTTCTGTTCTGTAGCCATGATGAACTCTTTAAACTACTCCCTTTCTTAAAGAGTTTTTATGAGTTTCTGCTGCCTCCTGGATAAATAAGGTCCAAATTCTTTTATCTGGCCTTTAAGATTCTTCTCAGATCTCAGAGAGTCTCCTAGATGGGGGTCCCCAACCCCCGGGCCAAGGGCGGGTACCAGTCCACGGCCTGTTAGGAACCAGGCCACACAGCAGGAGGTGAGCAGCCGGCGAGCGAGCAAAGCTTCATCTGCCGCTCCCCATTGCTCCCCATCGCTCGCATTCCTGCCTGAACCATCCCCCCACCATCCATGGAAAAATTGTCTTCCACGAAACTGGTCCCTTGTGCCAAAAAGGTTGGGGACCGCTGTCCTAGTATATCCCTCACCACCTTGCATCCTGGTCTATGCTGTTCCTTTTGGATAGAACAGACTCTTCAGCTTTCTGTCTTGGCTAAAACCCATTCCTGTTTTGGGGCTCAGCTAGGATATAATTTCCTCTGCAAATTATAATTTCCTACCCTGACTGGCACCTCAGACTCCAAGTCAGGACTGAGTTAGTGAGTCTGCCCCTGCACCTTGCACTCAGTTTCTGCACAGGACCTTCTTAGGTGTATCCTAATGCCTGTTCCCTGGTCCACATCACCTGCTGACTGTAAACTCCTCAGAGCAGGGAATTGTTCCAGGACCCAGCAGAGTGGTACATATTCAGTTTTCAGAAAATATCTGTTAAATAAGTAAATGATTTTAAATCTTCTGCTCCCTCTCCCTACAACTAAACTCCAGACCTTGATATAGGTTTATCTATACATCTGCATCTGTGCTGGGCATAGGAAAGCTTCCTTTATAAAAATGCCACTGGGAAGTTAGGTTATTTTGACTGAATGAAATATTATTAAAAGATATTGGAGCATGAAGTTCCTTCTCTAGTCTGCAGGTAGTGGAAGTGGAGCAGCGCTGATATATAGCTTCTTATAGAGAATAAGCAGGTGGAGGAAGTGCTGGGAAAGCAGGCCCAGTGGAAAGGATGCTTTATGCACACATTCCTTTCCTCTTCCCAGTTTATAGATCTTTTCTGAATTGTGGTATTTCTCTGGGTGATAAGGGAATTCATTTGTCATGTATACTAGTAATTTTCAAGTGCTGTCATTTATGAAAGCCTGGATAGGCACCAGTGGGACTATAAAAGAACATGGTTCCTGCCCCAAAAGATTTTGGAAGGTTGAAAAGATGAGATTTTAATAGAAGTGTCAATTAGAAAGAGTCAAAATGGCATTTATTAAATGGTTGTGACAATGGAGGTGGGAAATGCTGAATAGAAGAGATGCTACTTGGTAACAGGGCAAAAGAATTGTAAATTCCTCAATTACTGCTCCTCCACTGTCCTCCATAAAATGAGAGCAATTTGGGCACTGGAAAAAGTGTGAACTTGGAGCTACATGAATTTGTGACTCTGTCACTTTTTGGAACAAAACTGGAGGACCTTTCCAGTTGGAAAGGCTGCTTAATCATGCTGATGCTAAATTTTCTTATTAAAAAATGGGGATAGGACATACTTTATTAGGTTATCATAATATAAGACCACATGTGAGTTAAAATAACTCATGTAAACGTCTCTAACATTATGATTATTTACTTAAATGTCAGGGTTCACAGTATACTGGAATTGCTAACTGCCTAAGAGTTAGAGGCAAAACTTAGAGGAAAGTCAAGGTTTAAAGTAAGATTCAAGTATCAGTTGTCCAGGATCCAGGAGGCAACACTGTGTGCAAAGAAGGTAAGCAGGATGGAGCCATCACGTAAGGGGACTAGGAAGGCTATGTGGGGGCAGCCAGGCATATGATGGTTAGGGCAGGCGCCAAGTCAGGCACTACCAAGGCTGGCCAGGAATCCAGGAAGAGAATGATCTTCTGTATTATGTATTGGGTTGGCCAAAACATGCCTTTGGTTTTTAAGTAAAAATAAAAGACACAATTTTCAGTTTCATCAAGAACTTTATTGAACAACGTATTCACCCTTTTGTTCCACTGCCTTCTGCCATTTTTCAGGCACCTTCATAATTTCATCTTCCCAAAACTTTTTATCTTTTTGAGCAAAGAACTGTTCCAGGTGCCTTTTACAGTCTTCCAGGGAACTGGAATTTTTTCCATTAAGAGAATTTTGTAAAGACCTAAATAAATGGAAATCTGAAGGTGCAATGTCTGGTGAATATGGCGGATGAATCAGAACTTCCCAGCCAAGCTTTAACAGTTTTTGCCTGGTCATCAGAGAAACATGTGGTCTTGCATTATCCTGATGGAAGATTATGTGTTTTCTGTTGACTAATTCGGGACGCTTTTCATCGAGTGCTGCTTTCATTTGGTCTGACTGGGAGCAGTACTTGTTGGAATTAATCGTTTGGTTTTCCAGAAGGAGCTCATAATACAGGACTCCCTTCCAGTCCCACCATATACACAACATCACCTTCTTTGGATGAAAACCGGCCTGTGGTGTGGTTGGTGGTGGGTCATTTCACTTGCCTCACGATCTCTTCCAGTCCACATTATTGTACAGTATCCACTTTTCATCGCCAGTCACAATTTGTTTTAAAAATGGAATGTTTTCATTATGTTTCAGTAGAGAATCACATGTGGAAATACGGTCAAGAAGGTTTTTTTCACTTAACTTATGTGGAACCCAAACATCAAAGCAATGAACATAACCAAGCTGGTGCAAATGATTTTCAATGCTTGATTTAGATATTTTGAGTATGTCTGCTATCTCGTGCGTGGTATAACGTTGATTGTTCTCAGTTAATGTCTTGATTTGATCACTATCAACTTCAACTGGTCTGCCTGACCATGGGGTAGAAATCTCCAGCACGAAACTTCGCAAGCCACTTTTGACATGTTTGATCAGTCACAGCACCTTCTCCATACACTGCACAAATCTTTTTTTGCGTTTCAGTTGTGTTTTTACCTTTCTTGAAATAATAAAGCATAATATGCTACAAATGTTGCTTTTCTTCTTCAATCTTCAGTATTAAAACGGCTACACAAAAATTCAACAATTTTGATCTTTTTTTTTAAATGCGTGCTGATATGACAGCTGTCACATACAATCAAACAAAATTGTCTTGAATGAAGTTAAAGACATCTAAGTGCTACTAGAGCTAGCTTACGGAAAAAACCAAACGAACCATTTGGCCAACCCAATATTACTTACTATGTAGGCAGAATTCTAAGATAATCCTCCATTGACACATGCCCTTGTATAATTCCCTCCCCTTGAGTTTGGGTGTGATTTGCAAATATGATAGGATTTCTTTCCTATAATTATATTGTATGGCAAAAGGGATTTTTGCAGACATAATTAAGGTCAGCTGAGCAGTTGACTTTGAATTGATCAAAAGGGAGCATATTCTGGGTGGGTGCAACCTAACCAGGTATGCTCCCAAAAGCAGCAGCAGAATCCTTCTGGCCTTGAAGAAGTAGGGCATCATCTTTTGAGATGAGCGAGCCACATGTCAAGAACCTGTGCATGGCCTCTAGGAACCTGAGCAGTCTCTGGCCAACAGTCAGCAAGAAAATGGGGACCTTGGTCATACAACTACAAGGAAATGAATTCTGCCAACAACCAGTAAGCTTCAAAGAGAATCCTGACTCTCAGATTAAATCACAGCCCTGGGAAACACCTGGATTTCACCCTGCTGAGACCCTCAGGACCAGGCTAAACCTGTACCCAGACTCCTGACCCAAGCAATCTGTGAGATAATAAATTTGTGTTGTTTTTAGCTACTAAGTTTGTTCTGCAGCAATAGAAAACTAACGTGCTTACTCTTCCTTGTCTGTTCCACACAGAACTAACTGATATATCCTTTTAGCTCCCATAGCCTTCTGGTCACTCCTTAGATAGAGCACCAATCACCTTATTTTGTAATGTTGGGTTATGGCTCTGTTTTTCCATGAGCTCTTTTTAATTAATTAATTAATTAATTTATATTTATTTTTTTGGGCTGTGTTGGGTCTTTCTGTGTGAGGGCTTCCTCTAGTTGCGGCAAGCGGGGGCCACTGTTCATTGCGGTGCGCGGGCCTCTCACCATCGTGGCCTCTCTTGTTGCGGAGCACAGGCTCCAGACACGCAGGCTCAGTAGTTGTGGCTCACGGGCCCAGTTGCTCCGCAGCATGTGGGATCTTCCCAGACCAGGGCTCGAACCTGTGTCCCCTGCATTAGCAGGCAGACTGTCAACCACTGCGCCACCAGGGAAGCCCCTCCATGAGCTCTTTATGAGGATATATCTCTTTACAGAAGCTAAGAATAGTGGAAAAACTTCAATTCCTTAGGAATCAAGGATACCTATGCTCTATTCCTGGCTCTACCGATTAATTGTATGAATTTTGAACCTCTCCAAACATTGGATTTCATTTACAAAATGGCAATAACATCACTAGGCCAGTGGTTCTCAAAGGAAAACAATTTTTGCAATCCCCAGGGGACATTTGGTAATGCCTGGAGACATTTTTGATTATCCCAACACAGAGTGAGGGATGCCACTGGCCATCTGGTATGTAGAGGCCATGGATGCTATTAAATGTCACATAATGCACAGGACAACCCCTGATTACAGAGTATTATCTGGCCCAAAGTGTCAACAGGGTTGAAGTTGAGAAAACCTTTATTACCCTAATAATATTATCATAAAGAATGTAAAATTGTTTGCACAGTGTCTATTTTCTGTGGGGAGGCTACAATTCTCTTTTGAGAGGACTCTCCAAATTATTGGCAGTGCTTTCATAAACTACACATGTGCTTTCACTTTCCCTACATGGTCCTGAATTTGTCTTCTTACCTCTTTCTCACTCTCCCAAATCATCACATGCATTAAGAGATGTTATAAATAGGAGTTTCTTGTGCAAAAATTAGCATGCAGCCAGAAAACAGTTTGAGAACCATTGGCTCTAAAATATAGTACTAAATAATCCTCTTTTCTCTTTTTGAGATCTGTGATTTTGTCTGATCTTTAACACATACCTAGGAATGTCATCAAATGCTCACTAAATGCCCAAATAGATGAATGCCCTTTTCTTAAAAAAATATTTTGAAATTTTAGCATTTTGCTCTTATTATGTCGTATTTTGAAAATTAAACCTATGGTAAAAATGGGGAGAGAATGAAATTGCAGTTGGAAACCAACTGTTACATTGAGCCATTGATTTAACATTTCTGAACCTCCTCTAAAGGAGATATTATAATAACATTTTTCTCATAAAATTGCAAGAATTAAAGGAAAGCTGGTAAACTGCTCCCATCTTTCAAAATTCAGCTCAAGTCTCAGCTCCTTTGGGAGAACTTTGGTAACTCCCACTGTGACCATACTGTTCTGCTAAAGGAATTCCATCCCCATGTCAATTATTGCACATATTTATAGCACATTTATTTCTTTGCACTTCTGTTTCCTCCACTTGAAAGATGTATGGGTTGTATTTTAATTAAACTTGAAAACTTTGAGATAATTATAAATTCAAATGTTGTTGTAAGAAATAATACAGAATGATCCCATGTGCCCTTTACCCTTTCTCTCAAAGGTAGTATCTTACGATAGTACCAAATTACAACCATGATATTGAGAAGGACAGCCAAGATACAGAATATTTCCATTACTACAAGGATCCCTCATGTTGCCTTTTTACAGCAATAATGACAACACTTCCACCCTAACCCCTTCTTCACTTCCTGGTGACCATGGATCTGTTCTCCATTTCTATAATGTTGTCATTTCAAGAATGATGTATAAATGGAAGCATGAAGTACATAACCTTTTGGCACTGGCATTTTTTCACTCAGTACAATTTTCTGGAGAGTCGTCCAGGTTGCTGTGTGTATAAAATACTTTTTATTTTTTATTGCTGAGTAGTATGTCATGATATGAATGTCCTAGAGTTTATTTATTCACCTACAGAAGGACATCTGGGTTGTTTCCAGCTTTGGGCTATTGCGAATAGAATTGATGTAAACATTCATGTGCAGGATTTTGAGTATAACTGGAGTATAACTCAAGTATAACTTGAGTATAACTCTTCATTTCTTTGGGATAAATGCCCAAGACTGTTGCTGGGTATTATGGTAGTTGCGTGTTTATTATTTTAAGAAACTGCCAAACTATTTTTGAGAGTGGGTGTAGCATTTTACATTCTTGCCAGCAATGTATAAATGATCCATTTTCTCCTCATCCTTGCCAGCATTTGGTATTCTCACTGTTTTTTATTTTAACTATGCTGATAAGTGTGTAGTGATATATCATTATTGTTTTAATTTTCTTTTCCCCAGTGTGTCATGATGTTGACTGTCATTTCATGTGCTATTTGTCATCTGTGTATTTTTTTAGTAAAATGTCTCTTCATGTCTTTTGCCCATTTTCTATTCAGATTATTTACTTAATGTTGAGCTTTGAGAGTTCTTTACATAGTTTAGATACTAGTCTTTTCTCAGACTTCAGCTTGTCTTTTCATCTTCTTCACAGGGTGTTTCAAAGAGTAAAAGTTTTACATTTTGATGAAGTCTAATTTACCAATTTTTTTCTTTCATGATTTGTGCTTTTTTTTTGGTCAAGTCTAAGAACATTTTTCCTAGCCCTATATCCTGAAGATTTTCTCCTATATTTTAAAAAATGTTTTATAATTTTACACTTTACGGTTAAGTCTGTTATACATTCTCAATCAATTTACAAAGTATGAGACTTAGTTTGAGGTTAAGTTTTTGCCTGTGGATATTCAGTTGCTCCAACAAATGTCTTTTCATTTGTTGAAAATATTTTCTCTCATTCAGTTGCTTTTGCACCTGTGTCAGAAATCACTTGGGCATATTTGTGTGGGTCTGTTTCTGGGTTCTGTATTCTGTATACTAGGCATATTTGTGTGAGTTTATTTCTAGCTTATCTAGTCTGTTTTATTGACCTGTGTGTCTAATCTTCTGACAATACCACAGAATCTTGATTATTGTAGCCATATGATAGGTCTTGATATTGGGTAGATGGTTTCATTTCACTTTATTTTTATTTTTCAAAAATGTTAACAATTCTAATTTATTTGCCTTTCCAAGTAAATTTTAGAATAATCTTGTCCATGTCTACACAGTATCTTGCTGGGATATTAACAGGAATTGTGTCAAACCTGTGTATCTTTTAGAGAGAACTATATTTTTACTACATTGGGTCTTCCAGTACAGGAATATAGTTGTATCTCCATTTATTTAGATCTTCCTTGGTTTATTTCATTAGCATATTATAGTTTTTAGCATATAAATCCTGTAAATGTTATGTTAGATTTACACCTGAGAATTTCATTTTTTGAGTGACTGTATTATTATTTTTTAATTTCAGTCTCCATGTCTTTGTTGCTAGTATATAGAAATAAAATTAATGTTTTTGTGTTTATGTTGTATCTTCCTATCTTGCTGAAATTACTTATTAGTTTATATGAGGTTTTTGGGGTAGATTTCTTGGGATTTTCTATGTAGACAATTATGCAATCTGCAGGTAAGGGCAGATTTACCTTTTCTCTTCTGATTTCTATGCATTCTATTTCCTTTTCTTGTCTTATTGTATCGGCTAGAACTTAACAGCAGCATATTGAATAAAGGTAGTGAGAATAGACATCATTGCCTTGTTCTTTATCTTAGGGGGAAAGCATTCAGAATGTTACTATTAAATATGATGTTAGCTGTAGGTTTTTTATAGATGCATTTTATCAAGTTGAGAAAATTTTTCCTCTGCTTCTGTGTTTCTGAGAGTTTTGTCATGATCTAATGTTGAATTTTATCAAATACTTTTTCTGCATCAATTGATATGACAATGTAATTTTTCCTCTTTAGCCGGTTAACAGGGTGGATGTCATTGACAGATTTTCAAGTATCGAAATAGTCTTGTATCTTGGAATAAACTCCATTTGATTGTGGTGTATAAGTCTTTTTATATATTGCTGAATTTGCTTGCTAACATGTTTTTAAAGAATTTTTGCATCTATATTCATTAGGAATATTTTTACTATTTTTGACTGGTTTTGATATCAGGATAATATTAGTTTCATAAAATGAATTGGGAAGTATTCCCTCCTCTTCTATTTTCTAGAAGCAATTTTGTTGAACTTGGTCAAATCTTTTTTAATGTTTGGAGTATTTTCCAGTGAAAACTTCTGGGCTTGGGGGTTTCTTTTTTGGAGACTTTAAATTATGAATTTGATTTCCTTAGTAGTTGTAGAGCTATTCAAAATATTTTATGTGAGTGTATTGTGGTAGTTTGTATTTTTCAAGGAATTGGTTCATTTTATATAAGTTGTCAAGTTTATGTGTTTAGAATTTATAGTATTTCCTCATTATCCTTTTGATGTCTGCAGATTCTGCAATTAGGACCTTTTTTTTTTTTTTCATTCTTGAGATTGCTAAATTTTGTTTTCTTTCTCTGTCATGACTCCCCAGGGGGGGATGGAAGTCCAAGCTCCCCACTTGGTTTCCACTGACACTTGGCAGAGATCTAATGGGGATGAAATTCCTGGCCCTCTACTCTGCCATCCTTCATACTACCTTGGTGAGAGAGTTGTTTGTGAGGGGTGGGGTGCCTTGTTACAGCCAGGTAAGGGTAGAAGTCTAGGTTTCCTATATTGACCTTTGTTGCCATTGGTGGAGGTGGGACCACTTTTATTTTTTTATTTTTTTGCCCATGTTTGGCTGGAGTAGACTGGTTATTGTCTAAGAATTTTCTGTTTTGTTAGGATGCCTTTTGACTAGACAGGGAAGGTTTTTGATGTTTTCATTTTTTTCTGAGACTGCTGGTACTCCCAGATTGCTGGCTTCTTCAGTTGTAAGTCTGGGGTATATGAGAGAAAATGAAAACCCAAGTAACTCACCACTGTGTCCTTCCTTGTGTTCTGAGGTCCCTAGTTGGTCTGTTTTATTCTTTCTGTATTTCAGAGTCTTTTATGCTCATTTTGTATATAAAGTCTAGGGCTTTTAACTGTGCTTAGTGGGAAATTGAGAAAAGTATATTAACTCCATCTTCCTGGAAATGGGAGTTAAATAGTACTTTTTATTATTTTTCTTTTAACTGTCAGTACCTAGTGGGGGCGTATTTAATGAAGTTTAAAAGAGACAGTGGTAGATAAATTATTTTAAAACTGTAAAGCAGAAAATATTATTTTTCCATTTTTTTTGATATTATAGAAATTATGAAAGCTTCTACTTGTTACTAATGATGGTGGGTTTTAAGATTGTTTTTGTTTGTTTCCTCATTTGATTTTATTGGTGTTAACTCTAGTGAAGTGGAATAGTCATGATGGGACAGCACAAAAGGAAACAAATATCATTAACATAGATGAGCTGATGCCAGAAAGACTGATAACCATTTCAAATTGCCTGGTAAACAGGAAGTCCAGGAAAAATATGCTTAATGAGCACTGTTCCTTTTGAATTAAGGCAAAATTATTGCTTTTGTATTAATATAGCTCTGCTCTCTATTTCATCAGTAAATCTTTCAGAGACTGAATTATTGTGAAGAAAGGATGTCACTGAGGGGTGGGCAGTCACGTGACCTGGGGGACGCTTTAGTAGGTCAACATGCGAGATAGCTGAGACAACTACTGAGAATTGCTATTCTGTTGAGAAAAGAAACACAGCAAGTTTGACTTTGTGGAATAATTAATACTTACCTGAATGGTTGTCTGTAAAGCAAATTTTGGTAAGTTGGATTCCATTTTTCCATTTGGTTCCATTACATATTTAGAGATAAATCCTCAGCATGTATAGTAGTCACATCACAGTCTAAAACTTTGCTTGCCAAAGAGCCTTCCCTGACCACACATGGCCCATACCTCTCGTATAACATTCATCCCGTGAAATCTGGAATAATACCTGGTTATTATTCCAACTTAAATATTTTCTTTGAAAATCTGAGCATTAATTTCATGAAACCAGTTTTCTTTTTGTAGTGCTTTCTCTTGACAGAAGCACGTCCTTAAATTGAAGTATTTGAAGCGTCATAAAATGATTATATGCTGTCAAATATTTTGGTTCAGTATTAGAGTCTCTATTTTTTTTCTGCTTTTCTATATAGTTCACAGAACCACTCAAGACAAACATCTTCCTTCAGTTCTTTCTTGCCTTTCATTGTCCATGTCTTCTTTCTACCTCCTACCTCCTTGGTGAGTTAGTGGGCTTTTATTTTTTTCTGGGAAATTCACAACTCTGTTTCTTTTGATATACTTTGCATTTCACCATTAACAAATGGACCTTCACGATAAGGAACGTGTCACAGGTATATTGATCATCACCCTTTCCTGAAGGTGTAGTCTTGGGTTCTCTTCTTGGCCTCAGTGAAACTAGCTACCTGGTCATGATTCAGAGCATTGGGCAGTCATATAAATCAGCAGCATGAAGTAAGTGCAGCCACATTCTGAAGTTAATACTTCAGCTCATGTGACTTATATTGACTAACAGGCCAATTACCATTATTCTCCTTGCCTAGCATTTTCTTTCACACCTTGTTCATCTAGCTTAAATGTTGCCTTCATGCGGAGGTCATTGCCTCTGTTAGGTCATTTTTCTTCTATGTGTTCATAGCATTTATTCTTACATTCATTCAGTCAAAAATATTCATTGTGTACCTATTATATGCTAGGAGTGATTCTAGCTTTGTATACTCCAGCACTCTGCCCGTCTCTTTGTGAATAATTATTCAGATTCATAGTCACCTAACATCTGTTGAGCACCTACTGTTTGGCAGACTTTGTGCTATGTAGATTCCCTTGCATTGTGGGCATTTTTGCTTTTAGTTGCTTCTTTGTACAGATTGTGTAATTCTTAACAGACTTTGAACTCCTAGAGGGCAGAAACAGTGTTTTATACACTTATGGTGATGTTGATAGTGCCTGGTATGTAGTAGGTACTTGGAATATATTTAACGGATGAATGAATGGATAAAAAAAATAAGCAGGGCTGACTTCGGTGGTGGAGAAAGGTATGTGTGTCATTGCATGTGAAAGGGTAAGGTTGTCTCTGCTTCTGGCATCTGTGACACGTCGATTCCATCACAAGCAGATCCAGCCAAATTGACTCTCCTCGGGCATAGAGATGTTTTCCCTCAATCAGATTCTGTGCCATTTACTGTATACAACTTAAGGCCAAAGTATGCTCCCCTGATGAGCATGACATTTTATTTGCATGCACATAAGCAAGTCAGATTGTTTAATTTGGGAGTGCAACCCCACTAAGAATGCATTTGTTTGTATTTATTTAGAAGCTTTGTTTGGATGGGCACATGGGGGTGATCTAGGACATGGAAGCTTGGAAAAACTGATGAAAGCTAGATCTCCCTTGAAGACTGCATTTTGAATGAAAACATGTAACCTTTAATCACCCTGTGACCTCTTTTTGTTCTTGTTCCAGAACATTCTCCCAGGCCTCTTCAGTTCTTTTGTCTTGATTTTTATGGACTGGTTATATAGGCCTTTGGTGTTTAAGGAAAGTTTTCTGGTGGTTAGGTAGAGTATGTTTGAAGGGAGTTTACGGATGGTTGGTGGGATATGTTTGAGGGGTGTTTGCAAGGACTGACATGCTCAGATTACTAACAAGGAATAGCTGTCACGCTCCTTCAGGTGAAATTTAGCTATTGCCAATCCATCAAGGTAACTTTATGCTGCCTCAAAAAAACTGGGCTGATTTTTTTTCTGATTTTCTAAAAAAATGTCATGAATGTGGCACAAGAGGAACAAGAGGTTCCGTTTTGCTTCGTTGCAAAGTTGCCTCCATCCAAGAGTGAGGCAGCCTGCTCTTAGTTTGTTAGGTTACAGGTATTTCCTTTGTTGGTGGAAGAGTTGAAAAATAAAATAAAAAGAACAAGAAGAAGTCAGTTTCTGTTTCTCATATCCAACAACATTGCATGGTATCTTTATTTAATGGATGAGTATATACCTCACAGGCTTCTTATGTGGAGAGATTTGACATAGGTAATGAAATAGGAAACCCAAAGCAAACACCGAGGGAAGGAAACGGTTAGTTTAGCACAGTCCCAAATGCCACCCAACTATTGCCTTCATTTCAGGCAGTCAACAGAGAAGGCGGCCTCTTTCTCCCTCAGGATATCTGTTCATTTTATAATTAACCAGGAAGAAGAAAATTTTTCTGAAGCTTTTTTGATTGAGGGCTTGTAATTTAAATGGAAGCTACTGCTTTCAGGATTAAGCACATTGCAAAGAAATGTCTCACAGGCTTTAGTTTTATAAAATTTGTGATGACTTATACTTACACAAAAGATTAACCCTGTTGGTTTGTGCTGTTTCCTTTTTAATGCCAACTTCATCACACATAGAAACACCTGAATTTAACTGCAATGTAGGGGGTAAAAACAGATATAAATTCACATATACCCAAGGACCCTTGAAAATGTTTTTCTTTTTTATACCTATGAAAAGTGATTTATAACCAAACCAAGGAAAACCTCAAGTTACCAGTGCAGTGAGATTTATTATTATTACCCAAAGTCAAGTAGGTTGGAAAGATTATATTTTATTTCAAGATCCATCCAAATCACAGTGGTTTGGAAATCACCTTAAACTTGAATTTTTAATTTTTTTCCCATTTAAACCAGCACTTTGTATTCACTCTCATCTGCAGAAGTTAAGGTAATTTCAGTAGTGCTTTTGGTTTGTAATTTTATAGCTTACTTCAATGTTGTGAGATTGGCTTACAGAACTTGCTGTGCAATGCTTCCATAGTTTTCTGACTTTTCCCACATTGCTATTGAGGTGTGTATATTTTACATTCAGTGTATGTCCCTCAGGAAATATGAATGAAGTTGGTTAATTGCATTTACTATTTAGAAGACAATAATTATAATACCTACTTTTATGTAGTGCTCTAGTTTACAAGGCACTTTCACATAATTATATCATTTGATCCTTAAAATAGTCCTTTGATGTCAGCAAGGAGGATATTATTATCTTTATATTAGAGAGGAAACGAGTTCAGAGGGGTTAAATGGCTTGTCTGAGGTCACATGATTAGTAAGAGGAAAAACTAGGATTAGAGAGTGTGAGGTCAGAGTCCACAGCTGCCCAATAACCACAGTGCTCCTCCACTCTGCTTCGGACCAGAACCCAAGGAATAAGGTGATTTTCTCTAAAAAGGGTTCTTATTGCATAGTACCAAAGGCAAAGTATATACTCTTGGAACTGCCTCAAAAATACTTATAAAGCAGTAGAACAGCAACTATGAATAGGGTACTTAAAATTTTAAGGGTACACCTTTAGGGAGTATTCATGAGGGAGAGTTTACTGTAGAAGACAAGTTTGGAAATTACTGCTTGAGCATATTGTGTTTGAATCCTCTGAGAAGCAGACACCAAGATAGATAGGGTTAGACGTATAAGAAATTTGTTAGGGAAATGCCTGGGAGGGCAAAAGTGCAGGCAGGGAGCTGGAGGAGGTGGGGAGAGCCTTCAGATCATGATGGAGGTGTGATGCCTGGGAAGGAGAGAAGGAAGGTGGATTGATGGGTAGACAGGAAGAGTCTCAGACTGCAGCCCAGTTGTAAGGAAGTTTGCATTCAGGCTGACTGGGAGCCCTCAAGCCAGAATCTCCCATAGAGGGGTCCTCTATCTCACAGGATAGGGTCTGTGTTTGTAACCCTGCTGGGCTCAGCGAGTGGCTGGGAGCGGCCTGTGGGAAGCACGGCCCCAGCATGAATGTGGAGAGGGATTCAGAGCACAGCAGCTGCAACCAGCCAGCCAGTTAGGTTCCCCACAGCAGGAGGTCTGAGGGTGCACTTTCACAGTCACCGTGGATTTGTACAACACTCATTTCCCGCTTCTTCAAGAGTAAGGAGTAAACAAAAATAACAGCAAATATTCTTGGCAAAATGCAGGCACATTAGGAATAAAATTAGATGCTCCATTATCACCATTAACAAACTGGCCTCTTAATATAAGGGAAGGTTAGAAGAATTCTGGAAGACTTAGATTTTGGTTTTTCAAAGGTTCTATTTATAATCCTTTTTGACAACCAAACTGCATGCTCTGTGAAGGCAAGAATGGTGAGCTATTTTTTTTTTTTTTTTTTGGCTAACACAGGCACAGTGCCTGATCTGTAGTAAATGCTCAGTCAATTATTGTTGAACGAATGGGTAATTACAATTGAAGGGAAGGGGCATATTGTCATTTCTGAATGTTTTTCATTTCTACAGTATTTGAATGACATCTGAAAGTGTTTCTTTATTAAGCTTGTTAACAATGTTGATAAGCTAAGTTCCTGGAGTGGAGGTGGCTTTGGTCTAAGAAATCATTAAGGTCAGCCTTCTCTGATCTAATGACCTTGGATCTGAGGACTTGGGTAGCTGACTTGACCTGGTATAGCCCCTCCCTCTGCACACTAGTCTGCAGATGGCCAAGTGTATTTGTCTAAAATGGTTTGCACTTTCTTAGCATCCTTGTTTAGGCAGAGACACTAGGGATGGCAAAGAGGAGATGAAAACTCTGGATACATAGGTGAGGCTGTTCCACATTTGCAACATCAGTAGTAATTCAGTACTTAAAAATAATCTGTTCATGAGTTTCAGGTTATGTCAGGGTTTATCTGTGTGGCATCCCAGTGCATGTTTCTGTCAATAAGACTCCTGATTCCCCAGGCCCATTGGATACCTTTGATTCTTCCTTTCTCCTGTATCCAACTAGTCAAGGAGTACAGCCAGTTCTTTTGTCATTTACCTGTTAAGATCTTTCCTTCTGTTTTAGGAAACATTACTTAAGCACCCTGACTACTATGAATAACCCTGATGGGTTTCCTTACCTCCAAGGGCTTTCATCCACGTGTACAGACGGTTCTCTATATCCTTGGGTTCTGCATCCCCAGATTCAACTGATCTTTTTTTTTTTTTTTTTTTTTTGCTTGTAACTTAAAAAAAAATTTTTTTTATTGGGGTATAGTTGTTTTACAATGTTGTGTTAATTTCTACTGTACAGCAAAGTGGAGTTTCCTGTGCTATACAGCAGGTTCTCATTAGGTATCTATTTTATACATATTAGTGTATATATGTCAATCCCAATATCCCAATTCATCTTTGATCAAAAATATTTGGAAAAAAATTCCAGAAAGTTTCAAAAAACAAAACTTGAATTTGCTGTGCATGGGCAACTATTTACATAGCATTTACATTGTATTTATAGCTATTTACTTAACATTTATATTATATTAGGTATTATCAGTAATCTAGAGCTAATTTAAAGCATAATTTATATGCAGATACAATGCCATTTTATACTAGGGACTTGAGTATACTTGGATTTTGGTATCCTGGAGCCAATGCCCTGTGCATACTGAGGGATAACTGTACATAAGTGTCATGTGTACTTGGACTTCAGTCTCAGATCTGCCTTGAGCTGGCAGTTGACTTTAATGCAGATCATTTACCCTTTTTAAGCTTCAATCATCTCATTCATAAAACAAGGATAATAATTGAAGTGGACTTGAAGTGAGATAATACACAGAATGCAGCTACTATAGCACCTACAGATGATGGTTTCTTCCTGCAGCCAGGAAACCTAAGTAGAATCCCTGACACCACTGTCTGGTTAATCTTCTAAAAGGATAATTTCACCTGTCTCTTTAAGTCAACTCTGTTGCCTTTTTTGCAAACATCTCCTAAGGTGTGAGGTCAAGGAACCACAGAACAAATTTCAAGTTTATCAGACTGCCATTCAGTGTCCTCTACAAGCTGCTCTTTTCCTAACTTGTTAATGATATCCTCTATTATTTTCTTAGAGAAAATCTCCTGTTCCAGTTGAGAAATAAGTTTGCTCATTTTCCCTTTTATGCCACAGTGGGCACACCTCTGAACTTTAGTCACACCTCTGTAGAGCTGAAGTTCCCTTTTCTTCAAACATCCCAACCCACAGCCCACAGTGATCCTAATTCCATTGCTTGGCATGTGATCCAGCGGACTGACCTCACTGGGCCTCCGTTTCATTATCTGCAAAATAATGGTGAATAATCATCACATCCTAACATTGTAGAGATTAAATGAGATAAGATATGTGAAGCACATGGGCAGTGCCAGGCATATAGCAGGGACTTACTAAATATTAACCACTGTTATTGTACCTGCTTTGTTTCTGAATTCCTCTTCACTTACTGTCTAGGCATCTGTGGCCTCAAACCAAACTCTGATGGGCCACCCAATATGTACATATATATTTTCTCTATTTAATTTTACTGAAAGTACAACTTTTTTTTTTTTTAAAGGAATTCCTTTTTTTAAAAAATTATTTATTTATTTATTTATTTTTGGCTGTGTTGGGTCTTCGTTTCTGTGCAAGGGCTTTCTCTAGTTGCGGCAAGCGGGGGCCACTCTTCATCGCGGTGCGCAGGCCTCTCACTATCGCGGCCTCTCTTGTTGCGGAGCACAAGCTCCAGATGCGCGGGCTTAGTAGTTGTGGCTCACGGGCCTAGTTGCTCCGCGGCATGTGGGATCTTACCAGACCATGGCTCGAACCCATGTCCCCTGCATTGGCAGGCAGATTCTCAACCACTGCACCACCAGGGAAGCCCGAAAGTACAACTTTTTAACTTGAGCCCTAAATGATGTTAAAATTAAGTCTGCTATCTATTTGGGAATTTGGTTCATCTTTTTAGAAAAATTCTCAGTCTTCTTAAATGAATTTTTCCATGTTTGAGGACAGAGATAATGTTTTTTATTGGTGTCAAAGACAGAGCTTTTTGTTTTAACGGTATAATTTACATAGAGTAAAATTTACCCGTTTTAGCATGCAATTTTATGAGTTCGGATGACTGCATATCATGTAATTACCATCGCATCAAGGAATAGAATGCTTCCATCATCTCCCTCCCCACCAAATTTCTTTGTCATCCTTTCTAGTGAACCCCTCCCGACACCCAGCCTCTGACAACACTGATCTGTTCTCTGTTCTATACTCTTGCCTTTTCCAGAATGTCATATAAATACGATCATAAAGCACATAGCCTTTTGAGACTGGCTTCTTTCACTTAGCATAATGCATTTGAGGTTCAGCTATGTTGTTGCATGTATCACTAGTTTGTTCCTTTTGTTTGGTGAGCAGTATTCCATTGTGTTTGTTTACCCATTTACCAGTTGAAGAGTATTTGGGTTGTTTCTAGGTTTTGGAAATTATGAGTAAAGCTGCTTATAAGCATTTATGTACAGGTCTGTGTCTGATCGTAGGATTTAATTTCACTTGTATAAATAACTAGTATTTATACTAGTTGTATTTTGGGCTCATATGCTAAGTGTATGTTTAACTGTATAGGAACTGTTTTCTCGAGTGGCTTTGCCATTTTCCCTCCCATCAGGATATCAGAGTTTAGTTGCTCCACGTCCTCACCAGCAATTTTTATGAAGAGAGTACTTTTCACATAATAAGCACTGAATGTATTAAAATAAATTTTAATCTGTGTTGCTTATGGGTAATTCCAATGCTCTTGCTATGACCACTATCTCAACAACCTCTCTTCTGAGTTAACTAACTCCTGAGTATGACTCAATTTCTTTCTGGAAGCCAGAGCACCTTTTCATTAAAAACACAATATTGGGTTTGGCAGTTGAAGAGGCCACATAGGTTTTATGCTTCATTAGAATAAAACTCAAAAACCAAACACAATAGGCAGGGGGATGAGGATTAATAATCTTCCATTTCTAGAGAGTAAAAGAATCCTCTACATTAGTTCAGTTGAAATGGGATCCTGCTTTAGCTCACTTCTGTCCCTGCCCCCAGGCAACCACACATTCTCTGGTTGCCTGATTGGACCATTCAGTATTTCCTGTGAGCAGATTCTTTCTGAGGCCAAGTAACTGCAGTTAGGGGGGAGGTGGGCAGAGAGAAGTAATGAAGCACTAACTAGGTGCTAACAAAGGGCTACAGCTAAGAGGAGAGAATGTGGAAATGTGATAATGAAGAACTTTTAATTACGTTTCAGGGGAAACAGAATCTTTAAGAAGCCCTACATTGAAAAGGTCATTAAAAGAAACAGAGGTTCATGTATATGAGAGTTAACGCCAATCTGCTGGAGTGGGTTGGAAAGGCAAATGAGGGAAGGCTCTGGTGATTTACCTGTATTCATAGTCATGAGCGAAACACAAACGAATTCATGGAAACCAGCAACCACTTCATTTAGAAGGGGTGATTGCTTGGCCCAAGACATAGGCAGAAAATTAAAAAGAAAGCAAAACTAAACACAAACACAAACAAAACCATATTTCTGTAAACTTCTTGAGCAATCTTGAACAATTTTCACCAGGTTCTTCTTGTGCCAATCATTCCTCTGTGAAAAGAGATGGGAAGTATTTACTGATTGCTTGATTCTAAAAGCAAAAGAAGCTTAAGAAAAAAAAGATTTAACACTATAACCATGGTAAATAGAACTAGAATGGAAGAGGTCAAATGGTGTAGCAGATAGAACTTCTGAATGGGGATTAGAGAACCCGAGTCCAAGACCTGAGTTTGCTGCCAACCAGCACTGTGATCTTGGGAGACACTTATTAATCTTCTTGCATCTCTGTTTCCTTGTGAATAAAATCAAGGTATTTGAGTGGCTGCTTTTTAAGATCCTTTCTAGCTTCAAGACCCCATCATTCTAAATAGTAAACAAAATGCAAATGATTGGTTTTCTTTTGGGAAATATTTTTCTATGGTTTTTGGCTAGAGACTTAGGAGGTAGTCCTAGTTTCCATTGTTTATGGTGTTGGGAATCCACTTATAAGAATTGTCCCTTTAAATTGTCTTAAAATTCTGATGCATGTTTCACGGACATTTGGAGTTGTGACTCTTGTGTAATTATTTCCTAAAGAAATTTCAGGTCTCTATTGTCTGCGGGCAGATCAGCCGACGAAAACCACAAAGCAACCATCTTGAGACTTAACTGGAATGCTATGCTAAAACTATTTTCCATTTTCATTACAACTGCCATAAGAATAGATGTACATCATAGCAATTTTAGTTTTTCCTATTCCTTATTGCTTCATATGTTCTGTGAATTACAGGGGTGTGTGGTATTTCCCATATGCTCTGATTTGATTTACTGCTCCTTCCAGTTGGGTTTTTACTAACCGATGAATGAGGAGGGTGTAACAAGAAACTGAAACTCATGATGTGGGAAAGGTCAAAACAGTACTGAATCTGGGATAAAGAAGGAGTGTCAGAAAGAATCGACGACAGAGTTGCATTAATTGCCACTGCTCTCTGAGCCTTCTCTTCCCCTATGTTTGGATAAAAGCTGCAGAGGCAAGAGTATGGGGATCAGGATCCCAAGAGCAGTGGCTAAATCTCCCTCATTGAGCCTTCGTGACGGGACTTGGATGACACAGTGGGGAGTCTCCCCATTGTTAGGAAAAGTACCTTAATGCAGAGGATCAGAGTCTGTTATATTGACATCACAGCCAGAGGTGTATCAAGATGGAAAGGGAGACAGAGAGTTAATTCATTCCCATTTAGGGAGTGCTTTAGGCTTAATGACCACATCATTGATATATTCACTGAGTTGCAGACATCAAATACATTTTTGCTTACAACACTTTAGATGCCATTTTGTTATAGATAAACTGATCAAATCAATAGTTAATTAAGTGATAAATCCTTTTACTGAACGACATTGGCAAAACCAAATGAGTCAGATTACATAAGAATGTTACAAATTTTCTTTTTCACCTTGAGGCATTTAATTTTAGGTACAGTAATAGACAAATTATTATAATAAAAGTGTTGATTGGGATTATAGCAGGATGCAGTACTAGCCACAGGCTAGGCATTTATGAAATACTTATTAAATAGAACCTTTTCCAATACTATCCACCACCTTTCAAAAGATAAGATATCTTGTACATTTTGTCTTTTCTGATCTATTAGCAATGTAGTGGAAAGAATCCTGGTCTCATAGCTATTACCTGGTTGATGATTTGGATTAGTCATTTTAACTTATTCAGAACTTATTTTTATCATTTACAACAAGAGTCAATGAACTGTGGCTCCCAGGCCAGATCCAGCCTGCCACCTATTTTGTAAATAAAGTTTTATTGGAACACAGCTGCTCTCATTCGTTTACATAACATTTGTGTCTGCTTTCACCTACAATGGCCAAGGTGAGTAGTTGTGACAGAGACCATAGGGCAAAGCCGAAAGTATTTACTCTCTGGCTTTTTATGGAAAAAGTTTGCTGATCCCTGATCTACAATGTAAGAGAGATGGGTCACTAGCTTTCAACCTGTTTTAAACTTGTGAGACCCATTTTTCACTCTAATATATAAAATAGACAAACCAAAGTTTCTGTGGTTGAGGAAGTGGTTAGGGTTGAAAGGATCCACCCAATTTGGCTCTCCCTGCCTCCTAAGTTATTGCCAAAGACCCCCAGGGCTCCAGTGTAAAAAACCCTCTGAAGAAGTCGTCTCCAAGGTATTTTACATCTTTGGAACTATACATATAGTTTCTTAATTTTTCAGCATATGTGGAAAAGTAGACTTCAGTGATAGATTTACCTCTTGTTTCTGATCTTCCCTTCTAAGGCTGTGGCAAGGCTTCATTTGTCTTCAAGCCGATTTCAGTGGGTAGGACTGTGGGGATTCAGCAGGTCTTAAAGTCTCCATGTTTCTTAGAAAACTTTGGTATACTGATAAAAGAGAAACTAAAGCTACACTTCAAAAACAGACCCCAAGGGTAGAATCTATCAAAGCGTAATGTCTCAACTGCGACATGCAAGTTTTCCTTTCAAAGCATGGACCAATGGGTAAATTGTTTATTTGTGTATACTGTAAGCCAGCTTTTCTGATGATGGAGGCAGCAAAGGAATTGGATGTGGTCTAACAGCATAATGAAGTCCAACTCAGTTAGTGTTTATGGAGTGCCCACAGGGTGTGGGCTATTGTATTTAACAAGATAAAAACCTCTGTGATGCTCATTTTCTCATTAGTGCATTTCTAAGGCCTGTTTTGCCTTCCCAAATAACCTGGAAATGTTCAGTTCTTTGGAGAAAGTCCCCAGTGAAAGATATATCCTTATCCCTTGACTTTTTAGTGTGTGAAGGAACGAAAATGGTAGTGAGGTAGGATGGGGTAGAGGAAACGAATTAATAGCTGTGGACTATCTGATTACATGTCTTGTGCTATACTCTCATAAAAATTTTCTCTTTTCTTTCTCACAACTATTTAGAGAGCGGGAATTAAATGATATAAATATGAAAACAGCAACTTCCCAAAGTCACCCAACAAATAAGTAATAGAACAAGGATTCTGAGTCTGGATGCTTAAATGTATCCAATTGTAGTATCCATTAGCTCTGGTTTAAATACTTAAAATACATAATATGTATGCATGTAAATATCCATATCATTAAATATATCAACAACCACATTAAAGTTGGAATTGTCATTCTGAGCGCATTCTCAGTGCATTCTGAGTGCATAAGACAGCATTAACTTTGCATCGTTAAGTTGTCTGTATGACTTGGGAAATGATCTTAGTCTTCAGTCCAAATAGATAATAGGGGGTCGTCTCAGTGAGAGATCAAGAAGGAGAATATATCCTTCTCAAGACCAGGAATGGGCAACATTTTCTGTAAAAGGAACAGACAGTAGGTATTTTATGCTTTGTGGGCCACATGGTCTCTGTTGCCTGTTCATTTCTGCTGTTGTAGCACCATAGTAGCCATGGCCAAATCTAAACTAATGAACATGGCTGTGTTCAAATAACACTTTATTTATGGACAGAATTTCATATAATTTTCAGATCATCACATTCTTTAGATTTCTGTTAACCATTTAAAAATGTAAAAAATGTTATCAGCTAACAGGCTCTACCGAAACAGAGGGCAGGTTGGATTTGGCCTATGGGCCTTGTTTGTCAACCCGTGCTTTAGACTAGTGCTGCACAATCACTGAGTAAAAATCAATGAGAAAGCTTGTTGAAAATGGTTTTTCAGGCTTCATTCACCTCTAAAGGTTCTGATTTAGTAGGTCTGGGTTGAGGTCCTTTATATGTATTCTTTGAAAATCCTATACAGACATACCTCAGAGATATTGTGGGTTTGGTTCCAGATCACTGCAATAAAGTGAATATTGCAATAAAGCAAATCACACAAAGTTTTTGATTTCCTGGTGCATGTGAAAGTTATGTTTACACTATAGTCTATTAAGTGTGCATATATTTAAAAATGTACATACCTTAATTAAAAAACACATTATTGCTAAAAAATGCTAACCATCATCTAAGCCTTCAGTGAGCAGTAGTAGTAACATCAAAGGTCACTGAACACAGATCTCTGTAACAAATACAATAATAATGAAAAAGTTTGAAATATTGCTCGAATTACCAAAATGTGACACAGAGACATGAAGTGAGCAAATGCTGTTGGAAAAATGCTAGAACTGCTCGACGCAGGGTTACCAAAACCTTCAATTTGTAGAAAACACAGTATCTGTGAAGCACAGTAAAGTAAAATGCGATAGAACGAGGTATGCCTGTAGGTGATTTTTTGGCAATGTAAGTCAAGTTTCCAGTGGAAATAAGAAGCACACTAAAATTAGAACAACTCACAGAGTTTTATTTATGGGAGCACTAAATTGTAGAAAAATGTGGGTGGGGTGTAGGTGAGCCTTAAGGAATAATGCAGGAACCCAGGATGAGCAGCAGAAGATCTGCTACCACTAGGCCTGAAAGGGTAAGGGGAGAAGAGGGGCACTAGAATCCAGAAGGAGGGAGTTGGTGGAGAAATCCCCCTAGATTTCTGTGGTGTTGAGAGAACCATCCCTCTGAAGCAAGTCTGTAGGAAGGGAGCCGGGGTAGTAATACACTGACTTTACTTTTTCCCTCTCTTAATCTTCTGGCAGGAGCCCCATTGATCAAACCCAATCAGAAAACAGGGAGCACTGAAGCCCTGTTGAAGTGGTCCATACTGGTTAGCCTCCTGACTGGAGAAAAATGAAGAGTAAATCGGAAGGGACAAACAAAAGAGACCTTGAAGAGTGGTACAGGCATTTTTAAGAACTTTGGCCCTCATCTCTCCTCTTATTCTGCAATGATACTTTTAATCCTAACTCCCTGTTACTGCCCAGGGCCCCAGGTAGTCATGGCAGACAATAGCTGACTCTACCAACCCCCTTGACTGCTGCCGAACATTTGGAGGGACAATTTTGTCACATGCTCTGATGAATGAGGGTTCAGGGGTATTTGGGGTGTCTCTTAGTCCACAAAAGGTGTAAAATTGATCCTATCCACACAAGAAGTTGGTTGAATGGTTGGGGTCTGGGACCACAGATCCAAATGTCAGCAGTAGGTCTTAGTCTCTGATTTCCCTTCTGTTGATATACTTGGGAGAAGAGAGGCAAAACTTGTAAATCCTGGGCAGAGGGGAGAGGAGTGGGAGAACAAGGGAGGCTTTGCCGGGGGTGGGGGGTGGGGGGTGGGGTGTCTCCTGAACCTGAGGTTAAGACTCACTTTCATCCTAGGTGTAGAGGGTTATAACAAGTACCCACTGATTAAAAGAGTAAATCATTTCTCGTGTAAACAACAAGTGGATGAGATTGGAAAAAATTAATCTAATGGTCAGGGAGGGGAAATGTCAAATATTAATATATGCTGTAATATATATATTATAATATATATTGATATATTGAAACCTCAGATATTACCAGAGGGGCTGGAAGGTAGGGGAGACCAGTGATTTGGAGCAGAGACACTTATAGCATCATGATGACTGGGAAAGCCTTCTGGATTTGGTTATTAAAAGTTTGATAGTGATCATCAATGTAGTACAATTTCAGTGGACTCAAAGGAAAAAAGCTAGGCTTACATGGTTTAAAGAGAGAGGGGAGGAAATGCAGGCTCCTGGGCCCACAGACCTAGGAACGCTTTCATTGGATTGCACACACCAGAATCCTGAGCAAAGTCCACCTGACAAGATGGCCCAGGAGAGGAGAGGGCAGTTTAGTTTACAATTTAAAAAGGGAAATGAGAGTTTTAGAAAACTTTCGAGTTTCTAGAATTTAAACTTAGTGGTTGCCAGCCCTGAAGGATATAATTCCTGTAAAATATGTCCATTGAAAAGTATTGCTCCAACTTACTTGTTAAGACCTCTCAATTTCCAAGAAGATGATTCCATAGCTGAAAAGTACTTTGCATGCTAGGAGGTGCTGAGTGTAAACGTTATCTGAAGGTACAAGGGACTTTTCTACCAGTGGTTTCATCCATGTTCGGTAAACTTTATAGCAAAATTCTATTTCTTAATTCTTTTATGTTCCCTATAGCTGCCTATATATAGTGGGACTGTCCAATCTAGTTTAGACAAAGAAGAAACAGACATAAATATAAGCTAAAGGCTGAAAGCTAGATCTCTTGAGTTGATTTTGGTTCTTAAGGGTTGTGGAGCTCAAAGGCAAGAGCAAAGAGAACATTTCTTTGAGAAGGCGCCGCTGTGGTCTACGATATTTTACAGATCCATTTGGCTTTTGCTATTTGCATAATAACCGTCCATTTATTTTCCCATTTGTCTAAATTTACACATTCATATGGTTTACTTTATACATAAGAAGACACCACTCCCCCTTACCCCCCATCAGTATGAAGCAATGAAGAAAATCTGTTTGCCAAATGAAGAATTTAAGAGATTTTCAAAAGGGGCATTAATGAATTAGTAGTAGCTCTGGAAAAAAAAAAAAAAAGAATGGCAATTTTCAAATTAGTAAGTTTCCTCTTTGTTCTTCTCCAGAAGATTTTAAATGGATTGTCCTAACCTCAAGCCAGAAAATCCACTTTTCTCTTTAATATCCTGATTATCTAATAAGTCCTTGCTTCATGACTTAATTCTGCTGTTCTATCCTTACATTTTCGGACAGAGCCACTTCCATAGGAATGTCAGGATAGAACTCCAGTATTTCAAAGGAGCTCACACATAAGGTGTGGAAAACCTGTTCCGCAAAGATAGAGCTCTTCTCCTATTACCCTTTTCACTGACACTTAAGCAGAGCTTGAGAAATTATTAGACATTTTTCACTTGGAGATTCTTAGATAATAAGATAAAATATATAGCTGGAATTGGCAGTGACCAGAAAAAATAAAGAAGTAACTAACTGATCAATCACCAGAGTAGCTAATTACCCTAAAATAAGTTTCCATTTTCTTTGATGAATTCTCTCTGGCTCTGGATATCTGATTAATTACAGTGTGTAAATCGAAACTAGCTCCTCAGAGGTGAGAAGCCACTAGAAATGCTCTTATAAAATGTTCAGTGATTTCTATTCCCTAAATCATGAATTGCTGCTTAATCACAGGTTACTTTTATTCAGCAGTATAGAAAGGAATGACATAATAACCCTTTGGAAATTGCTGAGACTGCTTATTTTAAAATATATGTATAAAATAAAATACCCTTCCTAAAGACATCTTTGAAACCAAAGATCTCAACTCTGTTGCTTGATTTAGTTTTTTTTTTTAATAAAAAATTTTTTTATTTTATACTGGCGCATGGTTGATTAACAGTGTTGCGTTAGTTTCAGGTGTACGGCTAAGGGATTCAGTTATACATATACATGTATCTATTCTTTTTCAAATCCTTTTCCCATTTAGGTTATTACAGAATATTGAGCAGAGTTCCCTGTGCTATACAGTAGGTCCTTATTGGTTATCTATTTTAAATATAGTAGTGTGTAATTTAGTTTTAAGAATAACCCCCTCCTCAATCCCCAGTGTTCTGCTTGGTTACCAGGTGTTTTTTTTTTTTGGTTTTTTTTTTTGGTTACTTTTCATGTCTCTAACCTGTATCTTCCTCAGACTATTGTGTCGTTTTCTTCTAGTTTGTTCTGTAAGTTACTATTAAAATATCAAACTTTTCTAAATATGACTATAAGATTTGATCACCTCATAACTATAATTGTCTCCCAAATTGAGGATTGGGGGTGAGGGCAGCAGAGGTGGGAGTTGTGGGAAAAAGAATTAAAAAAAAATTTAAAGAAGATCACATTTACGATTGCACCCAAACATTAAATGACCTTATTTTATTATTTTTTTATCAAAGCATAGTTGATTTACAATGCTGTATTAGTTTCTGGTGTACAGCAATGTGATTCAGTTATATATATATATATATGTATATATATATATACACACACACACACACACACACACATATATATACTCTTGGGAGAAAGAAACTTAAATGGTTCTCTTATCTCTTTAGTTTTTGTTATTTAAAAAAAAGTTTGTATTTTAGGAGTAGTAGATGAAATGGAAAAGGGAGCAGGAGGTGTGGAAGGAATTTTGAGGCACTTCTCATCTTCACAGAAGAGCATTTCAATGAATAATTTCAAACACACACAAACAAAACAAAAAACCTAGAATGATGTTCTGATTTCCTATTTCTGTTCTTCCCATGTTCTTTGTTGTACTTTGCCCCTCCACAAATGCTTTCCAAAACTCACCTTTAAATCCTCAGGATGTAGAATGACATGCCTACAAGACGAGACAGAAGCCATGAGTGAGGACAGGCCAAGTGTGGTGAGTTCCAGAGCCAACCCCCCTCTAGAGGAAGCAACAGTGATTTGGGAGGAATGTGAGCCTGGTGTTCCCAGATCTGTCTTTTCCAAGAAAATCTGGAAATCTGGATTTTTTATGTGAAATTTCTTGAATTTTGAATGCTGGAGACTAATTCAATTAAAGGAAAAACATTGCATGGGCCAGTGGCACACACGTGCAGGCCAGATTGAGTCTTCAGGCCACCACTTTGCAACCTCTGACAAACATAGTATTATAGGCTTTGGATAGATCCCTGCTCTTGGGACTTCATTGCCACCAAGAAGGAGAAATTGCTGTTCATATGCTTTGATTTCAGTATGAAAACAGAATGAAACTGACAAACTCAGAAGTACATTTATTTGCATGAGAGATCAAACTCTTGTTCATTGTCTTAGTGAGGAGAGAAATGTGGAATTATGTATCTATTTAGTTTTTTTTTTTTCTCCCAGGAGCTATTTTTAAAAAGTCTTCATTAGCTCATAGAAATACTTTCTAATTTCACAGAGACCTACAATTTATACATTTTTAGTTTTATATCAAGGAACTAGGATCAGTCAAATACACTTTCATCTTTTTTATCATATATATTTAAGTAAGGCATCAGTCTTTTATTATACACTTTGAAATTTGCACATTGTAAAAGTCTTGGCTAATGTCATCATTAAACAGAGCTAGACTCTTTTTT
This sequence comes from Balaenoptera physalus, assembly GCF_965194825.1. Classification (NCBI taxonomy): domain Eukaryota; kingdom Metazoa; phylum Chordata; class Mammalia; order Artiodactyla; family Balaenopteridae; genus Balaenoptera; species Balaenoptera physalus. The sequence goes on along the minus strand of NC_138895.1, from coordinate 63,572,624 downwards.
TTGTGTGTGTAAAATATATACTTGTTTTGGTTCATAAGACAGCCAGCCAGAGTGATTAAGAGTACCAGCTTTTGGGTGAAAACGATTTGAGTAAACAGTGGTTAAGAGGGTAACTTTGGAGTGAGAAAAACTTGAGTTTGAATCCCACTTTTTTCGCAGCATGTCCTTGATTAAGCAGCCTAACATCTTTAAGCTTCTGTACTTACCATTCACAGTGTTAGCAGTGTGACTTGAGTGCTTCGTAGCAACTGGATGGACAGAGACTTGGTGAGCGGTTAGGATGAAGGCTTTGTTTCAGGAGCAACTAACAATGTGGGACTGGTAGGTGGAACCAGATAGTGGAAGATCTTGAGTACCTGTGAGAAGTTTGTCGTCTAGGGTCCAGTTTTAGAGTCCAAGTTGGAATCTAAGTTTGTAGATGAGGGTGAAGGATAAAAGCATTTGAGTAGGGGGCAACCTTGAGAAAGAGGGTCCTTTAAGCAGAGTGACTTAGCAGCGGTGTCTGGGACAGATCAGACTTGCGGTAATCCATAGGAAAGATGCTATCCATCTGGATTAGATAATGATTGTGGAAACAAAAAAGTAGAAATGGGTTTAAAAGATATCACTAGATGTGACTTTCATATGAATAGACTCGATATGACATTCTTGTGTTTTTGGAAAAGCTACACTGTAGCAAATATAAGAATTTCAGGATTATTTTAAAGGTAATTTATGGTTGGTGAAAGAGAAAGGAGAGCTAAGACCTGAGAACTGAATAATGTCTGAGGTTAGGAATCGAGATGGGAAAATATACTAGAGGAAATGGAGAAGAAATAAGGAGTTTGAAGAAGAAACAGAGTATTCTAATGATAATAGTTATTTTTGTTTAAACATTTCAAGGTGCTCTTATATCCCTTATATTTTTAATGTTCTTGATATGATAATCCATATCTCACTTATCTTCTAGGAATACAACAGCTTTCCTCTCCTTGTACGCATATACCAGTTTTATATGCCATAGGAGCTGTCTCTCCTAAGAGGTTTTCATCACTTGGCTTCATATTATATGCCTGTCTTTGAGTTGATGTGGGGTTATATAGATGAACAAGATCAAGAGAAGTCACAATCTGATGTAAAATATGATACTTCATTTCCTTGTCCATTTTGTTTGTATCTAATATCAGCAAGGAGTCACAGCCTATTTCATTTTTTTCCTTAATGAGTTGTATGATTTTTTTTTCCTTAATTAGTTGTATGAGTTTCATTTTGTTAAAAATATGGCTGTCAGCTCTTGCAGGGCTGGGGCCTTCTTCTGTTGTTGCTTCTACCCAGTAAAATTTTATATTATGCCTTATGATCTTGTCTCATGAAATATGAAATTGAACTGTGAATAGGTTTTTGCTAAATTTTAAATGGTACTTTTAATTTATTTTCCAAACTGAAGCATGTCCTTATCACTCACTCTATTATGTCCTGTCATACTTAGTACAAACTATAATAAGAGATGAGGTAAAAATTTGTAAATGATTGATTAGTGTTTTCTGGATGTTTAAATTTTTATTTAACATTAGTTAATTAATTAACATATTTGTTCATTCATTTACTCTTGTCTCTGTCCATTTTAAATATGGCTAGATTAGGCCACAGTTTTCTCTGGCTTTCTTTCACATCAGCTTGACATCACTCATCTGATAGTTTGAGAAACGAGTCTTTACAGCACTCCCTTCCCTTCTCTATCTATTTAGCTCTAATTTTATGTTTTTCCCATTTTCATGTATTTGTTTCATTTTCAAATGTCTCATTTAAAAAAATTGTTCTAGTTTTATTTTTATTATTATTATTTTTTTCTGTTTTTAGTTTTTTAAGGAACCTCCATACTCTTCTCCATAGTGGCTGTATCAATTTACATTCCCACCAACAGTGCAAGAGGGTTCCCTTTTCTCCACACCCTCTCCAGCATTTATTGTTTGTAGATTTTTTGATTATGGCTATTCTGACTGGTGTGAGGTGATACCTCATTGTAGTTTTGATTTGCATTTCTCTGATGATTAGTGATGTTGAGCATCCTTTCATGTGTTTGTTGGCAATCTGTATATCTTCTTTGGAGAAATGTCTATTTAGGTCTTCTGCCCATTTTTGGATTGGGTTGTTTGTTTTTTTGGTATTGAGCTGCATGAGCCGCTTGTATATCCCACTACTGGGCATATACCCTGAGAAAACCATAACGCAAAAAGAGTCATGTACCACAATATTCACTGCAGCACTATTTACAATAGCCAGGACATGGAAGCAACCTGTGTCCATCGACAGATGAATGGATAAAGAAGATGTGGCACATATATGCAATGGAATATTACTCAGCCATAAAAAGAAACAAAATTGAGTTATTTGTAGTGAGGTGGATGGACCTAGAATCTGTTATACAGAGTGAAGTAAGTCAGAAAGAGAAAAACGAATACCGTATGCTAACACATATATATGGAATCTAAAAAAAAAATGGTTCTGAAGAACCTAGGAGCAGGACAGGAATAAAGACTCAGACGTAGAGAATGGACTTAAGGACACAGGGAGGGGGAAAGGTAAGCTGGCATGAAGTAACAGAGTGGTATTGACATATATACACTACCAAATGTAAAATAGATAGCTAGTGGGAAGCAGCCGCATAGCACAGGGAGATCAGCTCGGTGCTTTGTGACCACCTAGAGGGGTGGGATAGGGAGACGCTAGAGGGAGGGGATATGGGGATATATGTATACGTATAGCTGATTCACTTTGTTATACAGCAGAAACTAACACAACAATGTAAAGCAATTATACTCCGATAAAGATGTTATTGTTTGGTACCATTTTGATTTCCTTTTTGGTGTCTTGAGGCTTGCTTTTCTTTCCTTCTTCCCTTTGATGTGATTGAATTTAGTTAAGGTCCTGGAGGATGGAGACTGTTTGTGGCCCCAAAGCTCAAGTTTGCACAAGTGGACAATAAATGCATTCAGCACACAAATATTTAGGATTTTTTTGAGTGTGAAGCACCAAGTTAGATGCTGGGATACAAATTCAAACAAGATGTTGCTCGGGGTCTCTGCAAACCTAAACTCCAGTAGAGAGATGGGCAAGTAAATCAGCAATTGTATAAGGGATGGCAAGAGCTCTTCTAGAGAGCTCCAGAGGTTGGGAGTTAGGGAAGGCTTCTTGGAAGAGGCAGCCCTTTTTGAATTTTGAAGGATAAGTAGGTGTAATTAGAAGTGATACAACCTGATCTTAGGTTGTATTAGTGGATGAAGAGATGAAGGGAGGAGGATAAGAGAAATATTAGGAAGATAGGCTCTGTAAGACTTATGACTGACTGACTGTTGGGTGATGCAGAAAGAGGAGGTGAAGGATGCCTCTGAAATTTCTACCTTGGACTACTGGGCAGGAGGTGTACCACCTCCTGTTTGGCAAATAAAGATTAATGGAAAAGGAATAAGTTTAGAAAAAAAGAGAGGTGATGATTCCAGGAATGGTCATTGCTCCTTTATCTCTCTACTCTTTCATAGTCATTCTTCTTCCTACTGGCAGAGTATTTAACTAGAAGGGATACAGCCTTGAACTCTGATAAAAACATGTGGCCACTTAGTGATACATTCCTTCCTCTTGAGCCTTACACATTGGGGGAAGGAGGCCAGGATTGGGAGGGGGAGCATGGGGATGAGGGACCCAGATCTCCTTCAAAGAAGAACTTGCTGCCTCAGTCCTCAGTCATCTGGAATGACTGAGTATGATGTGGATACAAAAATTGAGACATTTTGCACCACGGGAGATACTCTAGTGGAAAAATTCTTGCTCTAGAGCGCTCTGCTAGGTTGACCAAGGCTTTGTGGGATCTATCATGCAATCTGATTTCCTCCTCTGCCCCATCCTGTTTATTCTTTTTCCCTTCCTAAGTGTGATTTCTAAGAAAAATCTTGTACCCCAAACTCCTTCTTAGTGTATGCTTTTGGAGAAGCCAACATGTAACACATTTCCCTGGAGAGTTTTCAGAACTCTCAGCATTTCTGGGATTGCTCAAGCTCTCTTTCCCCCTGGAGTTCTAGAAGGAGAAGGGGGTCAGGGAATGTATCCTAGAATATAGTGGAGTAAGGAGCTGCAATTATGTCCCAATTGTTACTGGCCTAATAGGATGAGGTGAGGTTGCCTTAGCTTGGGAAGAAATGAATCTGAGAAAACAAGTGAGCAGTGAATTTTATGATTGGGTTAAAGGTACTTCCGATCTCCAAGAGGGCTTTAGTTTAAAACCAACAGATTGCAGCAGTTGTCCTAAATGGGAGCTTCCTTCAAATAAAGAATATCAAAGAAACCATGGGAAAGTTTGAAGCAAGTTTAGTTGCTGTGAAGTGGAACACTTTAATCTCTTATTAAATGAATGCAGAGTGATAATAATATAATGATACCTTGCATTTAGATTTCCCCAAGACATACCTAAAGCACTATAATGCAGTCTTTTTTCCCCTTACTTCTGACTTTTCCTCAAGTGCGGGAAGGAAGAATAGAGGTAATTGAACCTTTAATAGCTAATGTCCCATTTTTTGATTCAACTGCTTCCCTAATCCACTTGTATTAGAGCTATGAAATACTAATAGAAATGATTTTCCTTCCTGTCCCTTTGACAGTCTAGGGAAGGCTGTCAGAATAAGAAATGAGATGGTTTGTATGAATAGAGCAATGCGGGGTTGTATGGATAAGGAATCTGCCTACTGAATAATCTACAAACAGAAAAATCTACGCCTTGATTGTTAAACATTGATACTGAGTCCTAAAGTCTTATCGTAATCATTAAGAAGCTATTATTGATCTTTGTGTATCTTAGCAGTGTGCTCAGCAGGTATTCTGCTAACATTTTATATATACTATTTTATTTATTCCTCATGATATTTCTGGGTGGTATTTTTTCCCTTATTTCAGAGAGTGAAAAACTCAGACTCCGTTTGAGTGGTTGAGTAAGAGGTCCAAGTTCTCAGCTGGTAAGAGACAGTGCTGGCATTTGAGTGCAGGGGATGTTTCATTCCAGAGATGGACCTTCTAACTACATTGCTTACTGCCTCCCTAACATGGAACTCCCTGATCTGCACCTGCTATACTGACTCTACAGTTGGAACAATGGAGTGTGTGTGTGTATGTGTGGCAGGTCGGGGGTTGGAGGGGAGTCTACTGAAATAGCCCCTGAGAGTACAGCCTGCTGAATATGCTTAAAATAAAACAGCTTTACCAGCAGAACCCCAGGCTCCTATTGAATATTCCATGTTCCCAAACTCCCCCTTCATGGAAATCTTTGGCTTTTCCAGTACAACTCAGGGAAGAAGATTTGGCATCTTCATGGATGACATCAAAAAATAAAGGAATAACAAACAATAAACATTGCAGAACTATGCTAATTCATGCCCCAAAGGGAAGACAACAGGAGAAACCTAGAGTTTGCCAAATGGAAAAGCAACTGAACTGGTAGAGACAGAATTAAGACTTCAAGATGATAAAAGACTTGTTATAAACAATGGGAATTGGAAAAAAGAAAGTTGTACTCAGCCAAATCTCTCAGATATGTGTAAGCAACTAACTCCCACTGAGATAGATGGATGCATCAGTTTCTTCATTTTAATGAAGACTCTTTGACTTTGCATGTTCTCAGGGCTCTCTATATTAAAGTCCTTTTCTGGTTGGTACTGATGAAGCAACTCATAAAAAGTCAAATGCTTACACTGCAAGCAGGGCAAGAAGTGGGCTCAAAATGGAAAGCGCATGGCTCAGTTTGTCTTGGGTTCAGTACCTCCTCCCTTAGTCCCTCATGGGAGGGAGGGAAGCATGTGTAGAATGGCTGACCCTATTTTTGGATTCCTGCTGGGCCATTATTATTACATGTTTGTTCAATATTGTTATCCTAGGAGCAATCTTCCCTAAATTGCTACCTTCTACATCTGATATTATTCAGAACAATGTACAATTAGCCACATTTCTGCATGAAGAACTTTTCTTCAAAGCAAACATGATAAACTTTGGTAGCATGGTACCCCCACAAATAATGCTTGATTGAGGCTGCTTAATTTAGTAATTTATTTATCAGCTTAAATGATCCCAGTCATCTTTGCATATGTCAACATCCATTTGTTTTGTGAATATATTGGGGTCAAAATCAGCTTCTCATTCATAGGAATATTTATCTGTACCCACAGATGCATCTGAGTGTGCAGTTGATATCGCCTCATGCTAATCCATAAAGAAAAATGTTCTCTCTAATTAAATTGCTTTTATATTCTTACTAGGAGATATGTTAATTTGTATTGTTCTGATGTAATTACTTTTGTTTATTTTTGTCTCTCCAACCAGATTTTGAAGACTTAAGGATAGAGAACAAAATTTCTATTTTTTTATAACCTTGTCTCTTTTCCCTATCCCAGTCATCAGTAAATGCTTTTAAAATTTTGCACCCTGCAGAAATAGGTGCTAAATAAATGTTTGTTAGATGACTTGGTAGATTTGTATATTCAGACAAGTAGGTAAATAGCCTTAGAGGTATAGCCTAGTTCCAAGTAGGTTGAGTTTTAGAAACCAATAAAAGTGAACCTTTGAAGGATTTTGGTTGCCAAGCAAGGTTCCTCTGGTATTCCCCAGGATTGATGACTGTTTCTAGCAGAGGTGTAGTCATCAGAAGAAGCAAGTTTACCAGCATGAGTGGAGGAGGTGGGACCTCCCTTGGTGAGTCCATAGAATAGGTGTTCTCCCAAGACTCTTTCTCCTAAGCATCTCATGGTTTTACTTCTGACATTTTAATTATACATTTTTCAATTAAGCATTGCATCCTCTGTTGACTTTTCATCACTATCTTTTCTACTGTCACATTCTCATATTACTTTAAATCTGTGGAAAGGGTGTCATTTTTGTAGAGTGTGCCTTGGTGAGAAAGCGTTTTCCTCCAGCCCCGTCTCAGAGGTCTCCCTATGGTTTTGTCTTTCCCCTGGAATTATGAAAAGTGCACTCTAAAGGTGAATTTGTATAGTTTAGAATGCATAGGCCATACATCTTCCATTCCTTGTTAGAAAAACCCACGCCATCCCCCCACCCCTTTCCCATTCTAAGTGACTTCTGGGCAGGTCCATTTTTTTCCAGTATTTTATAATAACTTTATTTTTTCAAAGATTTATTTATTATTTATTTATTTATTTAATTTATTTTTGGCTGCGTTGGGTCTTAGTTGCGAGACGCAGGATCTTCATTGAAGCATGCGGGATCTTTCATTGCGGCTCGTGGGCTCTTTGTTGTGGTGTGCGGGCTTCTCTCTAGTTGTGGCCTGCAGGCTCCAGGGCGCATGGGCTCAGTAGTTGTGGCACGCGGGCTTAGTTTCCCGACCAGGGATCGAACGTGTGTCCCCTGAATTGGAAGGCAGATTCTTTACCACTGGATCACCAGGGTGGGCAGGTCCATTTGAAACTAGCAGAGAAAAAAAAATCATGGGTACAGCCAGCCTTTGCTGATTGATTATTTCATACTTGTGAAACAATTTTCTATACCAATTATGCCTTTGCAGATGACAGAAGCCATTTAGTCTAATGACCATAATAATTAATTTTCATCATGAAGGAGATTGGTTAATGATGCTGAAGCCTAGATTTCATTATGGAACTAAAACATAAAACTTGCCCACACTCCCAGAACATAATTTTCAAGTTTGTAAAATCAGGGAGTAAATGCAATTATTACTTTTCTGATAAAATCAACTGAGGCAAAGTTAGGGTGAAAGTGTGAAGGGCTATACCAGAGTTTTTTGTTTTTGTTTTTTGCATCAGCTGCGATTCTCAAAAAGGAGCTCCGAGCAGCAGCGTCAGCATTAGTTGGGAGCTTGTTAGAAATGCAAATTCGTGGACCTCACCCTAGAGCTACTGAGCCAGAAACTCTGGAAGTGGGGACCCAACCATCTGCATTTCCACCAGGTGGTCCTGATGCGGCTAAAGTTGGAGACCTACTGGTTTAGAGAACAAAGGAAAGATTTCAACACTGGCTTTCTTGTATTTTTAGAGTCTCTTAATTAAGGTATTGGGGGCTATAGGCCTTTCCATATTTGGAAGGATCTCCACCAAAAAACCCAAAAGCAATATTTGTTATGCTAGAGTGAATTGTCTACCATTTGGGATGTTAGACAGACAAGCCAGAATTCAGGCAGAGATTTGTAATTTGGGTTCAAGGGACTCCCCTAACCACCAAGACATCCAATAGGTAGAATTCAATAGCTCTATGATCCCAGTAACATTGTAGGCAAGTTTTAGTATATTTATTCACTTTTTGAACAAATACCAATATTTACAGAGCAGCACTTTGTGTCAAGACCTGTTCTAGATGCTGGGGTTTTAGCAGTGACTGGAAAGACAAAATCTTTGCTAACCTTCTAGAGTGGAGAGGCAAGCAGCAGCAGACAAAAACACAAGTCTATATCAGCATGTGAGATTTCGTGCTGTGAAGATAAATGAAAGGTGATAAGGGGATAGAGGATGAGTGGGACGTGAGGGGCTGCTGGTTTATATAGTTGATCAAGGAAGTTCTCTAAGATGAGCAGGCATGTCAACAGTGTAGGAGAAAGGCAAACATATTTGGGGAAAGAGATTTCAGGCAGAGTAAACAGAAAATGGCATGCAATTGGTGTGTTTAAAGGAAAATAAGAAATTTGGCTAAACTCATAAAGCTAATAATGAAGCCTAAATATGCTTGGCTGGTTCCACTACGCTGTAATCTCTCTTACTAGATGTCTCTGGAGGATTGTTATCTGAAAAGATATCTGTGTCCATATATGCTTGATGACAAGAGCTGTGGTTTATGTGATGGCAAAGCTACTATATTATACCCCAGGGTGGGCCTTTTGTTTGAACTGACCAGCTGAGGTTGTTCTTTTGGATGTATGACTGACTCGGTCACTTAAATGAAAGTCATGGTTATATAACTCTTGATGCTCTTCAGAGAGAGAAGAGGAAAGAAACAGAGCTTCCCTGTCATCCATGGTGACATAATTTTTTAAACTGCCATTGATTGAGCTCTTGCTATGTTCCAACACCTAGCTAAGTAAATGACCCAGATTTTCTTCTTTTAAAACTCATTTTTGTTTTTGGTAGTGATCGGAATATACTAGTCTGTGAGCTCCACAAGGGCAGCAATTTTATCTCTTTTCACCCTTGAATTTTCCTGGAGCAATGCTTGGTCACAGTAGATACACAATAAATATTTGTCTAGTGAAGGAATAGAGTAATTTCTGTAAGTCATACAGCTAACACGTGACAAAACTGGTATTTGAATCCAGTCTGTGTGATTGCAAAGCTTTAACTACTGTTCTGCACCATGAGTTAACCTGGATGGAATGAGGGGAAAAGATGGAATATGAAGGTTGAACATAAGAAGAGCAGCGTGGAAGAAGCAACTCATCTGAAGCTATTAATAAAGAAAGCAGGAGTAGCAGGTCTTCTTTCCTCATGGCTGAACTTGTCTTAGACTTTCTGGGGCTAAATAGAAAACTGTAACAATGCCAACTCTCTGCCCTCTAAAAGAGCAGACTGGCAGGACTAACTCTCATGGAATAATTAGTCAGCAATACAATAAATTAAGTGGGATGGCATCTCATTGCATCCTGTCTACTCTAGAGCTTGCCGTCTTTGGAATCGCAAACATGAAACTTGAAAATTACAAATTTCCATATTGGAAACTGAAATTATATCAATATGAGAATGACCCTCATGCTAGTTTTAATTGGTTTCATTTAATCCAAATTGCCACCATTTCTAATTTGCTGAAGCATGCTGTTCAGATACAGTGTACTGGATGGATGTGTGGAGAGGTCTCTCCCCTCCCTCCTTTCCCTCTCTTTTTCTTTCCCTTACCTACCCTCCTCTTTTCCCTTTCCTTCTCTTTCCCTCTCCCCCATCCTTCTTTCTCTCTTACTTTTAAAATTTATTTTTCTATTTCCAAGTTTGTGATTGTAACCTTATAACGTTGATGTGGATAACACAGACATAATTGTACCCACTTTACACGTGAGAAAAACTAAGTCATTGCAGACATTATGTAATTTGTGAATTTTGTGGTGAGGATGGAAAACCCATATTTCATAACTTCAAATACCTTGTGCTTTTTGATAAAAGTCCCAAAGTAAAATCTCAGGTTCGACTATGGGTATCGATTTACAGTGTATGATGAATAATGATGCATTTATTAAAGTGAAAGTGAAAGAAAATGAAGGCTAGCTTGGGAGTACTAGGGTTTTAGGAGCCTTTCATAAAGATAGGATTATATTAAAAAACATATTTTTGTGGAATTAGATGAACCATGCATCGAGGGTGCCTATCTTTAGGTACCACTTCCTGCTTACTCTTGAGTAAGAATCATTAGGTTGGTTCATTGTTTTGTTTTGTTTTGTTTGTTTGTTTTTGCCAGTAGGTGATACTAGCAATGTTTATAGTGTTTGTGAACCTGTCTTGATAGGACGAAAAAAGGCATGCTTGGGTTTTTTGGGGGGTTAAGTAAACTCTTCAGACTCTGTGGTCAACCAGGAACCTTCAGCTAGAAGCGTTTCCTTGGGTTCTGTGATATGCGTGCCAAGAACACAATCTCTAAATGGTTAAACGTTACTGTTTAAAGAGCTTTGGTTTTACAAAAGAAGAAGAAAAAAAGGAGGGCGCTCTTGTCATATTTTTTTTCCCAGAGCAATTAGATTACCAAACACTTCTGATCATATGATAGCCGCACCAACTCATTTTCTGGGGAACATGCTTTTAGATCAGAAGATAACTTTTCTCAAAAGATGTTCTAATGTTCTAGTAATGAAGCTGTGTTTGGGAGAAGAGCAGCAAAACAAGCTCATGTCTTCTCATGTCATTGTCTTGATCCTTACAAGGCTGAGATTTCTATAAGCAGGTAAGTCTTGTTGGAGACAATGTCCCAGTATAGCTTGGGGAGAAACAAACAAGCAAACAAACCTGTCAAATAGCTGAGATACTTGAAGTGGACCATAGAAGGTGCAGAAGGGTTATGTTTCAAACGTGTTTTAATACGAAGCATCTGAGTTGTCAAAGAACTTCGTTGATTTACAGGCAGGTGGTTGCAACATTAACTCTAATTAAAATAAATGATACCATTAATATGAAGGGGAGTAAACATGACCACCATCTTCTGTTTCCCTCATCGCCCTCCACAAAGCAGAATGAGAAATGAGACATGACCACAGTCTCACCGTTGCCTAGTTTGGAGGCAGGGTTAGGCAAAGTGGTGAAATTCTGAGCTGAGGACTTCACTGCAGACCCCAACTCTTGCATCCCAAGGGGCTGAGTTGGAAAGGAGCCCTTGGCCGTGAAGACTGTCACTCAAGCTGCTGGAGTTTTCAGTAGTTACTCTTTAAACCCCACCATGTTATGTCTTTTTCTTCTTCATGCATTAATAGGGTTAAGGATTATTTGCTCAGTGCTAAAATTTTTAGTTTTGGTCCAAACTGGAATAATACTCCTCTTTCGGTATCCTCCTGCTGGTGGGTGGGCAGGCAGGCAGGGGGCATCCTTATTTGCCTATCTGGCAGTGCTATTGTGAGTTATATTTATCGACTGGAAACTTGGCAAGGCTAATATTTTTTCTTGGTAACAAGACTTTACCCTCAATTTTTTACGTACAAGACTCCACAGCAACCAGGTGGAACATACATCATTAGCTCACTGAATAATGAATATATTTTAAACCAGGACTTAAAGCTGTTCATTTATAGTATATTAAACCCCTCCAAAAAAGTTTAATGTAAGCCCAGCTTTCTGCAGTAGAATTAACTAAATCAAAATGAGACTTTTTAAATTTTGGGCGTTTTTGGGTCAGCTTTATTGAAACTCATTCCACTTTCCAAGAACTAAAAATTAGCATCCTGTCTTGACTGTTTGGAATTACTTACTGTCATCTGTTTCAGACGTGAAAGGATGTGATTTAATATCAGCAATAAGGCCCTTCTTCTTCATTTGGCAGGTGTTATTTAAACACTACGCATTTTAATTTGTTTCCATCACTCTTTTGAGTGATTTGCTTTACAGGTTTCATTATGTGCATTTCTTGAAAAATAAAATCAAAAGGAAGGCAAGCTGTAACCTTCGAACTGCACCGCACAATCTATCTATTGATAGGTGGGGTGAGACAAGGCTGTATTTCATGTATTATGATCTTCATGATCTCTGCTGATGGAATATAATATATAATACATCATTTTTATCTTCTTTATAATGAACAGTTGCTCTAGGCACAAAGCCTCAGGTTCCTGCATGCTAATGATCCTGGCTGACTGGAGCAAGCCTTTGCATTTCCTGATCTGTTAATTAGGAACGAGCCACAGACAACCAGAGTGACTGGAAATATAGGAGGGACATCTCTCCCCACGTAATCACTCCTTTCCTGCATTTTGGGTATCATCCTCTTTGTCAATTCCTGCTGCTTTGTTCCCTCCAGCTAAACTGGCTGCTCCTCCATGATGACTCATGTTATAGAAAGCCCTGTGCTTGTGTTTCCCCCAGTAAGGTGCTTGTCACAGCTTCCTCTGCTCAGATGGCATGGCCCTGTGTGTGCTCATATGGAAAATCAGCTCTGCACTGGGCGGAAATGCTGGTGTCACTTAAGTCAGGTACTAGTCTAAGTGCTTGATAGAAAACTTTTTCAGGAGACTGACATCTAAATTTGAAAAGCAGAGGGATAAGGAGAAAGAGAAAAAGCTTTCACAACCCCTCTGGGAAAGGAGAAGCTGACAACCCCAGGTTTTTTTCACTTGTACACAGCGAAGTAATTTCATCTCAGTGTGAAATGGAAAAGGTGGGTGTTTGTTTAGATTGAGGCCATTCCGTAATGATTTTAACACTCACTGGAATCTCTTAGCCAAAGTATTCCAGGGACAAAGTCTGTAATGAACACTTATCCTCCCAATTAAAGTTTCAGTCCCAGTGAAAATGTTACCTGATACCCTCCGCTTATTTTCAGTTTTTCAGTCTTTGCTCTGTTTTTACCTTCGTGATTGGTGGCCTCATTCATCATTTTCCCAGTGAAAATTATTCTTCCTTTGGCAGCCAGGAACAAAACCAAACAGGCTGATCTTCTTGCTTAAAAATCAGGTTCATCAAACTCACTGACACTTCAGATTTGAAGTCTAGAAGATCGGATTAATTTCTGGATGAAATAGCTTCATTTTCTTGACTGAATGAAAGAGGAAGTCATTATGTCTTTGTAAATAAAATGTTAATAAACAAAAGCCTTAAATGTTTCAGACATGACTCAGTTATCTAACTTAACAGTTATTCCGGGAGCTGTTTTCCAAATCTCTGAGATCGCTTTAATTTTGGTGATAGAGGGATACCTGTGGGTGAAGTGGTGGCAAAAGTATGTAATGTGAAGTGCACTTTGTAATGAAAAGCACGATAGCCTCTCTTGTCATTCTTCTCCACGTGTCCACAGAGCCTGTGAAGACAATGTGTGTGGCTTCACTGGAAATCATCACAAGATTTTGGAGGGGGATGGAAGCCCATGTAGATGAGGAAAAGGATGAGAACTAAGGTCTTTGAAAACATTTCAACGATTATTCTTTCGCTTATTCATTTATTCAACAAATGTTAACTGAAGGCATATTCTGTGTTACGGCGGGAGTTGGGATGGGATACGTGTTTAAATGAGAGAGGTCACAATCCAGTGGATCAGACAGACCTGTGAACAAAGAGTATTAATTGGTGTGTCACATGAACCATACACGCAGTGTTCCAGACGAGCCGAGAAAAGAGAGATGCTCATACCCTGGAGAGTTTGGGAAAGCTTTCCAGGGCAGGTAGTGTTTGAGTTGGGTATTGAGATATGAGTAGGCATTCATGGTGTAGAAATGGTGATGTGTTGGGGAGACTGGTGGTGGAGGGCATTCCAGGTAGAGAGGAGGAGGGAGCTTGGGAGAGCACTGATGAAAACGTCAGAGAGGGCTCAGGCGGTACAAGGCCGTGCTAAGAAGTTTATTTATTATTTTTTCTCCCAAAGTGAGTGATCCTCCAAAAGGGAGGGAAGCAGGGAAGAGTCAGCATTAGAGGAGAGTTTTAGAAGATCACTCTGATGACTGAAAGGAGGACATATTCAACAGAGGAGAGTGAGTGAAGATGGGAGACCATTGAGGAGAATTAGAGGAAATCAGGAAAGGAGATAGTGACCTAAGCTAAGGCATTAGCAATAGGTGTTAAGTCAAAAAATGTGAAGGATCTGAATTGTATTTCACTTGCAAGCTAACAAGTTCGTCTGCCACAGTTTCACATACAAATACCGACAGAACAGAGAAGACCCAGGATTAGTGACAAATGCTTTATTACAGCAAAAACAGCAGCCAGAGCAGCCTGCATGAGTTCCCCACACCCCAATCCCCACTGGGTGACTAGACCAGGCGGTGTTACCTATGTGCGTAATGGGGTGCACCACAGGAGAGGACCCCACCTTTGGGTACACTCTGAACTTTTATAAGGTCCCTAGCAAATCTTCTCATCTCCCCTCCAGAGAGAGAGATTATTCATTATCAGGAGAGAGAGGAAAGGCATCTCTAGGTTTATACCCTGGGATGTAAATAAATGCCTCTGGAGAGATACATCTCTAAGTCTCTCCAGAGGGATGCACTATCTCTAGCTTCCTAGGCTGTCAGCTATTTAAACATGTCCTTTTCTCAGAAGACCTACGGTGTACGAATGTGGGAAATCCATGCAGGATTGTTTCGCCACACGGAAATGGAGAGGAAGGGCTGAATCAATGAAATTTATGGAGAATTGTCAATAAAAAACCAAAACAAAACCCTGGAAGCTGATTAGATGGGGCAGACAGAGGTTGGGGAGTGAGGCTGAGGGAGGCTTAGGTGTGACTGAGGTTCCTGATTGGATGGATCTAGTGGTAGGTGGGGGGTAAGAGAGGAGGAAATTTTTTGTGTGTGTGATGGTGGTGGTGGATCAGGGGTGCCGATACAAGGCACAAGTTAAATGTTTAGAGGTTGGTTTGTATAAATTGACTATACCTGAAGATACCAAAGTGACTGCTTTTTTGCATCATCTGCCATTGCACAAATAGTAGGACAGGAAAATACAAATAGTAGGCAAAAGGAGCCAAAGTTCCAAATGTCATGTGGACTTATTATTTTTTTGGAGGGGAGGGTGGCTGTGGTGTCCTGGCATGCAGGAAGAACTAAGAGCTGTATATTACTTACTCTTATTTTGGGAAATGGGCTTCAAGGGGAACTTGAGCTTGCCTAAGGTAGAGCTCCACAGAGCAATAACTCCTGCAGAGCGGACCCTTGACAGGCTCTGGACAGGAGAGAAGTAAAATGACATAGGGTGGGAATTGCCCAGTTCTTTAAAAGCTTCTTAGGAGCTGCTGTAATGGCAGAGACTGGGAATCCTGGAATGCATTTTTCATTTTTATGGAGAGGGTACAGCAAGGTGTGGTGGAGAGAGCACTGGACCAGGAGTTAGGAGGTCAGGATGACAGTCTCAGCTGCATCATTGACTATTCACGGAGGCCTGAGAAATTGCTAGGCTACCTGAGCCTTTTAATCATCTTTAAAATGGGGAGAAGATTGCCTTCTCTGTTTTGCTGATCAGGTGAGAATATTTCATAAACTGTGACCATCTTGCAGTTGTAAATTATTACCACTATTATAACCATCACCACTGCATTTGAATCTGAATTCTACAGACATTCAGTGAAGGTGCTTCATATGTGTTAGGTATTTGAGTAAAAGATGTTGATGATAATTTTTTCTTCTCTTCTCTCTCTGTATGAGACCATTTTCTTTCCCTTTTCCAAAGCTTCTGGGATGGGTAATCATGGCTTTTTATGTGTGTATGTGCCTTCCTCTATTATATATGGAAAGTTCTAGAAAGCTTGTACCTAAATCAATATAAGGCAAATAGAAAATTGCATTGTAATTAGATAAGAAAGTGTCTTATCACCCTTCACTGGGTTTAAAATATGAGAGCCTCTTATGGAAAAAATTAGAGGTTCTTTTACCCTGGTTGAGGTTTACTTTTAAGGAGAAGCCTTCTTTTTCTTTGGCGTCTATGGTATTTTAAATACAATTTTATTACCCATGGTATCAAATAACTGTATATTATCCAACGTGCAAAAGGTATTCTGTCTGGATTGTTATGAAAATGTCAATTATGATTGCATCACTCTAGGGCTGGATATTTAATCTGAGAAAATAAACTAAGTATGTACCCTCCTCCTGCATTACAGGGCTTTGGGTTCTAACTTCCTTTCTGGTATATAACTACTGGCTGCTAAATACATGAGACTCTACTTGATCCTAATGTAATATATCAAATCCTTGTTATAACTTGTCTTCAGAAGTTCACATGCATTTCCTCTTTAGTCAGTTTAAAACATTACAAACTACCCTTTATCTTTAATTATTGCTCTTCTGTATACTGATTGCACTGGGTGAGTTTATAATTTTGGTACTAGCTTGACCTTTTGAATCTGTGCATTTTATTTCAGCCTTGAGCACCTAGTGAAGGTGGGAGATTGAGAAAAGTTCAGTTTGGCTTCCCAGGTGCCATAGATGATATCTAAGATAGCTCCATTCTGATGTCTGGAGATTAGAAGAAGAATGGGGAAAAGGTTGATGAGAGGAGATAGAATACTTTTCAGAGAAGTATGGAGACACATAATGTTAGCATCGCAAAGATTCTAAGAGATCTTTTCATCCAGAGTGACAAAGAAATCACTCAACTGGACTTGTGAAAGCAGCTTTTTCTGAGGAGCAAAGCTGGGCGAAATCCTCTTCCTAGTTGAATCTTGTATCATCTTTGCTCTCCAGTTGTGTTCTTCCTACCTGAAGTTTGAGAAAGAGCTCCAAAGAGGGGAGGGCCAAGGGGCAGAGAAATGTCGACTTAGGGAAGAGGTGTTAATGGAATTTACCTCAGATTTCATTTCATGGAAAAGAAATCAGTGAGTGTTATGATCTCCTAAATGTGACTAGATTGCTTAAGAACTAGTGAAGATTTACAAACTCCTTGAGTTATTTCTTCTGAACTTCAGTAGATTTTTGTACAGTTCTTCCAGTTTAGGGCATGCTGGGTTGAATAATAAATTGGTGATTTTGCACTGCTCTGTTTCACACCTGTTAAGAGTTAACAAATTGCAGCTATTTTCTTTGAAAAACACTTTTCAAATAATTTAGATACTGCCCTGCCTTGGACATTACAAATTCTTTACACTTGACTAGTTGCTAGAGTTGTGAGAATAATCACCCGAGTTCAAAACAGCTGGAATTCTCATCAGTTCTTGGGAAACACTGCCACCATTGTCCTTTGGGTGGTTTGAGCTAATGGTAGAGTTACTGTGCAATACCCCTTAATTTGAGACTAATAAATTCATAACATCTTTAGAAAGTATGATGCTTGCCCATTGGACTCTTGCATATACTCAATAATGTCTGCATTTAAAAAGGAGAGAAATGACTTCCCTGGTGGCACAGTGGTTAAGAATCGCCTGCCAATGCAGGGGACATGGGTTCGAGCCCTGGTCCGGCAAGATCCCACATGCCGCGGAGCAACTAAGCCCGTGTGCCACAACTACTGAGCCTGCGTTCTAGAGCCTGCGAGCCACAACTATTTAGCCTGCGTGCCACAACTACTGAAGCCCGCGCACCTAGAGCCCGTGCTCTGCAACAAGAGAAGCCACCACAGTGAGAAGCCCGCGCACTGCAACGAAGAGTAGCCCCAGCTCGCCGCAACTAGAGAAAGACTGCATGCAGCTATGAAGACCCAATGCAGCCAAAAACAAACAAACAAACAAACAAATAAATAAAAAAGAAATAGAAGGTGTCACACACACAAAAAAAGAAATGGAAACTTTCTTCTATTGCTAATAGAAGAAAGCATCTATTTACGCTTAAGGGCTATAGCTACAGTACCTCTTGAGCAGGATTATGCAGTGTGTGTTCTTGTGTGTATGTGTGTGTGCACACGTGTATGGATGTGAATGAGCATGTAGTTCTGTAAAGAGAAAACAAAGCATGGAAGGTCTGGAACCTGGAGGTGCAGCTGTGCATGGGGGTGTATTTGGTTGTAGTGAGGACAGCTTGTCTCCAGCTCATTTCAACATAATAGGCGGGAGACAGCATAGCTGAGTTTCCCCAAATGGCTAGTCCTGTGGCCTATCTTTTTCAGTGTCACTGGATTGATCGATCATTAAGATGCCTCTCTTTTTAAAAAGAGACAGCCTACTGACAAGCAGAATGGGTATTTTTTTTAAAAATTGAAACAGGGAAAGAAGCCAGACAGACTGAAAGAAAACGATTTAAAATATTATTTTGGAGAACATCACTACCTTTTGCTAATCTTTTAATTCTGATAAGTAGCAGTGATTTCATTGGTGGGCAAATCTCAGTTCCTTGATAAAGCCTCCCCTGTCTCCTTGATGGGATCTCTTCTCTTGCTGATGTCCAGGGACCTCTATTGTCTGTATCTCTCACTCGTCAGTGAATCTCATCTTTTTTTTTTTTTTTTTCTCATCTTGTTTTGATTTGATTTTTGCTCATCATTTAAATTTTTTGTCACAGTTTGACTTTGTCTTTGCTGGTAAGTAACTCACAGTCTAGTTGGGGATAAGACTCTCATGCATCTGTGTTTGCTTAGCATAGTAACTTAAACAGGGTAGGTGCTAAAAAAATGTTTGTTGACTTCACTACTGGTGAACAACTTCAGTAGTTACAGAAGCAGTTTTGCTCCTTTCCACAGCAGTAAACAGCCATTAGTTTGTAATTGTAAGGTTGCCTAAGGCCCAGTTTTCAGCCTAAAAGTGAGTGTGAGCCATCTATCAAGGAAACAGAAGTATTGAGCACAATAAACATTTGGGTGTACATTTGGCCTGGAGGAAATTTTTTGTCTATTTGTATGGCCCAAATTCTTCAAATAATGACTTATTCCTTATTCCCTGTGTTTATGTTCCTGGTTATCAAGGAAATCTAAATCTAATCTAAAAAGGCAGAAAAATGTACTCTAAATGTAGACTAATGGTGAGTAAAATGCAAGGATAATTTTGAGAGTGTCTCTTAGAAAAATATCAATAAACATTCCAACGTGAATCCAGGGCTCCAGGACTTAGATCTTGGGGTGAAAGCTTGCACTCAGCTCTATAAATGATGAAGATTACAGGTTGTTCTAAGCATTAATGTCCTGTGTGCAGAAATACTTCTGCTCACTAGTCTGCCTGCAGTGAAGCGACTGCTATGACCCAGTGTGCCTCCCGACCCTAGGAAGTTTCAAGAATTCTTAATCAGTTGATTTCATGTTTTTAGGCTAATTCCATTTCCTATTCTGAAGACCGAAAGAAAAACATCAGTGCTTAAAAAAACAGCTTAGGATTCTTGCTTTTATCTTAGAGAATGTGATTATTAATGGCTATTTTAGAAGTGCTTTTATATTTGGAGGCATTTTTCCCCTCTTTTCTTATTCATGTATCCTGAAGCTGCACCCAGTAAATCTTCTCCCCTTTCTTCCAGACTCTTCCCTCTTGCTATTTCAGACCCTCAGGCAAGCCTTTCATCCTCCTTCTGTATGCCACGAAATAGACAAGCTAGTTGGAGGCCTGCAGCTTTTTGTGTGTGTCAAAGGAAGGGATCCAGACTTCTTTAATATGGCAGCACCCATTGGTCAATCCACTTCACTCCTTTCAGTAACCACTGACCACCCCCCAAAGTCCCTTGGCACCTCTTTCCTTGAAACCAAGGCCCAAGGAGGTCAGACAGCCTCTTTTGCTTTGCCAAGCATCACTCAGCCTCAGCTGAAGTAATGTTTACATATATGATCATTCCATGCCATTTAAAATATGTAATGGATACTGTGAAAACAATAGGCATATTCAAGCTGCAACGCTGTGCACGAATGGGAGAAATATTCCGATACTCATATCAGAGCCTAATAGGTATAATTTTGCTCAAGATAGAGTAATACGCAGCAGCTTTCCCCAGACTGCTGGGTACAACAAAGAAGTGGTTGTCAACCTTTTCAGAATCAGATGTTAATGATATTTTGTGTCTTTGTTGAGTCTGTGGAAAGCAGCTACTGCACCTAGAAGGGAAATGACTTCCATACCGACCGCCCTCAGCCAAAGTCATTGGGACT
Source organism: Balaenoptera physalus (assembly GCF_965194825.1). Lineage (NCBI taxonomy): Eukaryota > Metazoa > Chordata > Mammalia > Artiodactyla > Balaenopteridae > Balaenoptera > Balaenoptera physalus. The sequence continues at coordinate 63,552,483 of NC_138895.1, read as the reverse complement.
GGGAGAGCTGGACCGAGTCCATATTTACATTTCAGAGAGAGGTGTGAAAGAAGATTTCAAGACAGAATCGACTGAGCTGCCTCCCACTTGCCTTCCCCTATGTTCAATCTTATCAATGCTATGAGGGGTCTTATTATTTCCAACATATAGAAGGGGAAAATGTAATGTAAACAAAGGGCTGATGTGTTTTGGCAAAGGAGGGAAGTTTTTCTGCATTTCGTGTATTTTTGGAAACCCCTGAAATCCCAAAGTCATACATCTTCCAAGGTTTGGAGGAGCATTCATCCAAGCACCGTCTGTACTCAGCAACTTGGAGAGCAGTAACTTTGCTGCATCTTTTGTAGTAAGCAGATAACTATTTGGTCTCTTTCTCTGAGCTGTTTGTAAAGAGCTGCAGCTATCAAATAGTTTGCTTTTCACATCTTCCTAACCCCCCCTTTGTACCATCGCAGTCTGTCTTCAACAAAATTCTATTTTCATGTGTTTTATGAAAAAGTCTTAGTTCTCATTTCAAGTCCGCCCAAAAAGTAAGGCCTCTTCAGTACTCTGTTCCAGCTGCTGGGAATCTGGCCACTCTTTTTGACGAGATACATATAATTTTAATTTAAATCTCTAGACACTGTATAGCTAACTATTGAGATTCTGACAGACTCAGCTCTGAGGGTCAGATTCACTCTGTTCATAGGAAAAACACAAGCCTTACTAATAATCTTAAAAGCAGAAATTATACCACAATCTCTTTTTAACACCATGCTTATATTGAAATCCCACTTTCACAATAATTGTGATATGTCTTTCAATAAAGACCTTCTGACAGATATCCAAATTAATATTGGTATATTTCCCCCTGTCATGTGTGCCCACTTATGAAGACTATGTCAGCTCATTTCTGTAACTGTGAAAATTTTATTATAAAAATTAAATCACAAGCAACATGTCTGCCAATATGGAACCTCTTATGTTTATATATGTACTCCTGTCAGAGTTCCATGTAAGTTCTGAGATACTTTATAAACATGGTTGTGATTGTACAATGTGTCGAGTAAGACATTTTCCAGATTTGGTCAATTAACGGGACTTTGGCGAACCTAATTCAATCATTTCAGTCATTTTGGAGTCTGTTTCTGATTGCCCCAGCTTAGTGTCTTGCTACTCCAAGTATTGTTTGTGGACCAGCAGCGCTGGCAGCCCTTGAAGCTTTTAGTACAAATGCAGAATCCTCAGCCCCAAATAAGACCGACTGCATCAGCTGCAGTGCTGCTGGCCTGCCGACTACACGTGACTAGCAAGGACCTAGTGGATCCTAAATTAAGTGTTCAGGGCATTTTGCGGTTAGACAGCTTTGGAAGTATGTATGCATTTTTTTTTTTTTTTGTGGTTAGGAGGGAATTATTTTAAATATGATTAAATAATATAGTAACACCCTCTAAGTTATGTGGTTTCCCAAAAAACCTGTTGTAATTTTAAAGTGTGCTTTTGGCAGAATCTGACTCGTTAATGTATTAATTTATGAATTCCTAATGGCGACTGTTGGAAAGAATATGCAAACAGTTTGTACATTTACAGTCAAGTATTTCAATGCTTTAAATGTAATAATTAAATATCATTGGTAATCTATAATAAAAAACTATTATAATAGCAATAGGTAATATTTATATAACACTTAGTATGAGCTAGGTGCTCTTCTAAGCACTTTACATATATGAACACATTGAATCTTTCTGACAGTCCTATGAGATGTCTTATTATTGTGCCCACTTTGGAGATGAGAAAACTGAGGCATTGAGAGATAGTGACTTACCCAAGTTCACATAGCTAGAAATTAGAGGAGCGGGGATTGTTCTGATTGCCCTTTATAAATACTAGATGGTGATTAAGCAGTGACTTCTAGCTGAGATTGTCTTTTAGAGCCTAGTACACTCTCTTGTTTTACATATGAGGGAAATGAGATTCAGAAAAGCTATGGGACTTGCTTAACATTACAGATAAATTTGTGCCAATTGGACATATATCTCAGCCCCTGTATAGATTATACACTTGAACTTCATAACCTCTCCAAGAAATAGGCAGGTGCCCTGATGTCATACCAGTGACAGCCCCATTTTGCCTCATTGCTTCAAGGAAAGAGATTGGCCTAAGTACAGGTGATAATGCTCATACACTGGATGTTCCTTGTGTGGCAGAATCGCTCCCTCTCTTTTTCATGCTTCTAGTCAACCCTGTCCATATGTGTACGGTTGTACTAATCACTCTGATTTGCATTATTTGTTGACATGTCTACTTTACACCAAGGCCTGAGAGCTAAGGCCGTATTTCATGCTTCTTTATAACCCTAATAATTACCATGGAATATGACACATGGTAAGCCCTGAGTAGATCTTTGTTGTGTGGACAAATGACTACCCCTTACTGCTGCTTCAGGTGTGCAGTCCAGATAGGTGTGAGGCCCAGGTGGCTTGGGCAGGAATGGAAACAACTAAGCCCAACATAAACGTGGAGAGATGGGGGGAATAGTTTCACGGGCTACTGGTGGCGTTAGTAGTGCTGTGTGCATGTAAGAGCACAGTTTAGTGTTTAGGTGGTTGACTGTTTCTTTCCTGTGTCTTTTCAGTTTTTCGTTGTAATTCTCAAAGGCTCCAACCCCCTTTCTTTACTTCCTTTGTATAACACCTGGCTTTATACCACATGCAGAGAAGAACTGGTGAATGCTTGTGGGGATCATAATGAAATTGCTAATCTGTACCTTGGAGAATTTACAATATTAGCCTTCTCTGGGAAATGTTCTCCTTGAAGTATTTTATTTATTTAACTAGAAAAATGAAATAAGCACTAGATGAATCTGCTGGTCAAGTTTGGGGGGAATTGTTAAAACATAAATGTTTCAATTTTTACTAGCCTATGGTTTTAAAACAAAGTCACAATTACTTTTAATGATCAAGTGAGTCCTTACTAGTCCAAAGAGTCTGTGGTCAGAGTGTTTCCCAGTTATTTTTAGGGGTCCCCATAGGGTTGGCCCATATGTCCTCGTAAACCAGTCTGTCAGCTGTAGTTATCACTTGGTTCCTGCTTATTTTTTATTTTCCCTCCTGCTCTAACTTGTATTTATCTACAACCACTGTCTGCCAAGCCCTTGTGTGAAGTGTCATGGACTTGGTGACAGTAAAATGTATTAGGAAAAACCAGGAAAAGTCATCTGAAGAAGAATGAGAGTCTTAACCTATCAGATTTATTTTTTTTAATTAAACTATTTTAATATGATTCGCATGTATTTCTAAGAAATAATTCAGTGAGGTCTTGTGTACCCTTCACCTAGTTTCCCTCAGTGGTAACATCTTGCAAAACTATAGTACATTATCACAACCAAGATATTGATAGTGATACAGTCAAAACAGAGAACATTTCTGTCACCACCGATATCTCCTATGTTGCCCTTTTATAACCACATTCACTCCCTCCTGTCCCCACCAGCTTCTGAACTCCTAGCAACCATTAATCTGCTGTCCATTTCTGTAATTTTTTTTCATATCATGAATGACGTATAAATGGAAACATTTAGTACATAACCTTTTGAGACTGGCCTTTTTCACTCAGTACACTTCTCAGGAGATACATCCAGGTTGTTGTATGTGTCAATATTTTGTTCCTTTTTATTGCTGTATAGTATTCCATGGCATGAATATACTATGGTTTAACTGTTCACCATTGAAGAATATCTGGGTTGTTTCTAAATCTCAGTTAGTACAGATAAGGCTGCTGTGAAATTTGTGTACAGGTTTTTGTGTGTACATAGTTTTCATTGTTTTGGGATAAGTGCTAAGGAGCACAACAGCTGGGTTATATTATAGTTACATGTTTTATTCTTTAAGAAACTATTTTCCAGGGCTTCCCTGGTGGTGCAGTGGTTGAGAATCCACCTGCCAATGCAGGGGACATGGGTTCGAGCCCTGGTCTGGGAAGATCCCACATGCCGCGGAGCAACTGGGCCCATGAGCCACAACTACTGAGCCTGCGCATCTGGAGCCTGTGCTCCACAACAAGAGAGGCCACGATAGTGAGAGGCCCGTGCACCGCGATGAAGAGTGGCCCCCGCTCGCCGCAACTAGAGAAAGCCCTCGCACAGAAACTAAGACCCAACGCAGCCAAAAATAAATAAATAAATAAATAAATAATACATCTAAGACATTTGGTTTAAAAAAAAAAAAAGAAACTATTTTCCAGAGTAGATTTTTCACTGAGTATAGGATTCTGGGACGATAGTTCTTTTAATTCATCAGTTGAAAACTTTTTGGTGACTTCCTTTTGGTCTCCAGGGCTTCTAATGAGAAATTTGCTGTTGTTAGATTCCTCTCCCCCTCCAATTATTGGTAAGGTATTTCTCTTTCCTTGCTTTTAAGATTTATTCTTTGTTTTTAGTTTTCATAAATTTGACTATGATGTGTCTTGATGTGAATTTATTGGGATTTATCCTGTTTAAGATTCACTTAGCTTCTTGAATTTGTAGATTTGTGTCTTTTTGCCATATTTGGGGAGTTTTCAGCCATTATTTCTTTGAGTTGTTTTTAGCCCTGCCCTCTTTCTCATTTTCTTCTGGGTCTCTGATGACGTAAATGTTACATCTTTTGTTATAGTCCCACAGTTCCTTCAGACTCTGTTAATTTTTTTCAGTCTATCTTCTCTGTTTTTCAGATTGGGTAATTTCTGTCTTCTAATTCAGTGATTATTATCTTTATCTCTTCCATTCTGCTCTTGAGTTCATCTATTCAGTTTTTGATTTTGGTTCTTATAATTTTCAGTACTTAAACTTCCATTTGGTTTTATTCATATCAACTGTTTCTTTGCTGAGATCTTCCAGTTTTTATCTGTTTCAAGTTTACGAGTATAACTCGTTTTAATGTGCTTTGCTTTATTGTGCTTTTCAGATATTGTGTTTTTTACAAATTGAAGGTTTGTGGCAACCCTGGGTTAAGAAAGTCTATCAGTGCCATTTGTCCAACAACATTTGCTCACTTTGTGTCTCTGTGTCACATTTTTGTGATCTTCACAATGTTTCAAACATTTTTGTTATTATTATATTTGTTATGGTGATCTGTAGTCAGTAATTTTTGATGTTACTACTACGACTTGCTGAAGGCTTGGATGAGTGTTAGCATTTTTTAGCAAGAAAATTTTTAAATTAAGGTATATACATTTTTTAGACACAACACTATTGCACACTTAATAGACTACAGTATAGTGTGAGTAGAACTTTTATATGCACTGGGAAACCAAAAAATTCATATGACTCACTTCATTGCAGTTGTCTGAAGATTAACACACAATATCTTTGAGGTATGCCTGTATTCATAATTGTGCATTGAAGCCTTTCTGTGATGGCTCCTTTAAAAATCTTTTCCAGATAATTCTAACATCCGTATTACCTCAGTGTTGGCATCTATTGATTGTCTTTTTTCGTTCCATTTGAGATATTCCTGATTATTGATATGATGTGTGATCCTTGGTTGAAATCTGGACGTTTTGGGTATTATACGACTCTGAATCTTATTTAAACCTTCTGTTTTAACTGGCTTATTTTGATTCTGCTCAGCAGGGGAAGAGGGAGGAGGTGCCACCTCTTCCCTGCAATGTGAGGGTAGAAGTCCAGGTTCTCCACTGGCCTCCATTGACACTTGAGCAGGGACAGGGAATCTCCTGGGTACTACTGAAAGGGATTGGGAGTTCCTGCTGCACACTAGACCTCCATGATAACTCCCTGGCTGGCAAAAGTCAGAGTACTTCATGATTGCTTGCCACATGGTTTCCACCGACACCACTGGGCAGGGGGCAGGCAGTGCCCTCGTTACCACTGGGTGGTGGTGAAAGTCCTGATTCTACTAGTTGTCCTGTGACATCACTCCAATGCGGAAGGGGCAGGGTGCCTCCTTACTCTCAGGTGGGGGTGGAAGCTGAGACTGTCTGCTAGGCCTTTGCTGGCTTGGGTGGGGATGTGGGCACAGTCTTCTTTTTACCCCCTGTGGTGTTCGGCAGAAGTAGAGAGACTATTGTCCAAAAGTTACATGTTTTTTCTAGGCAGCCCCTTTCTGGTCCTTTGCCTAGAGAGACAACTGGCTTTGTTGAGACTTGCTTGCTTTTTTTTTTTTAAATTTTCTGCACTTGTTGGTATTTCTGGATTGTTAGCTTCTTCAGTTGCAAATCTGGATATGTGAGGCAAAAATAAAGCATAGGGAGCTCACTACTATGTAATTCGAAAGCCCCTAGCTACTCTGTCTACTTCTGTCTTTCACTGTCTTACTAAGTTATTTTTATGTATAATGTTCTATGGTTGTTATTCATATTCACAGGAGGATTGGGGAAAATTTGCCTACTCTAGATAAAAAATTTAGCAAATTGTTCATTCAACCCATTGATCTTTGGTGAATGGGCTTTTGGCTGATTGATGTTTGCTGAGTTGCCCTAGAACTGTTATATTAATATATATGAAGCTCTACCAGGGAAAATTGGGTGGAAACGTTTGTAAGCATCTTGGAGCTGTGCTCTGATATCCTTTGGATAATTCTTCTTGAGTGGCCATAGGAAACTATAACAGCATAGTTGCACTCCCTTTTGCGAGAGCACTGGAATCACAGCTAACTGCTGAACAATCATCAACAGGAAGACACTGGAACTCACCAAAAAAGATACCCCACATCCAAGGACAAAGGAGAAGCCACAGTGAGACGGTGGGAGGGGCGCAATCACAATAAAATCAAATCCCATAACTGCTGGGTGGGTGACTCACAAACTGGAGAAAAATTATACCACACATGTCCACCTACTGGAGTGAAGGTTCTGAGCCCCACGTCAGGCTTCCCAAGCTGGGGGTTTGCCAACGGAAGGAGGAATTCCCAGAGAATCAGACTTTGAAGGCTAGCAGGATTTGACTGCAGGACTTCAACAGGTCTGGGGGAAACAGAGACTCCACTCTTGGAGGGCACACACGAAGTATGTGTGCATCAGGACCCAAGGGGAAGGAGCAGTGACCCCATAGGAGACTGAACCAGACCTACCTGCTAGTGTTGGAGGATCTCCTGCAGAGGCCGGGGTGGGGGGGTGGCTGTGGCTCACCGCGGGGACAAGGACACTGACAGCAGAAGTTCTGGGAAGTACTCCTTGGCGTGAGCCCTCCCAGAGTCTGCCATTAGCCCCAGCAAAGGGCCTGTAGGCTCCAGTGCTGGGTCGCCTCAGGCCAAACAACCAACAGGGAGGGAAGTCAGCCCCACCCATCAGCACGCAAGCGGATTAAAGTTTTACTGAGCTCTGCCCAAAAGAGCAACACCCAGCTCTATCCACCACCAGTCCCTTTCATCAGGAAGCTTGCACAAGCCTCTTAGATAGCCTCATCCACCAGAGAGCGGCCAGCACAAGCAAGAAGAACTACAGTCCTGCAGCCTGTGGAATGAAAACCACATTCACAGAAAGATAGACAAAATGAAAAGGCAGAGGACTATGTACCAGATGAAGGAACAAGATAAAACCCCAGAAAAACAACTAAATGAAGTGGAGATAGGCAGCCTTCCAGAAAAAGAATTCAGAATAATGATAGTGAAGATGATCCAGGACCTCGGAAAAAGAATGGAGGCAAAGATTGAGAAGATGCAAGAAATGTTTAACAAAGACCTAGAAGAATTAAAGAACAGACACCTAGAAGAATGAAAGAACAAACAAACAGAGATGAACAATACAATAACTGAAATGAAAAATACACTAGAAGGAATCAATAGCGGAATAATTGAGGGAGAAGAATGGATAAGTGACCTGGAAGAAAGAATGGTCGAATTCACTGCCGCAGAAAGAAAAAAGCATGAAAAGAATTGAAGACAATCTCAGAGACCTCTGGGACGACATTAAATGAACCAACATTCGCATTATAGGGGTCCAAGAAGGAGAAGAGAAAGAGAAAAGACCTGAGAAAATATTTGAAGAGATTATAGTCAAAAACTTCCCTAACATGGGAAAGGAAATAACCACCTAAGTCCAGGAAGTGCACAGAGTCCCAGGCAGGATAAACCCAAGGAGAAACATGCCAAGACACATAGTAATCAAATTGACAAAAATTAAAGAGAAAGAAAAATTATTAAAAGCAACAAGGGAAAAATGACAACACACAAGGGAACTCCCATAAGGTTAACAGCTGATTTCTCAGCAGAAGCTTTACAAGCCAGAAGGGAGTGGCTTGATATATTTAAAGTGTTGAAAGGGAAGAACCTACAGCCAACATTGCTCTACCGAACAAGGATCTCATTCAGATTCAACAGGGAAATCAAAAGCTTTACAGACAAGCCAAAGCTAAGAGAATTCAGCACCACCAAACTAGCTCTACACAAATGCTAAAGGAACTTCTCTAAGTGGGAAACACAAGAGAAGAAAAGGACGTACAAAAACAAACACAAAACAATTAAGAAAATGGTAATAGGAACATACATATTGATAATTACCTTAAATATGAATGGATTAAATGCTCCAACCAAAAGACATAGGCTTGCTGAATGGATACAAAAAGAAGACCCATCTATATGCTGTCTACAAGAGACCCACTTCCGACCTAGGGACACATACAGACTGAAAGTGAGGGGGTGGAAAAAGATATTCCATGCAAACGGAAATCAAAAGAAAGCTGGAGTAGCAATACTCATAAATTAGACTTTAAAATAAAGAATATTACAAGAGACAAGGAGGGACACTACTTAATGATCAAGGGATCAATCCAAGAAGAAGATATAACAATTATAAATATATATGCACCCAACATAGGAGCACATCAATACATAAGGCAAATGCTAACAGCTATAAAGGAGGAAATTGACAGTAACACAATAAGAGTGGGGGACTTTAACACCTCACTTACACCAATGGACAGATCATCCAGACAGAAAATTAATAAGGAAACACAAGCTTTAAATGACACAATAGACCAGATAGATTTAATTGATATTTATAGGACATTCCATCCAAAAACAGCAGACTTCACTTTCTTCTCAAGTGCACATGGAACATTCTCCAGGATAGATCACATCTTAGGTCACAAATCAAGCCTCAGTAAATTTAAGAAAATTGAAATCATATCAAGCATCTTTTCCAATCACAACACTATGAGATTAGAAATCAATTATAGGGGAAAAAATGTAAAAAACACAGACACATGGAGGTTAAACAATATGTTACTGAATAACCAAGAGATCACTGAAGAAATCAAAGAGGAAATCAAAAAATACCTAGAGACAAATGACAATGAAAACACAACCATGCAAAACCTATGGGATACAGCAAAAGCATTTCTAAAAGGAACGTCTATAGCAATACAGTCCTACCTCAAGAAACAAGAAAAATCTCAAATAAACAATCTAACTGTACACCTAAAGGACCTAGGGAAAGAAGAACAAAGAAAACCCAAAGTTAACAGAAGGAAAGAAATCAGAAAGATCAGCGCAGAAATAAATGAAATAGAAACAAAGAAAACAGTAGCAAAGATCAATAAAACTAAAAGCTGGTTCTTTGAGAAGATTAACCAAATTGATAAACCTTTAACCAGACTCATTAAGAAAAAGAGGGAGAGGACTCAAATCAATAAAAAGAAGTTACAGTGGACACTGCAGAAATACAAAGCATCATAAGAGAATACTACAAGCATCTCTATGCCAATAAAATGGACAACCTGGAAGAAATGGAAAATTCTTAGAAATGTATAATCTTCCAAGACTGAACCAGAAAGAAATAGAAAATCTGAACAGACCAATCACAAGTAATGAAATTGAAACTGTGATTAAAAATCTTCCAACAAACCGAAGTCCAGGACCAGGTGGCTTCACAGGTGAAGTCTATCAAACATTTACAGAAGAGCTAACACCCATCCTTCTCAAGCTCTTCCAAAAAATTGCAGAGGAAGCAGCACTCCCAAACTCATTGTGTGAGGCCACCATTACCCGGATACCAAACCCAGACAAAGATACCACAAAAAAAGAAAATTAAAGACCAACATCACTGATGAATATAGATGCAAAAGTCCTCAACAAGGGACTTCCCTGGTGGCACAGTGGTTAAGAATCCACCTGCCAATGCAGGGGACATGGGTTCAATCCCTGGTCCGGGAAGATCCCACATGCCGTGGAGCAACTAAGCCTGTGCACGCCAACTACTGAGCCTGCCCTCTAGCACTCGCGAGCCACAACTTCTAGGCCTACATGCCACAACTACTGAAGTCCACATGCCTAGAATTCGTGCTCCACAACAAGAGAAGCCACCACAATGAGAAACCTGCACAGCGCAACAAAGAGTAGCCCCTGCTCACCGCAACTAGAGAAAGCCCACATGCAGCAACGAAGACCCAACACGGCCAAAAATAGATGAATGACTGAATGAATAAATAAATAAATTTATTAAAAAAAGTCCTCAACAAAATACTAGCAGACAGAATCAACAACACATTAAAAGCATCATACACCATGATCAAGTGGGATTTATCTCAGGGATGCAAGGATTCTTCAATATATGCAAATCAATCATTGTGATACACCGTATTAACAAACTGAAGAATAAAAACCATATGATCATCTCAATAGATGCAGAAAAAGCTTTTGACAAAATTCAACACCCATTTATGATAAAAACACTCCAGAAAGTGGGCATAGAGGGAACCTACCTCAACATAATAAAGGCCATGTACGACAAACCCACAGCAAACATCATTCTCAATGGTGAAAAACTGAAAGCATTTCCTCTAAGTCAGGAAGAAGGCAAGGATAGCCACTCTCACCACTCTTATTCAACATAGTTTTGGAAGTCCTAGCCATGGCATTCAGAGAAGAAAAGGAAATAAAATGAATACAAATTGGAAAAGAAGAAGTAAAACAGTCACTGTTTGCAGATGACATGATATTATGCATAGAGAATCCTAAAGATGCCACCAGAAAACTACTAGAGCTAATCATTGAATTTGGTAAAATTGCAGGATACAAAATTAACGCACAGAAATCTCTGGTGTTCCTATACACTAACAACGAAAGATCAGAAAGAAAAATTAAGGAAACAATCCCATTCACCATTGCAACAAAAAGAATAAAATACCTAGGAATAAATCTACCTAAGGAGGTAAAAGACCTGTACTCAGAAAACTATAAGACACTGATGAAAGAAATCAAAGCTGACACTAACAGATGGAGAGATATACCATGTTCTTGGATTGGTAGAATCAACATTGTGAAAATAACTATACTACCCAAAGCAATTTACAGATTCAGTGCAATCCCTATCAAATTACCAATGGCATTTTTTACAGAGCTAGAACAAAAAATCTTAAAATTTGTATGGAGACACACAAGACCCCGAATAGCCAAAGCTATCTTGAGGGAAAAAAAACAGAGCTGGAGGAATCAGACTCCCTGACTTCAGACTATACTACAAAGCTACAGTAATCAAGACGTTATGGGACTGGCACAAAAACATAAACATAGATCAATGGAACAGGATAGAAAGCCCAGAGATAAACCCACGCACCTATGGTCAACTAATCTATGACAAAGGAGGCAAGGATATACAGTGGAGAAAAGACAGTCTCTTCGATAAGTGGTGCTGGGAAAACCGGACAGCTACATGTAAAAGAATCAAATTAGAACACTCCCTAACACCGTACACAAAAATAAACTCAAAATGGATTAAAGACCTAACTGTAAGACCAGACACTATAAAACTCTTAGAGGAAAACATAGGAAGAACACTCTGTGACATAAATCACAGCAAGATCTTTTTTGACCCACCTCCTAGAGTAATGGAAATAAAAACAAAAATAAACAAATGGGACCTAATGAAACTTCAAAGCTTTTACACAGCAAAGGAAACCATAAACAAGATGAAAAGACAACCCTCAGAATGGGAGAAGATATCTGCAAACGAATCAACGGACAAAGGATTAATCTCCAAAATATATAAACAACTCATACAGCTCAATATAAAAAAAACAAATAACCCAATCCAAAAATGTGTGGAAGACCTAAATAGACATTTCTCCAAAAAGACATACAGATGGCCAAGAGGCACATGAAAAGCTGCTCCACATCACTAATTATTAGAGAAATGCAAATCAAAACTATGAGGTATCACCTCACTCTGGTTAGGATGGGCATCATCAGAAAATCTACAAACAACAAATGCTGGAGAGGGTCTGGAGAAAAGGGAACCCTCTTGCACTGTTGGTGGGAATGTAAATTAGTACAGCCACTATGGAGAACAGTACGGAGGTTCCTTAAAAAACTAAAAATAGAATTATCATATGACCCAGCAATCCCACTACTGGGCATATACCCAGAGAAAACCATAATTCAAAAAGACACATGCACCCAGTGTTCATTGCAGCACTATTTATAATAGGCAGGTCATGGAAGCAACCTAAATGCCCACAAATTGGGTCATTTGTAGAGATGTGGATGGACCTAGGGAGTGTCATACAGAGTGAAGTAAGCCAGAAAGAGAAAAACAAATATCGTATATTAACGCATATATGTGGAATCTAGAAAATGGTACAGATGAACTGGTTTGCAAGGCAGAAATAGAGACACAGATGTAGAGAACAAACGTATAGACACCAAGCAGGGAAAGCATGGTGGGGGGTTGTTGGTGGTGGGATGAATTGGGAGATTGGGATTGACATATATACATTAATATGTATAAAATAGATAACTAATAAGAACCTGCTGTATAAAAAAATAAAATAAAATTCAAAAAAGAAAAGCATGGTAAGAACACTTAATATTTTTATAGCAGTTTCTTGTTTAAAAATACTTTCTTAAATATCCCATATGAATATATGATTCATATTAAAATACACCAAGTATCTCTTTGTGAGCAATAACTACAGTTTAATAATTTAACAGTTTTAAGTGTAACTGATTAAGACAAACCATAGGTTCTTAGGTGGATCCTTGGGAATAAGAAGGGTTTACATAATTAACTAATGCTGAGTTACTAAAGGAAACTAAGTTACTGAGATTTCCTTTCAAGAGTAACCAAACCATTTGTGACCTTTCATTTTCAAAGGCTGCTACTACTTCATGTCCTGTCTATAGTAATGATTCAGAATCTTAGATTTTCCCTGTGATACCGGACAACTTCCTTGAATCAATTACATCATAGATTTCAAAGCAGTGACCTATCAACTACATTCAGGGCTCTGTGAGGAGTATTTCATACCATGGAATGTTAAAAATATTTGAGAATACATTTAAATCAGTGGATTTTACATAATAACAATGATTTTTGTCTTATTCTGAAAAAATTGAGTAATCTAGAAATGATTGATCCACATTCCCTTGGCCAAATGTAGTTTTGAATTGACATCTGACTAATTCCAGTTAGTCTCATTTGTGTTACCTGTCAGTTCTAAACGAATGAATTAATCTGAATACTTTTCTTTTTTAAAAATAAAGTTATTTATTTATTTTTGGCTGCATTGAGTCTTTGTTGCTGTGCGCGGGCTTTCTCTAGTTGCGGTGAGCGGGGGCTACTCTTCGTTGCGGTGTGCGGGCTTCTCATTGACGCGGCTTCTCTTGTTGCGGAGCGTGTGCTCTAGGCATGCGGGTTTCAGTAGTTGTGGCTTGTGGGCTCTAGAGCGCAGGCTCAGTAGTTGTGGCACACGGGCTTAGTTCCTCCGCGGCATGTGGTATCTTCCTGCACCAGTGCTTGAACCCGTGTCCCCTGCATTGGCAGGCAGATTCTTAACCACTGCGCCACCACGGAAGTCCAGTTTGATTACTTTTCAAAGATTACTTTTGAGGTAGGCACATTCCTATACCTACAGTAATGTAAGAAAAGAATGTGCTGAGATATTCAGAATTGTATCCAAAGATGTTTTCTCATTTAAAATAAGTATATTACAGTGTTTCAAGGCTTTCAGTATAAGAACTAGAACCTGGAATTAATTTATCCTCTATTTAGTGGATCTCATAATTATTCAAATATTGTCTCATCTTTCTTAGTGCATTTTAAATTTCAGCTACATGCTTCAATGGACAATGTGTATAAGATAAGCTATGTTTCATTAAATGAGATTATAGATTAGATTCACATCATTGGAGAAATTAACATCTGTTGGCCATTATATGGTAAGCATTGTGCTAAGTGATTGTCAAAATCACCTCCTATCATCTCCCCAAATAACCTAATTTTCACATTGGGTAGAAGGAGACTAATGAAAATTAAGTGATTTGTCCAAAATCCATGCACAGAAAACAGAGCAAATCTATTTTGGAAACCCATAAACTTCTTTTAAGCCTTGTCTTCTTTATTTCTCTTGATTTCCCCCTCCATTTTAGCTTACTTGTTTACAATTTTTCCTTTATCGGTACTGCACGCCAGTTATTCTTTTCCATGAAACCATCTTTCATGAGTCAAGACTGTTTTTCTTAGAAGGCAAATTGTATAGTAAGAGTTGAGGATATTTTCTGACAGATCTTATATTACTTTTTTTCTACCATTGTTCTCCCAAAAACTCCCTATACATTTCATTCCTTAAAATCCTGTGAGTTTGAACATTTCTGTTCTCTCTGTCATCACTGCAGCATCTCAGAAAAGAATCTCATTCCATATGCTTTCAGGCGCTCAAGGAACCAAAACATGAAAACCTGGAATTTGTCATTACCCATTTGGCCTCTGGTCCCTCAAATCCAGTAGCTTGCCTCCAGGAGAGATCAGTCCTTGACTCTTTAAAAGAATCTCTTCTCTCTATTACGTATTTGGTTAATTGGAAAAGGCTGTTTTTTAGGTAAAAGATCCTGCTTCATTTGGATAGCAACCAAGTCAGCCATATGGGAAGGAAAATAATCTAGTGAGTTGCAAAATAAGAAATCATGGTCCATGTGTTCCCTCGGATGGCTTTCTATGGGATATGAGGCTCTATCTCTTTGAGTTTCAGTTTATAGCTCTTTAAATGGGGATATCCTTGGCTCTATTACTAAGATTTGAGAATATAATAAATATGAATATGATAACTAAATCTCACTACCAGGAGAAGGAGCTCTTTTGGAGTTTTCCCCTTTCCTGACTACCAAGGAATATTAAATCAACTGATCTGACACTGTTCACAAAGTTAGGGATTTTGCCTCTTTTCATTTCATGCACTGGTCTATTTATGAACATGTGTTGAGGACTTTAAAAGTCTTGGATGATGGCCTTGCTGCAGAAACAAATTGGCCAACAAAAGTCAGTGTTTCCTGTATTTGCTCTCCTATTCCTATGGACTTGTCTTAGACTAAACTCACTTGACCACAAAACACACTACTAAGAAATATGGCAGAGCCAATGACAGGGTAAGAATGAAGGTATCAGTCAAATTGGGAGTAAGAATTCTATTTATTTATGCATTTCTATGTAACTCTTTCTCTAGAGAACAAAACACCAGAGAAGAGCTATATATTCTCTGCCTAACACTGAGGCCTATGAAAGAGAATTGGGTCTGGAAGAACCTCTGGTATCAGCCCAGTTGACCAAGTGAACTATCCAATAGGTATTATGTGTTGTCAATAAATCTTCTCCTTCCAAAAACTAAAAAAAAAAAAAAAAAAAGCCTTAGTCTTTCATAAGAAGTGGAGCAATGCTTGGTTGAGATTGCCAAGCAATGTATTGGCTAAATTGAGGACTCTGACATGTGTAAACAAATCAAGAGATTAATGAGGTGCAAAAAATGTTATTTCTCTCTGGAAACTACAGGAATCTTAAACTATTGTAGTTGTCATTCAAATACTGAAATTGTGTAGGTGCTTCAAAGTGGTAATGCCAATGAATTCATTCAAATTGTTTCCCTAGAATGATTCAACTTTAAGAAATGTCAGGAATTTCATACTCTCCAAAGTGGCCTATGTCAATTCATCTTGTTACTTATATGAGGGTCATATTCTTCTAAGTACAGTGTGAAATTCATTCCCCTGGAGAATGGGATAACCCTTTCTAGAATGATTTAAGTAGGATCATGTCTAGAAGAAAGAGAGTTAATACACTTTTAGCTTTCTTGGGCCTTTGTATTTCTGTGAAACCCAGAGGAAAAACACCAGAGATGATGAGTGGACATGGGACACTGTGGTTTTGTGACAATTTTTTTTTTTTTTTATCTGCACACATCTTCAGAGAATCTCCATCACTGTACTTAGGAATCGGACCAGAAAATAGACAAGGTTGAAAATGTCATCTGGAGAAATTGCCACACAGGAGGTATAGCTGAACCTCTACAAGAAGTATGGCTTCTTGTACCTCATTGGCAAAGGACCCATAAGTCTATGTGCATTTATTTCATGATCATGTTTCATAGTTGTTCTGGAGCTAATTACTTAGAAGTCTATCTTTGTTTATCATGCATAGGTTTGTTATTTTGCCAAAGTTCAAAATTTGGCCATGATTAGACCAATTAGTGAAAATGCATAAAAAGTTTGAATAAATTTGTTGGTTATGAAGTCGTAGCAAAAAGTATAATATTAGCCACAAAAAGAAAAAATATCTATGAAAAACTGAAAAGATTTTGTAGACTCTCTTGCACAGAACAGGAGTTGTGTATTCTTTGGGTCCTCTTTCTTGTGTGGAGGCAGCCTTTGACCTATAGTCAAATTTTGTCAATTATTTGTACCTTTCATAATTCAGACAAACCGTTACTCTTTGCTGAGCCAGTAAACATCATCAGCTTGTTCTCAATAATTTGTCAACACTGCAAGCAAAAGAGAACTTTGACTTCTCCCCTGAAGCATCTTTGACACAATCCAAGGAAATTCAACAGATTTGTTAGTGTACATGATAAAATTGCATAACATCTCAGTCACTTTTAAGGAAACCTCATTAATATACTTCTATTAAGTCACTTGTCCACATTTCCCCTTTTTCAAGAGGGGGAAGATACATAAGGAGATACAGAAAATGGGTTTCTGTACATTGATTCAGATATTGCTGTGAGATTACAGATACAACATGAATGCCATTGAGGGCTAGTTCCTTCTAATACTGGCCATTTTGCTGGCATGTGAGTGGCCACTGGAAGGGTTAATGAATAGCTACAATTTGAAATATCACATTTATGTGATTTAATCACCTTTAAGTACCTGAAGAACAATTAAGAGATCTGGTCCATCTCTTGAGGTGTTTCATGTAATAAAACATTATGATAGACTTAGGGGTATTGGGTTTTATAGTGTCTTTATACTAAACATACCACATCTGTCATCTCTAACTGATAAAGCTAATTACTCAGGTTATTTAAATGTGAAATAATGACCTAATGGAGCTTTACGCCTGATAATAGCCACGTAGAAGAGAAAAATATGAGTAACAAGTTCCCTGTTCTATAGATAGATGATAAGCAAGGCCACATCTTTAAGTTTTTAAAAATTTTAATAGAGCAACAACACTTTACTTGACTTTATCTCTTTTCTCTGGCATCATTACTTGGTTAGGGCAACATCCTGAACATGGGTTTGTGAGGTGAAGAAATTAACATGGAAAAATTTTGAAATTGCATCAGATTGATAAATTTAGCTCAAACAACTATGGAGTACAATATGAATATATTAGACCATCATTAGACATTAATTCAGTCTATGCTCATGTGGATATAACAAAACTAGTATCCTCACATAATGGTAGCAAGATGGTATGACTTTTGGAAGGTAACTTGGAATTATGTGTTTGCACCCAACTAATTCCACTGCTGGGATATTATCTTAAGAAAATAGTTCAAAATATGCGAGAAAAAGCTGTACCTACTAATATATGCATAGCATCATTATTATATACTAGTAAGTAATTGGAAATAAATTAAATGTCCAACAATAAGGTAGCTGATATTACAGCATGTTACCTAGCTATTAAAGTCATAATTATGGAGTCTATTTATCAACATGAAAAATGCTTATGTCATTTTCTCAAAAAAGACATAGAGATGGCCAACAGGCACATGAAAAGATGCACAGCATTGCTAATTATCAGAGAAATGCAAATCAAAACCACGAGGTCACCTCACACTGGTCAGAATGGCTATCATCAAAAAGTCTGCAAATAATAAATGCTGGAGAGGGTGTGGAGAAAAGGAAACTCTACTACACTGTTGGCAGAAGTGTAAATTGGTACAGCCACTATGGAAAACAGTATGGAGGTTCCTTAAAAACTAAAAATAGAGCTACCATATGATTCAGCAACCCTGCTCCCGGGCATATATCTGGAAAAGATGAAAACTCTAATTTGAAAAGATACATGCACCCCAATGTTCATGGCAGCACTATTTACAATAGGCAAGACATGGAAACAACCTATGTGTCCATCAACAGATGAATGGATAAAGAAGATGTGGTATTTATATATATGTGTGTGTGTGTGTGTGTGTGTGTGTGTGTATGATGGGATATTAGCCATAAAAAAGAATGAAATAATGCCATATGCAACAACATGGATGCATCTAGAGACTATCATACTAAGTGAAGTTAAGGCAGAGAAAGACAAATATTATATCACTTATATGTGGAATCTAATAAATAATACAAATGAAGCTATTTACAAAACAGAAACAGACTCACAGACATAGAAGACAAACTTATGGTTACCAAAGGGAAAAGGGAGGTAGGGAAGGGATAAATGAGGAGTATGGGATTAGCAGATATACCCTACGATATATAAAATAGGTAAGCAACAAGGACTTACTGTATAGCACAGGGACCAATATTTAATGTATTGTAATAACCTGTAATGGAAAATAATGTGAAAAAATATAACTGAATCACTTTGCTATATACGTGAAACTAACACAATATTATAACTCAACTATACTTCAATAAAAAATGCTTATGTCATAATGTTAAGTGAAAAAAATTACAGAAAACTACATACATACTATTATTATAAATTTTATATGCTTATTATTTACATTGTTTAAAATATTTGAAGCAGAGTTACAACTAAGTTAAATTTATGCACAAGAAAACAAATCTGAAGGAAACACGTAATTGTGTGTTTGGGGGTGATTGTCCAATTTTTATCATTTGTAATGTGTTTTAATTACCTTTATAATACAAATTATAATTAAAAAATAAATCCTACTGCATATAATAACTCCACTCCCAATCCATAGGGAGAAATTTAGATAGAGGAAATTATAGAGCTATGAGAAGAAGAAAATTAAAGAAGGTCAAGTTGAAAGTTAATGACAAAGTGGTGGATGAAGAAATACATAAGGATGAGGAGAGCATTTTGGTGGGATGTTAGGCAAATATGAACAGGTACCTAGATGGCTTTGAAATTCACTGCAGATAACTGAAATCTGGTGATCAGTTAAATGGGGAAATTAAAAAAAAAAAAAGCAGCTAAAATATATGGTGGAAGCATGATGTGAAAAAAAAAAATCAGCAACATGGCAAATGGAGAGATGAGGGACAACAAATTACCTGAGTTGCATTCAGCTGCTTGAACAATCTCACAATATCATCTATGAATTTTGGAGAGTGCTGAGTAGCGAGGAGGGTTATCGACACTAAGGACTTGGATTAAAGCCAGAAATTGTCCCAAGGGAACTTGGCTGAGCAGGAGCCTATTCAAAGAATTGAAGATAGAAGGCTATTTAAGCAAGCTGTAAAATGTTGAGCTGAATTGGTGGCCACTTGTGAAAGGAACATTCATATTACACCATTCTAACTTTGAGAGAGGAATAGTATCCAAAAAATTGCCAGATAACTTTGAGTTGACCTTGGCAGGAAACAGAACAATGATTGCAATGAAACATGTGGTTTTTAAGAATTCATATCATGTTTTAGTTGGTCTGGGGTTTTAAGCTTTCATTTATCTGTCACATGTATCCACATATTATTAATAAGTAATACACATGTATTTACATATGCATATAAAGGGATATGTTTGTTGAAAAGGTCAGTTGATATAGAAAAGGTCAGTTGATATAAGAATAAATGTTGCATTCTGAAGGGGAATCATTTGGTCATCTGATGAACTCCGTGCCCAGATAGTATGAGTGTTTTATTGTATTATACTGGCTTTTCATGTCTCTGTACTGGCAAACTCAAAAGTAGTCTTATCCTTGCCTCCATTTTCTTACCGTACACTTGCTGTTAACTGCTCTTGAATTCCCTGGAATTTGGATTCCATTTTCCCTGCTTCATCAGTGTTTTTAAAAATATCCATTACTTACAAATAGCCACTGGCCTTTCCTTTGTTCCTTTACTTTTTTCCCCTACATTCACAAGCCTTTGGCTTTGTTTAGTACCAGTTGACTTCTTCTTCCAGTTGGATAAAAATAGCTAACAGCTAGTGACCATTTACTCTGTGCCAGAGACTGCACTAAAAGCATCATTAGATACTACTTTTGAGTTCTCTCCCAGCTGAAGTTAGAGCAAGGGGTCCTCCAGTGCTGGGCCGGGGGAGTTACCTTGATTCATTTCCTTCTTGAAATCAGTTGCAGGTATAGTTCCCTAAGGTGAAAAAAGAACAGAGGGGCTTGTTTTCAAAAAGAAAATCGTTTCAGTTAAGTACAGTGGATATACTCTTTACTGTAGAACCACATTTGGAAATTATATGAGGAAGGAGCATCTTTACAAAGAAGATGCTTTTGACTGTTTGAAGCATTTGTCTCTGTTTCTTTCCCAGCTCAGTGTTAAGTGAACTTTTGGTCATCTGACAATGGAAGATTTTGGCCCAAGTTATCCAGTTATTTGTCCACACTGGTAATATTAAACAAGGAGTTATCCTTGTGTTGTGTTGACCTGAGTAAAAAAATATTTTCAAAAATGCCACAAAGAGTCCTTGCTATTCCATTGATATAGGGAAATTTATTATAGGAATGTAAATATCATAAATATGGAAGGTTTGAAAGTTATAACAAAAAGAGGTTTCTTTGTAACCACTTCAGTGAGTTCAAAGTTTGAATTGAAGAGGGTAAAGGCATAAAAGATGAAATGATATTCCAACCAAAGGCACATTCCAGGATGATTTTATTCATTTATTTTTTTGGCCGCACCATGCAGCTTGTGTAGTCTTAGTTCTCTGACCAGTGATCGAAGCCGGGCTCCCTGCAGTGGAAAGGTGCAGTCCTAACCACTGGACTGCCAGGGAAGTCCCCTCCAGGGTGATTTTTAACTCAGCCTCTCAGCCTTCCCTTGCCCCCCAGTTTTTGCATTCTCTCTCTTCTTTTTTCCTTTTTTCTTTCCCCTTCCTTCCTTCCTTTTCCTTGTATTTAGAAACCCCTGTTGAAGTCAGGACATAGCTAGGGTGCTGTGACAATGGCCAGAAAGAGAGAACAGAGGTGCTGTTTCTATTCAAACCTTCTCTATCTTTTCTCATCCTCCCTTCCTGCAAGCATCACCTGTTAACTATGGAGAAGACACACACACACACACACACACACACACACACACACACACACACACACACACACACACACACACACACACACACACACACACACCCTTATTCTATGCCAGAGCAAACCTCCTGAAAATTGCTGCCAAGTGGCCACCGCCACTAAGAGATTGCAGAATTTCTGGCATGAGGCAGAATCGATGACTGAGGCCAAGTGATTGTTGCTGAACTTACCTGTGTTGAAAGGTCAGCTTTGTGGTGCGAAGGCTGGGCACAGTCACTGAGGCAAATTGGATTGTGAATGGAGGCCCTGAGGCATGTTCTGCACTTTGCAACTGGTCTGGCAGGCTCCTCCACCTCCCGAGTCCGCCAAGGGCATGGGAAACACCTGGGCAGCGACAGAGGCATGTCAGGCAGCTCCGCCAAGGTACAGTCTCATCTGCCTTTGTTTTGCACACAAAACCTACATAATGCCCACATTCTTAGCAGGTGATTTTCCAGTACCCTGTGTCCTGATGAGAAAGCCCTACATCTTTGCAGGAGACATTTACTTCAACACTTCAACTCGAAG
This sequence comes from Balaenoptera physalus, assembly GCF_965194825.1. Lineage (NCBI taxonomy): Eukaryota > Metazoa > Chordata > Mammalia > Artiodactyla > Balaenopteridae > Balaenoptera > Balaenoptera physalus. Next base: position 63,530,558 of record NC_138895.1, on the reverse strand, counting down.
ATCACATATTATTTGAGTGGATTCTGTACCGATTTGTAACTTAAGTATAAATGTTATCAATTTGAGAACATACTAATGAGTCACAGGACAGCTTAGACCTTGTTTTGTGTACAAATTGGTGTGTGTGTGTGAGATGGTGGGTTCATGGATTTAAAAAAAAGAACCATGGATTATCAAAAGAATACACCAATAATATTATGTAACCATTGACCATCTTAAATAATTATTTAACTATTGACCATTCTTGTCCCTCTATTCTTGCAAATGAAAAATGGATAAAAGAAAAAATACTATCTAATTTATGAGAGTCAGAGGCATGGGTGACATAGCAACTTCTTTTATTTATTAAAATGGAAGTCATCAGAGGGGAACTTTTTCAACTTCCTGTGACTGACTCAGTGCCCAAGGAGCCACCCTTTCCCCCTTCCCACTTGCTGCTATGAAAGATGAATCTACTCTCTTCCTTCCATCATCTAAGCCTAATCCCTCCACCTTTCTTCAAGATCACGTACACTTTTGCCTCTTCAGGAACCATGTTCTACTGCACGATTCCTCTTCTTGAAATTTCAACGAACTTCTTCCCTTCAGCATTTAAATGTGATTGAGCCTTTCTCAACTTTTAGGAAAACCTCTCTCAATTCCACTGTGCCCTTCAACTTCCTTTTATCTTTCACTGTCAAACTCATTGGAATGCTTATACCTGCCATTTTGACTACTTCACTTCCCATTCTGTCCTCAGCGCACTGGAGTCTGGTGTCCACCATGACCATAAGACTGAAATTGCTCTTCCTAATGAGTTTGGGGTGACCCCCAATCCAGCCAGGCACTTTAAATTCTTATTTGATCATTCAGCACCACTTAATCTTATTGACTGTTTGCTCCATCTGAGGTAATTCTTCCCTTGGTGTGTGTGACACCACACTTTTGCTGGTGTTTTCTGACTCTCTCAAGAAACCCGTCCTTCACGGTCTTTGTTGCATTTAGAAAAGTAATTCAGGCTGATTCTCAAAGATCCAGTGTAATTGTTTTAATTTTGTTTTCATAATAAAAGGTTGAAATATTATTAGTGCATATCTATGGGATGCTAGTAAACTTTTGATTATCAATTTTAAAGCTATCTTATTACTACCACTACTTTATAGTGGTGGACCTAGGAGGGTCCATCACTTGACTCCAAGTCTACTCTTGTCCCTCTTTTTTCCCAGGAAATTCTGAATGTATCCTCAGCACTGTTGTTTTTGTCTTAATGGGATTCTTCATGGAACCATCACAGGATCACCCTAATTTCATCTAAAGCGATTGTAACAGCATCAGTATGAAGTATTCATGTTATTATCAGCTTACATTTATTGAGCACCTGCTATGTGCCATGTATTTCACATTTCTTATTATCTCAACCCCCTTCTGGTAAAAGATATACTATAGAAATAACAATTAACAACTAATCATTCTAGTCCTTATGACACATCTGCTGAGTTAGGTATTCTTATCTCCCAACATCAGATTATCAAAGGCAGGACTCACACCAGGCCCCCCTAACACCCCCAACCCATGTTCTTTCCACTGTACATACTTACATTCTTTGCCATAACCCAGTGTCCTTGTTCACAACACTGCAGTTCAAGATTGTCTAAATAGTTAAATGATGGCTTCTTATCAGGTCTTTCCTATTCTAAAATAATCCTGTGACTTAAACTGTGAGAGATGAAATCAACATTGAAGCCCTCAGACTCCAACCTTTTTTGGAGTCACCAGAACTATTTCTCAGATTTCTTTGCTTTAGATTTTCTTCCCCCCTGGATTGGTTGTTGGTTGTTGAGTTTGACATGTCTTGGGACACCATCCAGTGCATCTCAAAAAATTACTGTAAAAAGACAGCACACATTCTGATTGTCACGTGAGGGCTTGAAATGGAAGTGAGATAGAAAGAAATAATGCAAGGAACCTGCAAGAGAATAGGTAGAACAAATTGGCTGTGTCAACTATAATTGGCTGGGGGAGGGCGAGTGATTTTGCCTCTCCTCTCAGCGGAGATTTGGTAAAGTCTGGAGACACTTTTGGTTGTTACACATTGAGGAGTGGGCACTGCTACTGGCAACTAGTAGGAAGGGGCTGGGGATACTGCCAAACGTTGTAAAATGCACAGAACAATTCTAACCTCCCTCTCTGGACAAAGAATTTTCATGCTCAAAATGCCAACAGTGCAGAGGTTGAAGAAACCCTGCTGTAAAGAAAGAAGGGAAAAGGGAGACAAAGGTGACTTGGCGATTCTGAGTCTCTGTGACTACAGATATGAAGATGTCATCGAGAGGAATTAGAAGCCCAGAAGTTTTGCTGAATTATTGGATAAGGGGATGAATCATTTCAACCAACTTGAGCTTGAGGTTCATGTGAGAGACACAGGTGGCGGAACCAGTAGGCAGAAACGTTGTTAAACTGAAGTGAGTGGGAGAGGAAATGTGGAAATAGAAGTAATTCACCTTGGAGTGATGGTTCAGACCGCAAAAGTAGTTGAAATGTTCAAAGACATGTGGGAAAAGAAGAGTAAAGACATTTTACTGGTACTTTAGAAACATAAATCCTTCACATAAATAGTGAATTTTTAAGTGATATACAGTAAGGATTATTCCTGCTCTGCCCATCTGTTTCAACATGAGGAATCAAACTTTGAATACCAACCTTTCTAAAATAAAGGTTCCTGGAGAGATTTAATTTTACTTACAACAGTTTGCTTTTTTTTAAACCTTAACACCACTCTTTTCTATTTGAAATAGAGGTTATCAAATTTAGTATTTATTTTTGCTTAGGGTTTACAAGTTAAGATTATAACGTGTCAGTGGTGAGAGGGATTGAAGTTATTTTTGCTGTAACACAAGATCAGAAAAAAGGATGTCCGTAAAGAGAGGTGTAGTCAGGACTTTTCAGTGTGCCTGCTTTCTGGCTAGTTTTCAAAACGCTTAATAGTTTCAGCTTATAATTGCTAAACATGGAAACATTGAGACACCACACCCTTGTGTTAACTTATAATGAATAGTGGCTTCAGCACAAACATATTTTTGTCAAGGCACCTGGAGACAACCAGCCACACCTGTCATGTTATTAATCAGCCACCATCTCTGGCTGCCTAGTCTTCCTTCGGAGAAGTTGTTGGGGAGCAGGGTCCTAAGCAACCTGCAGCTGACTTATTTTAATGAGCAGGCTAAGGATCACTCTATTGCGTCCCTTCCTCCCTCCAAAGCAAGACCCATAATCATATTAAGAAGTTCTTATTTATGCATTCTTCATTTATCTGACCCTAGAAAACTCCTAGGTTGTTTGGAAATGTTGCTAATGAAGAATCAAATGTTGGCAGCTGGGATACCCAGGGATTCTGCAGAAGGATGTGTTGGCAATAAATGGGCCCTGCGAGGCCTTCAGGTGCAATGAGATTTGGAGTTTCCCAGATTGGAGGAACCAGTTTGGTTCTTCTTAGCTCCCTTATAAAAAATTTTTGACTTTATTGCTTGTGCCTTGTGAGTATTCATGGCTTCATCTGCTCTGTCCTTTGAATAATATTTACAGTTTTGCTATCTGTGGCCTTAAAAATAATCTTCACCTTATTATTCAAAGAAATGTCTCATCATGCTGAATAACGCATGACCCACACATGCTAAGAATAAACTGAATGGTGCCATGGAATCTTCTACCCACGTAACTGGAAATGCATGGCATGAAAAACTGGAACCCAGCTGCAATGCTGTCTGCAGAGATGGCTCTTCATGTAGGTGGAGGAAGCCACCTACTCATCATTCATTAGAGGGGTCTGGAAATACCTGTGTGGAAATTTCTCCCTCAGGCCTGCCATTATATCTGAAATTCTCACCATTAGAGTGAATTCTTTGTCTAAGAGATCATTTCAGTAAGAGCACCTGTAAAATGCATAGAAATATCCTGCGAGGGTAGGAACACTGAATTCAGTTGAAGCCTATTTTTAGTTTAACATAGATAGGCTTTTCTTATTTTCTAATTTTGCCACTTTTTTTTAGAACGTAGAGCCTTGACAAAATAGAAGTTAGGACAATAGTTGATCCAGGTAAGAAATCAGCAATGTTTAGGCCTAATGGGCATTGGTAAGGGAGCCCATTGTAGTGGTGGGAGTGGGTAAAAGTGGAAAAAGTTGCCTTTGGAGCAGGAGAGCTGTCTCTTTGGGACACCGTCTTTAGAGACCTGTCCCTGGAGACACTACTATGGGTCACTTCTAATAATAACGACATAAATAATGAATCAATAACAATAGTTCCAAATATTCTTCACTGGGTTCTGGGACCTCAACAACAGTCTTCACATTCGTTATGTCATTTAATTCTCACAACAACTGCAGATAAATAAACAGGCTCAGAAAGGGTAAAACCTACCCAGGTGTAAAGTTAATAAGTGGGGGATTTGGGACTTGAAATGAGGTGGCCTGATTCCAAACTCATGATATTAACCACTCTTCATTTAGCCTCTTTACTATCTTTTCCCCTTGATTTCCCCCCTCTTGTCACCTCTTCAAATCTATGCTGCAGCCATATGCCATTCTCCTTGTCTAGAATGTCTTAACTCTCTTTTATACCTGTTGGGAGTCTTTTCTTTTTAAGGATCAGGTGAAATGGTGAAATACCTTCTAAAATTTTTTTTTAATGTATGAAAAAGTTATTTTACTGTATTCGTATTACAAATAACTAGGGAGGTATAGCTCTATTCCCTGCCAGATTGTGAGACAGTTGAGGCAGGGATGCTTTGTAATGTTGGTAGCACAGAGTCTAACTTTGTCATTGAACACAGGAGACAATCAATAGACATTTATTGAATAAGTAAATTTGGTCATAGGTGTCCTATAAAATCGAGGAGTAAGCAATCTTCATCCTAAAGTTACCGACAAAAGATTAAGTTATGTCTATTGGAATCAGTTTTAGAGGGCAGGAAGTAACATAGTACTTTTAGAAATAATTTTTTTTTTTATTAACTAAAATTTTCATTACTTGTCCAGACAATTTTTATCAAGGTCACTAATCTTCTTGTGATTGGATAACTGAATCATTTTACTGTATGTCCTCAAGTGACATAAGGATGGAAAAAACTTTGTATACATATATATATATATATGTATTTATATATAAATATACATTTGTTTTTATACATATATATGATATATTTTTTATAAATGTATCATTTTTTTTGTTTATATCTTTGAGGGCCTGTAATTGTGAAACTTCTGCCAAAGGGGAACATGCCATAATGCAAGCACCATATGAATGAGAAAAACAAAATACTTGCCAATTTATTTTTCAAGATATGTATGAATAAATGATATAAATGGATGTGAGAAGATGACATGTATCCTACAGGTAGAAAAACCTTATGGATAACTTTAAGAGAGGTGCTGTAAGTGTGGGAAACATATCACATATGTCCCTGGAGACAATGTGAAACATCAGAGAAACACGTGGTCACTTTTTGTGGTTCTGGAAACCCAGAGATGTGTGTGCATTTCTCCATTTTTAAGTTGTGTGTGTTTGTGTGTGTGTGTGTGTGTGTGTACATACTTCAGTTATCCCAAGCTCCTTAAAAAGTTTATACAAGATGACTATGTCCCTCCACCTATTTCTACATTTTTAAACAAGAAATTATGCTGTTTTAAATTTCTCAAAATTAAATATAAATTGGAAATGTAAAATACTTCAGATATGGTGAAAAATTTACTGGGGGGGTGGGGAAGGGGTCATCTTGTCCTTGAAAATTTCCCCTTCCTTTTAGCCTGGGAGTGCGTTTTAGTAACTTTGTTAAACCAAGTCAGTCAGACTGTGAGTGTGTGTGTGTGTATGTGTAAGTGTATCTCACTTTGCCCTTTCTTACTTAAGAATCAAAAGCAGTTGGTATCTCCATGGAAGGCTTGGGATCTGAGCACCGACATTCTGCATTCCTATAGACTATCTTCTGGTTTTAGATGGAACATCACCCATCCACCACTCACTCACCCCACGCACACAAAATTGAGAACCAACTACTTGTCATGCATATTGCCAGGCTGTGGGTGCAGATGAGAATGTGCCCTAGACTTGGTCTTGGAGACTTCATAGTCTGGTGGGATAGGCATATTGTAAATGAAAAAAAAATCACAAACAAATATTCCAAGAAGTATTCTGTTTGCATATCTGGTGCTATTTTAACCTTAGATTCTAGGTGAAGGGTTTACCTGAAGCATTTGCCCAAGAAGAACCACTTAGTACTGATCACTGTGTATCGTACGATTCTTGGTTGAGTGTGTGAGGACTCTTTATGTGTTAAAAGCAGGTAGCACCAGCCATGGGGCTTTATGGCTCATACCTCAGTTTTGGCCACTCTTCATGAATCAATCAAGAGTCATGCCATGGGGGTCTCTTGTCCCAAGTGACATCTGTGTCAGTTGAAGAGCCTTTTTTTCTGATGAGATATTAGATTGGAAGTAGCACCAGGTAGTGTTAGAAGTGCTTAGAAACCATTTCACATGGTATCTAAAGATAAAGCATTTAGAAGTCCTAGTTTTGCATCACTGTATGCACAGAGGGGAGATAAGTTGCTTTGTCCCTTTCATTCCATTTATCTGCTCTAATTTATAGGGCATTATTGCTTAATGATTATGCAGACAGCCTTGAAGCTAGGTGTTCCATGTTCAGCACTTAGCTCCATCACTTACTAGCTGTGTGACTTCAGGCAAGTTATTAAACCAATGTCCATTTCCTTAGCTGTAAATATAAAATAACAACACCTGATAATAAGATTATTGGGTGGATTTAATTAATTAACACATGCAAAGCAATTAGAACAGTGCCTGGCACACAGGCAGTGCCATTATTACATTACCAGGTTTTTATGGCATTTACTTCTGCTGGGGCCCAAAAAGGCATCAGATTCCTTCTTAATATAGCACTCCAGACAACCCCTATCACCAGATTGGAGCAGCATGTGAGGTGAAATTAATTTGTCATCTTTATTCTATCAATATATAGTCATAAAATATCTTTGTTTCTACTGTCATGAGAGAAGTCCTTTGAAAACCAGCTTTAAGAAGCCTTGTAGGACGTTGCTCTCTTAATCTTTCAACTGATCCTTTTTTTGAAAGGCACCTCATAACTCAAAGGTATTGTCCCCCACAGAAGTATGTGCATTTTAACAAACTTACTAAAAATATAAATGTCTTCAGAATCCTTAGGTATAACTTTCTGATGGTGAATTTCCAGGCATCGTGTTATGTAGTGAGAGAGCTTGGATCTCCCATGATGAGCTGAAATGCTCAGGGGACCTGAAGTGAACCCAGTTTAGTTGCATCCCCTGTCTATCTGCAGGAGCAAATCTTCTCTCCAGAAAAGTTTCCCCAATTCTCAGTTAAGGACTATAGGACTCCTGCAATTAAGATCAAGCAGTAATCTCACAAAGATCCTTAAATGTATGAGGAACTAGCCACTCTGACTTAGAGTTCTAGGACCAACAGATGATAGAGTTAGAACCTTGAGATATTTGCACTTTTCAGATATAGAATATACATATAGAATATTATATAAAATGTTACATGTGGCAACTCTACCTGTAATGATTAAAGATGTAAAGTGTACAAAAAGTTTACCAATTAAAAAATGTATTAGGAAAGAACAAGTAAAAATGAAAAAGGAAAAATTCTAAATATGAAAAACATTGTTGAGATGATGATGAAATGAAACTCAAAAGATTGTTAGGTAGCATATTAGAACCAAGGCTAGAAAGTAAAGGTCTAACACAGAGAATGGAAGAGGGGTACTATTTAAAGAGATAATGGGGCTTCCTTGGTAGCGCAGTGGTTAAGAATCTGCCTGCCAATGCAGGGGACACGGGTTCAAGCCCTGGTCTGGGAAGATCCCACATGCCGCAGAGCAACTAAACCCAAGTGCCACAACTACTGAGCCGGAGCTCTAGAGCCCACGCGCCACAACTACTGAAGCCCGTGCACCTAGAGCCCATGCTCTGCAACAAGAGAAGCCACCACAATGAGAAGCCAGCACACTGCAACGAAGAGTAGCCCCCGCTCACCGCAACTAGAGAAAGCCCTCGTGCAGCAACAAAGACCCAACACAGCCAAAAATAGATAAGTAAAATAAGTAAATTAAAAAAAAAAAAAAAGAAAGAAATGGAAAGTTAAAAAAAAGAGATAGTGAATGTGAATTTTCCAGAACTGATGATAAACCATGAATCCTAGGGTTTTGGAATCACCATGTACCCTAAGCAGGATAAATAAAAAGAAATTCATGATTTGACACATTGGGAAATTGCAGAACATCAAAGCCAAAAAAGATTTTTAAATCAACCAGAGAGAAAGAACAGTTAAACTGAAGTGGTAATGACATTGTTTTACATTTTTGCAACTTTCTTTAATATCTGGCTTAATAGTAGACAGTTGGAGTCTCATATCTTTCATTCATTCATTCATTCATTAATTCATTTATTTATTTATTTATGTTTGGTTGCATTGGGTCTTCGTTGCTGCCTGCGGGCTTTCTCTAGTTGCAGCGAGCGGGGGTTACTCTTTGTTGTGGTGCGCAGGTTTCTCATTGCGGTGGCTTCTCTTGTTGCAGAGCATGGGCTCTAGGTGTGCAGGCTTCAGTAGTTGTGGCACGTGGGCTCAGTAGTTGTGGCTCACGGGCTCCAGAGCACAGGCTCAGTAGTTGTGGTACACAGGCTTAGTTGCTCTGCGGCATGTGGGATCTTCCCAGAGCAGGGCTCGAACCCATGTCCCCTGCATTGGCAGGTGGATTCTCAACCACTGTTCCACTAGGGAAGTCCCGTCATATCTTCTTCTCACTCAGTCTCTTTTGATATTCTATGCCATGGAGCTTCTGGAAGACTCCACTAAGAGAGTGAGACTAAAAAAGGCAAAAATTTCTAGTGTTCTTATGAAAATAATTTTGAGCTCACAGATCCCTTGGTACGGTCTGGGCCAGACATAGAGGTCTCCATCCCACACTTTTTTGAGAGCTGCTATATCTAAAATATGTCCCCAGAGATTGGTTCAAGATGGCAGAGTAGAAGGACGTGCACTTACTCCCTCTTGTGAGAGCACCAGAGTCACAACTAACTGCTGAACAATCATCAACAGCAAGACACTGGAACTCACCAAAAAAGATACCCCAAATCCAAAGACAAAGGAGAAGCCACAGTGAGCCGGTAGGAGGGGCGCAATCACAATAAAATCAAATCCCATAACCACTGGGTGGGTGACTCACAAACTGGAGAAAAATTATACCACAGAAGTCCACCCACTGGAGTGAAGGTTCTGAGCTCCATGTCAGTCTTCCCAAGCTGGGGGTCTGGCAACAGGAGGAGGAATTCCCAGAGAATCAGACCTTGAAGGTTAGCAGGATTTGATTGCAGGACTTCGACAGGATTGAGGGAAACAGAGACTCCACTCTTGGAGGTCACACACAAAGTAGTGTGTACATCAGGACCTGGGGGAAGGAGCAGTGACCTCATAGGACACTGAACCAGACCAACCTGCTAGTGTTAGAGGGTCTCCTGCAGAGGCAGGGGGGAGGCTGTGGCTCACCATGGGGGCAAAGACACTGGCAGCAGAAGTTCTGGGAAGTACTCCTTGGCGTGAGCCCTCCCAGAGTCCGACATTAGCCCCAGCAAAGGGCCTGTAGGCTCCAGTGCTGGGTTGCCTCAGGCCAAACAACCAACAGGGAGGGAAGTCAGCCCCACCCATCAGCACACAAGCGGATTAAAGTTTTACTGAGCTCTGCCCACCAGAGCAACACCGAGCTCTACCCACCACCAGTCCCTTCCATCAGGAAGCTTGCACAAGCCTCTTAGGTAGCCTCATTCACCAGAGGGCAGACAGCAGAAGCAAGAAGAACTACAGTCCTGCAGCCTGTGGAATGAAAACCACATTCACAGAAAGACAAAATGAAAAGGCAGAGGACCATGTACCAGATGAAGGAACAAGATAAAACCCCAGAAAAACAACTAAATGAAGTGGAGATAGTCAATCTTCCAGAAAAAGAATTCAGAATAATGATAGTGAAACCTTGGAAAAAGAATGGAGGCAATGATTGAAAAGATGCAAGAAATGTTTAACAAAGACCTAGAAAAATTAAAGAACAAACACCTAGAAGAATGAAAGAACAAACAAACAGAGATGAACAATACAATAACTGAAATGAAAAATACACTAGAAGGAATCAATAGCAGAATAACTGAGGCAGAAGAATGGATAAGTGACCTGGAAGACAGAATGGTGGAATTCACTGCCACGGAACAGAATAAAGAAAAACTCTCAGAGGAAAACTCTGTGACATAAATCACAGCAAGATCTTTTTTGATCCACCTCCTAGAGTAATGGAAATAAAAACAAAAATAAACAAATGGGACCTAATGAAACTTAAAAGCTTTTGCACAGCAAAGGAAGCTATAAACAAGGTGAAAAGCCAACCCTCAGAATGAGAGAAAATATTTGCAAAGGAATCAACGGACAAAGGATTAATCTCCAAAATATATAAACAGCTCATGCAGCTCAATATTAAAAAAACAAACAACACAATCAAAAAATGGGCAGAAGACCTAAATAGACATTTCTTCAAAGAAGACATACAGATGGCCAAGAGGCACATGAAAAGCTGCTCCACATCACTAATTAGTAGAGAAATGCAAATCAAAACTACAATGAGGTATTACCTCACACTGGTTAGAATGGGCATCATCAGAAAATCTACAAACAACAAATGCTGGAGAGGGTGTGGAGAAAAGAGAACCCTCTTGCACTGCTGGTGGGAATGTAGATTGATACAGCCACTATGGAGAACAGTATGGAGGTTCCTTAAAAAACTAAAAATAGAATTACCATATGACCCAGCAATCCCACTACTGGGCATATACCCAGAGAAAACCATAATTCAAAAAGACACATGCTCTCCAATGTTCATTGCAGCACTATTTACAATAGGCAGGTCACGGAAGCAACCTAAATGCTCATCAACAGACGAATGGATAAAGAAGATGTGGTACATATATACAGTGGAATATTACTCAGCCATAAAAAGGAACGAAATTGGGACATTTGTAGAGATGTGGATGGACCTAGAGACTGTCATACAGAGTGAAATAAGCCAGAAAGAGAAAAACAAATATCGTATATTAATGCATATATGTGGAATCTATAAAAATGGTAGAGATGAACCAGTTTGCAAGGCAGAAATAGAGACACAGATGTAGAGAACAAACGTATGGACATCAAGGGGGGAAAGCAGGGTGGGGGTGGTGGTGTGATGAATTGGGAGATTGGGATTGACATGTATACACTAATATGTATAAAATGGATAACTAATAAGAACCTGCTGTAAAAAATAAATAAATAAATAAAATTAAATTAAAAAAAAAAATGTCCTGCCAGAAGGAACATGATACTAGAGGGAGATATGAGGAAAAAAAGTCATGTTAGTAAGAATAAAGTAATAAAATACATACATTCAAATAAATCTTGCAAGAATATAATTATAACAATGATGTTTAATTGATGGAGTATATATGAGCCTGGATTTCATGAGGAGCAGGTAGTAACAATAATAATGGTAATAATAATAGATGCTATTTATTGAATACTACAGTGTGTCAAGTACTATGCTAACCATTATCATTTAATTATTGCTAAACTTGTAACATAACTACTCTTAGCATCATTTTTTTTTAATTAGTTAATTAATTATTTTTGGCTATGTTGGGTCTTCGTTGCTGCGCGGGCTTTCTCTAGTTGTGGCGAGCAGGGCCTACTCTTCTTTGCGGTGCGTGGGCTTCTCATTGCAGTGGCTTCTCTTGTTGTGGAGCGTGGGCTCTAGGTGCACGGGCTTCAGAAGTTGTGGCACGTGGCCTCAGTAGTTGTGGCTCACAGGCTCTAGAGCGCAGGCTCTGTAGTTGTGACGCACGGGCTTAGTTGCTCCGTGGCATGTGGGATCTTCCCGGACTAGGGCTCAAACCCATGTCCCCTGCATCGGCAGGCGGATTCTTAACCACTGTGCCACCAGGGAAGTCCCCATTCTTTTTTGTAGTTAAGAAAATTGAGGTGCACAAAAGTAAAGTACCATTGTCTAAAGTAACAAAGTTAGGGAATGATGGAGCTATGATTCTAAACCTTGCAGTCTGACACCAGAGACTGCAGTGGAATAAAATGTTGTCTAAAATTAGAAAATAAAAATGTAGGGGTCGAGGGTAACTTTCCTAAGGGGATAAATACACTAATATCTAATGGGTCCGTAGTATATGCTTAGCTCAAGACTTGATAGAATTTTATTTTATTTTTTGCCATATATATATTCTTTTTTAAAGTAATCTTTTCCATTATGGTTTATCCCAGGAGATTGGATATAGTTCCCTGTAATATACAGTAGTAGCACCTTGTTATTTATCCATTCTAAATGTAATAGTTTGCATCTACTAACCCCAAACTCCCAGTCCCTCCCTCTCCCTGCCCCCTTGGCAACCACAAGTCTATTTTCTATGTCTGTGTGTCTGTTTCTGTTTTGTAGATAGGTTCATTTGTGCTGTATTTTAGATTCCACATAAAACTGATATCATATTGTATTTGTCTTTCTCATTCTGACTTACTTCACTTAGTATGATAATCTCTGGTTGCATCCATGTTGCTGCAAATGGCATTATTTTGCTCTTTCTACGGCTGAGTAGTATTCCATTGTATATATGTACTAAATCTTCTTTATCTATTCATCTGTCAATGGACATTTAGTTTGTTTCCACGTTTTGGCTATTGTGAATAGTGCTGCTATAAACACAGGGGTGCATGTATCTTTTTGAATTATAGTTTTGTCCGGGTATATGCCCCAGAGTGGGACTGCTGGATCATATGGTGATGACAGAGAGAATTTTAAAAGGCTCCATTCTTATGGTATTTACAGTCTTGTGGGAATAAAAAGTCTTAGGCACATGAGAAATGTATATATTATAGAGCAAAATTATGCTTCAGAGATTTAGGAATTTCTAGGCAATGACATTTTGGAACAAGCTGTTTGGGGACAACCCATGGAGCAAAAGGATTTGGGCTCATCTTGGAAGAAGAGTGGATTTTGAATTAACAGAGAGGTAGTAGAAGGGTGTTTCAGTGGACATTTGAGCAATAAGAAAAAGGATTATCATGACCTATAAAGGGGGCCATAATGAAACTTATTTGATTTATCAATGTATGTAGGGGAAGTGTGAGTCAGGCAGCACCTAAATTTGGATGAGACTATGGAAGTCCTTGAATATAAATACGAGATGAGCCTCAAAATTGAGAGAGAGAAACCAGAACTTGTGCAAAATCCAGTGCTGTACAAATGGTGAATCATCTAAAGAAATAATCATCAGACAATACAAAGCAGTTTAATGTTGTAGACACATTTGAAAGGTGATAAGCCTGTCATGTATGATATATGAAATGACAGATGTTACAGATGTTTTCAAACTTCATGTTGGTTGTATCCTGTGAACCCCATAGCCTTCATCTTCAGGCAGATAACCAGACAGTTATAATGATCTCCTGCCTGTATTGTCTTCTGCAATGTTTTTTTTTTCTCTTCTTTTTATCAATTCTCTTTATATTCATCTGGTCACCAAATTTTCATGTGTGTCTTTGAGTTGTTTTATGTTGCTGAAAAATGCTTGATGTTGCTGTACGCAGGAAATAAATCCAGTGTGGTGAGGGAACAAACACTCTCAAGACCTGGAATAACAAGACCTTTATTTTTTTGGCTGCTCTATTGATTACACATGACCTGAATCAGCTCTTTATTCCTCAGTCTTTTCATCTCTGACCTGAGGAGAGCAGCCACATTACTGCTAGATAATGTTAAAAAAGCAGTGACTCTTTCTGATAAAGGAGGATTGTTAGAAATCATTGACTAAAATCTTAAAACTTTCCATTGCCATTTTAATTTAAGCAACACTGTGCCATAAGTTGTATTTTAATTACTCGCTAGGTTTCTAAATGTAGACAGTAATTTGATAAAATATCTGTAATGTAGGCAAGCTAGTATAGCTAAATACTCTTGCCATTTGCTTATACATATTGTATGTATACGTGTGTACCATATGCACACATATGGTGACTCGCTATGTGGCTGTAAAACTTGGATCTGTATTTGTAGCAGTTCCATTTGTGGAGGTTCAGAACAGTGTTTATAGGAGTAAGAAAGAGAAGAGCAGGAATGGCTTTGGCAAGAATCAAAATCTGCAAATTTTCTTCCTCAACCATCCTAATCACATGCCTTCTACCCCTGACTCTGCTAATAGTTATAGTTAACATGGATATGGTGCTTTGAGTTTATGAAACACTGTTGCATAATTTCCACTGGGATCGTGGGGCAGCTCACTGTGGGAACAAGGCCAGGGTAACAACAGCATGTGAGTAATGGTCAGGGGAGGTATGAGTTGAGTCTGTGAGCTGAACGGCATGTAGATCATAGGGCAAGTATTTGGTGATAAGGAGTTTGGCCTTTATCGTACATGCAAAGGGAAACCTCTGAAAGGTTTTAAATGAGAGAGTGACATGAATTCATTTACATTTTTAAAAGTTTCCTAGGCTGCCACATGGAAATGGATTCTAGGAGGATAGGGTGAATGCACAAAGACCGGTCAGAAAGTTACTAAAGTTGCTTGGCTGATAGGTGGTGGTGGCCTGGGGTGGATTCACCTTGAAGCTAATGAAGCTTAAGCTTCAGCGTCCCTTGCTCACAGTAGCCTCCTTTTCAGCTGGGAAAGAGCCTGTGCAAATGCATTCGTGATATCATATGTCTTTGTGATATTTGCAAAAATAAGATATTTTAGCTGTTAACTGTTACGACAGCTGTTTCTTTCCACTCCGACCTTCCTTCTACCATATTTCCACTTGGATGGAGTGATATATTGGACTGGCTTTGGGCATTTTTAGGATCTATTGGGGGAAGCTGATGTGGGTGTACGTCATTTAAACTACAATTTGCAATGGTTCCATTACACAAATGAAGCATACTACTTTCAAAATCTTTACACTTATTGGAGAACTAAAGAAATACAGATTAAAAACTAATGAGATAGGAGACAAAAGTGATAAAGGTTAACAATAAATTCACTAGAAATTTTTCTGACATCCAGAAGTGAATTGTATAACCCTCACATTTTCAAATTTCATGAATTCATTAAGAAGAAAAGACAAATTTTGAGTAGAATTGAGTTTGTTGATTGTTTGATAACCCAATTAATGAAGAGGAATGAGTCATATGAACATATTAGTAAAAGATTTAAACTTCTTGCTGTTTTGACAACGTCAAGATAACATAAAACTCATACTACACCATTCTCAATTAGAGCATCAACAACAAACTGCTTAGTGAGTTTTGCTGATTCAAAGAGTGTTGAAGATTAGTCACTACATATAAAAACTTGAAATGCTCTGAAATCTTATAGCTCACCTACAGAAGAAAGTAGAAAGTAGTCTTTCCAAGTTTGACAAAAGTCTTAAACATTTACGTAGCACTACAATAAAGTGTAGTGATGTTGAAATAAAAGTTTTAAGCTGTCAGTAACAATCCTCAACTTGATGGAAGAAAGATTGAATTATCTATTGTCTTTATCAAAAAGTAGTTTACAAAACTGTTGTCATATGAAGAGGTGATCAAAGAGCATGCAGCTAAAAACATGTAGGAAAATTGTAGAGGTGCGTGAACATATTAATTAGTAAAAATAATATGTCATTTTCTGGGTTTTTATAAAGTTTGTAGTATTTTTCAGCATTAAAATTTTTTCATATGAAATTTATTTGCTCATTCTAAATATATGTTTGTTTTCCCCCTAATTTTGTATTAAAAGCTCTGTATGCCTTTTCTTTAAATATGGCTTGCCAAATTGGATAAGCCTCGAGCCCCATAAAACCTGAGTTTGTCTCTTTGACTTAGATGGTGGCTGTGAAGATGGAGAAAAGTGGAGATATTTAGGTTTTGGAGGCAGAATGAATGCTTATAAGATTGTCTTATTGAGGGGTGAATGAGTTAAAACTGAGAAATAAGGTAACTCCTCTAAACAACTTGGATCTGGCTAACTAGGGTTTGAATCTAGGTGTTAGGCTCAAATGCTTGTGTTCATTATCATATTTGAATCTTCAATTTCCTTAGGTGGGTTTTGAGGATTCAATTAGATGATACTAACAAAATGCTTCCCGTGGTATCTGGCATATTGTTGGATGTGCTTATGTGTTGCTATTATTAAGATGATATAAGGTTTATTTTTTAGACATGCATTTTTTAAAATTAGGAGGCATTTGCTTTTCTGTCCACTTGCCAATGTCTCTGAATGAGTCAGCGCATTTTGCCTGTAGGTTTCTGATTTTTTCAGGGGATAAGGGAATCCTTCTTCATTGCTCCCTACTGGTCACTTGTCAGCCAGCCAGCACCCAGTGCTAGGAGTGGACACTCACAGACAGCGGAGTCCTTTGTCTGACTGGTCTATGGAACATCAGTGGCTAAGTGCTTGGGGAAACCTGGGCGTGAGACAGAAACTGTACATGCTTCAGTGGGGGGTGTTGGTGGAACCTTCAAATTTTTCAGAGGTGGGAGAAGAGAATCACACGTTTCCTAAAGATGCAAGAACAGAGTAAACCCTTAGGACTCCAGAGTGATTCTGATCTATCTAGTTTAGATTAATTTAGGCAGATGTAAGCTGACAAATGAGGTGGGATGGGTCTAGTTTTCAAAGATTCTACACAGCAGGAGCATTCTTGAAAAGATTTTTTATTGAAACTTGTTTCAATGCCTGACAGCTCTTTTAAGATCCCTCTGGACTTCTCAATTACTTCTGTAAAACTTATCTTGTCACAGTTAACTGGGAATAATGACTTTTATCTCTTTGGGAACTAAGATTGCATTAATGTTTTTATTTTCTAAGTGTTAATCATAATTAGTTCCTGCTTTATCCTAGCCCCCCCTTTATAAAGAAATTTTTATTTCTAATTCTGAGATGAGAGGTTGGAAGGCTTTTGGATATTCAAGTACATGCTTAGATGCATGCACAAGCTGTTTTTTCTGGGGGCAAATAAGAGCTCTAAACATGAGGTGTTTTGTTATGTTCCATTCCATGTCCATGTAGCAAAGACTACAGCTTCTGTTCTCCCAGGCCACCACACCCTTAATTGCTCATAATAAATCCTGTGAGCTCTCAGTAGTTTGCCAGAAGAGATAGCAGTTACTCTTGTTTTGTTCTTTCATTTGCTGGTGTTCTGCTTATTTGGACTTCTGAATTAGCATGTGCCTGATGGAGATTTTAGTTTTAATTTGAATTCTGCACCTTCATTACTCCTTCTCCACCTCCTCCTCAATGAGTGGGACAACTTTTTTTCTTTAGCAGATCCACATTCCACTACCAGAGCTTCAGTTCATCTCTGGGTAGTAGTGTAAACCAACCGTGACTTCTTCTTTCTGGGTCTTCTGAGTGTGGCACTTGAAATTGTATAAGAGATGGGTCAGAGGAAGAGAGAGGAAGACTGAAAGAAAAGAGAGATGATTCAAAACTAAAAAAGGATTCAGTCAGGATTAAGATTTTTTTTGGCAAAATCAAGTTTCTCCTTTTTGTATAATTCTGTTTAAAATATATGATGATGATGCCCTCCAAGTCCATCCATGTTGCTACAAATGGCAAAATTTTGTTCTTTTTTTATGGCTGAGTAGTATTCCATTGTGTGTGTGTGTGTGTGTGTGTGTGTGTGTGTGTGTGTGTGTGTGTGTGTGTGTGTGTACCACATCTTCTTTATCCAGTCATCTGTTGATGGACACTTAGGTTGCTTCCATATCTTGACGATTGTAAATAATGCCGCTATGAACATTGAGGTGCATGTATCTTTTTGAATTACTGGGGTGTTTTGGGGGGTTTTCTTCGGATGTATACCCAAGAGTGGAATTGCTGGGTTATGGTAGTTCTATTTTTAGTTTTTCGGGAAACCTCCATACTGTTTTCTATTTGGAATCTTAAAAAATACAGCAAACTAAAGAGTATAACAAAAAAGAAGCAGACTCACAGATGTAGAGAACAAATGGGGTTACCAGTGGGGTGGGGGAGGGGCAGTACAGGGGTCGGGGGGTGGGAGGCACAAACTATTGGGTATAAAATAGGCTCAAGGATGTATTGTACAACACAGGGAATATAGCCAATATTTTGTAATGACGGTAAGTGGAAAGTAACCTTTAAAAATTATGTAAAAGTAAAATAAAATAAAAATAAATAGAATCAACAACAGATTGGAAAGCAAAAAAATATATGATGAGATCAAATGACATGATTTTATAGCCTTAAGAATTAAATATTTCTCATCCAAATTTTATTGTAAGCAAGCAAGTTATCTTAGGAATTAAATGGTTAACTGCTGTCTTTAGGCTGAAGTACCATTTAGTTTATGAACCAATCTTTGTATGAGCCTTTTATTTTTTGTAAGTGAAAAGAATAATTCTTACTTCAGATTTCTAATGAGATTAGTTTTTTTTCTTCCCATGCCCCCTCTAAAAATGTATACACACACATGCACACATATCTATGTAAACATCATTTATACATGCCTTTACAAATATGCTTATATTTACATGAAATATGTGACTTTTTTCTTTGGTGTGATGTCCGTATTTTGCAGCTACAACTGAATGAAAACCCCAACAGGGTCGGGGAATGATGTCTTTCTTTACACAGAATGAGCAGACCCTCTGCTAGCTCTGCCTGCAGCCTCCATTCTGGTCCATAAGGACATTAGGGAGGTCAGAGGTCTATCTAGATCCCAATGACAAATGGCTTCCCTTTTATTCTGATAGTCTTGGTTCAGGGTGATCACTTTAGGTGAGTGTGGAAGCAACAGTAGGGAATCCTGGAGTCAATTTCTCAAACTTTGCATCACTTCCTCCATAGAAAACAGTGGAAGTTTACTTTCTTACTGCTTCTCATCTGATAAAATGCCTAGTGCGAGATTAGTATTTTAATCTCCTAACCCCAATAGGAAGAGGAAGGAATGGCTTGATTATGGCATAACCTCATCATTTATTTGTGCTTTTGGCTCTGTCTCCCTCTTCCCCCTCCTAGCAACCTCCTCAGGACTAGCTTCTCCTTCCAAACATTTTTGAGTCTGACCTATTTATTGAAGAACATGCCCAGAAATTTGATGCTGTAATTACTCCAAGAATTATCAAACTTGTTTATCCTACACCCTCTTGCAGCAGCTGTTCAAGGTAGAAGCAGTGAGTGGCCTTTGATTAAGCATTAAGCTTTTTTTTGTTTAAATGAACAAATAAATAAATATTTCCTTGCCACATCATCAGTAGCTTGATTTGGTTTCAAAGTAAATGCAGCTACATGACTCCTGTGACTGCTTTTAAACAATTAAGTGCTGTCTCCACCTTAACATTTTATTCATTAGTCACTGTTGAACCTTTGTCCTTACTTGTCAGTATCTGAGAAAATATGCACTTCAGCTCATGATGTCTCCTCATTCTCTCCATCACTGTGATAAGAGTTTCCTTATTCACGGCCAACCTGGCAGAATGGAAACATTGGGATTGGGAAATCTCACTGAAGTTGCTTCCCTGTGACTCCAGTGAAGATGCAAATGGAAAGTGAAAATCTGGATGATTATAAATGATGAGACTTTTTTCAAATATCTGGATATTGACATCTCTTAGATTAGTAGTCCCCCAATTCTCAAATTCATGGTCCAGTAAAAATAAATGAGTAAAAAAATGTGGGTGGCTTCTGTAGGACTGCCTACTTTTACTTTTGTCAGTTAAGAAAAGGAACAAACTCTGCTTACTTTTGGAGCCATTTTATAAATGAGAGGATGTGTATATACCAAAAAGAGGATCATCTCTCAGATGAAAAGAGAGTTCTTTTAAATGTATCCATTCAGCTTTGTAGAAAACACACTGCCTATTTTTCTCATTTCACACCAGACCTGTGAGAACACTGTCTTCTAGCTGAGCCTGTCTGAGACCTGACTTTGGGATGTAGCTCAGCTTTTGTCTGGATGCCTGATATTTTGACAATACAGATCACAGGTGCGTGTCAGTGTAGGAGTTTAGATTATGTGTTTTTCCCTTTTTATCAGCATGTAGGGATGGTTGCTTTCTATCTCAAGAGTTTTGCCTCATGGGTACGGCCTCCTGTAGGTGGCTTTTAGCTTCATGTTGTTTCTCTGGGCAGATAACTCAGCTGTGCCTGTGGGCTTAGTGAAGATTACTCATTGTGAAACAGGAGCAGCTTTACACTTACATGGAGTAGGCAGCGGCTGATGTGGCATGATTTGTGGGATGCTGAGAAAGCTTGGAAATAATTCTTCCACTCAGTTGCTACACAGCCTGAAACCCAAAAACATGTATGTTTATTCTTTTGGACTCCCTGGGGGTCCCTCTTGTCTCCTCTTCTCCGTCTACACTCTCCCCTTAAGACATCTCCATCATTCTGAAGGCTTTAAATACCATAGTTATGCTGACAACCTGTTTTAAAATGTACCCAGTATTTTGTTTTTATTACATATATGGTCAGGCAAATAGATCAGGAGATGATGGCCATTGGAAAATAGTTTGTCACTCATAGTTCCCAGGAGAAGTGGCATGTCATGTTACAGAGGAAGCCCAGGTCAGCAGGAGGCAGAAGGAGCAAGGGAAAGCATGGGCAGTGGGCTTTATTGTGGTTTTCATAGGAAGGACTGGACAAGGCAGGGTAAGTAAGTTGAGCAGGCTTAAGATTGGATAGTTTGAATAATTTAGGTGGGCTCTGGGCTATAGGAGTGGTCCCTAGTTGTCTGGTACCTGACTGTGGGAGATTAGAGCAGAGGATAGGGGTTTGATGCATGAGAGCCTGATAAAGGAGGTAGCTGGGGTTGTGAGCTCAGGATTAGTTGGTTTGCATATGAAAGGCGTGCTCACAGGGGAGACATTTGCTGTCTGTAGGAATTACCTAGCCCTGGGAGGGCAGTCTTTCCCTGGTCACTGAGGCCTCAGATGGCAGCGCGTCAAGAATACAGAAAATAAGAAAACACAGTTAATGTACACAGTCCCCCACATTGGGATCCGCTGCCCAGACCTCCCTTTCGTGCATATTCATCTATCCAGCTGCTACTTGGCGTCATCACTTAGATGCCTTAGGGCATTTCAGAATTAACCTGCCTAAAATGAAGTACCAATCTATCTCTAAACCTGGCCCTCCCAGTCTTCACCATCTCAGTAAATACTACCTCCAGAAATAAAGCTAGAAACTTGGACAGCACCTTTTTTTCCCCTTGATTCCCATGTTCAATCCATCTGCCACTTCTTTCAGTTCTAGCTCTACAATATGTCTTATATTTATACACCTCTCCTCATAGCCACTGCTACCATGCTAGTCTAAATCAATACTTATCTGATCTCAATATGGAGAAGACACAACAGACAACCAAAAAAACCCCACAATTCATTAAAGAACCAAAAAAATCAACAAGTAAATGTAAAAGCTATAAACTATACATATTGTACTCTACTTTTCTATTTTTCCATTTTTCTCAGTCCCCCACCATCACTGTCCTGCAGCATAGGAATAATCTATTATCCAGTCACATGCCAGAGTAAACTTTTAAAAATATTAAGCAGAGCATATCACTCCCTTACTTAAAAGTCTTTGGAGTTGTGAGATTTCAAACATGCTCAGAATGAAGCCTACTTCCTGACCATGGGCTGGAATTCCTGCAGGATATGACGACACTCTAGCTTTCTGACTCCATTTCATGCCATCTTCACCCTCACTCACTATGCTTCACAGCTTTTTTGAGTTTCTAGAATATTCTAAACTCAGTTCCTCAGGAACTCGGCAGTTGCTGGTAACTTCTATGTGAAAGTTTTTTTCTAGATTTTGTGTACATCTGAATTTCTTCTTGTCCCTTAGGTGTGGGCTGAACAATCATCTCTTTAAAGAGGACTTCCCTGTCACCCTCTCTAGTCACAGGCTCCCTCTCCCCCCTCCACACCATATGTAACATCAAGTTATTTATATTATAATATTGCATTGATGGTTGGTTGTCCAGTCACTGTTAGTTCATTGTTTATGGTGTGTTTTCTGCATGACTGTAAACTCCAGGAGGTCTGGCAGTCACCTGCCTTGGGGAGTATTTCCTGGATAAATGAATTATTTAGACAGACCATGTCTTTTCTTATGATTCTTCTTCTTTTCAGCTCTATTGAGATATGATTGACATTTAACATTAAGTTTAAGATATACAACATGATGCTTTGATATAGGTATATACAGTGACGTGATTACCACAATGAGGTTGGTTAACACATCCACCACCTCACATAATTACCATTTTTTATGTGTGTGTGGTGAGAACACGTAAGATTTACTTCTTAGCAACTTTCAAGTATATAATGCAACATTATTAACTGTAGTCATCATGCTGTACATGATCCCCAGAACTCTTTCATCTTATAACTAGAAGTTTGTAACCTTTGACTACCATCTCCCCATGTCCCCCACCCACCAGCCCCTGGCAACCACCATTCTACTCTTTTTCTATGAGTTCATGATTCTTCTTTTAAACATCAAGGCACAACTCTTAAGACGTGAAAGCCTACTAAAAATTAATTTATCAGTCTGTTTTCCTCCTGGTTGTATGAGAATAATACAAACCCAGGGAGTAGGAGGCAGAGAAAAGAATGATAGCTAGATTTATATAAATGATATGAGAAGAAATTGGTGTCAAAAATGGATGATTTGTGTGTTTTAGGTTTTAATTTGTTTTATTTCTTTTAAATTATCTTTTCTTAAGAACTTACTATGTGCCAGTTTCTGATAGTTATTTTTAAAAATTATGTTATTTACTCATCACAATAATCCTATAAATTAGGTATTAATATTCTGATAAGGTTTATGAGGGGAATTTGTAAGTTGGCAATTTTTGTTTGGTTTCCAGTTTTATGTTATTTAAAGACACTTCATAAAAATAAGAGAGAGAGGGTGTGGGCTCTGGAGCCACGCAGGATTGGGTTCTCATTTCTTCTGACACCATCACTCACTAGCTGTGTGACCTTGACCTAACCTCCTTAAAAATTGTTTCCTTCATGTAAATAATGGGAAAAAAATCAGTGCTTACCCACAGAGTTGTGGTGATCACTAATTTAGATTAAATAATGGGTAGAAATGATTGTAACAGTGTCTGGCACATAGAAAATGCTCCAAAAATATTAGCTATAATTATCATCCTCAATTTTGTAACATTTAGGAGCACTGCATAAAAAACAACGTGTTCTGTCCTTGGTTTAAGGGAACAAGATGTCCCAGTTTAGGAACGTCATAAAACTATAGCAGAAATTTCTATACTTATATGTCTTTGAAGCAGCATTTCATACTGTAACGACTTATTTATATTAAAGTAAAATGAATGAAAAAGCTGACAAGGTATCACATAAAGCATATGCAGCATGTGGCTCAGGATGTAATTTCTGAGTATATAATGAATACATTAATAAGACCTAATGGAGCAACCTCATTTGTAATGACATTTAAAGGGAAAGATTCTTCCCAGTTTCTGTTTTTCTCTGAAATTTTAATAATATCATTTTGGTATTAGAGTCGAAAAGTCTTTGAGTTATTCTGTCTCTTCCCTTCAATTGTCCCCACCGCCTGCCACGGTCCAGGTCATACAGAATTGCTCTTCTGTTTCCTAAGTCTTTGTCCAAACTTGTTTTATGGGAACTCAAATGATGAGGCTGCTGCCCCTCCTTTGGGAGCCAGCTCCGAGGCCCAGCAGCTTGCTCAGTCAGCAAGGATTACCCGATACTGTGCCTTCATGTCCTCTTTCATAATGCCACCCTGCTACCTTTAGCTAACACCCTCTGCGTTATCCAAAGTAATTCACTTCTTTCCTTGATGTTCGCACCCTTCAGGTATTAGTGAACTGTTATCACGACCCCCCTTTAATCGTCACTTAGCCAGGTTTTACATATTTAGTTCTTTTCATCTTTCCCCATAAGTCCAATCCCCCTCCCCCAGGCCTGTAGTCATTTTGTTACTCTTCTTTGAAACCTTTCCAGTTTGTCTGCCTCTCTCTGGAACTGAGGCTCCCAAAATGACTGCATCACTACAAATATATTCTCCGCAGAGCTCTCTGGAGTCCCAGAGCTGCTTGGTTGGAGAAATGATAGAGCGTTGAGCCAACCTTAAAATGAGATGGTACGTTTAAAGCATGTGTTGTTGAATTCTGCTTTCTATTTGCTTGTCTACATGACTAATCTCCTTACCTAGATTTCAAGTTCCTTGAGAGAAAAAAACATGCACAATTGACTTTTCTTGGATGGATAAGTGTCTTCAACCTTGGCTGCACATTGGAGTTACCCAATGATCTTTAGAAAGTCCTAAGCCTGGCCCCCA
The DNA here is from genome assembly GCF_965194825.1 of Balaenoptera physalus. Classification (NCBI taxonomy): domain Eukaryota; kingdom Metazoa; phylum Chordata; class Mammalia; order Artiodactyla; family Balaenopteridae; genus Balaenoptera; species Balaenoptera physalus. The sequence continues at coordinate 63,506,144 of NC_138895.1, read as the reverse complement.
CCCCCAGGCACTCTGAGTTAATTGGTATGGGATGTGAGCAGGCCATCAGAATTTTTTAAAACTCCCCAGGCGATTCTAATGTGCGGCAAAGTTTGAGGACCACAGCCCTAAACAACGGGTGCTTAGTAAACATTTGGCAGGTGAATGAAAAAATAAATACTATATTACTTATCTTTTCCTCAACTTATATCTCAAAGTCTCTCCAGGGATAATCATCTCCCAGCTTCCTGCTACTATTATTTATGTGTGCTTTATACTGATACTTCAAACTTTTCCAGGTCACCACTCATTGAATCATTTTTTGGCCAGAATTTCTAGAAGCCTTAAAGGAATTGTATCATGTGTCTGACCTTTCTGTTTTCTGACAGCCTTCTCAGTTTAATAGTGCTCTCATGTATAAGAGTGCTTTCTTCCTCGTTCCATATGCCTGGGAATGAAATAAATAAGAATTTCCCTTCCCCTTTTGTTTCCATTCATGTAGTTCTATAGCACTTGTCAACCCAGTAAAGACCTACTTTATTTAAATGGCTGCCAGCTTTTGCAAATAATTTTTCCTGGCAAATTTTGATTCAAGAGCAGCATGTCTATACACATAAAATTAAGCAATTCATATTAGATAAAATTTCAAGATACAGTTTAGGATATTCATAAATACTATGTCAATCTAATGGTAGATTTAAAAAAATGTAACAGACTTTAATTTTTAGAGCAGTTTTAGGTTTACAAAAAAATTGAACAGAAAGTACAGAGAATTCCCATAGATTTTTATTTTTAATAGATCTTTATTGGAGTATAATTGCTTCACAATACTGTGTTAGTTTCTGTTGCACAACACAGTGAATCAGCCTTATGCATACACATGTCCCCATATCCCTTCCCTTTTGAGCCTCCTTCCCACCCTCCCTATCCCACCCGACTAGGTCATCGCAAAGCACCAAGCTGATCTCCCTGTGCTATGCTGCTGCTTCCTACCAGCCAACGACTTTACATTCAGTAGTGTATATATGTCGATGCTACTCTCACTTCGCCCAGCTTCGCCCTCCCACCCCATGTCCTCAAGTCCATTCTCTATGTCTACCTCTTTATTCCTGCCCTGCAACTAGTTTCATCAGTATCATTTTTTTTTGATTCCATATATATGTGTTAGCATACAGTATTTGTTTTTCTCTTTCTGACTTACTTCACTCTGTATAACAGACTCTAGGTCCATCCACCTCAAAACAAATAACTCAATTTTGTTTCTTTTTATGGCTGAGTAATATTCCATTGTATATATGTGCCACATCTTCTTTATCCATTCATCTGTCAAAGGACATTTAGTTTGGTTCCGTGTCCTGGCTCTTGTAAATAGTGCTGCAATGAACATTGTGGTACATGTCTCTTTTTGAATTATGGTTTTCTCAGGGTATATGCCCAGTAGTGGGGTTGCTGGGTCATATGGTAGTTCTATTTTTAGTTTTTTAAGGGACCTCCATACTGTTTTCCATAGTGGTTGTATCAATTTACATTCCTACCAATGGTGCAGGAGGGTTCCCTTTTCACCACACCCTCTCCAGCATTTATTGTTTCTAGATTTTTTGATAATGGCCATTCTGACCGGTGTGAGGTGTACCTCACTGTAGTTTTGATTTGCATTTTTCTAATAATTAGTGATGTTGAGCATCTTTTCACGTCACTCTTGGCCATCTGTATGTCTTCTTTGGTGAAATGTCTGTTTAGGTCTTCTGCCCATTTTTTAACTGGATTATTTGTTTTTTTTTGATATTGAGCTCCATGAGCTGTTTGTATATTTTAGAGATTAATCCTTTGTTGTTTCATTTGCAAATATTTTCTCCCATTCTAAGGGTTGTCTTTTTGTCTTGTTTATGGTTTCCTTTGCTGTGCAAAAGCTTTTAAGTCCCATTTGTTTATTTTTGTTTTTAATTCCATTACTCTAGGAGGTAGGTCAAAAAAGATCTTGCTGTGGCTTATGTCAAAGAGTGTTTTTCCTAGATTTTCCTCTAAGAGTTTTATAATGTCCGGTCTTACATTTAAGTCTTTAATCCATTTGGAGTTTATTTTTGTGTATGGTGTTAGGGAGTGTTCTAATTTCATTCTTTTACATGTAGCTGTCCAGTTTTCCCAGCACCACTTATTGAAGAGGCTGTCTTTTCTCCATTGTATGTTCTTGCCTCCTTTGTCATAAATTAGGTGCCCATGTGTGCATGGGTTTATCTCTGGGCTTTCTATCCTGTACCATTGATCTGTATTTCTGTTTTTGTGCCAGTACCATACTGTCTTGATTACTGTAGCTTTGTGGTATAGTTTGAAGTCAGGGAGCCTCATTCGTCCAACTCTGTTTTTCTTTCTCAAGATTGCTTTGGCTATTTGGGGTCTTTCATGTTTCTATATGAATTGTAAAATTTTTTTTTCTAATTCTGTGAAGAATGCCATTGCTAGTTTGATAGGGATTGCACTGAATCTGTAGATTGCTTTGGGTAATATAGTCATTTTCACAATATTGATTCTTCCAATCCAAGAACATTGTATATTTCTCCATCTGTTTATGTCAGCTTTGATTACTTTCATCAGTGTTTTATAGTTTTCTGAGTACAAGTCTTTCGCCCCCTTAGGGAGGTTTATTCCTAGGTATTTTATTCTTTTTGTTGCAGTGGTAAATGGGAGTGTTTCCTTAATTTCTCTTTCTGATTTTTCATTGTTGGTGTATAGGAATGCCAGAGATTTCTGTGCATTAATTTTGTATCCTGCAACCTTACCAAATTCATTGATTAGTTCTTGTAGTTTTCTGGTGGCGTCTTTAGGGTTTTCTATGTATAGTATCATGTCATCGGCAAACAGTGACAGTTTTACTTCTTCTTTTCCAATTTGTATTCCTTTTATTTCTTTTTCTTCTCTGATTGCTGTGGCTAGGACTTCCAAAACTATGTTGAATAAGAGGGGCGAGAGTGGACATCCTTGTCTTGTTCCTGATCTTACTGGAAATGCTTTCAGTTTTTCACCATTGAGTATGATGCTTGTTATGGGTTTGTCATATATGGCCTTTATCATGTTGAGGTAGGTTCCCTGTATGCCCATTTTCTGGAGAGTTTTTATCATAAATGGGTGTTGAATCTTGTCAAAAGCCTTTTCTGCATCTATTGAGATGATAATATGGTTTTTATTCCTTAATTTTTGTTAATGTGGTGTATCACATTGATTGACTTGCATATATTGAAGAATCCTTTCATCCCTAGGATAAATCCCACTTGATCATGGTGTATGATCCTTTTAATGTGCTGGATTCTGTTTGCTAGGACTTTGTTCAGGAATTTCGCATCTATGTTCATCAGTGATATTGGTCTATAATTTTCTTTTTTTTGTGATATCTTTTTCTGGTTTTGGTATCAGGGTGATGGTGGCTTCGTAGAATGAATTTGGGAGTGTTTCTCCTTCTGCAATTTTTTGGAGGAGTTTAAGAAGGATCGGTGTTAGCTCTTCTCTAAATATTTGATAGAATTCGCCTGTGAAGCCATCTGGTCCTGGGCTTTTGTTTGTTGGGAGATTTTTAATTATGGTTTCAATTTCATTACTTGTGATAGGTCTGTTTATATTTTCTAATTCTTCCTGGTTCAGTCCTGGAAAATTGTACCTTTCCAAGAATTTGTCCATTTCTTCGTGGCTGTCCATTTTATTGGCATATAGTTGTTTGTAGTAGTCTCTTATCCTTTGTATTTCTGCAGTGTCAGTTGTGATTTCTCCTTTTTCATTTCTAATTTTATTGATTTGTGTCCTCTCCCTTTTTTTCTTGATGAGTCTGGCTAAGGGTTTATAAATTTTGTTTATCTTCCCAAAGAACCAGCTTTTAGTTTTATTGATCTTTGATATTGTTTTCTTCATTTCTATTTCATTTATTTCTGCTCTGATCTTTATGATTTCTTTCCTTCTACTGACTTTGGGTTTTCTTTGTTCTTCTTTCTCTGGTTATTTTAAGTGTAGGGTTAGATTGTTTATTTGAGATTTTTCTTGTTTCTTGAGGTGACATTGAATTGCTATAAACTTCCCTCTTAGAACTGCTTTTGCTGCGTCCCATAGGTTTTGGGTCATTGTGTTTTCATTGTCATTTGTTTCTATGTATTTTTTTATTTCTTCTTTGATTTCTTGAGTGATCGCTTAGTTCTTTAGTAGTGCACTGTGTAACCTCCATGTATTTGTGTTTCTTACAGTTTTTTTCCTGTAATTGATTTCCAATCTCATAGTGTTGTGGTCAGAAAAGATGCTTGATACGATTTCAATTTTCTTAAATTTTCCAAGGCTTGATTTGTGACCCAAGATGTGATCTATCCTGGAGAATGTTCCATGTGCACTTGAGAAGAAAGTGTATTCTGCCACTTTTGGGTGGAATGTTCTAGAAATATCATTTAGATCTATCTGGTCTATTGTGTCATTTAAAGCTTGTGTTTCCTTATTTATTTTCTGTTTGGATGATCTTTCTGTTGGTGTAAGTGGGGTGTTAAAGTCCCCTATTATTGTGTTACTGTCGATTTCTCCTTTCATGGTTGTTATCATTTGCCTTATGTATTGAGGTGCTCCTATGTTGGGGGCATAAACATTTGTAATTGTTATATCTTCTTCTTGGATTGATCCTTTGATCATTATGTAGTGTACCTCCTTATCTCTTGTAACAGTCTTTATTTTAAAATCTATTTTATCTGATATGAGTATTGCTACTCCAGGTTTCTTTTGATTTCCATTTGCATGGAATATCTTTTTCCATCCCTTCACTTTTAATCTGTATGTGTCCCTAGGTCTGAAGTGGGTCTCTTGTAGACAGCATATATATGGGTCTTGATTTTGTATCCATTCAGCCAGTCTGTGTCTTTTGTTTGGGGCATTTAATCCATTCACATTTAAGGTTATTATTGATATGTATGTTCCTATTACCATTTTCTTAATTGTTTTGGGTTTGTTTTAGTGGGTCTTTTTCTTCTCTTGTATTTCCTGCTTAGAGAAGTTCCTTTACCATTTGTTGTAAAGCTGGTTTGGTGGTGCTGAATTCTCTTAGCTTTTGCTTGTCTGAAAAGCTTTCGACTTCTCCATTGAATCTGAATGAGATCCTTGCTGGGTAGAGTAATCTTGGTTGTAGGTTTTTCTCTTTCATCACTTTAAGTATATCCTGCCACTCCCTTCTGGCCTGCAGAGTCTGCTGAAAGATCAGCTGATGACCTTATGGGGATTCCTTTGTATGTTATTTTTTGTTTTTCCCTTGCTGCTTTGAATATTTTTTCTTTGAATTTAATTTTTATTAGTTAGATTAACATGTGTCTTGGTGTGTTTTTCCTAGGGTTTGTCCTGTATGGGACTCTGTGCTTCCTGGACTTGGGTGACTATTTCCTTTCCCATGTTAGGGAAGTTTTCGACTATAATCTCTTCAAATATTTTCTCAGACTCTGTTTTTTTCTTCTTCTGGGACCCCTATAATTCAAATATTGGTGCATTTAGTATTGTCCCAGAGGTCTCTGAGATTGTCTTCAATTCTTTTTTCTTTATTCTTCTCCTTGGCAGTTATTTCCACCATTTTGTCTTCCAGCTCACTTATTCGTTCTTCTGCCTCAGTTATTCTGTTATTGATTCCTTCTAGTGTATTTTTCATTTCAGTCATTGTGTTGTTCATCTCTGTTTGTTTGTTCTTTAGTTCTTCTAGATCTTTGTTAAACATTTCTTGTATTTTCTCAATCCGTGCGCCTCCATTCTATTTCCAAGATTTTGGATCATCTCTACTATCATTACTCTGAATTCTTTTTCAGGTAGATTGACGATTTCCTCTTCATTTATTTGGTCTTGTAGGTTTTTACCTTGCCTCTTCATCTGTGATATATTTTTTTGCCATCTTTTTTTTTTTTTCTTTATGAGTGGGGTTGTGTTCCTTCTTACTGATTGTTTGGCCTGAGCCTTTCAGCACTGGAGTTTGTAGGCTATTGGGTAGAGCTGGGTATTGGTGCTGAGATGAGGAACTTCATGAGACCTCACGCCGATGAATATTCCCTGGGGTCTGAGGTTCTCCCTTAGTCCAGTGGTTCGGACTTGAAGCTCCTACCGAGGGGCCCTCCCGCCTGCCTCTCCTGATCTCCTCTGCCTCCCTCCTATGCCCCCAAGGACTCATGTAACCTGGAGGGGGCTTTGGAGGGCAGGGGATCGGCCTGGGAGCTCAGCAGGCTCCCTGTGCCTGAGTGGGGCGGGCATTCTCCCTCCGCTCCTCCTGGATGGCTCCTCCCACCTGCCTCTCCTGATCTCCCCGGCCTCCTCCTATGCCCTCAAGCACCTGTGCAGTCTGGAGGGGGCTTTGGAAGGCAGCGCAGCAGGCTCCCCATGCCCGAGTGGGTGGGGCAATCACCCTCCGCTCCTCTCCCGCTCCTCCCAGAGGACCCCTCCCGCCTGCCTCTCCTCATCTCCCCAGCCTCCCTCTTATGCTTCCAGGTCCCACGTGGCCTGGAGGGGCCTTTGGACAGGGGGTACCGGCCTGGGAGCTCAGCAGGCTCTCCAGCCCAAGTGGGCCAAGCGATCGCCCTCCGCTCCTCTCCTGCTCCTCCTGGAGAGTCCCTCCCGCCTGCCTCTCCTGATATCCCTGGCCTCAGAGGCGCTGATCCTGTCTGGCCTCCACTTCTCCTCCCCTCTCAGTCCCCCTGTGTCCTACAGGTTCACTTTGGGGTTCCTCCCATCTCCTTGGGCATCAGAGTCCCCCACCAGCGGCCAGCAGGCACCCTAGTTGTGGGGAGATGCTAACTCAGCGTCTTCCCACACCGCCATCTTGACTCTCCCCATATATTTTTTTTGTGGGTGTTTTATCTGGGACTGAAGCTCAAAGCATCATACACAGTGAAATGTCTTTTTGGCCTTTGGTGAATGCTTTAAATGGTGAGTATTACATAGTGAATTTTAAAACTAGGTGACAAGAATGTGAAACTGCATTGTGCTGGAGTTTTAATTATAATGATAGAAAGAATGGCACTTTTCTGGCATGGTTTGGGGTTTATTCTTCTTTCATAGACCTTCAAATATTTTTACTTTGAGCACAATCAAAAGGTAGACAGCCAAAATGCAGCTCCCACAACAAGACCACACCAACCCAGCATTCTTATCCAGAGAAGCCTCCCTTTTAGATATGGCCAAGAGGCTGAAAGACATGTCTCTAGAATGTGAGGCAGAGAGAGCGTCACCAAAGGGGCAGCTTGTTGGAACAAGCACTTGACCTTCAGTAACTTGTCTTTCTTTAACACTGTAGAAATTCTTTAGTTGAGCCTTGCTCAAGATGAATAGACCCGCAAGTAGCTCTTATTCATGATGTCTTTGTCTTCTGCATCTTGCTTTTACCAAACACTGACAGCCTGAATAATCAAAGAAAACTTTATGCCTATCAGTTTTCTTAGCCAGTTATGTTTGAGGTTGGAGGTAGTTCTGGGATTTGATTAACCCCAGTAATAAACAGAAAAGAGAGAAGCAAGTCTAAAGAGATTCTCACTCAGCTTCCCAGATAATACCAGAAAAATTATTTTCAGAGGTTAAGTCTCCAAGTAATCGTCCAATTTCCTTTATTTTGTAAAAGAAGAATAATATATGTGAATGACATCTTTATAAAAACCTGTGAAGCCATATACAGTAACTTTCCTGTGGCTAAAATTCAGTTTTCCTACCATTTCCATTAGTCTGTCAGGTATATATCTACATGCTTTTATCAAACCACAAAAGAAGTATCCTGTGTATATCTCTAGACTTAGAATAATTGTTGAATTCTGCTACTGTTATGGTAAAGTATAGACAATGATAAACTTTTCAAAGATATTTGCAAAGGAAAACATCATAGTCATCAGAGTCTCAGTTAGAGGTCTTTAACTAATGTAGCATTTGTTAAGAATCAGAGACTGGCCTAAAATATTTTTCTTCAAAAAACAAGAGCATGTAACACAGCAAAATCTCAGGTTTTGGTAATTTGGATATGATAGTTGTGTGAATAGAAACCCAAGAATTACTGGGAAAGGTCTTTGGGGTTGCATTTATCTAGGAAGTTATTTTCCAGACAAAAGCCAGGGGAATTAATTAAACTGCTTACCAACACATTGTAAATAGAAGTTTATATTCAGTATCTTTTAAAAGGTGGCCCAGGGACTGTCTGCATGGGCTGGGAAGTTCCTACTAAAATGTAAATCCCTGGGCTTAACTCTAAACCCATTGTAGCAGGGTCTATGAGCGTGGGACCAGAAAGCTGCATTTTTAACATGGATCCCTAGCTGATTTTTCTGTGTACTCGTATTTGGTCTATTTGCAGAATATAGAATAGAATGGGTCAGAAGGTGTTGAGCCCTATATGGTCTTCTCATTTTACTTTGCTAATTATACACTGAAACAAAATGTAAGCTAGAACTATAGAGACTAGGTGGTGAATTCTCCCATGCTAACAACTCAGCTTTAAATAACTGCATACAGAAAGACCCCAAATTCTTTGCCTTAATATTTTAGCTCTTGGAATATCATAAATCCCACCCAGTGAAAAAAGCAGCAGAGGAAAATAATCCAGATATAATGTTATCTAATGGAAACATAGAATGAGATTAAGATCAGATGAACATCGTAGTAAAAGTTGCTTAGTAATTGTAGTTTATTTATATATACTTAGGATAGCCGTCCAGTTCTGTCATTTGAGTTCAGTCCTTCTTAGTTAATCTCTCCCACTCTCTTTTTTAAAGGTCTGATTAAAAAGTTTCAAGTATTGTTAAGAAGAGATATTTTAATCAGTTGGACATGATTGATTATTATTTTTTTTTCCAAGTTCCAGTTCCTAGAGTGGTAAGAACAAGAAAGTGACACTCTGCTCCAGTAGAATTTGCCTGAACAAGATCTATTCCTGCCTGAGTGTGTCATACATTACATTTGAAAAACAGTACAAATAATGCAGGCAAAATTACAGGGGGTTATTTATTCTCATTTAAGAGCCTAAAAGGTTCTAAGCAACTCACACGTACCCATTATAAAACTCTGTATATCCATTTCAAACATGCTGCATTGATTAAAACAGTTCTGGAATTTCAGTTTTCAAATTTTTTTTCTAAAACCAAGTTATAGTCTTTTAAACATCCTCTGGTGTGAAAAAATCTTCATAATTTGAGAGTGGCTTTGATTTTGGGGCATAACCTAATAACATGGTCATTCATTTGGGCACGTTTAAAAAAAAACTGATTAATAACTAAGTTGCAACTCTAAAATAATGAAGTCTATTTTCCCTGTGATCCATAAATGGACTCCAAAGACGAGTCTAAAAGTAAAATCCTACTAATCTTTTGAGCATTAACAATACTACTATAATGGGGAAGGAATTTGCTGTGATACAGGTGAAATAATTCTAGTTTTGGAGTGTAAGAACATTTTTAAAGTCACGGCTCTGCAGCTACTGCCTGTGAAACCTTAAGCGACTTGCTTGCTCAAAGTTTCCTTTTCTTCATCTTTAAAATGAAGATTATTATAACTGACCCCACAAGATTACAGTAAGATTTAAATAAGAGGCTATGCGAGAATGTGCTTTATAAAATGAAAACACAGATATATTACCATTGATAAGCATACCTATTTCTGAGCTATTTGTTTTGAAGAATAACTACATTTGGATGAAGAAGTTCTTTTTTTTAAAAAAAAAAGTTTTATATTTTGGTTATCACTACTCAGTTACTTATTAGTAATTATATTTATTTAAACAAATATTATTCTTTAATGCAGACTTTTGAAAATTTCCATTTATCAGGACGTTGGTCTTGCTTAGAAGACATTGGAAAGGAATGAAACTGTATTTTAAAATACAGAATCCTCCCTCTTCCACATTTTTTTTATACAAGTAAATTGGAATCTTTGACATTTCCCTACTCAAGACTTTGAAAAACTGAGGTTTATAATATAAGAATTGATAAGTTATTTAAATGAGAAATATGAGTATTTATGATGAAAACACTGGCCATATTTATCCCTTTATTCTAAATGAAAAGTTAATGACCTTAACTTTTATTATCATTTATTTCTGAAAAATGCCTTCCATGTGTGATAAAGGAAAAGTGACAGTATGAGTAATCATAATCCACAGAAAATCTTTAACACATTTCAGACAATTTTTTCCCCATTACACTTTATTTTTATACATGTGATAAAGCAGAATTAGAACTGACTAATTTAATATGGACCTTTGTCCCCTGTTTCTTTCTCCATAACATTAAAGTTTTCAAATCCAGTGAATGGGAAGACGGAGGCCAAAAGAAATGTTTGTTTCCTCCCCAAGTAAAAGGTTTGCCTAGAATAATTTCGGCAGGCTCTTAATGATATCTGAAAGATTTTGACAGTGTTAAATATAATTCTGAAGGCCTTAGTGCATTCTTTTAATTCTTCACTGTTTCATCTTGACATTAAATGTCTAGTTAGGTCCAAACTGGGTGAGAGGTCAAGTGACACGGTTAATCTCTTAACCCCCTCGATAAGGGCTTTTCAAGAAAGATCCTTTGGCACTATGGCAACAAGTCCTCTACACTTGAATTAGGTTATAACAAAAACACAAAGACAGAGTGGGGGAAGAGAATCAGGCCACAGGTGAGGAAAATGTCAGATGGATAACAGCACAATATTTTTCAAATGCTCATGAGCACTTACTTTCTGAAGATTAATTCTTTATTAAATCTGTTTTTCAGCCTTGGCCATAAAGCATCTCATTTTCCAGAATTCATTTTCCCAGTTTTGCAGTCTCCTGTACTTATTTCACAAGAACCAAAGCAGAGACTACATGTGGAATCTGTGCTTGTATTCCAAGTCAACACAAAGTGTATCCAAAATATTATTGCTTATCTTTAAAGGAAGGAAATAATCATTTTGTACCAGACATTTAAAGAGATAGAATTTTTTCTATACAGTCTAAAACCAAGAATGAGAAAATAGAATTTTCTTGTTTAAGAAATCACTTCAAAAATAAGAAAATGGGCCAAAAAAAAAAAAAAAAAAAAAGAGGCCTGCTATCCTGCTATATTAAACTTTAAGTCTTAAATTCCAAAATACTTTTTGGTTCTCTTCCAAATAGAAATTTGCTACCTATTTTATACTCCTATTAATTTGTGTTTTCTTTTAAAGATGTTTTTAAGAGAAGGAATCATATTTTATTATATATATATATATTTTTCCCCTGATGCCTAGCACAGCGCCTGGCCCAGTAGACACACATTACATACTTGTTCTTTATTTGAACACAACTATGTGTTAAGCTTCGAGAGGGCACGAGGGAAATTTCCTGCCCCCAAAACTCATCTAACATCTTATCAAAGGGCACTTCCTCTACTCTGGGGTAGAGATTATTCCACAGGTCCTTGTCAATCTACATTGTAGCTATCAGTTAAGAATTGTCTTGATAATAGTAGCAAATGAATACTCATTGAGTACTTAGTGTGTTCCACTACTATGCTAAGTTCCTTACCAGTATCATCTTACTAATCCTCATTAACCCAAATATGAAATGCAATTACTATCCCCATTACTCAGAAGGGAAAGTGGGGAAAGTGTAGATTTGAATATCATATTCAAGGCTACTCAGCTAGGCAGTTGCAGGTCCTGGAGTTATCTGTCTCCAAACTTCCTTCCAACTAAGCTTTGGCAGACATAGGATATAAGTGAGAGCCCAGGATGCTAATGAGGTTAAAAAGTGCCCATGATGTTTATCTTCACAGTTCTGTTTTAAGTCACCCCCAAACCTCCCTGCCGACCCCAACTCACCCCCGTGATGAGAACTATTGGGGGAAATAGAGACTCATCCTTGCCTGACATTTTCTTCTCTTACCTCTGGAAGCCCCACCCTGTATCTTCTCTCCTTCCTTGCTTGCCCTGGGCTTCTGCTCTGGGATCTTTGCTCAGCTGCTTCATGAAGGCAGCTCCACAATGACAGTGATGGCAGAGCCTCACGCAGTTAATGCTAGTCTGTGTCGTTGTAGGATTCCAGAATACTTGTATATATCAGACTGGGTGACTTTGATGTCTGTGTAGGTCTAGTAAGTGGACTCTCCCACTGGTTTCTTTCTTTGCTGTAACTCTCCCTGGCATTTTAAAGCACTTTTTACCATAGCTCCGTCCTCTTCTCTCTATAGACACTTCTCTTCCCTCTTTCTACTTAAATTCAAGCTTGACGCCAGCTTCCTCTCTGAACATGTTCCCTATCAAGAACACATAGCTTCTCTCTCCCCCTCTCCCGATGGGCAGTTTAACCGGGCAGGGATGTTCAGGCCTGGGACAGTTTAGATGGTACCTAGCAGGGAGGTGGTAGCACCAGCGTACAGTGCTGGTCTGCATCTCATGGCTAAATTACCCACCGTACAGTAACCGCTTTGTTTAAGGACCAGCAGATATTATCTTCTCTTTCCTAGCAGCCTCCATTTGCCAGGGCTTTCCCCACTATCTCGGAAGTACAAGTCCCCACTAGACTGAACCCTTGGAAGGAACCCAGATTTTCAAACCTAATTTTTAAATGATTCTGTTGGACTGCTGGCCCTGTACATTTAAAACACAGGCCTTTCAAGAAAATAAACTTCATGAATATTCACTTCCCTTTTGCACATTCAGATGCCTCATTGAGCTGCCATGCACTTCACTTTTAGAAAAACAAATGGAAATCGGTTGATGTATTTTGTCAAGTTAGACACATTCTTTTTCTTTTTTTTGGGTTTAACATCTTGTCCTCCAAAGTCTCTAGCTCTCTTTATTTCTTGTTCTCTTTGGCAATCTTCCTGGAATCAGAGGCAATTTTGAAGTGATTCTAAATTTAGGTTTTCATACTCAGCAATTCCAGATACTGTATTTTCACATATATGAGGTAGAACCAAAGTCTTTATAAGTCACCTGTGGAGTGAGCACTATCCCATTTCAAACCTGAGCATCAGGTTCACATCAGTTGTGTCTGTGGTTGGCACAGGGCCCACGGAGGCTCTAATGGGTTTTCTGAATGGTCCCCAGCCTAGCTCCGGGTGGGGCAATCCCTGCCTGGGGACTGAGGTAAGACCCTTGGTGGTCTCACGGTTCTCTGCCTTGGGTTCCGTTACCTGAGTAATTCCTCATGCTCCCACTTTCTCCAGCATTTCTACCTGGAAGGAATAAGGTTAAACAGAGCACCACAAACAGGTTTGAAGGAATCAGGAGATGCTTGGAAGGTGGGCACACGGAAAATTCTCCCTTTCTGTTGATGGTAGGAAGGCGGGTTGGGGGATTTATGCATCACCATGTGGTTGGAAGCCTCAGAACCTTTCCAGCACTCGTTCCCCTGAGGACTGCCTCATGGGGATGCTTTTGTTCACTGCACAGTGTGCCCACTCTACGTTCCCCTCCTTGCCCTACAGTTCCTCTTACCATTCAGTCACCCGTGTGGCAGAAATCCAAGTGCTAAGGGATTGATCTCGGCAAAGATTCCCAAATCCAGTTTTAGGGAATGCTTATGACCGCCAGCACCTCCAACACTTTGGTCTTGTAGTTTGTACTCTTGTCCGTTTTGGTCAACACTCCAGTGGACCTGGGTGATTCCATTTATAACTTTAATCAGATCATGTCTCTGCCCACGTTGGAATTTAAAGCTGTTCCCGTATCCTCAAAGGCCTTCAAGCTTTGATTCCTGGCTTCCTCTGTCATCCATTTCCCCCCACTCTTCTTTTTGCTTACTCAGTTCCAGCCTCTTGGGCCTTCTGGCTGACTCTCAAACCTGCGAGCATACTTCCACCACAGTGCCTTTGCATGTGCAATTAGCTCAGTCTGGAACACTGCCCTCCCATTTCACGCAGGTCTCTACTCAAATGGCATCTTCTCTAAATGGCTTTCCTTGGCCACTGCTTCTAAAATAAGACCCACCTGTCACTCTATATCCTCTTACCCCAGTGGCTTTCACACTCATTTGCTGTCACCCACAGTGAGTAAAACATCTTGTATCATGACCCCATATGACATATACAGAAAACCACAGCAAAAATTTCATAAACAGTACCTATGTCTACTATGGGAGATGCCCTCTAATACCTCCTATTCCATTCCATTCTATTTCATTTCATCCCATTCCATCCTAATTATTTCATTAAAAATCATGCTGGCAACATCCCTTCAAATTGATTTCACCGCCAACTGAATGGTTATAATCTATCATGTGATAAATACTGTCTTACTCTGTTTTAGTTTTTCTTCATAGCAGTTGTGTTCTGTATACTTCTGTTTGTTTATCATCTAGCTTTCCTGCTAGGAAGAACATGATGGACAATAAAAAATGCAGATTTTACATGATTTATTACTGCTGTAGCCACAGTGCTGAGGAGCATACATGAAACAGGCGCTCAGTAAGTATGTCTTGAATGACTGACTCAGTGAATGTGCTAAGTGTTTATGGAAAAAAGATTTTGTTTTCAAATAATTTGGGGGTAATCCTGTATATTCTGTGTCCCTCCTGCAGATTCATAGTTCCCATTAGAATATTTAAAACTCCAAGGCATTCTGTAGTAAAGAAACCTGTTTGGTTTTGTTAACTCCAGGATTCAGAAATTAATGGACTCTCTCAGAACCATTCCTAAGAACATACCTATTAAGACATCATGGGGCATTGGTGATACTCAGATCACAGTTCAGAAAAGAAATCTAGGCAAATGCAGCAGTAGTGGATACTGAGCACAGGCTATAGTGGGGTCCTGGAGCCATCACTTTCTCCCCCAAAGGGAGGCATTAACCCATCAGTTACTGGATAGGGAGAATGTCCGGGATCCTGAGGGAGGGATTGAGTGGTTTGAGCAGCAGGAATGGAGGTGCTTGGATGAACTAGGAGAGCAGTGGCTATATTCCAAGGTAAAGGAGATATTTAACTATTTTTGCAACTGGAATGGCTGTTTTTGTCAATACCCTTGAATTTAAAGCCTGAGCAAAGAATTACTCTGCTTTATTTCTCTAATCCTTTAGTTGGGGGTCATGACCCCCAGTGAGGTGGCCAAGGGATCAGGCAGAGGGAGCAGAAGCCCAGCACCACTTCTCCCTTCCCTTGGTCTAGAGGGAGAACAACAGAGAGAACCTCCTTGAGAGGCAGGGGGAAGAGGCAGGGAGTCGCTGGGGGCTGTTTGGGGTGCTGCTGTTCATAGTGTTTGCTTTTTTAAGGTGGGATATTTAGAAGGGTCAGATCTTTGAGTGATGAGAGATTAGGCCCTAAATAAATGTTAGCTGCTATTATTATTGTTAGTTCTTTTAGTCAATTTAACCACAGCCTTAGAGACTATATTCAGTACCTAAATTCAGTACTTTAATTCTGGAAGTCGCATCTGAGCTTTTATGATTGTGAATTTTTTTTCTTTCCTAATCAACCCTTGGTCCTACTTCCTTCCTTCTTTTCCTTCCTCAAAGATGTAAATTAAATATAAATTAAACAGCAGAGTTGTTTGCCCACTATTTCTATTTGCCCAGTTCTCTGGGTCCTGAGGTGGTGCTACACTTATTTCTGATGGGACAGCTATTTTATTTGCTGTGTTTCTGCAACTGCACGTTATTATAAAAGCATGATTTCCCAGATTATGCTCATTTCCAGGAGGGAGATTTGAGCAGCATTATATCACAGTAGATATTATTTTTAAATCAGAAAAATGTTTCAACCCTCCTGTTCAACAGTTCATCAGCTACTAAGAAAGATGATTCTGTAAATGTTCGAAAGCAGTGGCTTACCGGCTTCATTCACTTCATCCAATGTGAAATGAAAGGCACAAAGAGTGACAGTTGTAGGCAGAACATTCCTTCAAAGGTGACACACTTCATCCTAGTATGGGGGATGCACATTGTCTTTGTGGATGAACGTATTAGCTCTGTGGTGACCCTAGAGAAGGGAGGTGTCTGAGGATGTCCAAAGGAGTGTTGGAAGATGAAGGCTTCAAGCAAACCCGAAGAAACAGAACAGTGCTCCAGGACGGCTGCAGACACTCAGAGCCTTTCTCAGTGGGGCAACATTGTGTGAGCCTCTAATGGAAAGTGCCCCAAAGGTGTCCAGGAACCGTCAGGAATTCCCTCTTTCATAAACCCCAAAGGTTAACAGCATGCATGACACAGTAAGACTGAGAACCAGAGTGGAAATGCAGTCTTGCCTGTCTTGCATCCTCTGGTGATTATCTCTGTGGTTTTCTCTTTGCTGAGATGGCCCTTGAGTTAAAAGGCACAGAGACCCTTGCTTCCTCAGTGCCTGGTGTAACTGGCCTTTGATATGGAACAAATCTGAGTTCATTTTCACTTTGCCGATTGGCTGTACGGCTTTGTAGAGTTACTGAACCTCTTTGTGCTATGTTTCCACATCCATAAAGTGAGAATAATGATTTCTATGTACCAGCCTTGCTGTGGTCATGAAGTCACAAGAATGCAAGCTCTCGAGCTCGACATTCTGGGTTTAAATCCCAGTTCAGCCACTTGTCAATTGCGTATGATGTTGGCAGTTAGTTTCCAATGCTCCGTCTCGTGGGCAAAAGAGGAATAATGGCCATACGTACATCATGGGGCTGTCTCGAGGATAAAAGGTAATCATAATGCATGGTCAGTTCTTAGCCCTGGAACTTATTCAAAGGGAGCCCTCCATAAACATCAGCCATTATCAACACAAACAATATTAAGTGTGAGGTTCACAGGAGGTGCTTGGTAAATCTTAGTTCTCCCGTTTCCAGAATATTCCCACTCAGGGGTTTATTTATTTATTTACTGCCCGCTAATGAAAACTTTCCTGACTGGGGAAGTTCTTATGGCTGTTAATTTTGCAATCTTCCCCTTGAAGCCTCCTCCTGTGGGAGCCTCATAGGTCAGAATCATTTTGGAATAAGGGACCCTTTGTCTCTGATATTCTTGCACAAAAGAGAGGATGGGCCATGACTGATTTTACCAGCAGTTAAAGATAATTGTCACAAAGATTTGGGAGGTGTGACAGGAAGTAGCACAGACTGTGGGATCAGATGAGGGGTTGAACCCAGTCCAACCTCTTTTTTAGCTGTGGCCTTAGGCTAGGTTTTTTTTTTTTTTTTTTTACCATTCTGGGCTTCCAACTCTTCATCTGGAGAACTATAATGAAAATAATGCCTGTGTGAAAGGCTGATGAAATGAGATCACTGATGTGAAAAGTGCCTGTTTTGCAAACTATAAAGCATCACAGACATTTGAAGACATAGTATTACTTTAAGTCTCCAGAAGAGCATGATTTTGGAAATAAAAGAGGAAATCAACAGCATTGCTTGTAATGAGTTGTGGTAGCACGACAAATGTTTTGTTTGCTTAAAAGTTTTCTCCAGAAAATAAGGGCAAGGATCAGAAGGAATCAGGATTCAAATCTGGTTGCCTCTAAAACTGCTTCTATATTTGAATCTTATACTATAATATATTGCATTTTAAAGACAGATTATGGGCAGGTATCTGGAATTTAGTACAATTCCAACATTACAATTAGGTCATAACATAAAACTTGAGGTACACAGAACTAGATGGTGAGGAATGACATTTGTCCTAGCTTATTCCCTGTTCTATGATTACATCAAGATTATGGAAAAACAAATACACCTCTCTGCTTAACATTTCATTTCTTAGGTTGAAGGTATATAGAATTCATTGGTAATACCTGGGCTTTGGGAGTGCAATAGACATTTTGATGCTTGTCTGATATTTTTGGGATTCTATCTTCTAGGCGAGAAGTAAGATTGCAATTCCTGTTTCCCTTGGGTTTGCCCATGTGACTCATTCTGGCCAGCGGGGTATGAGCAGAAGATATATATGTTACTTCTGGGCTACAGCATTTGAATTGCTGCTTTGAGACCCTAAGACCTCCATTTTCTTTCATATAAAGTGACTGGCAACGTTGCTCTGTTAGCTGGGACCCTAAGTGACCAAGAAGAACAGAGCTCCCCTGATGTGTGATGCACATGTAGTGTCAGGAGGAAATACATCTAACTTTAAGCTGCTGGGGTTTGGGAAGTCCTAACTTTGCCTATCCTGACAGAGAGACAGTCAAATATCCATGTTTGAGTTTTAAGCTCTGCTACATACTATAGGACCCTGGATATGTTATTTAACCTTTCTAGGCCTGAATTCCCTCATCTGTATTGTTATTTCATTGGGAGAGTATAATAACGCTAAATTTGTAGTGTTGTTGTGAGAATTAAATAAAGCAATGTAGACAAAGTACTTAGTATAGAACTTGGCATATGGTAGGCATTAAGAAATGAATTTCTTCTTGTTATTACTATTTTATTAGAATCATAGGCTCTTAGTATTTGAATGCAATTTAGATCCCATCTACTCTAACATGCTTTATTTTTTATCACTGATAGAGAATAGCTGTTAGGTTTGTTGATCCCTAAAACAAAGTTTTTGTTATGTAGTACATGATTCCCTCTGAAATTGCATGATAAACTTGTACAAGTAGGGTTCCTGGCTTCCATCTGATTCTCAGTAGAGTTCATCTCCAAATGTTGAGCATCACTTCTGTAAGGTTTTATCATTCTAAATGCCTTGCTTAAAAGTTATGTCCATGTGATCCTTCTCATATCCCTAATTAGAAAGGGGAAAAAAACCTTATTTGGCCTGACCTATTGCATATTGCCATTCCTTATCCTAATGGCCCTAGGTGTAATGTTTCTGGGTCAGGAGGCATCTCTCCTTGGCGAGCAGCTGTACAGCATTGCCCCTCACGGGCATCTTCAGCCTGGGCTGTCATGGGGCAGTCAGGCTTACAGCATGCTGGGAAAACTGGAGCAACAGGATCTGGAATAAACAGGAAGCAGAAACTGAGACACTCTAAGAAGAGGTGATGTTAGAGAAGGGTAGACAATCATGCAGGATATCCCACTGCAGGCCAGATAACTGTGGTTCAGTTCTGGACTGGCCTACAAACGGCTATGGAGAGGTATGCTCAGCAGGGATGCAGAAGCACAGATGTAGACAAGCCTGGAAAGACCAACCAATGGTCCACTCACTTCTGGGAAATGTGGGTGGAAGGAAAAAAGGTGCAGCCAGCTAGATAAGATATATGTTAGATGCCCCCCGGAATGACAAACAGACATAAAGACTTAGCCTTATTGGTTTTGAACAGAAAGTGGAATGGCCTTCAAGGTGCTATATGAAGAATACATATATTTGGAGAGAGCTAGGGCTGGAGCAGAGATGGAGACCATCACATGCCAGCTTTAGGCTTATCAACTTTTTATTCCACAAATATTTGCTAAACATGAATTAGATGCCAAGCATTGTGCTAGTTGCTCTGGTTCCAAAGGCACAAACAAAGAACAAAGATTACCCTCTGTCCTCAAGGAACTCATAATCTAGTTGAGGAATATAAACAAATTCATAGTGCCATTTTGTTTGATAGGGCAGATAATGGGATTAAAAAATTCTGTTTTCTGAGTGTTATCAGATAACGTTGCCTGATTTGCTCTGGGATAGGAATCTTCTCCTTTCCCTTGTTCCCTATACTCCCAGGATAGATGTGAAAGCTCTTTCCTATTTCCATGAGCATATTTCTGGAAGCTTGGCTTCCTTTATTCTTCCCAGTCTAAGCCATTCTTTTGGGCCTGTGTCTGTTGATGGGCTCCTGCTCCCATTGCTCCTATCATTAAAAAAAAAAAAAAATTCCTGAGCTCATTAAAGAAAACTAGAAAAATCACTGTTTCTTTAGGTGTCTCTACCTTCACTTCCACTTGAAAAGGTAAGTGCTGGAATTTTCTCTTTTTAAAGAGTCTCTATTTATCCCCTTTGGGCCTCCTTTCCTTTGACAGCATAAACCCAGGAAAAGATACTCAAGTTTTGTCGGGCATTGTAAAATCAAGTCTCCTTAACGCTAAAGCCCACACCAATTGTCACTCACACTTAAACACTCCATCAAAGTACTCTTATTTCTCCTTGTCCTTGCAGAGTGCTTTCTTGTTTTCTTGAGTTTTATCATTCTTATGACATCTTAGGTAGGCCATTCTACAAAGGAAGAACTTGTGATGTAGGACATCATGCTGTGATCTAAGATACTTTATTTCACTGGCAACAGCGTCATGGATTGCAAGGAGATAGCAATTATACAGTCCCCAATTTCTGGTCATCTGTGTTTCTAAATAGCCACTTCTCGTTGACACTATGGAGCATAATGTTTTTCAGAAATGCATACGTATGAGTTCTGCAGTAGATACGAGAAAAGAAAAATGAAGAACCTATTGCAATAAGCATAAGTAGCGCCAACCTTGGCGGTAGAAGTGAGGCAGGCAAGTTGGCAGGGTCCATAGCAACAACTGTTACTGCTCAAGTAAACAGGCACATCTAAGTAATTAGTAACACGTTCTCGTAATTGCTTCCCAAATGGCCGAGGCATTTGGTTTTCTACAACAGGATTCTGAAAGCTCTGATAGATGTGCTCTGCGACATCTATTTGCACACACTCTCCTCTCATCCTGCCTCATCTTTGAACTTCTGTGCACAGAAAATTGATCCATTTACTCTCTTTGTCTTTCTGTTTGGGGTGTTTGATTTGTAGCTTCCTCTCATCCCTTCCCCAATCTTGACATGTCTCCTCTCCCATTTTGGAGTTTTTAATTATCTTTGTCTTGCAGTTTTTGCTCATCAGACCTGCACTTTGCAGCTCCTCCACAAAAACCCTCAGATTCCTACAGAGATGGCAGTCACATCAGGTCCAGTGAAGAACCCTTGGAACCTCGTGGCCTTGAGGTTGGAAGTGACTTCGAACCTTTTAGGGATCAATTTTTTTTGTGTGACTTGCCGAAAGAAGATTTCTATTTCTAAGGGGAGAAAGCGTTTCTTCACAAAAGCTCAAAAGACTGGGACATCAAATAACTCTTACAAAACAACATTTTGATGAGTTAAGTGTAAATGAATCAGAAGCATATGGACTGAATTTCCCTTAAAATACACATGGGTTTAAAAATTAAGGGGAAAAGTGTTTGGCAAAATTCTCTTTGGGTTTGGCCAAGTCTGATTCCTTTGAAAACTAGTTCAAGACATGGTGCCAATCTCGAAATGCTTCTGGGTTCACACATCTCTGGTTCAAAGTGCTCTCTTCCTCCGAATCCTCTATTTCCCCTCTTTGTTCACGGGTGTCAGGACTGTGTCCTCTCAGTAATCCTAATCAGTATGACATCTAAGAACAGAAAGTTATGTGAAAATCCTCTACTATGCAGGAACTGCTAATGACCAGATCTTTGTAGAGTACGTTGAATAGGCACCCTGTGATTCATTTACGTCCCAGTCATTTATTGAATATCTATTACACAGTAGGAACCTAGATAACGAAGATGAATCAAGTATGGTCTCCCTAATCAAAAAACCCATAATCTGTGGATAAAGAAAGCAGATTTACATTATGATAGAAGGCGATGAGATGAATGTCGTATGGGCTGGAGTCCTGTTGGGCCACAGAATTCACTCCAGATGGTTCATCTAGCTAGCTCTCTTTCCTTCTTATTGGCATTTTGATAGTTGCTTTCTAGTTCACATGCTCTTGAATTTAAGGATGAGTCTACCTATAGATTTGCAGATAGGGTTAAGTTAGAAAGAAAGGAAAAGGCTGTAGCAACAGTGGGTAGCCATTGTCACTGTAGGGCTGAAAGAACAGGGGGAAAAGGGAGTTAACAGAACCCAGGGAGAGTTGGAACCAGGAAGGGAGGTGATCTGTGGCCATGGCTAGGTGCAACTACTATCAGAGACACAGCATTAGAGCAGGAAGGGACAGGAAAGAAGTACAAGGGAAACTGGGATGTAGTCAGTGGTACTGAGTAGGGCAGAGAAAGGCAGAAAATCTTCCAGGAGGTGCAGTGGGTACGTAGAGCTTGGAGCAGAATTTTGATAAGTAAATTTGGAGGGGTGGGGGTGGGGACATTTTTAGGTGCAAGTATGACAAAAGGAGAACACAAAGCAAAAAAACATCTTGGGGAAAGATAACTTCCATATTTATAAAAGACTGGTTTGTATAGGAAATTTGCATGGCATGCTAAGGAAGTTATATTAGAGTTCTTCAGATTTATGATAAGGAATTGGCTTGTGTGATTATGGAGGCTGAGAAGTCTCATGATCTGCTGTCTACAAGCTGGAGACCCAGGAAAAGCAGTGGGGGAGTTCAATCTGAGCCCAAAGGCCTGAGAATCAGAAGAACTGATGGTGTAAGTTCCAGTCTGAGTCTAAAGCCCTGAGAACCAGAGGGACAGTGGTATAAGAAGCAAACAAGGGCAGGAAAATATGGATATCCCAGCTCAACAGCCAGAAATTTTCTTCTTCTGCCTTTTTGTTCTAATTAGTCCCTCATGAGATCAGATGGTGCCCACCCACACTAGGGAGGGCAATCTGCTTTATTCAGTCTATTGATTCAAATTCTAATATCTTCTGCAAACACTCTGATAGCCTCACCTAGAAATAATGTTTAGCCAGATATCTGGGCACCCTTGGCCTGGTCAAGGTGGATGATAAAATTAGCCATAACAGAGTTTGAGCTTTGTTCACTAGACACAATAGAGCCACCGAAGATTTTTGAGTGGGGTATAATAAAATCAAAGTAGTGTTTTAGGAAAGTTGCTCTGGCTTTGTGTAAAATGGATCAGAAAAGGGAGAGTTGGGGGATCAGGTAACTATACTAGAAGGCTTGATTTATGTAGTTTGATGTCTTGATTTATCTGTTTTGCACAATATTTATTGACTTCCTGATGATACATGACATGTTATTTGGGTACCCTCCCCGCCAACCACTCCAATGCAGTTAACATCTCTGTTTTTAGTTAAATCACAATTGGTTGATTGTATCATCATGATTTGTAAATATTGTTTATTGCTAAGCCAAATAGTAGATCAGGATTTCATATTTTTCTTGTAAAACATTGTTTTTCCTGGAGTTTCTAATCGGGTCATTTTTTTACTTATATAATTTGCTAGCTACAAATTTTAATCATTTTCAAATGTTCATCATATCAATTGTTCTATCAAATTTCCCTTTTTTCTAGAGTCTTCCCTTCTAGAGTCTTAAGTCCTCCTTTTCCAATCTGAACTCTTTGTGTTTTATAGCTTCATTCTTGAGATGGTTTTGATTCCTCTGTGATGGATTTTTGCTTTCTCTTTCTTGGATTCACCATCCTTTCCTCTTCCCCTTTATTTCATTGCTAGAGTACATTCCTAATGGGCTTACCAAAAAAGAGAATTTGTTAGGTTAATTTTCTTCTTACTTGCATCTATTCATTCTAATCTACATTTGGATGATAGTGATTGGTTTTAGAATGCTTGGTTAATGAGTTCCCTTTTCCTCTGGATTTTGAAGGCAGCACTGCTGATGAGAAGTCCAATGTCCTTTTTATTCTTGGCCCTCTGTATTAAATCTGATACTTTTTCCTCTGGAAGCTTTTCAGATATTCTCTTTTCTGGCCCCAGGTTTCTGAAATGTCACAGTGATGTATACTGGTGTAGTGTTTTTCATTCATCGTGCTGAGCATTCAAATGCGTCTTTTTCAGTCTAGACATTTTGTGTCCTTCAATTTCATGGTGTTTTCATGTAATTTCCTGTGATAATTTTCTTCTCTTTGTTTTTTCCATCCTCTCCTTTTGGAATTCGTATTAATTGGATATTAGACCTCTTTGGATGATCCTTTTTTAAAAAAATTGAAGTATAGTTGATTTACAATATTACATTAGTTTCAGGTGTACAGCATAGTGATTCAGTATTTTTACAGATTATATTAAAAGTTATTACAAGATAATGGCTTTAATTCCTTGTATTTTTTTTTAACATCTTTATTGGAGTATAATTGCTTTACAATGGTGTGTTAGTTTCTGCTGTAAAACAAAGTGAATCAGCTATATGTGTACATATGTCCCCATATCTCCTCCCTCTTGCATCTCCCTCCCACTCTCCCTATTCCAACCTTCTAAGTGGACACAAAGTACCGAGCTGATCTCCCTGTGCTATGCAACTGCTTCCCACTAGCTATCTATTTTACATTTGGTAGTGTATATATGTCCATGCCACTCTCTCACTTTGTCCCAGCTTCCCCTTCCCCCTCCCCATGTCCTCAAGTTGATTCTCTATATCTGGGTCTTTATTCCTGTCCTGCCCCTAGGTCCTTCAGAACCATTTTTTTTTTTTTAGATTCCATATATATGTGTTAGTGTATGGTATTTGTTTTTCTCTTTCTGACTTACTTCACTCTGTATGACAGACTCTAGGTCCATCCACCTCAAAACAAATAACTCAGTTTAGTTTCTTTTTATGGCTGAGTAATATTCCATTGTATATTTGTGCCACATCTTCTTTATCCATTCGTCTGTCGATGGACACTTAGGTTGCTCTCATGTCCTGGCTATTGTAAATAGAGCTGCAATGAACACTGTTATACATGGCCCTTTTTGAATTATGGTTTTCCAGGGTATATGCCCAGTAGTGGGATTGCTGGGTCGTATGGTAGTTCTATTTTTAGTTTCTTAAGGAACCTCCATACTGTTCTCCATAGTGGCTGTATCAATTTACATTCCTACCAACAGTGCAAGAGGGTTCCCTTTTCTCCACACCCTCTCCAGCATTTATTGTTTGTAGATGTTTTGACGATGGCCATTCTGACTGGTATGAGGTGATACCTCATTGTGGTTTTGATTTGTATTTCTCTAATGATTAATGATGTTGACCATTCTTTCATGCATTTATTGGCAATCTGTGTATCTTCTTTGGAGAAATGTCTATTTAGGTCTTCTGCCCATTTTTTGATTGCTTTGTTTGTTTTTATAACATTGAGCTGTATAAGCTGTTTATATATTTTAGAGATTAATCCTTTGTCCGTTGATTCATTTGCAAATATTTTCTCTCATTCTGAGGGTTGTCTTTTCATCTTGTTTATAGTTTCCCTTGCTGAGCAAAAGCTTTATAGTTTCATTAGGTCCCATTTGTTTATTTTTGGTTTTATTTCCATTTCTCTAGGACGTGGGTCAAAAAGGATCTTGCTGTGATTTATGTCATAGAGTGTTCTGCCTATGTTTTCCTCTAAGAGTTTGATAGTGTCTGGCCTTACATTTAGGTCTTTAATGCATTTTGAGTTTATTTTTGTGTATGGTGTTAGGGAGTGTTCTAATTTCGTTCTTTTACATGTAGCTGTCCAGTTTTCCCAGCACCGCTTATTGAAGAGGCTGTCTTTTCTCCATTGTATATTCTCACCTCCTTTATCAAAGATAAGGTGACCATATGTGTGTGGGTTTATCTCTGGTCTTTCTATCCTGTTCCATTGATCTATATTTCTGTTTTTGTGCCAGTACCATACTGTCTTGATTACTGTAACTTTGTAGTAGAGTCTGAAGTCAGGAGCCTGATTCCTCCAGCTCCGTTTTTCTTTCTCAAGATTGCTTTAGCTATTCAGGGTCTGCTGTGTTTCCATACAAATTTTGGAATTTTTTGTTATAGTTCTGTGAAAAATGCCAGTGGTAGTTTGATAGGGATTGCTTTGAATCTGTAGATGGCTTTGGGTAGTATAGTCATTTTCACAGTGTTGATTCTTCCAGTCCAAGAACATGGTATATCTCTCCATTTGTTTGTATCATCTTTAGTTTCTTTCATCAGTGTCATATAGTTTTCTGCATACAGGTCCTTTGTCTCCTTAGGTATATTTATTCCTAGGTATTTTATTCTTTTTGTTGCAATGGTAAATGGGAGTGCTTCCTTAATTTCTCTTTCAGATTTTTCATCATTAGTGTATAGGAATGCAAGAGATTTCTGTGCATTAATTTTGTATCCTGTTACTTTACCAAACTCATTGATTAGCTCTAGTAGTTTTCTGGTAGCATCTGTAGGATTCTCTATGTATAGTATCATGCCATCTGCAAACAGTGACAGTTTTACTTCTTCTTTCCCAATTTGGATTCCTTTTGTTTCTTTTTCTTCTCTGATTGCTGTGGCTAAAACTTCCAAAACTATGTTGAATAATAGTGGTGAGAGTGGGCAACCTTGTCTTGTTCCTGATCTTAGTGGAAATGGTTTCAGTTTTTCACCATTAAGGACCATGTTGGCTGTGGGTTTGTCATATATGACCTTTATTATTATGTTGAGGAAAGTTCCCTCTATGCCTACTTTCTGGAGGGTTTTTATCATAAATGTGTGTTGAATTTTGTCGAAAGCTTTCTCTGCATCTATTTAGATGATCATATGGTTTTTCTCCTTCAATTTGTTATTATGGTGTATCACATTGATTGATTTGTGTATATTGAAGAATCCTTGCATTCCTGGGATAAACCCCACTTGATCATAGTATATGATCCTTTTAATGTGCTGTTGGATTCTTTTTCTAGTATTTTGTTGAGGATTTTTGCATCTATGTTCATCAGTGATATTGGCCTCTAGTTTTCTTTTCTTCTGACATCTTTTTCTAGTTTTGATATCAGGGTTGTGGTGGCCTCACTGAATGAGTTTGGGAGTGCTCCTCTCTCTACTATATTTTGGAAGAGTTTGAGAAGGATAGGTGTTAGCTCTTCTCTAAGTGTTTGATAGAATTTGCCTGTGAAGCCATCCGATCCAGGGTTTTGTTTGTTGGAAGATTTTTAATCACACTCTCAATTTCAGTGCTTGTGATAGGTCTGTTCATATTTTCTGTTTCTTCCTGGTTCAGTCTCAGAAGGTTGTGCTCTTCTAAGAATTTGTCCATTTCTTCCAGGTTGTCCATTTTATTGGCATGTAGTTGCTTGTAGTAATCTCTCATGATCCTTTATATTTCTGCAGTGTCAGCTCTTATGTCTCCTTTTTCATTTCTAATTCTGTTGATATGAGTCTTCTCATTTTTTTCTTGATGAGTCTGGCTAATGGTTTATCAATATAGTTTATCTTCTCAAAGAACCAGCTTTTAGTTTTATTGATCTTTGCTATTGTTTCCTTCATTTCTTTTTCGTTTATTTCTGATCTGATCTTTATGATTTCCTTCCCTCTGCTAACTTTGGGGGTTTTTTGTTCTTCTTTCTCTAATTGCTTTAGGTGTAAGGTTAGGTTGTTTATTTGAGATGTTTCTTGTTTCTTGAGGTAGGATTGTATTGCTATAAACTTCCCTCTTAGAACTGCTTTTGCTGTATCCCATAGTTTTTTGGTCGTCGTGTTTTCATTGTCATTTGTTTTTAGGTATTTTTTGATTTCCTCTGTGATTTCTTCAGTGATCTCTTGGTTGTTAAGTAGTGTATTGTTTAGCCTCCATGTGTTTGTATTTTTTACAGATTTTTTTCTTGTAATTGATATCTAGTCTCATAGCCTTGTGGTCGGAAAAGATACTTGATACAATTTCAATTTTCTTAAATTTACCAAGGCTTGATTTGTGACCCAAGATATGATCTATGTTGGAGAACATTCCATGAGCACTTGAGAAGAAAGTATGGTCTGCTGTTTTTGGATGGAATGTCCTATAAATATCAATTAAGTCCATCTTGTTTAATGTATCATTTAAAGCTTGTGTTTCCTTATTTATTTTCATTTTGGATGATCTCTCCATTGGTGAAAGTAGGGTGTTAAAGTCTCCTACTATGATTGTGTTACTGTTGATTTCCCCTTTTTTGGCTGTAAGCATTTGCCTTTTGTATTGAGGTGCTCCTATGTTGCGTGCATAAATATTTACAATTGTTATATCTTCTTTGTGGATTGATCCCTTGATCATTATGTAGTGTCCTTCTTTGTCTCTTGTAATAGTCTTTATTTTAAAGTCTGTTTTGTCTGATATGAGAATTGCTACTCCAGCTTTCTTTTGATTTCCTTTTGCATGGAATATCTTTTTCCATCCCCTCACTTTCAGTCTGTATGTGTCCCTAGGTCTGAAGTGGGTCTCTTGTAGACAGCATATATACACGTCTTGTTTTTGTATCCATTCAGCCAGTCTGTGTCTTTTGGTTGGAGCATTTAATCCATTTATATTTAAGGTAATTATTGATATGTATGTTCCTTTTACCATTTTCTTAATTGTTTTGGGTTTGTTGTTGTAGGTCTTTTCCTTCCCTTGTGGTCCTGCCTAGAGAAGTTCCTTTAGCATTTGTTGTAAAGCTGGTTTGGTGATGCTGAATTCTCTTAGCTTTTGCTTGTCTGTGAAGCTTTTAATTTCTCCATCCAATCTAAACGAGATTGTTGCTGAGTAGAGTAATCTTGGTTGTAGGTTTTTCCCTTTCATCACTTTAAATATGTCCTGCCACACCCTTCTGGTTTGCAGAATTTCTGCTGAAAGATCAGCTGATAACCTTATGGGGATTCCCTTGTATGTTACTTGTTGTTTTTCCCTTGCTGCTTTTAATATTTTTCCTTTGTATTTAATTTTTGATAGTTTGATTAATACGTGTCTTGGCATGTTTCTCCTTGGATTTATCCTGTATGGGAGTCTCTGCGCTTCCTGGACTTGATTGACTCTTTCCTTTCCCTCATTAGTGAAGTTTTCAACTATAATCTCTTCAAATATTTTCTCAGTCCCTTTCATTTTCTCTTCTTTTTCTGGAACCCCTATAATTTGAATGTTGGTGTATTTAATGTTGTTCCAGAGGTCTCTGAGACTGTCCTCAATTCTTTTCATTCTTTTTTCTTTATTCTGCTCTGTGGTAGTTATTTCCACTATTTTATCTTCCAGGTCACTTATCCGTTCTTCTGCCTCAGTTATTCTGCTATGGATTCCTTCTAGAGAACTTTTAATTTCATTTATTGTGTTCTTCATCATTGTTTGTTTGCTCTTTAGTTCTTCTGGGTCCTTGTTAAACGTTTCTGGTATTTTCTCCGTTCTATTTCCAAGGTTTTGGATCATGTTTACTATCATTATTCTGCATTCTTTTTCAGGTAGACTGCCTATTTCCTCTTCATTTGTTTGGTCTGGTGGGTTTTTACCTTGCTCCTTCATCTGCTATGTATTTCTCTTTCTTCTCATTTTGCTTAACTTACTGTGTTTGGGGTCTCCTTTTTGCAGGCTGCAGGTTCGTAGTTACCGTTGTTTTTGGTGTCTGCCCCTAGTGGGTAAGGTTGGTTCAGTGGGTTGTGTAGGCTTCCTGGTGGAGGGGACTGGTGCCTGTGTTCTGGTGGATGAGGCTGGATCTTGTCCTTCTGGTGGGCAGGACCTGTCACCTGGTCTATTCTGAGGTGTCTGTGAACCTATTATGATTTTATGCAGCCTTTCTGATAATGGGTGGGGTTTTGTTCCTGTCTTGCTAGTTGTTTGGTATGGGGTGTCTAGCACTTTGGCTTGCTGGTCATTGAGTGGAGCTGAGTGTTAGTGTTGAGATGGAGATCTCTGGGAGAGCTGTCACTGTTTGATATTACTTGGGGCTGGGAGGTCTCTGGTGGACCAATGTACTGAACTCGGCTCTCCCCCCTCAGAGGCTCAGGTCTGACACCCGGCCGGAACACCAAGACCCTGTCAGCCACACGGCTCAGAAGAAAAGGGAGGAAAGAAAGAAAGAAAGAAAGGAAGAAAGAGAGAGAGAGAGAGAGAGAGAGGGAGAGAGGGAGGGAGGGAGGAAGGAAGGAAAGAAAGAAAGGGAAATAAAGTTATTAAAGTAAAAACATATATTATTAAAAATTTTTTTAAAGTAATAAAAAATAAAAATAAAGAAAAAGAAAGAAAGAAAGAAGAGAGCAAACACACTAATAAACAAATCCACCAATGATAACAAGCGCTAAAAACCAAAAAAAAAAAAAAAAAAACCAATGGTCTGGCAGAACCCTGGGACAAATGGTAAAAGCAAAGCTATACAGACAAAATCACACAAAGAAGCATACACATACACACTCACAAAAAGAGAAAAAGGAAGAAATATATATATATACTAAATATATATATACATATTAAATATGTACATATTAAATATGTATTAAATATATACATATTAAAAAAAAGAAAGGCAGAGAGCAACCAAATCAATAAACAAATCTACCAATCATAATAAGCTATAAATACTAAACTAAGAGAAACATAAAATCAGAAACAAATTAGGTGCAGAAGGCAAACCTGAAGTCTACAGTTGGTCCCAAAGTCCACCACCTCAATTTTGGGATGATTCGTTGTCTATTCAGGTATTCCACAGATGCAGGGTACATCAAGTTGATTGTGGAGATTTAATCCACTGCTCCTGAGGCTGCTGGGAGAAATTTTCCTTTCAATTCTTTGTTCGCACAGCTCCTGGGGTTTAGGTTTGGATTTGGCCCTGCCTCTGCTTGTAGGTCGCCTGAGGGTATCTCTTCCCCACCCAGACAGGATGGGGTTAAAGTAGCAGCTGATTAGGGGGGTCTGGCTCACTCAGGCCGGGGGGAGGGAAGGGTATGGAATGTGGGGCGAGCCTGTGGTGGCAGAGGCCGGCGTGACATTGCAAGAGCCTGAGGCGCACCGTGTGTTCTCCCGGGGAAGTTGTCCTTGGATCATGGGACCCTGGCAGTGGCAGGCTGCACAGGCTCCCAGGGAGGTGTGGATAGTGACTTGTGCTTGCACACAGGCTTCTTGGTGGCTGCAGCAGCAGCCTTAGTGTTTCATGCCCGTCTCTGGTGTCCGTGCTGATAGCTGCAGCTCTCGCCCATCTCTGGAGCTCATTTAGGTGGTGCTCTGAATCCCCTCTCCTCACACACCCCAAAACAGTGGTCTCTTGACTCTTAAGCAGGTCCAGACTTTTTCCCGGACTCCCTCCCGGCTAGCTGTGGCGCACTAGCCCCCTTCAGGCTGTGTTCACACAGCCAACCCCAGTCCTGTCCCTGGGATCTGACCTCTGAACCCCGAGCCACAGCTCCCAGCCCCCACCTGCCCCGGCGGGTGAGCAAACAAGCCTCTCAGGCTGGTGAGTTCTGGTCAGCACCCATCCTCTGTGTGGGAATCTCTCCGCTTTGCCCTCTGCACCCCTGTTGCTGCGCTCTCCTCGGTGGCTCTGAAGCTTCCCCCCTGCCCACCTCCTGTCTCCACCAGTGAAGGGGCTTCCTAGTGTGTGGAAACTTTTCCTCCTTCACAGCTCCCTCCCAGAAGGGCAGGTCCCATCCCTATTCTTTTTTTTTTTTTTAACATCTTTATTGGAGTATAATTGCTTTACAATGGTGTGTTCGTTTCTACTTTATAACAAAGTGAATCAGCCATACATATACATATATCCCTGTATCTCTTCCCTCTTGTGTCTCCCTCCCTCCCACTCTCCCTATCCCACCCCTCTAGGTGGTCACAAAGCACCAAACTGATCTCCCTGTGCTATGCGGCTGCTTCCCACTATCTATCTATTTTACATTTGGTACTGTCCCTATTCTTTTGTCTCTGTTTTTCCTTTTTTCTTTTGCCCTACCCAGGTACAAGGGGAGTTTCTTGCCTTTTGGGAAGTCTGGGGTCTCCTGCCAGCGTTCAGTAGGTGTTCTGTAGGAGTTGTTCCACATGTAGATATATTTTTAATGTATTTGTGGGGAGGAAGGTGATCTGCACTTCTTCCACCTCTGCTATCTTGAAGGTCCTCTCAGTTCCTTGTATTATACAATATTTCCTTGTTGCTTATCTATTTTATACAGAGTAGTTTGTATCTCTTAATCCCATACCCCTATCTTGCCTCTCTCCCCTTCCCTCTCCCCACTGGTAACCACTAGTTTGTTTTCTATATATTTGAGTCTGTTTCTGCTTTGCTATATACATTTGTTTGTTTCATTTTTTAGATTCCTTATATAAGTGACATCATACAGTATTTGTCTTTCTCTGTTTGACTTATTTCACTAAGCATGATATTCTCTAGGTCCATCTACGTTGTTGCAAATGGCAGAATTTCATTCTTTTTTATGACTGAATAATATTCCATTGTGTAGGTATACACCACATCTTCTTTATCCATTCACGACCTCTTTGATTGGTCCTTTAAATCTCATTTTTCCCCTAGATTTCCATGTATTTTTATTTATTGGAAATTTTTTCACTTTATCTGACTTATTAGCTTTCAGTTTTTAAAAATATGGTATTTTTAAATTCAAGAGCTGTTTCTTGCTTTTTAATTGTTCCCTTCTCATAGTATTCTCATAGTGTTAGAAAGGAAAATATTCTCATAACTCTCTGATACTTTTAATTAAAACATCCTTGAAGTCTCTTTTTCTGTTCCCTGAGTTATTTTTCTTTTATGCCCCTCCCTCCCTTCATTCACTGTAGTCCCTTTTTTTTATGTGGAAAGCTTTTCATAAGTGTTAGCTGATCCATTCATATTTAAGATTAAGACATTTTAAATTATGTTTAAGTTGTGTATCCATACAGTAGAATACTCCTCAGAAATGAAAAAGATTAAACTACTGTTACATGGAACAACATCAGTGAATATCAAATGCATTTTTATGCTAAGTGAAAGGAAAGGAACACAACAACATACATACCTTATAATTATATTTATGGAAAATTTTTGAAAGAGCAAAACTCTAGTGACAAAAGCAGATCAGTAGTTACCAGGATCCAGAGACTGAATAAAAAATTTGACTGCAAGACAATATGAGGGAAATTTTTAGGTGATGGAAATGTTCTATACTTTATTGTAGTAGTAGTTATATGACCATGTACATTGGTCAAAACTCATCAAATTTCACACATAAAATTGGTGAATTTTATTATATGCAAGGGATATTTCAATAAAGCTGATTGAACAGAAAGTAAATTGGAAATTCTCTGTGGGTGGGGCTTGTTGACTTGGAATTTTGAGTTGAGCTTTCCAAATGGGAAGCCATCCATTTCATTAGGGATGTCCTACAAATGGCAGTACGTGGAGGTCTTTACTGCTACTGAGAGTCCTTAAAGCAAGAAATAATTGACAGGTATTCTGCATGTGAGCTGGGTGTCCTGCCACTCCACATATAGAGTTTCAAATTATTCTACCTATTTTAATTATTACCACTTTTCATTGTATCTGTTGTCTCCAAGTCCCTAGATTTTCCTTTTAAATGTCTCACAATATGCCACTTAGAAGAAACCTCATTTGAATATTGAGATATATATTTAAATTTATATGTAATATGGATTTTTCACATGGAAACAAAAAGAGAAAGAAATGAAAACTGAAGAAACTATGTATCTATGTATATTTCTTTTTATTTAGAATTTCCACAAGCTGTGAAATTGAGTTTTGAGATAATGTTTTTAGCTCTCAGGGATTTCGGAGACCTCTGCTGACATTTAAGAGCCATGTGATGCCCAAGAAGAGGCACTGGGAGTATTTAAGAAAACACTCTCCTATGTCAGTCCCACTCTCTCCTCCCACCCTGGGCTATTATTTCTTTAAAATATTTGTAAAAAATTTAAAATACTTCAAAAATACCAAAAGTGCAAAAAATTAATATGCATCCCTCACCTGATTTTAAATGTCACCCTTTTGCCATGTTCTTTTTAGAATTTGCATAAGAACTAAAAATATTTCAGATGTTACTGAACTTCTCCCCACCTCCTTAGTCACTTTGCCCCATTCTCCCATTTCCCTTATAGAAATAACCATCCTCCTGATGCTGGTGTGACATTTCTTTACATGTTTTGGTATACGACAATAAATGATTAAAGACATATATAATATATCCATCTTTTTTTGTTTTAAAAATTTATATGAACACGATCATACTATGTCATCTTTTGTCACTTGATTTTTTTTCATTCAACTTTGTTTTTCAGTTTTATCCATATTGATAAATAGAACTAGTTCATTCATCTTAATAGCTGTAAAACAGTCAATGGAAAGAATAAACCAGAGTTTATGTATCCATTCCCCTCAGAGGACCATTGGGTAGTTTACATGTTTTTATAACTACATTCAGTGCTTCAGTGAACCTTCTTGCACATGTCTTCAGAAGCACACCTGTGCGGGGTTCTTTAGCACAGTAGCTCTCATATACTAGTGTGTATTAGAATCAGCTGGAGTGCTTGCATAACACAGATTTCTGGATCCTATCCCTAGAGTCCTTGATTCAAGAGCTGTAGGTGAGCCCAAGAATCTGAATTTTTACCAAATTCCCAGGTGATGCTGATGCTGGTGTAGGGATCAGTCTTTGAGAACCACTGCTTTAGGGTTGATAGGTACGGGTGTTGGTCATTGGATATATACATATCTTCCACTTCGCTAGGGATTTCCAAATTGCTAGGGATTTCTAAACATATAGAGTGTTTGCACCAATGTATACCTCTACTATCAATGTATGCATCCTTATTTCTTGCTATCTTGTTGAAAATTGGTATTGTGTCTTTAAAATTGTTGTTAATCCAAATGATCTCTCTTGCTGTTTTATTTTATATTTTTCTGATTAATAGTGAGATTCAGCATAATATCTTATATTTAATGTCCAATGTTTTTTCTTTTCTGTAAATTCCATATCCTTTGCCTTTTTCCCCCCAGTTAGGTTGACTGGTTTGTTTACCTGTTTATTTCATTGTTTTATTGCTTTGAAGAGTTTCTTTACATATTATGAACACTAATTCTTAATCTGATAATAGGTAACAAATCTCTTAATCTCCTAGACTGTGATTTTTTTCTTTTTATCTAGGTATTTTTGAAGGAGAAAGTTTTGAAATATTAATGGAATAATATTTTCCTTTGTTATTTGTGCTTTTACATTATTTTGTTTAAGAAATATTTCCCTGTCCTGATGCCATAAAGATTTAGCACCTATTTATATACTTAAATTTTTCTCCTTTCATTTTTCCCACAGTTTTTAATTTATTTGAAATTAATTATGAACAGTGTATAATGTAGGAAGCTAATTTTTTTCCATATGGGGAATTGGTCACAATTATTTCATAACGAAGTTTCCATTCATTTTTGTACCTGTTTCCAGACTTTTCTGTCCATTCTATTAATCTTCTGTATATTCCAGAATAATACTAAACTTTTAAATCACTTGAAATTAGAAATGACTAGAAAATATTGGTATCTGATAGAGAAATTCTTCTCACATTCCTCTTCTTCAAGATAATTTCATCTCTTCTTGGTTCTTTGGACAAATTTATCTACTTGGGTGAAAACTTTGGTTTACATTTTTCAGTTGGCTCAATCTCTTTATTCAGTGTTAACATTTTTCTCTGTAATAGCATGTATGCTTTTTTGGACTTCACTTCTTTTTTGCAAAAATTTGAGGTAGATTCCAAAAAAAAGACCACAACATAATAGAAATAAGAGTGTGTGTATGCTTGAAGGTAAAAACAGGAGAAAAATATGCCAACCATAAAAGACATAAAATTATTGGACTAAAATATAAACCCTTATTCAAACCTTTCCAGTGAGGATAAAGAGGGAATGTGTGATAAATACTTGACTCCTTTGAAAGAAGGAAACACACAAGTTTATGGTGGAAAAAAATGTATTCTAATACCAAACACTGTCAGAAAGTCTTTATTTATTTTATTTGATTTTATTTAAAAATTTTTTTATTGGAGTAGAGTTGATTTACAGTGTTGTGTTAGTTTCTGCTGTACAGCAAAGTGAATCAGTTATACATATACATATATCCACTCTTTTTTAGATTCTTTTCCCATATAGGTCATTACAGAGTATTGAGTAGAGTTCTCTGTGCTATATAGTAGGTCCTTATTAGTGATCTATTTTATATATAGTAGTGTGTATATACCAATCCTAATCTCCCAGTTTATCCCTCCCCTCCCCCTTTTCTCCCCTGGTAACCATAAGTTTGTTTTCTACATCTGTGACTCCATTTCTGTTTTGTAAATAAGTTCATTTGTACCATTTTTTTTTTTTTAGATTCCACATGTAAGTGATATCATATGATATTTGTCTTTCTCTGTCTGACTTACTTCACTTAGTATGACAATCTCTAGGTACATCCAGATAGCTGCAAATGGCATTATTTAGTTCTTTTTCATGGCTGAGTTTCATTGTATATATGTACCATATCTTCTTTATCCATTCCTCTGTCGATGTCGATGGACATTTAGGTTGCTTCCATGTCCTGGCTATTGTAAATAGTGCCACAGTGAACATTGGGGTGCAAGTATCTTCTTGAATTATGGTTGTCTCTGGATATATGTCCAGGAATGGGACTGCTGGATCATATAGTAGCTCTATTTTTAGTTTTTTAAGGAACCTTCATGCTGTTCTCCATAATGATTGTACCAATTTACGTTCCCACCAGCAGTGCAAGAGGGTTCCCTTTTCTCCACACCATCTCCAGCATTTATTGTTTGTAGATTTTTTGATGATGGCCATTCTGACTGGTGTGAGTTGAAACCTCATTTTAGTTTTGGTTTGCATTGTCAGAAAGTCTTACATGGAACATTTATTTCATAGGGAATATAGAAAAACAGAAACAACAATTAGTTAACAAGTACAGAAATGCATTTCTTATGGTGGCAGTGAATAACATTTTAATGTTATAAAAGTGGATAGCAGATAGCTAATATGACCCCTTCCCATGGTCCAACTTGGTTCAGAGATAGAAATGAGAATATCAAAGTCTTTAGGTAGATACAATTTTTCTCTAACTTTGCGATTGGAAACCAGGGCTCCTGGGTCAAATCCACCCCACCACCTGTTTTTGTAAGTAAAGTTTTGTGGGAACACAGCCACACCCATTTGTCTACATATTATCTATGGCTGCTTTCTTGCTACCAAGGGCAGATTTGAGTACTTGTGATAAGGACCACATGGCCCGCCAAGCTGAAAATATTTACTATCTGGCCCTTTCCAGGAAAAGTTTGCCATTCCCTGCTCTAAACGATCATTCCTTAAATTATTAACTTTATACTTGCCCTAGGAATATTTTTAAATCCCCACTCACCTATTTTTTAGCACCTGAGAGTATAAGCTAAATGTGTAATTGGGCACGATGGCTGAGGTGAGGCACTTGGCCAAAATGATTCGTTAATGTCTTTATTCAGGAAGAGAATGTGCTCCCCCTGTGTATACTCTTCCTACCCAGGGATTTCATCACTCAAAGAAAAAACAACCTGCATTCTAAATTAGGGAGATTCTCTGTTTGTCTCGGCAATATACTTGTTCCTTTTGCTCCGTCTGGAGGGTGTTTCAGCCTCTTACCATCCACCCACCTCTTGGTCAGCTAGCCTTGGTGGTGCTTCCTGGACTCTCAGTAAGCAGTTCGTGGGAACCTTGAGATGGCATCTTTCTCCCCATCTGGACTCAAGTCCTGGTCAGCCCCGTGATTTTTGCAGCTTCTTTTCCCGGTAGACCTAGTGCTGAATTCCTCTCAGCTCCCTGATGCTAAGTCATCTTTGTCAAAAGATTTTTGTTTGCTGAAGCATTGGTTAACTGAACGGTCATGACTCCAAACTGGCAATACGTTCCAGTGGAAAAAAGCACAGAATTTAGAGCCAGCCGTCCTGTTTTTGAGTTCCTAACCTTGATACTTACCAGATGAATGACCTTGGGCAGGTTGCTTTAACTCTCAGACTCACTCTTCTCATCTGCAAAATGAGGATACTAGTAATGCTTCCCATACCTGTTAGGATTATTGTGAGAAACAAATGAGATATGGGAGAATAATTTGTAAACTACAAAGTAAAACACACATGCTCATTATTATTACCCGTTCGCAAAAGTTCCCGCAGTGGTTTTTCCTAATCTCCAAAGGCTTTTCATTTGTATTCAGGAACCAGCCCGTTAATTTTCCTTTGCAGCCACCTTGCCAAAGGGTCTCGCCATTGTGTTGGCATCTGTCTTCTCTGGAAAGGAATGTGCTGCTCCTCCAGGCACAGCCCCCCTCTACAGATCACTGTCCTAGAACCTAAATATCTCAAAGCTGAGCTGTGTGGTCTTTGACAGTCTGAGAGTAGAGGTCAGGGAAAGAATGTTCCTTTTGCCTCTCCCTGATTCTGTGTTATCTCCTGGCCCCAGACCCCAAAGCAGCCCTGATTGTGCTCAGCGTCGCACATACTCTTCAGTGAACACCACTCTTTAATTTCTTGCCTGACGCCTCTCTCTGTCTGAGCTCAGAACAAGGATAGAGGCAAAAGTGGAAACGGGGATGCAAGAATCCCCAAACAAACACTGCTCATTTTCCTCATTGTTCCCATCTCTTTTCTTAGAACCCCAAAACAAATTCCTCTCTTCATGAGGCTCTCTTTCCCCACCCCTTTATCTCACCTCTTTTCTATATCCTCCCACCATCTAGGAGGAAGAATTGCCATTGGACTCATCCCATTTCGGGACGTGGGTAGGGTCACTTACGAGTGGGTAGCATCACTCTTTATTAAAAGATATCATCATATATGATAACCTTAATTCTTTATATTCCTTCCTTGTATATGTCTTTTCAAGCATATGTACTGTTTTTTCTTCCATCTCCAGTATCATGGAACCAGCCCAAGAGTGGTCAGACTGCAAGATTTGGATTAAGCTCAGGGGAGGTAGAGACCCTGATTGGCTGCTAGAGAAAGCTTATCTGTCTCAACTTAGCCTTACTAAAACTCTGCATTGGATGTTGGACTAAACTTAAAATTAGATAAAAAACAAAACAAAACAAAACAAATGAAACTCATTTGCTCTTATTTATTGCTTTTTCTGTGGATATTTCCCCCAGGGCTCTCATAAAGGAGGGGTAACTCAGATGTCTTTATACCATCAATAGTCCACACAGTTTATATCTATGAACTCGTAAATAAATTCCTAAAATGGTCACTGGATCATTGTTTCCTGCAAATGGCTAGTCTTTGCATCCTGGGCTAAGCTCAAGTGGGATACCGTGTTACAAACTGTAATCTAAATTTTCTTCAGTTTGGCACTGACTGTTTTCTACAGAAAGGAAAAATAAGAATTACCAAAAAAAAAAAACCCAAAAAAACCCAAACCAAAAAACCTGACCATTATATCTTTGCCAGATAAAACATAATTTGCTTTATTTTTCCCCTTTGCACCATTAAGAGATTTATTGTCTCCTATTTATTTTCAGCACTTTTCTTCATTTCTGGGAAGTCTGACCTGCCTCAATCATTATTGCATCTGAACAGAGTTTTGCAGACAGATTTCCAGTAATGGGCTCAAATAATGGACTCTGTTTGGTGTTTCAATGGCCCTTTAATGGCACAGAGAAGGGCAGTGCTTCTTACATGTTTCCTGAGAAGCAAACATGAAAGCCCGCCTGTCACTAGGGGGCCTAGTGACATAATCCGAAACAGCCCACACCAAAATTTAAAAATTCTTTATAGTCACATATTATGGAAAATGTGCATTCTGCATCACAATATATTTGTGTTTCCTTATATATAAACATGTCTTAGTGTTTTAATTGACATTTCAGGCAGGTGTACCTTTTTTATCCTGGCATAGTTGCGCTGGTTACTGCTTATTCTTACCCACAGTCTGAAATACATATGATTTAGGTTCAGGGAAACTGGATTTGAATTGAATCTGTGACTTTTGGATGCCTAAATCTGGACAAATACTTATTCTCTTAGAGCGGTAGATCCTCATCTGTAAAAGGGGCTGTAGTGATGATTGAATTTACAACTTGAAGGATACCTTTTGGTGAGGGATTGTTCAATGTTGAGAGGGAGGGACTGACTAGAACCAGTGGGGAAGTCTGAATCTGAGACTGTTTTGATGATGATTAAGTGCAGGCTTTTACATGATATTTAACTGCTCTCATTTTGCAATAGTTCCACTCTATCATATTAGTTCCTTGGGGATGTTTATAGAGTTTTTCCTCATAGGAGTGCCAATGTTAGGAACAATAATTCTCATAGGAAACTTTTGAGACAGCTGCCAGCCCCAGGCTCCCAGACTCACCCCTGGTGAACCTAACTTCAACAAATACTTATCAAGGAACGTTTCTGTGTCTTTCACTTGCTCGGTACGCTGGGCCGTATGGAAAAATTGTGAGCTATGGTCCACACTCTCAAAGACTTGAAGTCTTATTAGAGGAAACCCACAAGGCAGTTCTAAGAATTCGTCAATAATAATATAGGAATATGTAAGAATATAATACATAAGAATAATACACACTTATCAAGGGCCTACTGAACAATATACTTGGCATGTTTCTTCTAATTCTCAAAATAACACTGAAAGATAAAAACTATTATTTCTGTTTTACTGATATGGAAATCCAGGCTGTAGCTCAAGACTGTATAATCAAATGCCAAAAAGGAAAAGTAGATTTAATAGTGTCACGTGTCAGCCACCATATCCTACTGCCCTGAGTTATTCTGTGTAAATGGATTTTTCCCACACTGATTCTTTTTAGGTCAAGTGGAGGTAAAAGTGATAACCTCTCTGCTTCCAGAAGCAAAGCTGATATGAGATTTATTCAGTCCTTGCTGCATTGGGCAAAGAGGCTCAGTACTGTAAAAAAAATAAGCCTAAATTTCAGCACCATGGCTTAGATTCTTCTCTCCCTCCTTCCCACTTCTATCGTTGTGCCTGACACAACCAGCCAGGCAGAAACTTAGCACTCACTAGTATCCATGTGCTATTTCACCTTCCCCAGTCGATGGAGTGACTGAGTTGGTTAAGGATCTGAGTGTCTTTCCCATTGTCTCTTCTTCCTCTGTGTCAGCAAGATGGTGCCAGAATGACCCTGGAAACACAAGGGGCAGAGCCACAATATGGAAGACACCTGGGTCTCTGAGTCACTGCTGGGAGGAGAGCTTCCAGGAGAGCCATCCCAATAGGGACATCCACATGGGACTTTGTATGAGCAACAAGTAAACTTTTATTGTGTTAGGCCACTGAGATTTTAGGTTGTTTGTTACAGCAGGTACCCTGTCTGACCAATCAGCAGGTGCTGAATAATACTTGCTATCCATGTGCTTCATATTAAAATTGCTTGTGAAATTTACAAAAAACCTCATGCCCAGGTTACAGACCAATTTAATCAGGATCTCTAGGGGGTGGTATCCAGGCATCAATCTTTTTTTTTTTAACTTCCTAGGTGATTCCATTGTATATTCGAGTTTGAAAACCAGCGTGTTGTATCGGTGGTATTCTAAAAACTGTGGTCTGTGGATTTTGTTAGAAATGCAAATTCTTACATCTCCCTATCTGTGGAATTGGATTCTCTTGGAATTTGTGTTTTAGCAAGCTCTCTGGGGGATTCTTCGGTATATTAAAGTTAAGAAGCACCGTTCTAGAACACTCTGCTCTAGTGATTCTCAAAGTATGGTTCTCTTGCTATCATCAGAGTCACCTGGAATACTTCCTAAAGGCGGGTTTCTGGACCCAGACCCAGGCCTACTAAATCAGAATCTCATGATGGAAGTGCCTAGATGGCTATATCCCTCAAGATTTTTCTAGATAATTCTTGGCTCACCAGATTCACGCTTTTCAGTTACCAACACTGTTGCCCTTTCCCTAGAATCAAGGCGTTTCCCACCATTCCTCGTCACCAACCACCAGGTCCCTCTGAGTTCTGTCCATCCCCAGATGGGAAGGATGGCTACTTAACCTTACATGTAGCTTCCTGCTGTAGTTAGTTGTTTTAGATAGAGAACTCCTCCAGTGCTTTCGAGTGTTTGTTTACAGACCATTAATTATTAAACATGGACGTTCTGAAGCAGAGAAACTTTCAACTTAAATGATGAGAAATTATGCTGGTTGAAGAGAGACAGACTTGAAAATGAGGACTTCCTAAAATATGATTCCACTGATAGAGCTCTGATTTCTACTAATCTTTTCAAGGAACCATATCTACTGCGTGAGGAAAGCTGCCTATGGGACTAATTTAGATGATAAATGGAAAGAATTTAAATGAGAAATGGAAAAGGCATATGCAGAAGCAAGAAGATGATTGAAAAAAGACTAAGTTATGTCAGTTCATTGGGCAGGGCCTGGTTTGGGAGTGTACTTTAATCATGGCGAAAGTCCCTGCAAGTTTATAAAGACAGATTCTATAAAAGGCCTTTTTGATCAGAGAGAGTCAAAATCTCATTCTTTCCCCATTTCTTTTTTCTCTCTCTTTCTCTCTCATTACTTGAAGTTAAGTTTACGCTGGATTTTGGGAGGGCATGTTGGTAATTTATATGGCAGACAGAAGAAGCGGGTTCTAAAAGCTGTACATATGGCAGTCTTGGTGCCTGCCATTGTGGCCCCTATTTTGTGCTGCCCTTATTCCTTACTTTGTGTCCATCACAGGCGCTTGTATAATAACGAGTCTGAGTTGGAGAGCTAGAGGTGCAAGGTGTGAACAGGGAGGTGTCTGGTCTGGCCTTAAGGAAGGTTGCTGTTGAAAGAAATATATGTATGCTCAGGAGGAAGGGCTCTGTGCCGTGTGTTGAGCAGGAGGGGAGCCTGGGCTGAGCAGGGAGACGAGCAGATTCACTCCTCATCGCTCTGTGAACTGTGGGGAACACAGCGCCAGCTCACTGCTCCCGTTAGAACTCTCCCACTGTACCCCTCTGCACGTGGGAATGGCGGGGTGAGGATGGAGGAGTCCTCTATGTATCAGGAATGGCCTGGGTGCACCCAGGCAAAATTGGATGGAGTAGAAGAAGGCATGTTTCATGTGTGGTGGGACAGATCCCCAGGGCTCAGTCTCACCTGCAGGTATTGAAGGAAGCCTCAATCTGCCACACAGAGCACACGGCACCATGAGTAGGGGGACGTCCACGGGTTAAAGTCCTGCACGCACTTGTCCACAGGGCTTTAAGTTCTAGGAGACGACCCCAAATCTCAGAAAGTGACTGAAACACAGCAATCTGCAATCCTCAGGTAGTTAAGTAAAGAAGGCCCCAGTCATTCTGTCAGAATTTAGAATTTCCAGTCCCTGGGAGGAGACATGAGAAGAAGGCAATGTAGCATGGTAGCTGGAAGCTTGGAATTGGGGTCAGGAGGTCTTAAATTTGTACCCTCGTTCTATCACTTTATCAACTATGTGGCCTTGAGCAAATTACTTGATCTGTTGGAGCCTCTGTTTCCGGCTTCCTGAAATAGTTACAATACACACATGCATATATGCCTTATAAGGGGTCATGAAAAATAAACAAGACAGTGTCTCTAAAAGACTCGGCAGAGTCCCTGGTGCAGGGTGAATAAACTGTAATCACTTTTCTCCTTCATGATAGCTGTAAGTCTTGGAGGAGTAAAAATGGAAGGCAGCAGTGCAGAGGAGACACGTATGGGATACCCTAGGTTATAAAAATGATGACCAAGGCAGAGGCCCAGTTTTCCATAATGGATGGAACTACAACATACAAAAGAGGTAGAGATTCATTTACCCTAAACTGGCATCCAGCCAGGGGCAGGGCGGCAGCTAGGGTAACATATTGCTAACCCATGGCAACATGATTGGGACCATCAATACATCCTTTTTCAGGGAAGTGTTGAGTGCTAGTGAGCCATCGTGGAAAGCACATAGAGTTTGGACCTAGGTTTAAAGCCAGCCTCTACACTGTACTAGCTGTGTGACAGATTGAAGTTACTTAACTTACATTTGTGAAAATAGGGGTGAAGGGAGATGAAAATACTTGCCTTTCAGATTTGGAGCAAAGAGCGGAGATGGGCCAAGAAAGTGCTGGGAACATGGTGGAAACTCACAAAGTGGCAGTTATTGAGCAGGTGTGGAGCCCAGACTACACAAGGTCCCTACTTGCTCGAGTCATGGGCCGGGGGAGAAGAGATACCGAAGCCTATGCAGCAAGGAGGGTTGGCTTAGTACTTAGGAGTAACTAACTAAAAATGAGACATTGTTTTTGCACTTTCCATTGCCTTCCAGGGTGCTGCATACATGTAGCAAAAATTGACAGTTACTATGTACCTCTTCCTTGAATATGCAAACAGCTTAGATTCCACGCTGTGGTAAAGGCTACTTGCAGATCTGATTACGCCCCCCCCTGTGCTTTCCACTGTATACCTAGCTTCAAAGCTATTCTTCATCCCAAGTTCACTTTCCTTAAGTAGATCCTATTAAGGGCACTGTACTGCAGAGCAATTCTCCTTAAACGCCCCCCCCACCCCGGCCCTGCAGCACCGACACAGGGGCTAACTGATTAATGCACTGGTCCTTAATACCTTCTCCTTCTAAGGTCTGGTTCAAGTCAGCACCCTTTGATTAGCACTATCTTTTCCAGCGCTCTTTTGCATCTCCCTTCTGCTGGTGTTTATTCCTGAAAGGAAGGCGAAAAGATTAATGAAAAAAACTTGTCAAGTTTGCAAGATCACATTATCTAGTGATAAACCTCCTCAAATGTTCCAAGTTTTCTGACTGATTTTTCTGATCATAGAAATGATCAATTTTCCACCCAAGCAATTTATTTAAGAAGGGAAATATACTTGTATGTATATAAACACCATTGCTGGTGGGTGCTCAAGAATATGGTTTATTTCAGCAGTAGGCCCTTGAAACTCAGTAGTTTCACAGAAT
This sequence comes from Balaenoptera physalus, assembly GCF_965194825.1. Taxonomy (NCBI): domain Eukaryota; kingdom Metazoa; phylum Chordata; class Mammalia; order Artiodactyla; family Balaenopteridae; genus Balaenoptera; species Balaenoptera physalus. The sequence continues at coordinate 63,461,887 of NC_138895.1, read as the reverse complement.
TATTGATGCAATAAACCTCAGTGGTTTGTTACAGCATTAAGGGCCCACTGTTTACTTCAATCTATTAATCAATACACCAGACGTTAGTTGCTGGCAACTTATGATATTTTAAGGATTATTACTAATGTTTTCTGCTACAGTTTCTTTCTTGCTTTGTTCTGTTTTTGGCTGCATTTAGCAGGGAGGTAGGAGTCTGTGGCTGATTGGATGCGCTCTCACATGCAAAACATCACGGGGATATAATAGGTGAGAGAAGATTTACTTAGAAAAAACATTTTTTTTTTTTAACTCAACCAGCCAGAAAAATAATACCCTTCTTAATACTGAAGAAAGAAATGTGAAATGTGAGTGTTTTATATAGTGGCTCTGCTGCTACATGTCTTCTTCCTGGACACCTTGTTTGTAAATGGCATTGAGAATGGGAAACGGATGACGATAAAACTGGCCTTCCACGAATCTCCGGTTCTCTGTAGTGCAATTTGAAGGCAGGCCATTTTGTAGGAAAGTATTCCCCAAAGGCGTGATCCTCTGAACCCTGGAAGTTTTTCTTGTGTTAATGTTTGCTTTTTTTATCTGTGAATATTTGGCTCTATTTCTTTCCATACACTTTGGCATGGTCTCTGTTAGAATAACATGTAGTTTATGCTTAGCTTTGGGGTCACGATGACTATCAAACTGCAAATCAACAGGGCAAGAAAAAGTGCTGTTCAGCCAGTGCTTTCTAGAGAAGAACCGAAGCTGGGATTTCGTGTCTGGGGACAGCAAGCATGAGGGGCATTTCCAATTGTGGGGAAATTTCCCCTGGAGGAAGCCTTCCGCTTGTACACATGTGCTAATTTTGTGCTGTGGTGTTCTGTCTCTAAATCTAGGTGGGTAATTAAGTACTGTTCTAGCTGGAGTTTATTCCTTCCCTCCTCTGTCTCTTTATTTCTGAGCTTAATTCACAGTCACTTAGGTGGAGGAGGTGCCAAGGACAACTCATTTCTTGTTGTATTAGTAACTGAAGTGCTACCTCTATGAATAATAGTAACATCGGGCAGTTGGCTGGAAAGGGTTCCCCCGATATTTCTTAGTATCAGTGGTCTCTACTTCCAGTAGAATCTAGGGAGCTACTGTAGTTTTCTTTAAAAAATTCCAAGGATAGCTCTATTATGCATTTGTGTACCCCCAAATTAAAAATGAAGTCAGCAAAAATGATAGTTTTTTTTGTTTCCTAAGTTAATCTCTATAAAGACTTTTTCTTCTTCATTCTTAGCTCAATGACCCAGGAATAGCTGTGTTTAAGTTCTTTTAAGGAGAAATTTTCATTTTTCTCAGTTGGCCATTAAACTGAAAACATTAAATAAATATTATTAATAATAAATTCATGAGGAATAAGTCCTAAGAAGCAGAATTAAATTGCTGCTGAAGCATCTTTCTGTCTTTTAAATTTGCAGTTAATGTTACCAATAGGAGATAAGATGAATAATAAAGAATGGACACCAGGCACTTGAGAAACCCACATAAACATGAAACTTAATGCTTATAAAAGTGCAGCGTATCCGCAGCTGGGAGGGCAAAAGAGTGCAGTGGAAGGAAGTGAAAGTCAGTGTCTAATAACTTCAGTTAGAGTCTTGGTGTCAACAACTCTATTTTGAAGCAAATACCTCAGTGTGCTTTTTCATGGGATGAAATACTGAGCTGATCCCAGAGGGAATGGCAGATTGTCAAGGAGTTGGTGAATGGTTCTCAAAGTTCAGGTTCTCCGTGTTACCAGAGTTTGCTTTTTCAAGGGATCACTGACTCAGTGCAAACATTTTGCAACACTCTCACATGCAATGTCTCAGTTTCTCCCTCTGTAAAAAGGGGATATTTGCCATGATGGTGAATCTTCAGGGGTGCTGAGTATGTTAAGGCCATAGCCACATTCATTACGTGATATCAGTTTCAAGAATTAATTAGGTGCTGCCTAGTATTTACATCCCTCAGTCCTAAGCACTGAGACTGTTTTAGCCTTTCCATCCATCACCTGACTCTATCATCATCCTTCAGCTCTCCTTTTGGTTTCTGCCTGGCATGTATTTTCTTTCTTTTTTTTTTAAATTAATTTTTATTGGAGTATAGTTGATTTACAATGTTGTGTTAGTTTCTGCTATATGGCAAAGAGAATCAGTTATCCACATACATATATCCACTCTTTTTTAGATTCTTTTCCCATGTAGGTCATTACATAGTATTGAGTAGAGTTCCCTGTGATATACAGTAGGTTCTTATTAGTTATCTATTTTATATATAGTAGTATAGTAGTATGTATGTGTCAATCCCAATCTCCCAATTTATCCCTCCGCCCTTGGTACCCATATGTTTGTTTTCTACATCTGTGACTCTATTTCTGTTTTGTAAATAAGTTCATTTGTACCATTTTTTAAAGATTTCACATATAAGCGATATCATATGATATATGTCTTTCTCTGTCTGACTTACTTCACTTAGTATGACAATCTCTAGGTCCATCCATGTCACTGCAAATGGCATTATTTCATTCTTTTCTATGGCTGAGTAATATTCCATTGTATATATGTACCACATCTTCTTTTCCATTCATCTCTCGATGGACATTTAGGTTGCTTCCATGTCCTGGCTATTTTAATAGTGCTGCAACGAACATTGGGTGCCTGTATCTTTTCGAATTATGGTTTTCTCCAGATATATGCCCAGGAGTGGGATTTCTGGGTCATATGGTAGCTCTATGTATTTTCTTGAAATTGTGGCAGAACCCTTAACTGTCCCTTAGAATTCTGTCTGTGGTATGTCCATGAAGCATCTCCTTCATCTATTTCTGTTTTTTTTTTTTAATTGGTTAATCTAAACTCTATATTTATTGCACTCGTTTTCTGGGACTCTGATAATCTGAGATAAACTTAGGAGCATCCTCTTTAAATCAACTAGAGATATGATTAGAGTTAGCTGGGATCTTCAGCCTTTCAAGATGGATTTGAATTATTTTTAAATGGATTTGAATAACTCTGCCAAAAATGTGTTCTTAATTGTCTATTCTGAGCGCATGAGGTTTACTTTCTTATGCAAATTTCGACAATAAGCAGATAGGCAAAGTAGGTGTGCACACTGAAGAAATATTTTTATTTAAAAGTCTGCTTTGATCATTGCTCATTAATCGTTAATAGTAAGAGAATTGGACAACTTAGGAGAAAGTTTGGAAATTAAAAAAAAAGTTTCTCCTTAACCACAAATACTACTGCCTGAGATGTTTGGGTATGCGGCAGCCTGCTTTATTGTTTGGATTCATCTATTTCACCTTTATTTCTTTATTTTTAATACCTAATCCTGTCTTCTAACTTATTCAGTTTCAATCAAGAACTTTTTTTCTTGAAATAGTCTCCCAAACAGGAAAAATCCTTCAACTTGATTAGCAAGAAATTAGAACAGTGAACTGAAATTAAACATCTACTCTCCAACTTGAGTTTAATTAAATTTTCTCACTTACTTACAGATTTAGTATATTTTAGATGCCTTAACAGAATTCTTATGAGTAAGAATAAATGTCCTTTTCTGCAGGGCCTGTGCTCTTACCTGTCCTGTGTATGTGAATGTGCTGTTGTTTCCTTTGCATCAATAGCACTTTATTTCCTTTGCTTGTGTTCCCCTCCAGCACACTTCACTTTATTTCTCCTAGTACATAAATCAACTTTTTTTAAAAACTATGTTTTCTATCAGCTACTCAAATATTCATCTCAATTAGGCTCCTTATCCAATTGGGACTCATTCCAAATCTTTAAAAACAATTCATGATAGAAGTTATGAAGCTACCATATGACCCAGAAATCCCACTCCTGGGCATATATCCGGAGAAAAACATAATTCAAAAAGATACACGCACCCAATGTTCATTGCAGCACTATTACAATAACCAGGACATGGAGGCAACCGAAATGTCCATCGACAGATGAATGGGCAAAGAAGATGTGGTACATATATACAATGGAATATTACTCAGCCATAATGTTTTTTATTTCTACTCCTACTTGTGACTTGTATAATTTGACTGCTTGACATTTTTCCTCCTATCTCAAGTGGATTATACATATAAATGAAAGTCTGGATTTGAGTTTTCTTTCTTCATTAGAATACACATAAGCTTTGTAAGAATTCTAGTATGTTTTAAATGTGCTTTCCAGAACTATAAGAAATGAGCTTTTTTCAGCCTGTTCAGATTAATTTTTCACTGACTCTTTGTTTCAGACTGATTTTGCTTTTAATAAAAACATCAAATGAAACCAGAAATATAAACCAACTCTATCTACTCTGTAAGGGAAAACAGTAGAATTAGAAAAATGTAGTCATCAGGATGTCAGCTAGATATGTTTGGGGAGATTGGGAGAAAGAAGTGATAGTTTCCTTATGCCTGTAAAAAAGCTCAACCCTTCCTCACCCCCTCCCCACCATGCTCAGAGGGTTACTACATGAGAAAAGATTTTTAATTGAGTTTTTAACAGGAAGTAGGTGGATAGTGATCATTCAAAGCTCTAATTGTAATGCTCAACACTGGATTTGTTAGGGCCTTCCTTCCAAATCCATAAATTCTAATTTTGAAACAATTTGGTTGCCATTGGAAATTGTGTCTGTTGAGTGCAGAAAAAGTGAAGCCCTACTATAGTGACCAAATTGTCCATCTTTTTTATGCCAATAACACGAAATCACAGGCCTTCCGTAGAATCATGGAGACACAAAGAATAGATGACAGGGTTACAAATGTACTAGAAATATAGTCCTAAATTTCCCTGAATGCTTTGAGGAATATTCTCTAAATTTTATAAACTGGTACATGATAACTTGCTTTAGTACCCTGATGAGATTGAGAAAAATGGTGAACTAAAAAGCAACATTTAATCAGAGCTACTCAAATATTCGTCTCACTTAGGCTGCTTATTCAATTGGGACTCATTCCAAATCTTTAAAAACAATACATGATAGAAGTTATGAATATCTTAAGATACACTAATCCCCAAACCTACTTCTTTTGCAGTCTTATACATTTCAGCGAATGTCACCTTGGGTCTTCTAGTTGTTCTTAGCAAAATTCTTGACGTAGTCTTGGACTCCAGTCTTCCTTTTACACCCCATATTCAATCTATTAGCAAATCCTTTTTTCTCTATCATCAAACTATATCTAGAACCTTCTCATATTTCACAACTTTCCCCACTACTTGGGAATTTTAGTCCTAGCCATCATCATCTTTTCCTTGGATATTTGCAATAGCATTTTTATTACTGTCCCAGCTTCTATGCTTGCCTTCTTATTCTCAAACTAGAAATCAGAATAATGTGATTAAAAATAATCCAGATCACGTCTTTCCTCAGCTCAAATCCTTCCAACTGCTTCCCATTTCACTTAGAGTAAAAGCCAAAGTCTTTGTAGGGCCAACACAACTCTCACTGCCTCCTCCTCCTCCACTGTGTCGATGATCTGTTTCCTGTGAATTCATCCTTGTTCACTCCGCTCCATTCATTCTGGCTTCCTTGTTTCTTTAACATGCCCAGCATGCTCTGCTTCAGGACCTGTGCCATTGCTATTCTGCCAGTAATACATTACCATGGTCAAAAAAAAAAAAAAAAAAAATCTCTATGCCTTAGGTTTTACATTGAGAAAAGGCTACAAATTCTATCAGTCAGCTCTTACAGTGTAACAAACTACCCCAAAACTCACTGACTTAAGATGTCAAACATTTATTACTACATCTCACAGCTCTGTGGTCAGTGGGTCTCAACTGATCCAGGCTAATCTAGACTGGGCATGTTACTCATCCACAGATTGGGTGTGGTCTTTTCTCTAGCTGGGTTAGTTCTAGCCCTGGCTAGTCCTTCTCATGCTAATGGCAAACATGTGGGAAGGCAAGTAGGGATATTTTTGTAAGACTGTGGAAGTATTTGCTGTTGACCATTGTCATCATCTTAGAATAATGTCTTTTGGTTTATTAGTAGAACTCGTTTGGAAGAATGGGTTTGAGCAAAATGGCAGTAGGCTGGGGTTAAGTGAATGGTGGCCACCAGTTTAGTTCAGCATTAAGGCCTTCTGATCCAGGACTGAGTTTTTGTTCCTCCTGGGTTAGCTAGTTTTAGGGAATCACCCATGAGGCTATAGATTTAAATTAAAAGAGAGGCTTCAGTGCAATGCAGGGAGGTGACATGGGAGTCTTGGCCACCGGTTTACCCAGCTTACTTGTACTTTTTGGATCTTCTCTTGCCCTATCCCATCATATAATGGGCTGCTGCTCTGCCCACCTACACTTAAGACTTACTAGATCTCATTATATCCAGATCATGATGGCAGCTCCAGCTGAAAACTTAACATCTAATGGTCAGTCACTCAGTCTCCACTAGGGTCTACAAAGATACCATGAACTGCTTTTAAAATGGCAACAGATTCTCTACTGCTAATGTCGTAGCCTTGTGGCAGAACCCTTGGTGTCTGTATGATGCTTGCATTAGGGCTTGTCAGAGATTACAGACAGCATCCTAATCTACTGTATGTACTTCTAGCACCATCAGTTTGCTGGGTCAAATATCTTCAATGGCACGACGGCTTCCATGATAGCCTGGACCAGTTGTACACACCTCTCTTGCTCTTGCTCTTACTCTTAGAAGCTTTTTGAGTCACTTGATAAATAGGTTTCTTCTTGATTTTTTATATCGTAATAGCTGTACTTCAGTGGTCAGAGAACTATCCTGAGAATTCTTTCAGGTGCTACGGATATTCATTCACTTATGCACCCAAGGACCAGGCAGATAAATTTAGCTTTTATCCAATTATGACTTATACAATTCCAGTGCCAGTGCTATTGCATAAGCCCAGTGTTTTACCTTCTGTACCTCAACTTAATTCACCACTGATGAACATCTCATAGTGTTGATGCTGTAGCATGCAAGAGGTTATTATCAAAGGGATTGTATTGTTATCTGACCAGGGAGTAAAACCATTTCTGAATCCCATCCTGATGGTCTGATTTTCCAGAGCCACTCCTTATAACAATGATTTTAGCCTAGGTTCTCCAAAAAGCAGAGCCTGAGGAAAGGCTTGTGTGTGATTGGATTCTCTTGGGAAGTGATCTTTTAGAATAGAGTTGGAAAATGGGGTAAATGTAGTGGGGAAAGAGGGAAAACCAATCTGAGTGTTCTACCAGGCTGATCACCACTATGGGGACCTGGGAGATTGTCTCATGAGGGATCTTCTGAGGAGCAGTTTGACACACTGAAGCACCATCTATCAGAAATGCTGATAAGCTATAGAGTGATTTCTGTTTTGGAGAAAACATTTTGTGAGCAATTTGGAGAGATATGGTTTGAATTACACTTGTAATAATGGGCAATGTATGTCAGGCCTTAAGACTTTGTGGTATCAAAATATTCCTTAATGATGTGCTTGAAATTGTAATATGTATATTTATCCAAATTGGTTGACAAATAGGATGAATGACTGAATCAAGAATTAGGATTAGAAAAGTCCAACCTTTCCAGATTTTTTTGTTGTTCTTTATTCATCTCATCTCTCTGCCCGTTCTCACTTTTTAGAGCAATACTGTTCAGTAGAAATATAATAAGCTGCATAAGTAACTTTAAGTTTTCTAGTAGCCATGTTATAAAGGTAAAAAAGAATCTGATGGAATTAGTTTTAGTAATGTACTTTAATCCAAATATGTCCAAAATATGATGGTTTCAACATATAGCCAATATAAAAATTGTTAATGAGATATTTTACATTTGTTTGTTACTAAATCTTCAAAATCTGATGTATATTTTGTATTTAAAGCACATCTCAGCTTGCATGGGCTGCATTTCAAGTGCTCAATAGTCGCATGTGGCTAGTGGCTAACGTGTTGGATAGCACGGTCTAGAATGCCTTATCTGTTCTTGGCCTGGTTAATTTCTTCTGCCCTTCAAGGTACACATCAAATATCACCTCTTCTGAGAGTTCTTCATAGTCTTTCCTTTTTATTTACCTCCCTTAAGATTTCAACAACAACAACAGTAGCAAAAGTTTGTGCATTCCTTCTAAAGGTTATCAATTACTTTGTCTTTGTATTAATCATGGTGCATATCCTGATTTATGATTCTTTGTTAAATTATTGATCATTACCACCAGACTCTGTTCCTGGAGAGCAAAAATTGTGTCTTTTATCTCTATAGTCCAGAATCTCACTAATTTTTTTTTAAATTAAACAATTAGCTGAAGTTAATAACAAGGTGACATTAATATATATAAATGTAAGGAAACTTTGTCCCTGAAACCAACCCCATTAATACAGTATGGGAGGAATGTGATTTAGAAGCAATCCACTTGAGTAAGATCTAAGGACCTTAGATTTAATGATTAGTTCAATAGGAACAAATATTAGTATTTTCGTGCCCCAAACATGGATGCCCGCTAAGTTTGCATTAACAAATGTAGTGGACAAAGGAAGAAGGAGACACTAGACTTTCCTTTCAGCTGGTCAGATAACATACAGAGCAATAATTTTGGTGATACCATTTTGGAATGGTATCAAACAAACTGGAGTGCAGAAGAAGACATAAAACCACGTCATAAGAACAGAGGATTCAGAACTGGAGATGTTTAGAACAGAGATAAGAATGACCAAGGAAGAGGACATTCCCTCCAAATACTTGAAGGACTACAATTAAAGAATGGATTACACTTGTGAGCTTCGAAGAAATAAAAAACAGATTTATTGATGTAGGTTGTAAGGACTCATATTTCAACCTTACACAAGCAAATAACAGAGTCTAAAACGATGCCTGAACATCCGAGAGGTACTTTAAAATGTTCGAATGAATGAATGAAAGAAGTGAGAATTGACCACCTTGGTAGGTAGGGGATTTCTCTTTCTGCAAAGCATTCAAGCACAAGCTGGATAACAACTAGGAAATGTTGTAATGGGGATAGATGGCGAGAATAGATGTACTCTATGCTTCCTTGCAAGCAATGAATTCTTCTTTTCAATAATTCTATTCACTTTAAAGAAAAACAGCATTGCTTTTACTCAAGTCAGTGTTGACAGTGTACATAGCTAGTTATATATCAGTCCTAAGAAACTCTCCAACCAAAACAATAATGTCATTTTCCCTTGAGTAATTCTCACCAGGTTTCTGCTTTTGGAAGACTCAGGTGGTTAAAGAAGGTTCATAATCAGTGTTTTCAGAATACATTTCAGGACATGAAGCAAACCTCACACCAACAATGCATTATTACTTATTTATTTTTAGCCATTAGTCATGGAACAGCACAGGTGCCCAGAATTCCCTGGGTACGTAAGCATGAAACCTCTGCCTCAGAGAGCTTCCAGTCTAGATTGAGACAAATGCAAAACAGGAAACCTGAGCTTTACCACAAGAAGATGAATGGGCGTCATTGATACCTGCATGTGTGACCTCTTCCAGACAGTAATGCTTTACTTATTCAGAAGGCTTCAAGTAAAAAGCAGCTCAGGGCATATTTTTATCTTCGAGAAAATATAATAATCAGGATGACCGTAGTTGCTTTGAATACATGGAATTTACTTCGAGAATTTTGAGTGGTCCTTTTGCCTTCATCTTCATTGTCCCCAATCAAGAACTTTGTTCTGAGCTCTTCCTGTGTTGCAGGCACAGGGGATATGCAGATGATTAAGACACGGTTCTTGCACTAAATAGTTCACATCTAGGAAAGGCAAGCTATACTAACATGAAAAGCTGATTTGACACCAGCCACAATGCTAGTGGAAAAAAGATAAACCTTCATTTCAGACAGACCTCAGCTGGAATTTCTGAGCCGGTTTCACTGGTAATATGGTAACATCCAGCTAGCATGTTTGTGGTGAGAGATGAGTGAGATCTGGTAGAAAAAACAAAATACAAAAATTCAAAGAATTGTTTTAGCTGCTAAATGTACCTTCTAGATCAGAGGCTGGTGAACTTTTTCTATACAAGGCCAGAAAATAAATATTTTAGGCATCACAGGCTATTTAGTCTCTCTCACAACTACTCACCTTTGCTGTTGTAATATGAAAGCAGCCATAGATAATGTCAATAAAAGAACGTGGCCGCATTCTAATAAATTTTATTTATGAAAACAGGTAGGCCGGTCTATAATTTACTGACCCCTGGACTAGACAGTAAGTGGTCTAAGAGTTAAGAAGAGATAATGAGTATTAATGAACTGGAAAAGTGTCTTCAAAGAGGAGATGGAATGTATTATTTGTTTATTTTGGATTTTACTTTTTATCCCGGTTAAACATGCACAGAGTAGAAAGAGTCAACTTATTCTGCAAGGTTTACTGTGAAAAAACATCACTCTCCCCATTCCCTTGTCTGGAAGCCAGTCATTATCAACATCTTTTGCTGATGCTTCTAGTATTAACCTCTAAACCTCTAAATTACATAGATATGTATTGCTCCAAATTGAATTACATAGATATGTATTGCTCCAAATTGATTTTCTAATTTCAGGTACTATCTATGGACTTTCTCCTGTGGGAGATGGAGGTTTCACACTTCTTCCTACACCCAGCTCCTGCCACATAAGCAGCCTTGCAGTCACCACCCTCCCTCCCAGCATACTGAACTGTAGTTTTGGTTAGATCAAGATTTAGTATTTACATGATTATGATGACTATATGTGCGATTCAAATCTGAATTATATAGTAAACTATGGCTACTTAACCATTTTCGTATAATGTTTTGTTTTCCCTGGATTTAATAATTTTCCTTTTCTTTTCCTTTGCTTAGTTTCCTTTGTATGGCATTTACCTCTAACTTATCCTCAACCACTTTAGCAGTTGTCTAATTATCTTCATAAATGTTTCCCATGCATCAGATGCTCTAACAATTTTATCTCCCCAAAGAAGAATCACCTAGAGTAGTGGTTCTCAAGCTTGCACATTCATCAGAATTACTTGGAAGGCTCCCTACAACACAGATTCCTTGGCCCCAATCCCAAAGACTCAAGTGTTCTGAGGTAGGGCTGGAAAATTTTCATTTGTAACTAGTTCCCCGGTGACGCTAATGTTGAGAGCCCTGTACCTCACTGTAAGAAGCCCTGGGCAAGGGCCTTCTGCCCTGCTATAGTTTGGACTGGATCCCTTCTTCATTGGACACAGCTACCAAGCCTGACACTACCATTCACCATCATCTTGGGAATTTCCAAGGCTTCTCTTCTGTGTTGCTACTGAAAAATCCAAAGCTTTCTGAATTCTGATCCCTGCATGTCACCTTCAGTTAATAGTGCCTCATGTTGTCAAATCAGCTTAGCATACGTTAGTGTATTTTACCTTCTCTATATGTTAACTCATTTTAGGAAACAACAGTGTCTTAATCATCTTCGTATCTCCCATGCCTGGCACATATGGAACACCCAGAACAAAGTGCTTGGCTGATGATTTTTTTCCCTAGATCGTTATAAAAATATTTCTTTGCTCTTAGTATTCTGAGGAGAGGGGCTATTAACAAGTAACTCCATATAGAGAGAACAGATTTACTTAATTTTTGCATCTTCCTTCAAATTTACCTGTGAGCATTTTTCTTGTTAAACCCTCCTTCTGTGTGTACTTAATTGTTGAGCATATATGCAGTTGATACATATTTATTGACTGTTTTGATAGATCTGTATTCTTGGAGAAACCTGGCACCACACCTCCTATCCTAGAAGAGATTCCTATAAGGAGTTCATTTTCTCCTAAGAGATGGGTTCAAGTTTGTATGAAACTGATACAGAAAATCAAATCTTTAGCCTTATTAATCACGTGCACTCTTAATGCCACTGTTTCCCATGATAAAACAGTTGTCTGCTGGAAACTATACAGCGAGGGATTGCACATAATTTGCATGTAAGGCAAAAAAAATGTTATTAAATAATTTATTTTTTCTATAATATAATTGATGGCAAGATCCACAGGTACTACATGGATCACTGTGAGTCTCAAAAAGGAATTCTATCTTTCATCCATTCACGTCAATATCAAAGTGTGCTGTCACATCCAAATCCATAATAATAACTTAAAAAACACCAGAAGAAGGCATTGTGTTCAACATCAACTTTAAGATTTCATCCAGGGAACAAGTTACTATATTTGCTTTCCTTTTCATGTACAGCTGATGGAGCATGTCAAACCCACTTTGAGTATAGGAGGATGACATTGTGTACACCTAGGAGTGAGGGAGTGGACCTGTACACTAGGGCATGATATACATGGTGATAGAACTGTGATTACCTTCCTCAAATGGAAGATACATCTGTGAGTGCAAATGCTGTGTGTTGAATAGATAGACCATCATTCTATCATCCATAACTGCCAATTCCTTCCATTTCATCTAGACTGTACTGCAGCTGAATACATCTTATGAGTTATATAGCAGTTTCTTAAAGTTGAAATTCTGTGTTTCAACAGGCCAAATGTGTTTGCTGTAGGCCCATCTGTCTCAGTAGTTCTCGTTCACACGCTAGCTATTTTTTCATACTTAAGGCTATTTATTGCATATAAGTACCCCAAAGCACAAATAACAGGCAGGAATATTTTAGACAAACCCATGACATATATCAAAGTATTCAAAGAGAAGCAAACAAAGGGGCAAAACTCTCTGTTGAGTGTCAATAACTTGTGTCACTTACCCAAAATTTAGTGGATGGCAATCCAAAGTTTTCAGTTCTCTTAAATCAAGGTGTTGGTGTGATGGATTGGGTATAAATCTGAATATGATATTCTTTCTGATGGGGCAAGCTACTTTGCCTTAGAAAGTGTGAAATCCCAAACCTATCCAAATTTCATCCAGATAAGAACTGAAAACAGAAAATCATAGAATACCAGGATTGGAAGGGACCTCAGAATTCATTAGATATAAGCCTCCTATTGATGTTTGAGATCCTTTTAAAGTATTGAGACTTAGGATTTTTCCAGCATTTGGTTGACTATTTCTTGTGATGGAGGGACCTTCCTGAGACTATTCTATGCTATGTTCATGCTCTGTTTGGACCGTTTGCTCATTCACATATTTATGCTACATTTGAACGATTTGATCACTTACTATGCCATTCGTATTGATTAAGTGCTTTTTGTGTTCCAGGGATTGTTCTAGGAACTGAGATGTTTCCTGTACCATTCGGTATTCTTTTATTTACAAGTACCAAACTCAGCCCAATCAACCCAAATGCATTATTTAAGTAAAAAGAGGATTTAAATAAAAAGCTCATATTAGTGAAAAATCCATGAGTGGATCTGATTTTGCTGTGATTGGATTCAGGAGCTCAAATGACTTCATCAGAAGGAGGTTTTCATTTCTTTGCTCTCTTTTCCTCTATGTTGACTCCATTCACATGCAGGCTTTCTACCTTGTGATGGTAAAGTTGCAGACGTAGGTCAGGATCATATGTTCTCAATCTTCCTGTAACTACTCTTTAGCCTGCCATCCAAAACCAGAATAAGGATAATTCTGCCTTTATATGACAAACTTCAACTATGATGTCTCTCCTTGAGACTTTTCCTTTTCAGAGTGATCTCTCCATTCTTTCCACCTGTCCATAGGGACTATAGAGTCCTTTATGTCTAGTGCTTACTAAACATTTCTTGAGTGGACAAATGAATGAATGAATGAATGAACAAATTTTTCCAAGCTAATATATGAATCATTTGGGGGTCAAATTTAGTTTTGCATAACTCAAAGGTTCATGCTCTTTTCACTCTCTTGTCACTACTCTGTATACGGTTACATAGCAGGCAAGTAAAAGCAGCAGCAAAAAGTCACAACGCAGTGCATCAGGAGCTGTAATAAAGGGCACGACAAAGCTTGTGAATACCTTCACTTGAAGGCCTCAATTAAATACTTGAGAGGTTTTGTGACCAGAGTATGTCATTTACTATAGACTAGTAACAGATGGCGTTGGGTAAATTTATAGATAAATTGGAAAAAAAAGTGTTTACAAAGTTACATTTTCATCAGGTTTTTATGCTTTTAAATTTATTTCCCCAATGAAATGAGCGGTACTCAAACTATAGTACAGTGAATAGTGCCTTCTGTTAATGTTTGTGTTCATTTCCTCTGATTTCCTTTTTTTTTTAAAGATAAAACTGTACTGAAATTATAGCTAGTTCTGGAGCTAGGGTAAGAGCCTCAAAGAAGAGAGTCCATCGTGTTACAGGGCTGTGAATGAGGAAGCACAGGTTACTATGGGGACCCCTTACAGAGTCTGTGGGGAAAGTGGGGTTAGAGAAGATGTTTTAGAGGAGCTGCTAGCTGATTGCTGAAGAATTTACAGACATTAGACAGGTAAAGAAAGGGACCTACTCATCATTATGACTGATTTATAGTCCTAGTATGGAATTAAGAAAAATGACCCTGGGATTTTACTTCATGTCCTTCCTGACATATCTTGGAATAAACCATGCTCTGCTTGGTTTCATTGGTGTAAATGATATCTGGTTGACTGGCCAGCATGCTTTCCTCTGGTAACAGCACAGATGTAGTAAACAGCCTATATTACCTGGGGACCCCAAAAACCTGCCTGTGCCCAGGCTCCACCATAGACCAATGAGAATCCCTGGTGCTGGGGCTAGAACAATGGTGTGTGTACCTTTTACAGAGTAACCCTTTTATTTTGAGTTGATTGTAGATTGACAAGCAGTCAAAAATAATCCAGAAAGTAGGTGGGTGACCCAATCTAGACCTATGAGACTCAGTCTTAGGGCTTTTTATGGTACCACTGTGAGGATCATAATTTCTTCTCTCTTAGAGGTGCTAAGCTGGCTGGTTGGAAGGCTGGTGTGGGTGGCCATCTTTGCACCATTTGACGAATGTTTGACTGAGATGAATGCTGATGTAGAGGAATGCAGATATGAACAATAGAGAGAGAGGCAGAATAATGATTGCATAATTGAAGGACCTGTATCCAGCTGTGCCTGCTGAAGCAAGCTCAGTGTTTGGAATTTTTACATATGCAAGCCCATACATTCCTCATTATACTTAAGCCAGTTGAATCGGGTTCTGGTCATATGTAACCAACATGTCCTGCTCAATACATTTGATTACTTTGGATGTGGTCTCTACCCAGTTTAGTACTCAAGAATGCAATAATAATTAACACATTTTTATTCTGCTAATTGAGAGAATACAGGTCTCAAAGAAATGGGGCACTTCCTGGAAGCCTGGACTGGACAGAACAGTGGAAAGAGCTTGGTCTTCAGGGTCATAGCAGGGGCATTTGCACTTCAGCTCCATCACTTATTTTGCTTTGCCCCTCGGCATGCCGTTCCACATCTATTTAAACCATACTACCTTACGCAATCTTACCTCGTCAACAAAGTCAGCTGTAACCTTTCTAGCTGCCAGGCGTTTCTCTCTCTCCCCTTAGAAACGACTGTAGCCTAATCAGGGTTTGTAGCTTAATCAGGGTTTCTCAAGCTCAGCACTGTAGATATTTGGGCTGGATAAGTCTCTGTTGTTGGGGGCTGTGCGATGCTTCCAAGGATGTTTAGCTGCGCCTCTGGCTTCTATCCACTAGATGCCAGTAGCACACCCCTTGCCCTACCCCCTCCCCACCCTCTACTCCCATCACTAACTGCCTCCAGTTGTGACCATCAGAAATGCCTCCAGATGTTGCCAAATGTCCTGGGGGAGCAAAATGGCCACTGGTTGGGACCACTGGCCTATGCCAAAAAAATTTAGTTTAAAAGGTTCTGTCATGTACCTATAATTCTCTAGTTGTCCTCATTCACGTTTCCTCAACAAGATGGCAGATCTCTGAGTCAGAAATCGTGCAGTATTCTATGCCTCTATTCTTCCAAATGTGAAGACAAAGAGAAGAGGAAGGTCAAGTATCTCAGTATCTGTTGAGTGCCAACCTGTGGCTGAACTTTTCTAAGTGCTTTGCATATGCCATTTCTTCAATTCATTCTAGAAGTATTTATTGAATGCCTACTTAACTGTATGACTCTTGAGAGGCAACATTCAAATTCTGGCTCATCTGCTTAGTGTGACCTTGGGTAACACTTCATCTTTCAGTGTCTCAGTTTCTCTGCCTGTGAAATGGGGCAATAATATCACCCATCCCATGAGGTTATGAGGATTACATGGATTGAAATGTGCAAAACATTTAGAACAGGATCTGGCCCATGTAAATGTCTGCTGAGCATTTACTATCTCTGTTACTACATGTCCAGCCTGGATTTAGTGAGAATAAGAGGTCTTGTTCTCATGGAGCTGATACTCTAACGTGGTCTTACACAACCCTCGTAAAAACTATCTACAGTATAACTGGGCCCCATTTCACAGGTAGGGAATGTGCAGCTCAGTGAGAGGAAGTAAATTGCCCAAGGTCACACAGCTACTAGGTCTCAGGGCCAAGACATGAACTCAGCTGTCTCTGGCAACAAAGCTACACTGAGTATTTAATAGGTTCTCAATGTACTTGCCGATATCTAGACTGAAAAGGAAATGCTTTTCCCCTTTCCTTTATTCTTTCCTCTTTTTGTTTTTGTTTTCTCTTTCTTTTCTAAAGACTCTTGAAACCGTTCTCCTAAGTTTTTATAAGTATATTTCGCTTCCCATTTCATATTTGGGTATTTATTTCACTTGTGACCACCCTGCTATCTCTGCTGTTGAATCAATCCCCGTCTTTAGATATATGAAATTTCATTGCAAATGAAATGTCCACAGTGATTCATCTTTGCAGCAAATGGGTAATGTGTACTTTGGGTTTTAAAAATAGAGATGAGTCAAGAAAATCATATGTTTCCTGTTTTAAAAAAAACTTTTCAAAGATTTGGGTGCCCCTCCACCTCTTACCATCAGATTAAACATGGTGACCATAATTGGGGTACACATCCAAAGAGAGCCTAAAATAGTTCATTCCTTTCCAATTTTAACATTTAGAAAGACTATTTATCAAAATAATAATTTCAGCTATTTCTAACCACATTTCACGTTAGCTCAGGGACTCTCCTGTGTGTCAATATTCGCCATCCGGGGTTTATCACCACATGGAATGTGGTGGGTGGTTGGAGGATCCAACACTCTTCCTTGCTCTGTCTCTGGACGTGTGTAGCTGAGACACTCGGATCATGGACAAGGGCTGCCCTCTTGCTAAATGACTCTTGTGTTATTATTTTCCTGGGACTGCGCCCATGTGTATTTACGTGTGTGCCACTTCATAGTGAGTGTGACAGAACAGCAGCAGCCAGGCTGGTTAGGCTGCAATCTGGAAAGTTGGAGGAAAAAACCCCTGTGTTTTGCACCTCTCCAATCAGTGCTTCAGCGGGAAGACCAGCCTGTTCGCTGGTACAGGCTCCTTGTCCTTGGTTCACACTGATGGCAATGAGACGTTGATTTTCAGGTTAATTGGAAATAGTTTTGCCTATTTGAATGAAATCTTATCAAAATGCATCCTGAAAGAACACACTGGGCAAAATCTTTGCTCTTTTGAGGTGAAGGTAAAAGAGATGAAGTTTTCAGAAATTTCCTTGAGTTAAAAACTAGGCTATATATTTGCAATTTCATTTTTGTTTGGAAAAAAGACTTGGTGTACAGGTCTTGCAGGTCTATCTTTGTGAACAAAAAGCATATCCAGAAGAGAAAAGAAGGAAGGAAAGAAAGAAGAAAGAAAGGGTGAGAGGAAGAATGACTGAATGACACTAAAGACCAAACTTAACAGCAGCATTATTTCTAGAAGACTTCTATCTCCTCTCAGGACTGGTTGCCACTCATACTCAGGACCCTGAAATATCCTGTTGGTCCTCTGTGTGTCCCTGTCTGCTTCATTCCTCGTGCTGACTGTCAGGTTTGGAAAGTCACACCTTAATTCCAAGTCACGCTTCTAAGTCCAGGTCCCCAGATCAGCCCTCCCTTCCGTCCCAGGATGGATGTTGTCTTCAAGCAGGTGTGTCCCACTGCAGTATGGCAGCTACCGCGTGAGACGGTGGTTCACTTATGCCTTTACTCACATCCCATGATATAAATTCTTTAAGGTGGTCTGTCAGCTGCCAAAACTGTTGAGAGAAGAGACAGGCAGTATTGTCCCTACCCCACCTCACATGGAGAAAACATAATCCTGTCTCTGTTTTTACCCTGCCAAGTCTCAGCATGTATTTGGCACATTTAATATGTTTACTATCAGTTGACAACATGAATGATTCTGAATTCCCTACTTCACACAAATACACACACACACACACACACACACACACACAGAGAACACAGTTAAATACACCAAGAAAATACCAAATTTCCGATTGTGAGCAGTCAGTTCTATGAGAAAGACACTAATATTTAAGATGCAGAAACTTCAGGAGGCTGATTTAGAGACAATACCAACTTGCTCTGCTTCAGGAGAAACAGGACACTGCTAGAAGGAGTTGCTAGAGATTGGCAATGAGCAAGACATTCACAGGGGTGGATGGCTCACCAGTGACAAGCATCTTGCACTGACTCTGAATCTGCACTTTATTTTCCCATCCCTGTGTCTTTGTTGCATCTTTCTTCTCTTTAATTGCCCTTTAGAGATCCAGGTGAAATTCAGTTTCCCCCCAAGATGTTTTCCCAATAGTTGTGTCTTTCCCTTCACAGAACCACCACTGCATTTTGAGTTGCTTCTGTGTTGATTGCAATGCCCTTCTCCAGACTTTTGTGTATTTGACACATTAGCCTTGAGTTGAGAGGCTGGGTCTCATTTGCTTTTCACGGAATCACATTGCCTAGGACAATGACGAGAAGAGTCATGGCTGCTCCATAAATACTTAAGGAATAAATGGAACGAGTGTCTTGACGTTATATTTTAAGTGTGAGGGATCAGGATGTAGGTAAAGAACCTGAACGGTGACACTCAGAAGATTTGGATTCAAGTTCGTGTTCTACCTTGTACCAGCTCTGTGATTTAGGGGTGGAGGGAGGTCATTTAAGTCTTTCCCCAGAAAAACTGAGGGTACTCATGCTCAGCTGTGACCTCCCTAGGATTATGTGAACTGTATAAACTGATGGAGGTATTGCAGTTTTTAAATTGAACGTTGTCAAGAGATTTTTGTTAATACTTGAGTTAATACTTAATACTCAGTAGGCCTCCCTGCCTCCCATTTTTCTCTTCTTCCTCATTATTCTAATGCTAACAAGAATTTGGTCTTTGGTATAAGAAAGTGCTATGAGTCTGACAGCAAGTGCATGATGGATTCGTGAATAGCTGGATTAGTTCCTGTTTTCTCCCTGACTCACGATTCTACCGTGGCCACTGAGACGTGGGTGTGAGAGAGAGCAGGTTCGGGTTATGGGTGCATGCAGTGCCTGTGAAAGAGGAATACAAACACGATATGTACGTACAGGGATAGAACTTACAATATTGGGCTTCCAATGCGCTACCCTTTGCGTAAATAATTTAACCAGTCATCCAGCTCCATAATTCTGCTGGTCCTCAATGTGGTCTTGAGTTAATCAATTATTAAACTCATGGAATAATTCCTTTTTGTGATTGCCAAAGTATTGATTTTTTCTTTCTGGTTTGGAAAAGACTAGGTATAGCTTCTCCACAGGGTATTTTTGAGAAACAAAAGGAATAATAAAGTGCTAAAAATAATTGTTGAATGAATGAACCCCCAGTTAACCACAACATCAGGGGCCCTTTATCACTGGAGAGAATATTCTGTGACATCCCTTTTCAAGAGTAATACTGGTAACCTCTAAGTTGGAACAGAAAGGGAGGAAAACTCAGAAATAAACATCTTCACAGAATCCACATACCTAGGATTTTTCAGTGTACATTAGGCCTTATCAGTACTGTTATGTTTTATGATGTTTGCAGCAGTGATTTTAAAAAAATCTAGTTTTAAAAATAGAAATCCAAAGACAGAGGGCAGAGGAAAAACTCTCCATTGCATCAGTATGAACATTTTTATGGGATTTTTTTTTTTCTTTTGGCTTCCTGATCTCTTTGAAAACGCTCTTCTCTCTACTTATGGGGAAAAAATACACCTACTAACAGCCTGGAGGAATTATGCAATGTGCTTTGCACAACTCCCTATGGCCTCAGGTAACAATGTTACCTTATCTGACAATTTTTTTTTCACTGTGCATATGAGAAAATTATTTTTAAATAAGTTTTTTTTTTCTTTTGGATTCAGTAAAACTGCTCTCCTTGAATGAAGAGGAGCCACGTGAGAAGGAATTAGGGCATGTTACCATTCAGCTGTTTGAGTCAGATGTAAAAAGAAAAAAAACATTTGGCATTTCTGAGGTGGAAAAAGCTAGGTCTTCCTTCTCAGGAATCACAAAAATAACTGCTGAAAACCCTCACACTTTCCAAGAGAAACTTCTTTAAAAGTGATGTGTAACTAAAAATAGGGAGATTATAATGGAAGTCAGTGTGCATGTGTGTAAAATCCCAGAGCAGCACAGGAGGCGTGGGCTGGAAACTCAGGGTCTGTGACTTTAAATTTGTTGGCAGATTTAAATCTGTAGGCTGGAAACTCAGGGTCTGTGACTTTAACTTTGTTGGTAAATTTAACTCTGTTGGCTGGAAGAGCATTTAACCCTGAGTCAACTGTGTTCCTTACCTGTAGAATGGAGATCTCAAAGAAGTCTCAGTGAAATGTACTTTAGGTTTTTCATTTGGCTTTGAAGAAAAACCCGCTAGCTGCACAAAGGAGTGACAATAATCTTCTTAAAGAACTGTGGGAAGCTTGGCTCCTGACAGTGGTAGCTTAGAACAATGTCATGCATTCCTGAAGTGCCAGAGACCTCATCTTTGGGAGCACTTGTTTCAAGACCCGAGATCTTAATTGTGGTTGAACCTTGAGAAAGCCGCTAGCCCAACATGACTGGTCTTCTAATGGGAACAGCAATGCGTACTCCATCACAACAAAGAATGTATGAAAAAACACTGTTCTAAAATAACTGTGGTGCCAGGGACTGGGAGAAGGGGGGTGGAGCAGAGCAGTTTAATGCATACAGGGCTTCCTTTGCGGGCGATGAAAAACATTCTGGAACTAGATAGAGGTGGTGGTAGCACAACATTGTGAACGTACTAAATGCCGAGGAACTGTTCACTTTAAAGTGGCTAATTTTATGTTATGTGAATTTCACCTCTGTAAAAGAAAAATAACGTTTGTAATTCAAGACAGAAGGAGCTCACTCAATGCAAGCATTGTTGCATCACCGTTGGCAGATAGGTGTAAGGGTCTTTTAATGATTTTAGCTGGAATGGCTGCTGTTTTATAATTCTGTTTGTTCAGAAAGAAGGCATTAGTAGTGTTCATTGGAAAAGATGCATGGCTGAGCTACAAGTGACATCTAGACATTTGGAAGAGGAGTTATGATTTTGAAAAACTTTCTTTTACAAACCAATGTAATAATTGTTTTCTGACTGATTTTAGTTGGCAGAAATGGGACTTAGCAGAGAGAGGGAACAAATGGATGAGTTATAGCATGATTGCATGGGGCTTGAAACTTGACCTTCCTTGTATTGATGACACACAGCCCTTCCGAAGCACCTTGACTCATCCACATTTCAAAAAGTGCCCAGTTGAAAGGAATGTGGACTCAGGAAGAATGTAGTATGACTGAAAATTGATAAAAGAGAGCTCAAGCAGCTTGCCCTACCTGCCGGAGCATATTCACCTTGCTATAAACCGCCCTTTTCCTAGGGCGCCATCAGCCTTTTGTATTTTCCAGTTCCCCTCCTTTCTCGTGTCTACCCCCAAGCCCTTAAGTAAAATGGTTAATTTCCTCTTGAATCTCTTCCATATTTCTTGCTTCCGTTGTCCTTGCATGTTTAGGTGAAAACATTCTGGATGAGAAATGTCATATCAGGTCAGGACCAGTCAAGGACCCAATTCCTGCAAATACATTATTTGTTTCCAATCTAATGATGAGGCTCACACCCCGAATACCCTCAGTTGCTGTATTTCTCTCCAGGTGGAGCTCCAGACTCTTGGGTGCCAGATGATTAAGCCTCTCTTCTAGCAGGGGTTGGAAGCAGCTGCTTCCATATCAAACCTCTTTTTCTCTCAGCCAGTTGCGGGAGAGTCTACACCCAGCTGTGATGCGAGGTGCCCACTGGCAGCTCTCATCTCTACCGACAGCCTTTCATCTCGATTCTCTATAAACCTTTCTTAATATCTGCTTGTTAAGCCTGACAGAATGGCATTAGAACAAAGCTAACCTGGCTGCTGAAATGCTGGCAGCATCATCTGTCAGGGCTTTTTGCTTCTTCCTTTGATAAAGTTTTGCCTGGCTATTATTGTGGAGGCCTTGTTGGAGGGCGCTGAGACCTGGGAGCAGAAAGGCATCCATCTGTTGCAGAAAGCTCAACGGGTGATGTGGTCCTGGGGTGTATCCTGAGTTGAGTCATCTATTTCTTCTCCCAAATTATTCCTCGTGAATACCAAATCCACCCTCCCCATCTCTGTTATGTAAGTACTTTAGAAACCTTTCAAAATAAAACTTTCAAACATGCTTGTTCTACTTAAAAATTCCAGAAGCAAGATTTTAGGCAGTTTCATAAAATGATCACAAGGATCCTTTGCTTTCTATGGGTCTCAGTAAATTAGCATCAGAGGATGTGAAGTTAGATCTTCTTATATAAAGAAGAAAACAACCTTATTTGTGGTATAATAGGAAGTTTCCATCCCTCCCTGAAACTCAGCTGGTGCTCGAATTGACATGATCAGAGATTACAGTGCTGTCTGAACAGTGGAGGGGCAAGCTTTGCAAATTCATATTCCTATGAAGAGCCTACTGTCTTCAGACCGGTTAAGAACCATTTCTAAGAACAGGGCATGCCCACGGCAGCTGACGCCAGCTCCAAGCCTTTCTCTTCAAGAATGGCTTTCCACCTGCTGTCTTCAGACAGACCTGGTGAAGGTTGGATAAGAGCCATGGACCCTGCCCTCTAACACTTAACTAGCACAGTCCTTGCCAGAAGAGTGGGTGGCCCACCAATGCTATTTGCCATTTGACTTAGAAGTACAGCTGACAAGTTAAATTAGAGGGGGTGGTAGATCAAAAGTGTTCTTCCTTGAGAAGGGCATCCATAATTTAGTTTGCTAGATTTAGCCTTTAAACTTCTGGAGCAGCTTCCGCCCCGCCCACCCCCATCCCCACCACTGGCCAAGAACAGATTACATGGTAGTGTTTATAGAATCTTCATTAGCATAGCCCTCTCACTTTTCTTTATAGCTGAGTTTTCCATATTCACTTATTTTAACCTATGGGAAAGGCAAGTACTAGATTTGAAATATTCTTTGTGATCATTCCTGCCTTCTTCCATAGAACATAACTGGTCTAGCTCACAGTTAAACCTCCTTGAATGCCATCAGCATTACACATCTGGCTGAGGGCATCATTTGAAGCTGAGAAATCGGAGCCCTCTTTTTGTCTCAAGTGCTGCTTTTATATAGTATACATTCACAAGAAGGAAAAAAGACATTCTCTCAAGAACTGGGGCATCACTTTGGGAACAATGCTATGGCATAATATTAGTTAAACTCAGTTCATGTCAGTTTCAAGTTCAAGAACAAACAGATGAGATGCCTGGTTCTTCGCTCCCCCGTACCGATACTCTCCTCCTTGTAAGCCATGCCAAGGAGAGTTCCCATCTCCAGACTTTTCTCCTTATAAGGTGTGGTTTCTGCCATTAAGAAGTCTGCTTGGACATGGAAGACTTCAAGCACTAAATTATGTCTCCTGTTCCCTGCTCACTGGCAGCAACTCTGCCAAGGTCCAAAAGGAGAACTGGGTAGGTATGTCCTAATAGGAGACAGTGTTCCTCCTCTAATTGCCTTAAAAGCTTTTGAAGCCATTGTCTGGTGGATCTTAGAAGATTGATCCTGAAGGTGTGAGCTCAGAGCTGCAAGTCGGGAGCTCAGAGTTGTAATTCTTGGGATGGCAATGATTCATTGCAGGGCCTGAGGCAAACTCACTCATCTTCTCTGTGCACCAACGTGTTCCTCTGCAAAAACTAGGGAAATCATCACACAGTTTCCTGATAGGGATATTACATGGTTTAGGCATTAATAATCGTGGCAAATAAGTTTGATGGAAAGCACCCCCAGAGGTTTTACCCCTTGAAGCCTCTACAAAGTTTTAGGAGGCTTTGTTAGTCTTGTTTCCAAGTCTGGACTTCCCTCTTCGGAGGTCTTTCCAACCACAGTGAGGAAATTCAAGTTCCCTTGAAGTTTTGTTCTGATCCTGGTGAGCACAGATGATTTCCCTCAGGACTGTGTCACGTGGTGGTTTTGCAAAAGAGATCTTCTCACCTACCACAAAGACCCCCCTGCTCCCTTTTCGGACCAGATGCCATGCAGGATGGGAACCAACTTCTGTGATGAGACCACGGTGTTTCTGAGCCCATCTGGGTAAAAGTCTCCTCGTGGTCTTGGCAGAGCTGCTGTTGCGTCAGCCAAGAAGCATCATAAAGACATCCTCCTCTGTTGATGGTCTTCTTCCATGTCTGATGAAACAGCCGTTTTGGGCATAAAAAAGTCAAAATAAAAAACGATGTGTCAATAAGTGGAAATTAAATGAATGTGTTAGTATTAATTTGTTACATTCTACATGTGTTCCTCTGAAGAAATGGTGTTTATATTCAGAGCCAGCTGCAGGCTTCCAAGGTGGTAAAGTCAGAAAGGACCCAAGAGAAATTGACCCAGCAGCCCTCACGTGGCTTCCATCTCAGCCGGATCCTCCTGTGTTTTGCTCACTTACTTCTCTCCTTGGAAAGGAGTACAATTCCTAAGTGTTCCAGTTTCTGGGTGGACTGGCCTCTCTGCTCTCTGTCTTCCATATTTCAGGTCTCTTGAGTCCTGAAACGTATTTCTGTCTCGTCTACTTAACTCTGCTGTTAAATCTCTACCACCATGCCTGTCTCTTCAGCTCACCAGATTTCACACTCATTTGCCAGTGGCTGTGAAAGGAAATGACAGCAGAATTTCTCATGGACTTGGCTCCCAGCCAGCATGGAAAACGTACTGAGTTGATGTCTCCCAGAGCCCCATCTTTAGCTCAGGTGTCCCCATTTCACTGGGCTCAGCAGATTCCCTACATCTGTGGTGTGCGACATTGTAGAGTTCAACCTGGAGACTTCGTTTCCCCTTCTGCGTCCCCGTTCCATGTTTAAGCCAAGGAGCCTCCCCATAGGTGGAAGACTGAAAAAGTGCAGATTGTATCAGTCCTGCTTTTAGCAGTGCCCTGTGGAGTAAGACATCTCCTGCTCAGTGTTCTCTCTACTGCTTTTAAGGTGTGAACAGATGAGCAGAATCCATGAGCTGACAACCAGGCTGTGTGAGTACCAGAGATGGTGAGCAGAAGTCCGTTTGTGGCTTAGGGGCCCTGGAAGAAAACAGCGGGATGCAGGTATTCCATTTTCCTTCATTCATTTACTCGGTCTTTCACCCAGCAAATAGTTACGGAGCTCTTACAGTGCTGTGCACCAGGTTGGCCGTTGAGATATGAGAGCTGACATTTATTGAAGGCCCTGTTGTAGAGCTAAGTGGGGGTCTTCCACAAGCTGAGAGACAGTACTGTGGTTATCTCCACTTTAAGAAGAGGCAGTTGACACGTAGAGGTGTTAAGTAACATCACACAGCCGGCAAGTGTTGGAACCAGGATTTGAATGCAGACGTCTCACTCAAAGTCTTGGTTCTTAACAGCTACATTGTGCTGCTTGAATGCAGGAATCTTTACTAGACATTGTGGGAGATACCAAGATGATTCCTGTTCTCCAGAAGTTAATGATAAAGAGGGAACAAACGCTCATTGTCCTGCCACTTACGCAGTATATAATCTTGGCCGTATTACTTCTCTGTACCTCAGTTTCCTCATCCTTAAAATGGATGTGATAGTAGTTCCTATTTCTTAGGTTTGCTTCAAGGGTTGAATGTGTTAAAATATGCAAAACTGTTAGGACAGTGCTTTGATTACCCGAGAGTTGTTAGCTATTTATTATTGTTTTTATTATTGACCATTAATATTCACCATGAATAAATTACAGTACTCATTGTGCAATTATGGAATAGCAGACACTATGTTAATCACTTGGGGATTTATAGTGAACAGGATGTGTAGTCTGTGTCCTCTTTTATATCTTCATTGGAGTGAAGGTGACCCCAAAAATAATTCTAACAGGAAGGAAGTAAAGCCCTGTAAGACAATACTCATTCCTACTTGAGACGGAGGAAAGAATGTTGAGGTAACTGTAACTCCACCCTAACTGCCCCAAGAAGAAGGGAGTCTCTTGGAGATTGAATTGCAGAGAAAGGAGCAGAGAAAATGCTGTAGTTGGAGTAGAGAAGGTCGTTGGGAGTTGCTAGGGCAGGAGGTGAGTAGCAGGCAGCTCAGGGGCTCCACAGGCCATCCCATCTTCCCCGTTTCTCTAGTAGGTCACCCCAAAGCTGTCCTGAAAGCTCACAGATAGGTTTGTCTGTCCTCTGTGGTTGGGAATGAGGGAACGATAGAGTTATTGGGACTCTTCAGGAAGATCCCTCCATTTTGCCTTGTGAATCAACTCCATCAACTAAGGGGCAGACATCAATTTTCTCTGGCCTGTCAACACAGAGAGTGTGTGTGAACAAGGCAGAAGCCGCAGGACCTGTTTAGGAGGAAATGGGGGTCTGCAAACTTATTTGCTTTGCTCCAGGGATGTACTATGTACAAGGATGAAAATGTGAGAAGGAACAGTCTCTATCCTCAGTGAACTTGCATCCTTTCCTTCTCCACTTTGTTCACCCCAGAGACGTACTAACTCCACTCCTCGGTCTTACAGATAATATTGCCATGGACACTATTTGGTTCCCTTCATCCTTCCCCCACCCCCCAATTCAATTATTTAGAGACTGAGACTTATGTAACTGCTTTGATTCAGAAAGAAAAATTGTTTTCAAGCAGGAGATAGAAGTGGGATTTGAAAACTCATTCGAAGATCTTGAAACAGATTTTTCTTTGTTTCGCTTGTGGTAAAAATCCTGGAGTATGACTGAGTTGCCCAGAAGTGATGAGATGACCACTTATTCTTATTACATCCCCACAGTGACATGTCCCTTTAGTTTCTGCAGAGAGCAAATGGAGACCCAGGGCCACGTGAGTCTGAGACAATGCCGCTACCACCAGCACTTCCTGCCTCTTCCCCTCAAATTCCTTTTCACCCTGAAAATGGGCTTCCTTTTAAGACTGCAAAATAATAGGGTCTACCCCACCTTTTTCAAGTCAGGGCGCCATTTTCCGCCTCCCACAGCTTTCTTTGTTTGGAACTGTTCATTCTTGACCATGATATTCTTAAACCAGGGAAGAACGAGGAAGTTTCACTGTCTTGGTGAAATTACCTCATTTAGGAATAATTGGTATTCACAGAAGAGATGCACATTTTCATCCACCTAGTAATGAACAAATTAACAAGACACCTACTGAGTTGTGTTAACAAAATTACCAAATGTAAAAGGAACTAATTACTATCCACTTCATCCAGACAAACTCAAAACTGCATTCATAATGGGCTTTGTGGCTGACTTGATGTAGACTGTGGAGAAAGGAAATAAACAGGTGCCTAGTGATCAAAGACTCTGTCCTCGGTGATTGTTCTGGAAGGGGAGCCTGCTCCTCAAGAAGGCTGAGATTGCTTCTAGAAGTCCTTCTTCCTTGCTGGTGCACATGCTTGTAACATGCACGTTTTCTTTTCATAGATAACTGATTGTTATCCATAAAATAGCAACTGAAGCACACAGAGATGAATTTCATAAATAGTCATCTTTTGTGAAGAGATGTAGGCAGCACACTGTCTCTCTGATTATGGGGTCAGGGGACCCCTGGCCCAGTGCCTGAAAGAATTTAGGCTTGGGGAAGATTTCTGATAAAAATGAAAGGCTTCTCCCATGTATACTGGAGTTTTGGTGTTTACTCACATTGAATACTTCTTTTTCTGAGGATGTTTGGAATAGGCTGGTGGCAGTGTTTCAGACAAGACAATTGTTTGGCCCTACTTTCATGAATTAAATCTAATTGCATGTGATAAATATGTTCTTGTTAGAATTTATAGTAAAGCTCCAGAGGAATTTGAAGTAATTTTTTGGACTGTTTAGTTTCAACTAAATAGCTCAGCAATTCAGATGGGAAGTACAAGAAAAAATAGGTTATTACACAGGTTAAGATGAGATAGGACATTAAAAGAGGTTTGTAGTCACTTCACGCATTCATTCATGCATGCATCCATTCAACAAGTATTATTGGTTGGTTGATATGTGTCAATAAAGTTCTAAATGCTGGGGATAAAACAAGAAACAAGTGAAAAAAATCTCCACACTCAAACAACGTAAATTCTGGAAAGTACGAGACAAAAAAGAAAAAAAATAGAAAAAGAAAAAAAGATGGCTTCTGAGAGTGATGAATAGTATGAAGTAAAGGAAACAGGTGGTGTGATGGAGTAATGGGATGGGGGACAGGACAACATCATGAAGTAGGGTGGTCAGGGGAGGGTTGGAGATGTGTTCTTCCAGTCAATCTAGTTTTCGCTGGCCTAGATTTCACAAAGGAATCAGTCTGAAGAACCGATTTCCAAAGTCTTTACCAGCATGGATTCTTTGATAAGATTTTCTGCACTTTATCATATTTTCATTGCTCAGCTACATGTACTAAGGTGCTGATTGTCCTCCTTCATTTCTGCACTTTGTAGTAAATTTCCCTCCACCCCTGTGAGGGGAGGCACTCTTTGTTTGCCTCTGGAAAACCAGTGAGGTAACTTTACAGAGAGCATCCCTGTTTTGCTAAATGGTGACATATTGAGTGGATCTCAGCAAACGTACTCTGAGCAGTTAGCTCAGAGCAAGTGTGGGTGGAAACAGAATCTGGAGTTCTAGGGAGAAATTTCTCAGTCAGAGTTCTCACCACATAAACACACATCCTCATGGTAGGAACATGGTGGGGCTGCAGGCTGGGGTCAAGCCCTATGCATTGAGAGTCAGGGCTCAATGAATGTTGGTTGGTTGTATTAGTAAATGAATGAATGGTTGAATGAATAAATGGAATCAATCTATAGCTCTTGGAAATGATATCAGACATTAGGGGGTGGAATCAAGACGTGCCAGTAGAAAAGCCAACACCACACACACATGCACATAACACGCACACACACCTTATACTAATAATTTTTCCAAAGCAAGGCTCTAAAAGGACACTGAGGGCCTTCTCTGGGTTGGCCTGATGTGGGAGTTTTATATTAACATTTTTCTTCACGGGAAGTTGCATTTGAGACTTGAGTCCCAGAGTGTAACATCCTACTTCTGAGAATATGTAAGGTATCTCCTCTTTTCTTTTATAGCTGGGACCATCCCCAAATAAGCAAATATGGGAACATTAGATTTTCTTTTTGATAAAGCATAGAGATGAAAACAGAAGGTGGTATCATCAAAATTAGAGGGCCATTTAGCAGTTTGGTGACTATTGTGTGGTAGTGGAAAGAGCAATAGAACAGGATCAAAAGAGCCGACCGGTGGCTTTGGATGAGTTAATTAACCTCCCTGAACTGCAGTTTTAAAATGTAGAGGATGCTTTTTATCAATTTTCAAAGTATAGTCTGTTGAGAGTGGAATGCACGACATCTTTATGCCTCTCTGTGAGAAGTTCATAATGCCATTGGCTTTTAAAGATTCCGAAAGTCTCATAATAAAGATATCTGCTATACTTTTTTGAAAGAACATTTCCAAAACTTTTTTCCTTTTGATAAATGGAACCATTTTTCCAATAAATGTGATCTTAGGATGATTTCAAGACTCTCTAGCTGATATCTGTGTACATGCACACACACACCCCACATGCACACTGAATATCCACATCTCCTTCTTTCCAAGCAGAATAGGTCATTCTCTTCTCATCCCTTCTACTTTACTGAACCACTGTAACTGAAGCTCGCTCTAAGTTCAATTCGTCTCACTTTAAAGTGCTTGCTGTAAGAGAAATGTGCTCCTATTAAAACTCTTGGCAGGAATCACAACTTCTTAAATATTCTAAAGACCAGTCCTTCCCAACCCCAAATCAGGATTTCAGGTAAAAGACACAGGCATAGGGGCGCTTATTGCTTGTAGGTCTTTTGCTAATTTTCCTGAAATGGTGTTACCCTGTCTCTAATTACTCTTTTGTACATATATAAAAGGATGTAGGTCCAAGGAATTTGTGTAAGTAGGTGCCATGGCTAATGTGCAGAACCTAGCTGAGGATAGCACAGGTTTTTGAGGTTTTCCCTGATTCTGTTGGCTTTGTGATCTGTACAGCAGTCCCCTTTCCCTTCTCCTTCATCATTTTCTGACTTGGTCACCACCGAATTTTCAATTCCAAACACAGTTTCTGGCATGGAGATGATGCGTATTCAGTAAAAAATTGTGGAATACATGAGTGAGTCTGAGGAGGAGGAAAGGAAGGAAGAAAGGAAAGAAGGAAGGGAGGAAGGGAGAGTGGGAGGAAGGGAGGGAGGAAAGAAGGAAAAAAGAAAGACATGGTCACTTATATTCCCCATTATTATAATCTGAGTGGTTCCTGCCAGTTTTCAGAAGCAGCATTCCCATTTTACACTGTGTTATGCTATATCCTTGAAGGCTTCTGCTCTCACCCTAGTGAATGCTTGTTTTACTCCCAATTATCCTAAAGCATCTGCTTTTTAAGCTGGTGGTGGACTTATTACTGGAGACACTTTGGAAGTAGCTAAAGGCCAATCAATAATATGCTGATACTTTTGGAGCGATTCTGCTCCCAACACATAATTGTTGGAAATTTTATTCCATTATTTGGCTTGAAGCACAGCATGTAGTTGTCACAAGGGGACATTCGCTCCGGGGGTGAGTGTGACATTGATAGGATCTAATTTCACACCCAATACAGCAGGTTGAAGGGCATCACTACTTTGCACACCCTAGGTTTGTCTGCTGCTTAGTGCCTTTTTGTTGCCAGGCTCTATTTCCTAGTTTGGTCTGCCAAAACCGGCAGGCTAGCAGCTTTTCAAAAAAATTAGGCAGAAGATAAAATTTCTGTAGCATATGATGAAAGATGGAAAAAATGAAAGTACTAAAATGTCTTTGTACAAATGCAAGGACTATAGGAGGCTGGCAAGAAGATAACTGTGCATCTGGGTGAAGGAGGTTATGACTACATTTAGATAAACAAAATCTGCTGAGATCATGCTCGTTGCTGAGATGCCATCCTTAAAAGATAAACACCATATAGGGATTGGAGAAAGAAAAAAGAGATGAAGAGGTGCCATCCACATCAAAGTGTTTTTACACGTATTAATGGGGCTCATACTTGGTGCTTAGCTTTGAGATGAGCACTAAGTTGAGTTGTGGCTTTGAGACAACAGTATATAAAAGCTGTACAACACACTGCCTGCTTTCAGAGTGCTTCCAATTTTGTGGTAGATGTTACGTTCTTCAAAAACTGTCTAACACCAGGCTTTATTTCTCATATTTAAAATCATTGGGATTTATTTATGTATCAAATATATCAACTGAGGGTACAACTAAGGAAAGAATAGATGTAGTTTCAGTCCTAAGAGATTTTGTAAACTATCAGAAGATTCACAGACAAATCTCAGACAAGGCAGAACGTGGTGCTCACCAAATGAACTGTACCTAAATTGACACAGGAGTTCGGAGGAGGGAAGTACCGCCTCTTTCTTATGTAGTCAAGGCAAGTCCTTTTGGGGAAGGTAGCATTTGTACTGGGCCTTGAACAGTTGGTAGGATTCCAGGAAGAGGAGATATGTCTGGGGAATTAATTGCAAAAGGAAGTGAGTGAGCAAAGGTGAGAGGGCAGAAGAGACTGTCTTCTCTATAGCGAGTGTACTTCTCTGTTCTTTTCTCTATTTCCGCTGCTGGCATTGTCATCTCTACCTGGACACCCAAGTCGGGAATCTGTGAGTCCTTCATGACTCCTCATTTTCCCTCACTCTCCAAATCTAACGAGTCACTAAGTTCTACTGAATTCACTCCTAATACAGCCAATAATTTGACCCTCTTCCTCCATTATCGCTGAATCTGCCTTCGTGAAAGGGTTATCACCTTCTTACTTAGATAAGAGCAGAAGCCTTGCTTCTAGATTGTACCATCATAATCAACCCTTTATAGGGCTTCCTACCAGGAAGATGGTTCTATAACTCGAATTTCATGATGTCACCCCTGCTTAGAATCTTTTCATGACTCTCTGTTGTCTACAGGATGAAGTCCAAACTCCTTAGCATGACATGGGTGTCCTCCATGAATTGGCCTCTGCCTATATTTCCAGCTTCATCTGCTATCTCTCCCTTCATTATGGTCTTTTCTTGGTAGGTAATGGGAGATGATCATAATTCCTCTTATAGGAAAATAACATAACAAAATAGAAAGATTAAGTTGGTCTCCTTTTGCAGGAAAGATTGAAGAGTGAAATGATTATGTACCTGATTTGAAGTCAATAGACATGGATTTGAATTCTAGATTTGCCGCCTAATAGTTGTGTGACTCTGGGCAATTTACATAACTGCTCTAAGTCTCACAAGTTACTAGTGTAGATTAAACTCAATGATGCAGGCAAAGTGATTAACAAAATTGCTGGGATGTAGTACACCTTTACATGCTTAGTAAATGGTAGCCAGCTTGTTCTCTTCTTCTTTCCTTCTCTTCTCTCCCTTCCCTTCCCTTCGCTCCCTCCCTCCCTCCCTTCTTCCTCCCTCCCTCCCTCCCTCCCTTCTTCCTTCCTTCCTTTCTTCCTTTCTTTCTTTCTTCCTTCCTTCCTTCCTCCCTCCCTCCCTTCTTCCTTCCTTCCTTCCTTATACTTACTTTTTTCTTTCTTCCTTCCTCTCTCTCTTTTTCTTCCTTTCTTCCTTTCTTTCTTCCTTTCTTCCTTCCTTCCTTTCTTTCTTTCTTTCTTTCTTTCTTTCTTTCTTTCTTTCTTTCTTTCTTTCTTTCTTTCTTTCTTTCTTTCTTTCTTTCTTTCTTTCTTTCTTTCTTTCTTTCTTTCTTTTTCTTTTCTTTCTTTCCTTTCTTTCTTTCCAGAAAGTCTACTTAGAGGACATAGGAGCCAGAATCAATGTGTAAAAACAGATTTCTGCAATAGATTCCAAATCTATGTTGAGTGAGATGCATTGCAAAACCTCAGAATATAATGGAAAAACAAAATCAAAAGTAAAATTACACGAATGACCCATAACATGAATATAAAAAGAATGGAAACACCTTTCTATCAGATATCTGTCTATTACCACCCTATATTTAATGTATAATTAAAATATTATTCTTTACTGTGAGTGTTGGGGATTGTTTCTGTTAAAATTAACACACCAACAGTACATTTATTAAGATTCTAATTTTCCCAACACAGAGCTAATGGGCCATTATGATTATTGGACACAATATCTATAATGCCTAGGACCTATGCACTTTCCAAGTACCTGAAAAAAAAGGGAGTTTGCAATCTCAGAAGCTCATATACTCATACAAGATATAATTAAACTGCCAGTAGAACCCAATGCATGAAAAATTCATGTAACTGAAGTTCTGTGGAGAGCTGACATAGGAATTGGGAGATTATGATCTCACTATGGTGTTTTAGACATTTTAAACAGTACCTAGACAACTTGTAAGAATCCAAAGAAATAAGGTTAAGATATAGGTAATGACTGAATGATTGAGTATGTCAGGAACAATGTGTTTTGGGGAATATGTATAGACCCATATTTATTTTGGGGGGGCAGGTAAGTGTTAATGCATAAATTAATCTTCATAAGAGCCCTGTGAGGCATATACCATTTTGTTTGTACTAACTTGTGGAGATAATTGTTCTATCATCCCTTTTATTGTGTATATCTTTTAAAAACTTTTCTTAACATATGTTCATCATAGTTGATTTGTTGCAACAGGCATTTTTAAAATGGAGATTTTAGATTAAGTAATATGAGTCATGCAACAAGAGAAAAAACTTAATCTCTTAAGTATTAGAAGGAGATATGTACTGTTATTAAAGACAATAGTTGTAACTCCTCTTGAAATCAGTGAAGGAAGTGGTAAAATGTGTTAGATGAAGAACTCAAATTATCTTTAGCTTAAAAAATGATCTGAGTAGGATAAAAAGTAGAGGTGGATTAAAAACGGGGTACATATTTAAAATAAGTGGCGGAAAGATGGAAGGACTGAATGAGTTAATTTTAGTGAATATGATCAGGTGTTATTAAGGAGGAAAAAATACATTCTGAAAGTTAAACAACAAAGGCCACAGCAATATGATGAATATAAAATGGCAAAATTCCTGAACATTTATATTTCTAATTTTGTTTAAACAAGAAAAATGCAGATAAAGTCTACAATTGGAAATTAATGAAGACCTTTCAGGAAATGAAAAAAGTAATTGGCAAAAAGCTATCAGCCAAGGCTTGAAATATGGGAAGTTAAGGAACCGTATGCATGCAAAGGTGAAAGGGGATTGGTATCACTAATGGAGCTGCTTATAATTACTTGTGAAACGTGCCAGTGGATTAAAAGCTTTCTAAGATGAGTGGGGAATGCAAAAGTCGCTCTATTAATACTGGTCTTGTCCAGTAGGTGTGACATCAATGCTTGGTAATGGAGAGATGATGATGT
The DNA here is from genome assembly GCF_965194825.1 of Balaenoptera physalus. Taxonomy (NCBI): domain Eukaryota; kingdom Metazoa; phylum Chordata; class Mammalia; order Artiodactyla; family Balaenopteridae; genus Balaenoptera; species Balaenoptera physalus. Next base: position 63,427,304 of record NC_138895.1, on the reverse strand, counting down.
ACGTGTTCAAATAGGTCTAAATACTTTATAAGTCGGTGTGATGGAAATTACTGTCTAGAAGTAAATTAGGCACTTGTTGAGGACTATATTGTGTAGCCTTTGCGGGCCTTTAGGAACTTACGGTAAATAATAAAAATAAAAATAATCATAACCAACACTGTGTGCCAGGCACTGTTTTCTAAGCACTACTCATTTATTTAATCCTCAAATGGTCCTATGAGGCATATACAACTATTATCTCTAGTTTATACAGATGAGGAAACTGAGGCAAAGAGGTAGGGAAATGCGTTCAAGGTTTATAGCAGTGGTGACACAAGTACTTGCTGAGTGTCACTAAATGGTGCAAAGGAGTTCACTCACTTATTTATCAACTATTTAGCTCCTACTTTGTTTGTGCCTGGCACTATGCTTAGTAAAGGAGGTATCCCTGTACGAACAAAGAAGATAAAACTTCTGCCTTTGTCAGGTTGGAATCTACTTTCAAATATTAAGGTTAGAGCCATCAGGGCCAAATGTGATGGCCAGCTGCACATTGTTTAGACTGCACCCCTGACATACCACAGGCATCTCTCGGGCTTCTGGTTAGGTTATTAAGTTCTGTTATCCAATGGAAGGCCATTGCTGATCTCTGGGTTTAAACATTTTCCAGTGGACCTCAAGAATCTCAAAGCTAGAAAGTTAACATGAGATTCAAGACTCAGATGTGACTGTCTAATTTCTCTTTGGATCTAGGAAGACACCCCAGGAGGAACTCCTTCAGGGGTGTAGTGTACTGGAATGGCCAACTTTGGAGTAGGGCTCTCTAGGTTTGAATCCCAGCTCTGGTACCTACTATCTAGATGACTTTGAACAAGTTACTTAACCTCTCTATAAAAGAGGGAGAGTAATGGACACCATCTCAGAGTGTTGTGGTGAGAATTAAATGAGATACTATAGGTACAGAGCAAGTGTGGCATGAATGTTAGTGCTCTTCGCGGTGATGGTAATGATAATGACAGTGACAACCAAGTTGTATGTAATAGTTTGTTGTTGGCTCACAGATTCTCTCTCTCCTTTCTTCCCCAAAGCCCACTGCTTGATATTCAGGGGCTCTATACTACACAATTTTCAACTTGTTTCGGTTCATTGTGTCTATCATCTTTGGGCAAAGGTAATAACATGTTAAAAAGCAGTAAGAATCACTATTACCCATTGAATCCATTATAGCCCAGTCACTGCCCTGGGCCCAAATCATTTATTAAATATATTTAATCCTTTCAACAACCCTACCAAGGAACTGAGACTCAGGCAATTAAAGAAGCAGCTAGAAACAGGTGAGAGCAAGAATTTGAAATCTTGTCTGTCTGACTCAGAGTCTGTGTATTTTCACCTTACTCTGCAGGAGAATGCTGAAAAGACATAACTAACCACATAGTAATAATTTATTAAGTGCACAGTGGGTGCTAGATGTGATAAATCAGAATATGATAGACTCCACTGTCCCTCTCTGCAGGAACAGAGTGACACGATGCAAATACACCAATGAGTAGAAAGGGGAGATTTCTGTACACGCAAAATAACCTTTTCCTTTTTTCTTTGGAACCCTAGAGAAAGATAGGAGAGGTCAAGATGTTTCCTCAGATGTTTCCTCGGATGTTGCTACATTAAACGTGGATTACAAATACATATTCAGTTTATGAGAGCATCTGTTAGAGTCCTCAACTATTGTTCCCATTTTTCACCACAGCCAGGAGAAGAGGATGTAAATAAAACTGAAAAATTGTCTGAGATAAGAAAATAAACAATTTATTTTAAGTAATTTCAAATTTATAAAAGAGTTACATTAAAAGTACAAAACTCTCCATATCCCTTTTACCCAGATTCCCCAACTGTTATTTAAAGCATTTGCTCTATCACCTTTCTCTCTCTCTCTTTCTATCTCTCTCTGTCTCCTTCTGTCTCTATCCCTTTCTTCCCTCTGCACTCACACGCGTGCACACACGCGTACACACACACAGGCCTATTGGTATCCCCATTAACATCGGTATTCTGAATCATTTGAGAGCAAATTGAAAACACAAAGCCGTGGGAATTCCATGGCGGTCCAGTAGTTAGGACTCCGTGCTTTCATTGCCAAGGGCCCGTGTTCGATCTCTAGTTGGAGAACTAAAATCCCACAAGCTGTGTGGTGTGGCAAAAACAAAACAAAACAAAACACACACACACACACAAACAAAGCCCTAACTATTCTAGAAACTCCAGTGTGCATTTCCCCAAATCAAGGACACTCACCTACATAAGCATCATGCAAACCTCTAAACCAGGAAACCAACACTGCAATGATACAATCATTCAGTCAACAGACCCAATTCAAATTTTGGCAGTTGTTCCAATGAAGTTCTGCCTTTCAGGTCTAGGATCCCATCCAGGAACACTCATGGCATTTAGTTGTCACATCCCTTTGCTCTCCTCCAAACTGAAACAGTTCTATGGTCTTTCCCTTTTATGTCCTTGACCAATTCTTAAGCTGTTTCTTCATGACCAGACCAGATTATGCTCTCTTGGCAGAAATACTATAGGAAAGATGCCGTGTTTTTTTCAGCACATCATATCGGGGCGCATAATATCAATACATCACACCTCTGGTGACGTGAAACTTGATCATTTGGCCATATTGTTGTCTGGCAGATTTCCCCATCATAATGTCAACATTTTCCTTTGTAATTGCCTAGTGTTTTGCAGGAAAATATTCTGAGAGTACACCATATTCTGGCTTCAACAATCTCCACCCCTTGCCTGAACTGTGATAGTTGCCTAATGGTAATTTTCTACTTCCACCATTTCTTCTACATTTATTAGTTAGTGTTTTATTTTAAGGAAGAACTCTTGCTTCTCCCACTTGTATTTATATCAGTGTGAACATAGGTTCCAACTTCATTTAACTGGTGTATTTCATTATTATCATTACTTATTTTGATGCTCAAACTCTTCGTAATATGTCCAACAGTAGTCCCTTCCTGTGTTCTTTTGACACCTTTCCATCATTGTTTGAGCATTTCTTCACCTTTTGGTCACAAGTTGTTTCAAGTTTATTTTGCACTTTTCCTGCCCTAGTTCTGAAATCATTCATTTCTCCAAACAACCCAGATTCCTTTTTGTGGAGAAGGGTATTTAGAAACCAAGATCTGGGTGTTTAGCGTGATCAGTGCTACTGGGGTATTGTTACTTTGTGGATCTCTTAGTGGATAGGGCTAGAAATAAATTAATTTTTATATGTACAAACAAACATACATCTATATAAATCACATGCACACTTAAGCCTATAAGTATTTCTATATATATGTGCAAATATATGTACACATATGTTAAAAAACAAGGAAGCAAAAAAAATAGGAAGAGAAAAAGAAGCACAGGGAAAAGGGAAAAGGAAGAAAAATGTTAAATGGATTTTAAAAGTATAAATAATAACCAATTCGTGTATTTGGTTCACACACTTGTGACCAAATTTGAATTGTGCAGGGGGAAATACATTAAGAAAGTAACAGGGGCAAAAAACGTGCTCTCTTACATTTGGGCTATGTTAAGGCAAAGAAGTATCAGAAAGAGGACTTTTTGATATATATATAGAAAAAAAAATCCTTTTGAATAAAACCTAAGGCTGAGTAGACATTTTAGGTCAAATTCTTTAAAGGAATGATAAGTTTTTCTGTTAATTTAGATTTTCCAAGCCTTGAAAATAGTCACTTGTTCAGTTTGAGTAACCCTTTAGAAAGAATTTATCAATTTTCTTTCATTGGATGACGTTTTCACGTAAATCTTATGAGAGATGTACATATATATATAATCTCCATGAACTGTGGTGGCAGTGTCAGTCCAGAGTAGAAGTCAGGGCTTTCTAGTGTCGTTACCGAGGTCACGCAGGTCATGGCAAGTTAGGAAGGGCTATAAGATTCATTCTTAGGGTAGAAAGGTAAAGCCATGTGGAGGAAGCCATATGGACTGACAGGAAGAGGCCCCATAACAAAAATATTAATAATAACACAGCAGCAACTGTGTTTTGTGTATGCATGTGTTTTAGAAAGATGTATGCAAATGTAAACAAAACATTAATTTATTTTCTCTAAAGCATAAACAAACATTGCCTCGTTTGGCAGAATCTGAAAAATGCATATTGCTCCCTTAGGCTTTTTTCTTTGCTACAATAGAAGTATGTTTTGTATTAAATCCATTGTTACTAGGAAATTAATCCCAAAATATGCCAGTGTGGCTTTCCATAGTATTGAGAAGCCCTACTTATGAAAAAATGCAGTCTCAGCTAAACACATCAGCCCCTGGAAATTATAAAAAAAAAAAAAAATCAAAGATAAAGTTTTCCCTACAGCTGAATGCCATGGACCTACAAGAAGATGCTGGAAGGTGAGGATTGTCTGAGCACTATAACTTGCTGGGGAGCTGCTGGTCAAGTGGGGGCTATCAAACCACATGTGTATCTAGGAGACATACAATGAGGCATCACACCAGCGGTAATTTGCTTGCAAAGTTGTAGGAAGAAGAAAAATGGGGACTCTGAGATCATTTACTAAAGTCTTTAAAAACAAATCCTCCCAGACACACCTATTTATTCTTTTTTTTTAAATAGAGTAACTGACTTAATAGATAAAGGTAGTACGGGTAATACAATCAATCTTAACTTCAGCCAAACAGTTGATGAAGTGTTTTAGGAACCAGAGTAATCATTCAGTATGGATGTGTCAAGGCAGTCACCTGCTGAACGGCCTCAGTGACAGAGGAGTGAATATGCAGTGAAGGAGCACAGGCCCTGAGGAAGGACACAATAAATGACCAGGCCATTCTCCGAGCCAAATTCTAGGCTCTCTTAGTCCTTCAAGTGATGGGGCCACGACACGCTTTATATTAATTTCAAATCCAAAGGCTGTAAGAGCTTCTATCTTAAACGGTCCTTGGGCAGGGTTTAAACAGAAGCATTTCTGGATGCTTCTGTATTAGAACAGTGAGACTAAAACTAAAGTCAAAGAGAATTACAGCTATTGTCTGGGGAACAACGGCTGAAATGCCAAAAATTTTACTATTGAGAAGTTGCAGTGTCTTTGGTCTGATTTGCTGAAACCGGCCAGTTGTGCTTTGAGCTTTGAGGATACTTTTGCATCTTTTCCCCACACAAGACTACATTCCACAAGGGCAGGGTTTTATCTATTTTTCTTACCACAGTATCTCCTGTTCTGAGAAAAGTATCTGGCACATAGTAGGGACTCAACAAGATTTGTTGACTGAATGATTCGTCATCACAAACATCAGTTGAATGCTTATTATGTATTTGGTGCTGACCTACATGCTACTTTCCTTTTCTGTATGACAAGAGCAGAAGGGAAAAAAAGTTTGAAAACTCATCTCAGTGTGGTGATGCCTTGTTGGGCAAGCACACAGGACTTCTGCCTGTTGCCCTACAATGCATAGCAAGCAGAATAAAAACCCTTCTGCCATCAAATCCTCCACTCATGGTTGGGGGGGCAATGCTTCTTGTGTGGTGGGGTCTGGGAAATAAGACTGCTGACACCTGCCCTAGGAAATTTAACTTGGTAAAATTACTGATGGTTGCAGCCTTAGCTTGCACGATGCACCCTCATGCTGAGCACATTCTTAGAATTCTGTGATGGGAAATAAGAGCTTCAGTGACTCAGGGCCAGAAATTGATGGACCTTAGAAATAATGCTGGGCTGGATAACAGAGCCAAAATGATTGGAAATGGTGCAACAAGGTAAATAATCCTAACAGGCCTGAAGGCTCCCAAGAAGGATTTCAGAGGTTGTGGTTGCAGACAACTTTCAAATGAAGGACAAGAGAAACTCATCTCTGACATTGATGATCTGGAAAATAGGAAGAGCAGTCAAAACTGAAAATGAGCTGGCTGGTGTCCCTGTTAGAGCACCACAGGACAATAGATATTTTCTTACCTACTGGACTGCCGTGAGGTTCTTGGGTGGTTTGTTTGCTTTGAAAAAAAACGTTCCCCCAAACGAAAAAAGCTATAAAGAAAATGCTATAATCCTGGGGTACTGTGTGAGTTATGGCCTAATAGGAATACACTACTAAGAGCAAGCCAGAGAGAAATCTGATTGCAAACATCAGAATTCCATCGTCCAGGTATTTCCAAACAGTGTCTTGGCATTGGCCAACCACTGAGTTTTGGTTAGAATTAAGAAAAGAATATTAATAGAAGGAGGTCTCCTTTGGAGGCCCCTCTGTTATGATGCCAGATTTGATTCTTTCTTAGCAACTTTTATGTGAACATCTTGAAGGATCTTGCAAGTGCTGCTTAATTAAGTCTCACAACAGTCTGGTGAGTTAGTAATATGGCCCTAGAAACCTCAAGTTGAATGAGCTGAAGAATTGAGTAGAAATGCATCTTATTACCTGAGAGAGAAGCTTTTCTATTACCAATTCCCTAGGAAGGTGTTTGCAATAAAACACCCAGGAAATCCCTAAAATTGAATAATAGTCAGGTTGGGAGAAAAAGTTGCTATCACTGGTCATTGAGTATAAACTTATAGGAGAATGAGCTGGGGATATAATTTTTAAGAACTATAGAACTTTCCTTCTGTTCTTGATAAACTCATCTGTGAATCTCTTTTTTATATTAGCTTTACTTCTCCTGATCATTTATTTACATGTCTTTGACCAAAAAGAAAAAAAAAGTCTCTTAATTTAATATATTCTGCTGTGTGGCCACATCTGATGCCAGAGGGTTAAAACCCGGACTTAACTTCTTGGAGAAGGAAAAGTTGTGTTCACCAGGCTGGGCTCCAATCAGGATTTTTTTTCTTTCTGTGGCCATGTGTGCTTTGTCCATCTACAGGATTTTAGGCCCAAGTAAGTAAACATGGTTTGGAATAATTTATGTGGAGCGTGTTTGGTAAATGACTGAAATTCACTCCAGATTGGAGAGGTTTCTTGGGAAGACAGCAGCCACTCCCTGCCTGCAGTCACTCCACCGAGCCCTGCGTTGGGGGAAAACCCTTCTGCCATCACATACTACACTGCTCTGGGGCCAGAGTCCAGATGGTGAGGGGTGGTGAGTGCTGGTGAGGAAGATTGTGGTGAGGCTTGGTTAGGGAGTTTAACCTCAGTGATTTTCTTCTTCATAACAATCCTCAGGCCTTCACCCGGTGGGCATGTGCAAGTTCTTGACTAGGGAGGGATCACTGAATGGCCTATGCCTGACACTTGTCACATGAAGTGGTGTCGTTGGAAATGTAGTCAAATGCTCTCAGTAAGTCCCAGAAATAACTGTCATCATGCAGTCCTGAATACTAGGTCCTAAGACTTACTTTCTTGGGAAGAAATGATAATTCTTTTTTTTGTGTTCTCTCCCTCTCTCTCTCTCTCTCTCTCTCTCTCACACACACACACACACACACACACACACACACACACACACACACACACACACACACACACACACACACACACACACATTCTGATTTGGTCCCAATCTTAAGAGGCTGTGAGATCCCATCCGAATGAATCTCTGTCTATTTGAGGGTGGACTATTTAGATTAATATTTGAGGATGAAAGCCAAGCAGATCTGCATTAGAAGCCAGCCTTTGGTTCTAGTTGCCTCCTTTCAGCCTCAGCTATTCTTTCAAAAGCTCGAGATCCAGGCAGCTTCTCTGCCTCTCAGTCTCAAATTCCACCTTAAATAGAATCTCAAGGAAATCAGGCAAAAAACCTTAAGTCAGCCCAGAGGACTCTCCCAGAACCCTAAAACCTTGATTCTAGGACATCCAGTGAAGAATTTCATGACCTCAATTTTATGATTATCTGCCATATATGTGCTTTTGTTAAAACCTTGAAGGCTACTTTGTTCTTTGTTCTTGTTCTCTGTACACGGAGAATTTATATTTTTCTGTCTGTGCTTAAATATTTCAACCCTAGACTGGAAAGATGAAAGAGTTAAATATATGATCACACTACAGATATTTTAATTTAAATTCACTAATATGAGTGGATAAGGTCTTTATATTTAGAATAATTTCTGTTAAGTTTTTCCGTACCTCTAGGCAGCATGCTTAGGGTTTATCCACCAAAATCATATAATATCAGTTTTAAACCTAGGACTTTGGCAATTATTTTAAGAGATATAAGGAGTAAAACTCGTAAACACAGTTGTCTTAAATTCATTTGCATTTCATTTGTTCTGTTTTGTTTGTTCTTATGAACTGTTTTATTTTCACTCTGATGTGTTCAATTAATTCCATTGTGCAAATTCCTTTGAATAAGACCAGCCAAATTGCATTAATATGCTATACAAAAGCATTTGTCATTGGCCTCAGAATATCTTGTTTTACGGCGAGACACATAGGTAGCAAACATGACTTTCCCTCAGTCAGCGGTGGTGCTTTAAAACACCCAAACTGAGGCTGCTCATGGGTCTGACGTGCTTTTGGAGGTGCAGAAGTCACCTCTGCTAAAGCTGGTGAAACAAGCAATGTCCCTAAAGACCCAATCAGCTCAGTTCTTCTCTTCTAACTACAAAGGGTGAAACTAAACACATTCTGAAACCAGGGAGGCAAGAACACTCTTCTTCCACGGCTCTCCCAGTGGGGAACACATGCATTCTGCCATCAAAACCCACAAAGGTAAGGCACAGATTGGAGACTAGAATGCATTTCTACTTTCATTAGACTTGTGCTTAGAAAATAAAGGACTCCAGACCTTCCCACAAGAAGAGAAACTGCATGGTCAAGAGTATAGACTTTGAAAGCAAACTTGCTTGGTTTAAATTGTAGTTCTGGCACTTCCTATCTGGCATCATGAATGAGTTATTTAATCTATTCATCACTCAGTTTCCCCATCTGAAAAGTGAGGATAATTATAGGACCTGGTCCACAGGGTTGTTCTGAGGATCAAATGAGTTAAGTGGGTACAGAACAGAGAATGAGGCCTGGCATATAGAAAGTGCTATGCATGTTTTCTTTAAAAATATAAAGCAACATAGACATATGAGTACCCAGTAGCATCTCTGCAAATAGTTTGAAATTTTGCCCAAGGTTTGAGTTTGATAAAAATTCAGATTGTATGATGCTTCATGGGTCTGTTCAATCGTCATCTTACTCAGTTTTGTAGCCCTACAGTATTACCTTCCAGGAATATCCTTTACCTGCCTCACTTCTAATTCAGCTAATTAGACACACATACTAATAGAATATGCTCATATTATAGAGTATTAAAGAATACCAGAACATTTTCAGATTGCTCCCTTTGAAGTCTGAGAAAAGATTTTACTGTAGTCACCGGCTGGAAATGTACCACGTTTTGCATTCTGTGGGGTCAGTGCAAAGCATAAAGCACAAACATGATCAATAAATAAGAATGTTCCCATTTCCTTTTACTTAAAAAAAAATTCCCCAATACCCTTCCCAAGTTACCTTGACAGCTGCTACGTATTATTATTTAAAATGCCTGATTCTGAATTTCTCAATTATGCAATTCACCATGCAACTTCAAACAACTACTAACACAGAATAACGGGAAACACAGGTTCACCTTGTATTATCTGAACACAAGAATAGTTTCTGATTACTTTTCTTTTGCAGTTGGCTTTTATTTTAGTCACCAACTGGAAATATATCGTGCTTTGCATTAATCTAAGGCTCAACATAAACATAAAAGATACCAGAAATGTTCCCTCAAAGCTATATTTCTTAGCAACCAAGTCTCAATTTTAGAGTGTCTTCAGTAATTAGGAGCCAAGGTAGTGACAGTCACTTAACTTCTAAATCTGAAACTGGCCACAGTTGAGAGGGCAGTAATAATAGTGGTTATTAGGTGTGGAGAAAGGTTATAACGAGTATTCATAATCAAAAATGTTTCAGGAGGAAAGAAAAAAGTTCATTGGAATATGAGTATAACATAAATTTTGTTCTAGAAATGGCATCTTTTACTTTATCAATTATGACAAAGCAAAACAAAAAAAGTCAGTTTGCCCTATGATCAGCATCGTATAAAGTCATGACATGCTTTTACTAATTGAAGATATTATGGGCAAGTACTACTACCCTTGCTTAAATAATCCAAAAATACTGGTGGTTTACTGATCCTATTTTAAATGAGCTTGATGAATAACAATTCAAAAACATGTCTATTAAAATGCCTAACACATTTTACAGCTTAAAAGCTCATTCTTTTTTATTGGGTTCTTTCTTACCAAATTTTAGGTTACTTTCTTTTATTCTATTATCTATGGAAAAATCAGTAACTGGTTAATTGAATAAATTATTATGATAATATAATAATAATAGCGTTAGATACCACTGAGTGCTCATGGTATATTAAACATGGTGGTAAGTTGTTTGTTCTTTAATAAATTTGATTCTCAGATCAATCCTGTAATGAAGTATTGTTATTTAATTTTATAGACGTGAAGCTGAGGCTTAGTGGTATTAAGTGACTTAAAGATTAGATGATTAGGTATCTGATAATGTAGAACTAGGATCTGACTGGCTCCAGTGACTCTCTTCATCTTAAACCCTCCCCGCCTTGTGAGGTAGTAAACTCACATCCTCTTGATTTTTTCTTCAGTGACAATTTAATTATACTCAGACCATATTTTATCCGTATCTATGTTTCATAAGATATACTTTGAGAAAGAGCAAAAAATGGATTCTGGATACAAAAAGTTCATTCATCCATTATGGTCCATTCTCCAAGTGGAGTTTAAAATGCCCAAATAACTGGCCAAATTTCACATGTGTTGGAACTTGAAATTAATGGCTAATCATACCTCTGTCTCCTCCAGATGTTGAACCAACTGATAAATACACATGGAATTTGATAGGCATCAAGGTATTAGAATTATTTCAGATAGCTTGGAACCAAGGCTAACACCTGGTTTCCTACTCTTTGTCCTTGAATGGACCTTACTCACCTCGTCACAGAGCAGCAGGGCAGCAACGAGCCTGCCAGGCAGAGTCAGAACATGCTGGGTAGGGGACCCTATGGAGGAGATAAGGCTGCATTATCAACAAGCCTGGCCTACACCCTTACCCCTCAACCTCACTAACCAGATGATCTTCCTCCCTTATGGAAGAGACAGTGACAGAGGGGGAAGCCAGAGCTAAAGGTTTTTCAAAGAAAGCGAGAACTTCTTGTAAAGGGGAAGACAAGTACCCTTCAGGGGGCAAGAAGGAAAAACATCTTCCCTAACAGGAGACAAATTAAAAAGTTGTGTTCTTACTAGATTCAGAAGTTTGCAATTGTTCATTTCACTGGGAAATAGTTTGCATTATGACTAATTGCAAAAATTCTGGAGGCAGACAGTAAGGGCTCAAAGGCTGTCTATTCCACTTCCAGGCTTAGGCAAGTAAATACCATGAAGTCTCTGTTTCTTTATCTCTACTTCTCAGAGCTGCTGTTGGTCTGAAGATTAATGAGACCGTGTACAGAACATAGTATTTTTTGATACTGATGCACAATCAACATTCGATTCATATGTGCTATAATTATTAATAAATAGAAGATTTTTTTGAAACATGTCTTGCTGAGTCTAATTCAACTTTGTCTAACCTGTTTTAAATTTCTACTTTGTGAAAGGCGTAATATTTTATTTAATCATCCTCAAACCCTGAGTGCCACATTTTGTTATTTCTAATCTCAGTGGACAAGTTGGAAGCTCAGAAAGACCAAATATCTCATTCAAGTTCACCTGGCTAACAAGCAGAGCTGGAATTCAAGCTCATGACTTCTAACTTGATCAAGTCGGTACTATCCAGTCCTGTTCAACTCTGATTATGTTTCAACTTCTCAGTCCCTGGATCAATCTTGTAAAGGGAATATGATATATTGTAAATAAGTGCTGATAAAAATCCTTGTGGGGCTTCCCTGGTGGCGCAGTGGTTGAGAATCTGCCTGCTAATGCAGGGGACACGGGTTCGAGCCCTGATCTGGGAAGATCCCACATGCCGCGGAGCAACTGGGCCCGTGAGCCACAATTACTGAGCCTGCGCGTCTGGAGCCTGTGCTCCGCAACGAGAGGCCGCGATAGTGAGAGGCCCGCGCACCGCGATGAAGAGTGGCCCCCGCTTGCCGCAACTAGAGAAAGCCTTTGCACAGAAACGAAGACCCAACAGTCATAAATAAAAAAAAAAAAAAAAAAAAAAAAATCCTTGTGACTTAGGAACATATTTCCCAAATAAGAAGCACGATCTTAAAGCCTTTGTACCAGTCAGGATATCTTTATGATCCTTTCCTAACAACTTGATTGCTTCCAGGGTACACAGATAACTAAGATAGTCTTTACACTTGAGGACCTTTATGTTTAATAGATTAAATGTACAATAATAAACATTCTAACATTGCCACAAAACCCATCATAAATGCCACTTCTCTCTCTAAGATTTTTCTAATTCTGCAAAGTAAATATATTCAGGGGAAACCTTATCTTTCTTAAGATTTCACTTATTTATAATTCTATAATCTCTCTCTAGATCCTGAATCTTTAGGGTCAAGGAATAGGTGATATTATCTTCAGCTTTGCTATAACAGCATCTCATAGAGCATTTCCATGCTCTCTATATAATATGATCCTCCAAAATACTTGCTGAATTAAATTCAATATGAGACGTCATTTGTAAGATAATTTTAGAACCAAGAAAGCAATTACCAAACCCCCAGTAATTCAGCTCAATTTGGGCTAATGCAGTTTAAATTAACTTATCAAACTAAGAAGAAAGTGACTACAACAAATAAAATGATTCATCTGAGATAAAATATTCAACAAATAAAAATTATTACAGTTTGGGGAATTAACTCTGACTTTCTTTTCTTCTAAGGTCTTAGTCTGAAGTCATCTCAATTTTGTATTTGGTGCAGGGAGTGCATTTATCATGAAACTGTTGATAGGTTTAACTATGGGGAATGGGAGGGTGATCTCAGTCACTCCCATTGGGAATGAGATTGCTTCATGAGAGCTAAAGTGAAAATGAGATGATGCTGGATTGTGGAGGAGAGGAGCCAATACAGAAAGTCACGAGTATTGTTCCCCAGGTTCTATGAGGTCCAGCTGTTTTGATAAAACCAGAGGATCATGATGGGGAATTCAGGTGGAAGCAGCAACTCTTGGGATCATGAATAAGTTTTGAAATGGGAAAAGTTATTTATGTTCTAATGATTCATGCTTCCTGAGTGGTGAAAATATATATTATAGCATTCATTTTCATCATAGCTATCCGAGGGATGCTCACATATGGAGTAGTTATGTCATAAATCATCATGTGTACCTCTTTACTACAGGAGAATCATAAGGCACATCCTAGAAACTCATTCTAAAATGATAGATGGGATTATCCTTTAAGTGGGTGAGTAATTATCTCTCAAGTATCCTTGTAGCCATGGTGACTAGTCCTCATACATAAGCATTACGTAAATGTTTGTTCATGATATTTATATTAATTAATTGATTTAATTTATTCATGTATTCACACAATGACTACAATACCACCCTAAATTTATCAGTTTTTAAACAAAGTTGTATCATAAGTGGTTTAAAGAATACATGTAAAATAACAAAATAAAACCTGACATTAAAAAAATTATTGTGTTAAAATAGATATAACATAAAATTTGCTGTTTTAACTGTTTTTAAGTGTAACAATGCATGGCACTAGTTATATTCACAGTGTTATGCAACCATCATCGCTTTCTATTTCCAATTTTTTTTTTAATCACACCAGAGCCACAACAACCATTAAGCAATAACTCCCCATTCCCTCCTCCCTCCAGACCCTAGTTACCTCTAATGTACTTTCTGTCTCTATAAATTTGCCTATTCTAGATATTTTATGAGTGGAGTCATACAATATTTGTCCTTTTGTGTCTGGCTTATTTCACTTAGCATAATGTTTTCAAGGTTCATCTATATTGTAGCATCCTCATACTTCACTTTGACATTATTTTTATAACATTTTATTATAAGGCATGTTATGATATATTTTCATTGTGATAACAGCCATTAGGGATGAATCTTATAATGAACACATTTCAAGGATGAAAAAAGTGAGGGTCAGAGAGATTAAATGGCTCCTTCAGTTTACCTAATCACTAGGAGGTATGGACACATGAGCTCAGGTCTTTGGACTCCAAATCTGGTCCTTCATCTACTCTGCCATCCTCATTTTCTTCCTTCCCCCGCCTCGAATACTCTGTGTGTGCATTTATCTCCTCTTTTGGCACTTATTTCCTCTTTGTACACTTACTACTTTGTACATTTATTTCCTCCTAGATATTTAGTCTGCTGTTACAATTTGAGGCTGCCAAGTGACTAGTGGTTTCCTTGGTTATAGTCTGGACATGTAACCAATGTTTTTTTAGGGGAATGGAAGAAAGAGACCAGTATGTATTTTTACTCAATTATCTTTAGAAAATCTGATACAGATTGCCTGTACGAAGACTTTGAAGTAGAGTCTTTTTAACTGGTACCAGAATTTAACTATTAAAACATATTTAAAATGACATGAGAAACATTTAAAAGCCACTCTATAAAACTATACATTTTAAGTAAAGTGGGATTCTGAATTTGCAGGAAGAAACACAAAAAGTACATGATGATGATGATGATGATGAAGATGATATTATAGTATACAGAAAAAGAATAAATGAAATGTGTACACACGTGCAGGACTCAGTCATTTGCTTTGAATTTCTGAGGGAAGGGTGACCCCAGTTATGTTTTGAAATCTTGAAAGATATTTCTAATTTTAAAATGCTAGTCTATTGAAATATCTCCAAATTTCCCAAGAGTATAATTGTTATAATTCAGAAAAGTACCAAACATAAAAAATAAAAGGAAACTTAAAACTAGGACTGACAGCAAATCTATTGCCAAAACTTCGTGGAGAAGTTATCATGAATTATATGGTCAGTGGAATGAATTTAAAAATGTAATTGATGGACCTATTTGAACTAGGACCAGTGAGAAATAGAGAATTATGTTGCATCCCACACCATTGTCTGCTCCCTGCTGTAGATATGCAATATTTTGTATCTAACTGGAAGCTATGGCATATATTTATATTTGTATTTATATAATTATACAATACTTGTCCTTTTGTGTTTGGCTTATTTCTGTTAGCATAATGCCTCCTAAATTAGCAGCTCCATTTGTACATCCAGTTGGTGATTTCAACTCCTTGAAAACAACTAGGCATAAACTGTGGATGTATGTCTGTTGGGTGGGGCTTCTGTGGGGTGGATAGGTGTCAGTGGTGTGACTAATTGCATCATGGAATGCAAAGGGAAAGAAGGAAGAGTCAGGAAAAAGAATGTTAGCACTAATCTATGATTCTAGTTTGTATATACTCTGCCTATTCAGAGAGGTAAAGAGGCAGTGGAGGCTCTAAGCAACTATAGATAAAGCACGCTAGGCACCAATAATTGCACATATTAACCTCCTAATAGGATTTAAGAGGACAGAATTCTTCTGTGAAAAACACAAAGAAGTCTGTAAAGGAAAACAAATGGGAATGAAGACATGATAAATAAGCCAAGAGGGAAAGGGATATAATTATATAAGGAAGTTTACCAAGAAAACTTAAAATGTGGTGATAATATTGATGCAGTAAAGAGCAGAATTGACACAGTGGAAAATAAATCTGTGGTGCAGAGAGAAAGCTTAAGAATGTCTCCCAAAGAGCAGAGGAGAGACTAAAGTGATATAAAATAGTGAGTTAGAAGAGCATAGATTGGCAGACAAAATGGAGATTCAATTTAAAGATTCAATTTCCCTGAGGAAGAAAGTAGAACAATTGAAGTAGTAACCATAAGAAAAGTCATCACTAAGTAAAACTTCCAGGAACTAGGATAATTCCTAATTATGCAGTTTGACATATCTCACTTTATTTTGGATGAAATTTTTAAAACACATTAAGGTATATTCAGATAAAACTTTTTTGAAATATCTTGATAAGAGAAAATTGCTTTAACAATGAAAGCATGAAGGAAGAAATTCAGGCCGATTTTGGACATTGCCTCCATAACACTAAGTACTAAGACACAAAGCAAAGGCTGTATAAATTTGAGGGAAAATAGTTGTGCTTTAAAATGGAAAACACAAAATGAGATAATTTATTTGTAATGCAAACAAAAGGACTTTTTCAGCTATCTAAGGCTGAGAATATATGTATTATTTAAGTACTATAATCTAAAATGTTATTTGATATTGTAGTTCAGATGACTGAGAAAGAACCCAAATAAAGCACTCAGGAAAGAGGAAGTTGAGGTATAAAGGAACTAGCGAATGTTTAATTAGTGAAAATATAGATTTCTGAATAATTTTATACACTTAACTCATACATGAATAAAAATAATTATATTATTAAAAGAGAAACTTCATAATATAAATGTTAATTTAGGGGCTTCCCTGGTGGCGCAGTGGTTGAGAATCGGCCTGCCAATGCAGGGGACACGGGTTCGAGCCCTGGTCCGGGAAGATCCCACATGCCACAGAGCAACTAGGCCCGTGAGCCACAATTACTGAGCCTGCGCGTCTGGAGCCTGTTCTCTGCAACAAGAGAGGCCGTGATAGTGAGAGGCCCGCGCACCACGATGAAGAGTAGCCCCTGCTTGCCGCAACTAGAGAAAGCCCTCGCACAGAAACGAAGACCCAACACAGCCATAAATAAATAAATAAATAAATAAATAAATAAATAAATAAATAAATATTTAAAAAAATGTTAATTTAAAAACTTGGGGTCTAAAATACTAGGTTATATTAAAAAAGTTGAGATGCAGGGTAGTGTATAGGATGGGCATAGAAGAAATGTGGGAGGGAGTTGCTCAGAAGTACTTGTATATCTGATTTTGCTCATTTAGGAAATACATATTAAAGAATGTTTCCAAAAATTTCAAAAGTAATTATTAGTAGAACTGAAAAATAATTATCTTCTAACCCCCTAGAAAACATTAAAACAAACACAAGGGACTTCCCTGGTGGTCCAGTGGTTAAGAATCCACCTTCCAGTGCAAGGGATGCGGGTTCGATCCCTGGTCGGGGAACTAAGGTCCCACATGCCACAAGGCAACTAAGACTGTACGCCACAACTACTGAGCCTGTGTGCCACAACTAGAGAGAAGGCTGAATGCCACGATGAAGAGCCCGCAGGCTGCAACTAAGACCCAATGCAGCCAAATAAATAAATAAATATTAAAAAACAAACAAACAAACCCAAGAGGATCACAATTTGTATTAAGAAATAAGTTCACAAGGAGAAAGAAACACCTCAAATACTGAGTAGTCTCTGGATTGTGAGCCTATTATCTTCCCTTTTCTTTAAACTCGTCAGTGTTTTCTAAATTTTATTCAAGAGCATTCATTACACTTACAACTAGAAAACTCAATAACATTACTTAAAATATTTTTCAAAGGCAACTTCAGAGAGAAAGGAAAAACATTCTAGGCAGAGGGCATGAGTTGAGAAGAGCTCGGCCTATTCGGGGACCTGCACAAAAGCTGGTATGTGTGGAGTGAAGGAAGCTGGGAGGGCAGCTGCAGAAGAGGCCACGGGGCTGCAGCTGGATCACGTGAGACCTTGCAGTCACATTGAAGATTTTGCTTTTGATGTTAAAAAAAAAAAAAAGTAATTGAAAATGCACAATGAGATTTGTGTTTTCAAAAGATCATTAGTCCATTGTGTGCCCTGGGTTCAGAAACACCAGGGTTGTGTCAATCAGGATGCTGAACATTTCTCTCTTGACCTTGTAGATACGTCTTTACAAAGCAGCCAATGGAGTGGTATGGTGACTGCGCTCCCCAGGAAATAGATGGGCCTTAGTAATGTCTGCGTGTCTGTGTGTGTTTGTGCACGTGTGGTGAAGCATGTGGGAGGGATGTGGTGTCAGACTTTTAAAAGACAAGACTTCAAGAGTGTTTATAAAACATTATATAGCAAATTTTCTCTTTTTCTACAGAATGTTCATTCTCCCTAACTACAAATTCCAATGGTATTATTTCACCTCCTTATTCCTATCATTTAAAAAAAGTAACTATTTGCATCAGAGTGACATAGACTACATTTGTATGGCCCGACCCTTTGGACTAATTTATTTCTGTAATGACAATTTTGTGTGGGCTCTGCATTTTCAGAGCCATCATGGGATGACTTGGATAAGCAAACCAAAATGGAACAGGAAAAGCAACAGAAAAGCCCTGATCTCTCATGCCTTCTAGGTACCTTGTTTTCACTCTGCTGTATTTGGGGTACTGGGATCTTATTCTCAGAGGTGAAGAATCTTCTAAGATCAAAATGGGTTACTTTCTATGTCTTATTCTCCTGGGTTTCCTTTACTCTTCTTCTATTCCAAAAATGGTTTGTAGGTAAATCATCATTTCCATGGCTAAATAATAGCAAATTGCCACCAAAGCCCATTCCTAACACTGCCAGTGTAGCCCCAGGGTTTCACAACTCAATCAGTTATCTCTAAATCAACAAAACTTAGCTCCAGAGGAGAGCGATCTGAGAAGCTTTTCTTTTCAATTCTCTCATATGTTTTGTTTTAGCTTAATGTGTTTGTCTGGAGACTTAGACACCATGGTGATAGGCGTCAGAGAAATAAATAGAAATAGACGTAGAAAAGAGCAAAAAAATAAAATGAAAACTTAGGAAGACTAGGAATGACACTTGTATCTGAGCACTCCTTTTTTTTTTCAGAACTCAGTGAGAGGGAAATTAAAAAGGGACTTTGTGTCAGACAGATGAGTTAGTGAATAATTTTTCTAACGAACAGTGTTATTTTGCTGACACTAGACTAAGGGAACTCATTAGCATGCTGAGACTATGTAAAAAATAGTGCTTTAGCTTTTGCTTTGCTGGATATTCCTTACATCTCAGCTCAGCTCAGCATTCAAAGAGTGGTAAGCCAGTGAAAGCTGGGCAGTGTGGCATGGTGGAAACAGAAGCGTCTTTGGAGTTAGAGAGTAGAGTTTGAATTTTGGCACCAACCTTTTTTACCTATGTCTTTAATCCTCCGTGAGGTTTAATTTTCTCATCTCTAAAGTGTTCATATTAATACCTACCTGAAGCATTTGTGGCAGGTCAAAACACCAAACTAAAGCTCCTATCATTGTTCCTGGTATACAGAAGCTCCTTAATAAATGTTCACTCCACTTCCCACTTCATCCATCCTTGTAAATTGTTTGGTTTCATTTAGTAAGATGAATGCCCAAGAAGGAATGAGACACTCAGCCTACTTTGTATCTACTGATGATGGTCATCCTACAAACATAAGAATCACTGTTGGCTGTTGTCCTGTCTACTCTCTCTCTAAGACCAAAACCACGGCCAAGACCAGTTTCCATGATAAGAGGTCCAGGGTGTGAATATTCCACCCGACTTCCACAGATGCAGCCTGGTGTGTCTGTATGAAAACATAGAATTAGAACTGATACATCAGATCAGTTAGCTTGGGGGAGAGCAGCATTCCAGAGCTGAGAAATGAAAGAGCCACACTATGCTCTCCAATGAAACAAAAACAAATAGACATTAAGTGCCTGCAGAGGATTCAGTCGAAGGTTTTGATCTGACATTTAAGGCAGAGGTTGGATGTGTATTTTGCCTTCACGAAGTCCTGAATGGTATGTATTACCTGCTTTTGTGGTTGTAGAGAAAACCAATAAAATATTAAATTGTTTTCATTTTTCTAGCTTTGAGTGACATTGAATCCCTGCACACTGGTGAGTAAGATACTCATTTCTTCTTTGTTATTAGTCTGCTGATGCTCTCACTGACTATCCTGAGGGAGGAGGGCTGGGAAAAGTTCTAAAGAAGGTTGAGAAAGTCACAGTAAGACAATTCTGTTTCTCTTCCTGGATGGTACATCAGAAAGAAGCCTTTCATTTCATGTCAGTCACTTCTGCGTGCTGTGATTTACCCAAAGACATGGAGGAGTAATTTTTTATATTATCACAAATAATTTAAATTAATAAAACTATAGATTTCTTGGGGGAAATATGATAAATGAAAATTGGGTATAGCCATTTCTTGAGCTCTCTTGTAAATGCTAAGCTTGTTCCCAAGATGCTAAAATTCATTCAAAATCCAGCATTCTATACAGTAGTTTTCATTGTTTTTTTTCCTTCATACTTCTTCTTGCTTCTCTTGAACATCTTATATCACTGCATTTCCTAATATTTTTGTTGAGAAAGAAAACAAATTTAGATGTTCTGTTTTAACTTTGCACATAAACTTAAACCTAAATCCTCAAATATCATGTCTTCTCATTCCTAATCAAAATAAAGCTCTGGGAGTAATTGGTGGGAGCAACATGCAAGCAAAAGGAATGTCAGAGAAGTCTGTTCTGTAAGCTTGGGTGGGTGCCGTTAGCCCCAGGGTAGAAGTAGCCTATTCCAGAATGAGAAGGCGAGTGGCCATACAGATTCCTGGTACTGATGTCCAAAACCAAACTGAATGCATAACAACAACAGTTTGCATCTTTGGATGAGCTAAAGCTGCTTTCTAAACACTGGGCAAATTCTCTTGGTTGAGAAGGAAGAATCCAACTTGGGAGAACTCCATCAGTCAACCTCTACGTGTTGACTGCCTACAATGTGATTTTTCTGCTGTTCTCGGGAATGTGGAGGTCGTCAAAGAATAGTTTGGTCCTGCCCAAAGCAACTTACAAACTAGTTAGTTAAACAACAGATATCCATGAAAAATTAGAGAATAATCAAATGCTAATGTATGTGCTGCTGACTTTAAGTGTAATAAGAATTCCTAGAAGGGGAGGATCAGTGTATGCAGAAAGAATTGGGAAATGTTTCTCAGAAGAGATTGGAGATGAGGTTTTAAGAAGGAATACGAAGGAGAAAACACATCACAAGCCACAGAAATGGTATTACTCCCATTGGGCCATAGTGCATGTAGCAGAGAGGAGCCAGTGAAATGGATGATAGGAAGGAGTTGAAATAAAGATGGAAATGTAGGGTGAGATCATACTATTTGGATTTGATATGGCAAGAGGGAGAAAGCTACTGAAAGATTTTGAGCTGAGGAGTGATCTGATAAAAGCTATACTTTCCAAAAATATTCTAGCAATTGTGCATAAAAGGAAGTTAACTTGACGTTGATCTTTAAAGACCTTTAATAAAGATGAGGAAACTAATCCTTTTCTAAAAGTAAGTGAACTGGTGTGAAGGGGTAAAGATTCATATATTCCACCTTGATCATCAAAGCCCTGGTTCTTCTGAGGTCAGAAATACATCACAGGATGACCTAGAGGGGTGGGATGGGGGGTGGTGGGAGGGAGGCTCTAGAGGGAGGGGATATATGTATACATATAGCTGATTCACTTTGTTGTACAGCAGAAACTAACACAACATTGTAAAGCAATTATACTTCAATAAAAATTTTTTTTTAAAAATTAGAAAAAGAAATATATCACAGGGATTAGTGTCAAAAGCTTTGAGTAGTATGGGTTCAGTTTTTGGTCCTTGGCTCTGCACTTCCTATATGTTTGGCCTTGGCCAAGTAACATAACTTCTCTAATTAGCAGGTTCCCCATTAGTTGTGGTAGGCAGAATTATACAAAGACCCGCAGTGACTTTCTCCCTTTTATAATTCCTTCCTGTTAAGTATGGGCGAAACTTGTGAAGAGGATGAGGAATCACTCCCATGATTATGTTATATGATGTGGCAAAGGAGATTTTACAGATGTAATTGAGGTTATTGATCACTTGACCTTGAATTAATCAAAAGGGAAATTATGCCTATGGGCTTGACCTAATCACTTTAACTCTGTAAAGGTCAGCTCTAGAGGTCAGTAACAGAGAAATAAGAGAGATTCAAAGCATGGGGGGTTCTCCCACCAGCTTCCATGAATTCTACAGTTTCAAGTTTAAAAGAGGACCTTGAACCTCTCTGACTTACAGAATATGTGTTGTTTCAAGCCACTGAGTTTGTGGCGATTTTCCGTATGACAACAGAGCACCAATACACTGGTGAATACAGGTAATGAGAATGCACAGTCATGTTGAGAGGATTAAATGAAACAATATGAATACTGAATGTGAAGTGTTCAGCACTATGCCTGGCATCTAGTAGGTGTACAGTAAATATTAGCTATTATTATTCTTACTGTTTTTATGATTAAGTTATGAGTTAACAATGGGATTAGTAGAAATATATTCTAAAATTAACAGAGCTGTCTTAGAGGAATGGGTGATGGTCAGTGTGTAGATAGTGATAACGGTGTTTCTAGGCCCCCTTAGTGCACCTGCTTGTGAGATTGATCAGCCACTTCTCTTCTTCATGTTAGCAAAGTATTCATTATTCCAGTTAGCAAGTTCCAGCTGATTGTGTAGTTGGAACAGCAGAGCACAATCCTGACTGCATTAAATCACACATTCACAGCAGTAATGTGTTTGGCAAAGTCAGGAATCAATCACTAAAACTAGCTACTGATACCAGTTATAAATATATGGTGTCAGCAATCCTATATGTCAAGCGACATGTACAGGGATAAGATCCATGCATAAGGATGATATTCAAATGTTTAGCAACTGGTATAACACAGGCATTGTAGACAACCAGCATGGCTATGCTGCAAAGCTAAATATCAACTCTGAATGCACTGGTAAAACGTGATTTGTTCATTCAGCATTCACTGTCAGTGAGTCTCCACTATGGGCCAGCCACCATGCTGGATGATGGATGCTCAACATGGACTCGTACCATTAACGACCTGGCAGTTTGTTAGAAAAGAGAGAAGGAAAAGAAAGTGACTGATGGTAATACAGTGATGTAAGTACTATGATAGAAACACATGTTGGAAGTTACAGGCTTAGATGGCAGAGGTACGGAAAAGAAGCCCCTTAGCTCAGCCTCAGCTGGAATCAGAAAATGCAGTGCTGTTTTAAGCTTGAATTCAGTCTTGAGTCTAAAGACGTGGGAATTACTCAGACTTTGTTGGAGTGGAAGGTATTTCTTAAAGAGGGGACAGCCTGAGCCAAGTCATCATAAGTGAGAATGGTATGTTTGAAAAACTTTTTTAAGGAGTGGTTGGAGTGAAAAAGGTGTAGAAACTAGATCATAAAGGGCCACATTAAGGAGAATGTTTTTATCTGATGACACAGGGAGTATTTTAAATATGGTTCAGACAAGTTTAGGTTTTTATTTTCCAAAACAAATCTAGTAGTAATGTGGATAATAGTTTAGAGACAGCAAGATTGAAAGCAGAAATGCCAGTTAGGGTGACATTGTGGTAACACAAGAGAGGAGCAATGATGGCTTGAATCAGGAACATCCCAGTGGAAATGTAACAAAAGGAGGGTAATTCTAAGAAGTACTTAGAAATAGAACCAAATGGAGTTAGTCATTTATTAGACGTAGGGATACGAGGCACGCAGAAATTAGGATGACTTTCATATTTGGGGGTTGGCTGATTGAGTGGATAATTCTGCTGTTTACTAAGACAGACAATTCAGAAAAAGAAGAGAATGAGGAGAGGCATATTGAGTTTCAGGTGCCTATAGGAGAGCGAGGTAGAGATGTCCATGGAGCAATTGAAAGTATTGGTTTGGATGCAAGTATAGTCAGGGGTATAGGTTCAGGATTGCAAAGGACATTTGATAATTGCCTACCCAGCATTAATTGCCCCTTCTTCCCTTTGTAACAGTAATCAGTTTTTATTTCAGTGGCCACTCCTTCCCTATCCAGTCCATGTCTATTAGAGGAAGTTGACACGACTTCAAGATCTAGGAGTGAGACCTGATTAGCCTAAACCAATCTAGCATATTCTCGAAAGGCTGTCTTACCTCCTACGCCCGCCTCTCTTTCCTTCCTTCCTCCCGTCCTTCCACTCTCTTTCTCAAAAGAATACATATTCTTTTGGTCTTTCATTCCTTCTTTCTTTCCTTTCTCCTATTTATAATCTATGGTGTTCTAACTGGTACAGGGAATTGTTAAGAATTGTGAAGGGCCTGATATTTTAACCTACTTTCAGATTAACAAGTTAACTTGCCATAATTCCATGGATCGTGGATGTTGATGGGAGATGTGAAACTCCTAGATCAAAATGAAGGACAGCGTATTATTCACAGCAATAGCAGTAGCCAGAGTATCATGATGGCTTATACAGCTGCCCATAGCCCCAGTTCCCACAGGGTGATTCAAAAGCACCCAGATGGCACCTATGCACTCAGTGAGTTACATTACAGGAGTGGAAATCTGTTAGGGAATCCAAATCGTTTATAATGGGCAATAAGCATGATTGACTTTCTTCAGGAGGAGGCATCATGTTATCTAAACCTGAAAGTGAACTATCTCCTTTTAACCAGAAGGAGATACTATTTCTATGTTCCAAGACTGTCCTTTATTAAAATGATAGTTTCAGATAAAGAGTAGTCAGTACCTTACTTCACAACACATGAAAGAATATAAGAGAACCATGGAGAATATTCTCCCAGAAAAATCACCAGCATTTAGATGATATCACTCAAGTTGAGTATATAGAGTAGTCATACCTGGTCTAGGAACTGAACTCAGGAGCCAGGAGCATTTTAGGAGTAGATGCAGGAAGAGGAGCCAGTAGGGAAAACTGAGAAGGGGCAGCAAGAGAGGAAGGAGGGACTCCAGAAACCTTTCCTGAGGAAGGAACGGTCGTCAGTGCCAAATGCTTTAAAGAGGCCATGTAAGATGTACCAGTTGGTTTTGGCATTAGAAAATAACTTCAGCAAGTGGGGATGGAGTCCAGACTTCAGTGAATTGAGAATGAGGACGAGGAGGCAGTGTGAAAAAAATACTACTTTCAAGAAGGTTGGCCCAGGGGGAGGCAGACACTCGACTGGGCCAGGCACACCAAAGGAAGTATGGCAAAGTAGGGTAAACATATGTTTCACCCTTCTCAGCATTCAGGTACAGAATAATATGAAGCAGAATACAGAGATCATTCCTTATCACTTGGCTACAGTATAGGTTGTGGAAAAGGGCACGGGCTGTGGAATCAAGTTGACTTGTATTCAAATATAGATTCCATAACTTATTAGCTGTGGGATTGTTAACCTGAATCTAAATGTCTTCAGCTTTAAAATAGAGCTAATAATAAATAAATTGGGGCGTTGTTAAGATCATGGAAGGCACCTAACAGTGGGCCTGCCATATTAGTAGTAATTATTTTTAAAGAGTAGAGACCCTTAGATGGATTTGAGGGCAAGAACCAAGACCTCCGGAGAATTAGCTCTATTTGCTATAGTAGAGGCAGCAGTGACAGTTTGGGACTTGAGATTTAACTCTTGTGCTGCCATTTTCCCCTGGGCAGTACATAAGGGAAGCAGAAAATATCCTCACCACTGACCTTTATTTGTCATTACCACCCTCGGGCAAGCTTGTGAGCCAGTGCTGCAAGGCTTGAGTGTCAGTTATTTTAGCTTTCACTTTCACAATAAACCTATTTCATGTTTTAAACTCATTAGACAAACTGTATATTCTTTATTCACCTTAGATAACTTATCCTTCATTCAGAGAAGATGTTTGTAGCTGTGTTACCAAATCAGAGTAATGCTTGCTATGCTTGTTTTATGCGTTCCTGTAATATGTGTGTTTTCTCCGAGAGGCTAGAGGAAGGACTGGGAAACAAATTGACAATTTAGAGGCCTGTGAAGGCACTGAATTTGTTTTTTACTATTTACCATATAAAAGTGATTATATTAAATTGAAATTAAATGCATTGTTATGGGGCATTTATGACATCTCATTTAAAGAATTGCTGTGAATCCTTTAGAGAGTACTGATTTGCAACCATCAGCCTGTGTCATGAATGCAACCTCCAGTATGGTACTTAGCAACTAATTAAACTAAAAAGACAAATACGAGGCTTTTACATTTTTAATTTAAAAGCTTCTAAATATAATTGTTGCTATAGTGCTACCAAAGTATGGTACAGCAGTCTGCATTTTAAACCTCTTAATCTCATTGTCATAATTAATTTTATAAATAAGAAGATCTGTGCTGGGGTTAGGAGATACGCTATGTTTGTTTTTCTTAACTTGAGAATGGTGCTGGTTGTCTTTACAATTAAATGATACTTTAGTGTGATTTTTCTCTCAGCTGAGTTATTAATTTACTTATGTCAGTAATTTTGTCCAAATATGATTTAGACTTCAAAAAGTTCCATTGGAAACACACTTGCCATCTGTAATTTAAAATCCCTTTTTATATCTGCCCTATAATTTTTAAAGATGATAAAATTAGAAGTCGAGTGGTCTTGAATCTTACTGAGTTATTTGTGGACGCTCTGTTACTCATACATCTGAATGCAGCATTTCTTTCAGGCCACTATTTCATTGGAGAGGAAACATGAGTTAGACATTAGCAGTCATAATGTCTTCAAAGCCTGGCTGCTTCCTCAGATTATATATGACCTTGAGCTAGTCCTTCAGACTTTGAGCTTTGAAAGGGGGATCATGGTTCCATCCCCACCTAATAGAAGTGCTATGGGTAATACTCAGAGCCAAGGAATGTTGGAACAGAAAGGAAGCAGGATGAGCACCTAATCCAGCACCTTCATCCTGCAGATGAATAAACTGGCATCCAGAGATAATGAATCACCCATGCCCTCACTTAGGGCAGAAGAAAAGATTTACCCATGTATTTGGGCTCCAAATCCAGTGCAGATGTCACTACACCAAAGATATCTATGCAACATCTAAGATTATATTGAAATTATGGGAGACCAACTGTTTGGGGAAAAAAAAGTGGGAGAATAATTTACATCATCTAGAATTTTTGTCAACTTCTTTGCTTCAACATTGGATGCTTAGAAACACGGAGTTTTTAATTTATTCTTCATTTGGATGCTTGCTGTCACTTAGAATCAGTGTATGGTGTATAAACGGACAAATAACAAAGTGTTTAATAAACTAATAGCCTCTGCAGTTGAATCAGGATGATGTCTTTATTGGGTTTTTAAAAATCCCATTAACATGATCGAAGTTTTAAATAACCTTCTTAAAACTTAGTTCATTTCTTAATACTAAGACTGTTTTTGAAGAAAATGAAGTGCCCTCAGGCTCCCCACAACAGATACTGCAAAGATCTTTGAAGGCTAATCAAGAGTTGATGAAGTAACATGTCCCAGATTCTAGGACAATTTTTTTCAAGGACCGAGGTTCATATAAGTTTTCTGAGAGACCCCAAATGTCAACATGTCTGCATTTACAGTACACGTGATGTCTGTGCTATTTAGGAATCACTTATTTTAACACAGTGAATGGGCAATAGCAAGTTAAATATTAAACAATATTTAAATGAGAACATAAATATAACTATGCATTATTCAGCACCAAGATAAGCTGATATTCAGATCAGACAGAAGGTCACTGCCCCTTGGTAATCATCCTCTCAAAATCAGGCAGTACCAGTTCTTTATATAACGAAGTCAGCTCTTTGTAGAAACAATTTGCCTCCGGATAGGGAAAAGGGACACATCATCTGTTTTCAGCAAAAGCACTTGGTGCTGGTTTGATCCCTTTCAATGTGCAACATGATGATTAACCATGCTGCCTCCACATATACATATTCAGAGTTGGCTTTTTCTGGGAATTTCCCTCACCAAGGAGCCCACAAAGGTATCTCCCACTTGGCTCCAAAATCATGACCCCTCCACTGTGCCAGTGCAAACACATCACAAATCTGCTTCCTCTTATCTGACCTCTCACACTCTGCTTTGCCCTCACTTGACTGGGAGTAGGAGCCCTGATCAAAATTAAGAGCCCCTCCTGAAGTTAGGCATGTTGACTGTTAAGCAGAGGTGGGAATCCGGGAGGTACAATCTTCATGGCTTACTGCTCACACAGTTTTCAATCAGTCTCCAAACACACCCCAAGTGTACAATCGTTCCTCCAAGCTCTGATTGATTGAGTGCCATGCATTTGTTTGCGGCTCTCCATGCCCTACTTTTTAACAATGCTAGCTGGAATGATTAAGGTGATTATTGCCAGTGTTTGTGACTTTCCTGGTTAGATTAACTTTAAGACATGGCATTAAGTTATTTAGAACTCAAGAGTGCTTAGATAGATGGGTTTAAAAAATAAATTATAGGCTACAGAATTTTCCTCTATAGCATGCTATCTTCAGTGAATCTGAATATTATAGCCCATGAGTACCACCTGTAAAAATAGCAGTAGTGGCAGGAATCCCCCAAAGATGCTGATATTGTAGGACCAGTCTCATGTCTTTGGAATTGTTTTCTTCTTTCTCTCTTCCCTCCTACAGGGGTAATTATGTGAATTGCTTGTCCCCTGGGGGTGATATGAGAGATGAATCACTTCTCTCTCTCCTCCCCCACAGAGATGATGAAGCATTTGCCAACTGCCAGCTTTAAGCCCAGAAACTTTGGGGGACTAGCCAGTCTGATGGTATATGTAGTATCACTTCCTCTTACTTTGAATATTGACTGAAAAGACAATAGATCCAGAAGAGCTTACATTTATAGAGCATTTTTTCCTCAGTTTACAAAGGACTTTCACATTAACATTTTTTTTCACTCACAATAACCTTGTGGAATATGTGTAAAAAATTTATTTATCAACGAACATTTACTTATTGAACCACTGAGCAAGAAGGTGCTAGGGATACAGTCAATACCCTTATGGCATTTAGAGTCTAGTAGGGGAGAATGGTATTAGTTAAAGAATTATGCTTAAAAAGTAACATTATAAACTATGATTGGAACTGTGAAAGAAAATTGCACATCATATAGTAAGGGAAATCACATATAACCCGGGGATGAGGATATCAGGGAAGAGAGAGAAAAGAATTTCCGAAGAGATTAAACGTTAGGTAGAATGTAATCCTTGGACTCCCCTCATTGATATGTAAACAGAGTTTCCAAACATGAAAAGCAAATAGATAACATGATATTATGATGGAGTTTCTTTCTTTTATAGCAGTATTTTTAATTGGTGCAAATTAGTGAAGGAAAAAAGGTAATACCAATTCACCAAATAATCCATAATGATGAATTTGTTGTACTGAAGTTGCAGCTTTGAGTTTTCCTTGAAAACTCAGAGTGATATCCCTGATCTGTTTCAGAGAGGGACTTTCATTTGGATTGTGATATAAGTGGAATTCTTAAGGTATAGTGAGGTATCTTGAGGTATAGTGATATAATGTGCAATTATATTTAGTGATAATGCCATCTTAGAACATTTTCTGATAGTACTTTTTGTGTATTTGGACCAATTCCAAAATGTACACTGCAAATTACAGTGTACACAACCATTTCATAGAGAATTTGCAAGTAAAATTTGAGAATTTAAAATTTTATCACAGTGGAAGGCCCATAGACTATGCAATTCCATGATTTGCTCCCATGATATTGTCAGCCAAGGGTGTGTGTGTGTGTGTGTGTGTGTGTATGTTGAAATATTTGTTTAGTCTGAAGCAGAAAGAAAAAATCTAATGAGCAAGGGTGTAGGAAACTGACAGAGTGTATGTAAATTCTGGTCTCAGTACTACTGACTCTGTGAATCTGGACAAGTTTGTCTCTTTGATTCCACATCTGTAAAAATATTAATTATTGGTTATTATAATGATTAAATGATAGATGAATAACAAAACTTAGTTTTTCCTCTCTCTCTCAATGACTTAAAGATCAAAGGAGAAGGCATTTCCCCCATAACATATTGGTTTTATAGTAATCCATTATGAATTTAGCATTCATTAATCTATCTCAACTATTTTTCACCAAGTCATTGGCTGACCTACCCTGGGACTCATGAGTTGCACAGAATCATTACCAGTTGTAGCTTGCTTCTGCTTGGCAAGATTTTTTTTTTTAATTGAAGTATAGTTGATTTACAATACTGTGTTAGTTTCAGATGTACAGCATAGTGATTCAGTTTTTTTGCAGATTATATTCCATTATATGTTATAAATCCCTGTGATACACAGTAAATCCTTGTTGTTTATCTATTTTATATATATTAGTTTGTATCTGTTAATCCCATACTCCTGATTTGTCCCTCTCCCCTTTGGTAACCATAAGTTTGTTTTCTATGTCTGTGAGTCTGTTTCTGTTTTGTATATAAATTCATTTGTATTACTTTTTAGATTCTACATATAAGTAATATTATACAGTATTTGTCTTTCTCTGTCTGACTTATTTCACTAAGCATAATATTATCTAGGTCCATCCACATTGCTGCAAATGTCAATATTTTGTTCTTTTTTATGGCTGAGTAATATTCCATTGTGTGTATATGTATATATATATATATACACGCACACACACACACACATTGTGTGTGTGTGTGTGTGTGTGTGTGTGTGTGTGTATACATACCATACCTTCCTAAGCCAATTGTCTGTCAATGAGCATTTGGGTTGCTTCCGTGTGTTGGCTATTTAAATAATGCTGCTATGAACATTGAGGTGCATGTATCTTTTTGGATTATTGTTTTTGTTTTCTTTGGATTTATACCCAGGAATGAAATTGCTGGATCATATGGTAGTTCTATTTTTAGTTTTTTAAGGAACTCCATACTGTTTTCCATAGTGGATGCACCAATTTACATTCCCACCAATAGGCAAGATTTTAAGAATAAAATTGAGTGTAAAGATGGATGAGAAGACAGTTGAGGAGAGTTGGTTGAGGAAGACATGTGACCTTGATCAAGGTTTTTGCTCCACCTTCAAAAGTCCTCTGGGCATGAGAAAGCAGTTGTGATTAATCCAATCCTTTGCCTCTCTCCTCAAAAGAGAACAGTAGTCTATAGAAAGAAGATTGAAGACCATGAAGGGCTAGGTTTTAAGGGTCATCCATGATTTCATCCTATTTTCTCCCACCAGATCTCCTGTTCACCTAAACTAAGCCCTATCTCTATGATTGGATCTGCCTTATTTCGTATAAGCTGACTGATTGTACCTTTCACTGAAACCAAAGTCACATGTCCACCAGCCTTTCGTGTCCAAGGCACTGAATCCTGAGACATTCCTCATCTTGAATTCTAATCCGTTAGGATTCTAATGTTCCCTCTTTTCCCCTTATTGCTGATGCTTAGCACAATGACCTTTCTAGCCACAGAGTTGAAATGCTGTCATGGGAGGGGCATTGGGCATAGAGTCAAAAGACAATTTTGCCAGAATGTGACTATGAGAAAATTATTTTACCTCTCTGAGTCTTGCTTTTTTTTTTTTTTCTAGTTCTAATGTGGAGATAACATCATGTACCTTCTAAGATTATCTTGAGGATTGAATGAGTTAGAGTTTGTGCCTGTGTAGTAGACACTCTGGAACATTTAACTAAATCTGAATCTTAAGTAGCCTCCCAGTGTACAGTCAGACTTTCCCAGGCTGACTACTCTGTATTCTATCATTTTCTCAGATTTTGTGTTACTTCTCCTTAAAATCATTATATTAAAATAAGCTTTCTTAAATAATATTTTCAAATAACATAAGTAAAAATGTTTAAAAAATCAATCCAGAGGTACTTTTGCTGAAATTCTTCCTCATCTTCTTACAACTCTAATTTTTTTTTTTTTTTACCAATCAAATGTCCTTTTTTTAATAGGAAATTTTCAAGGCCGTAAATGTTCCATGCAGAAACAATCCAATTAGTTTTTATGTAACCTTTTATAATAAAGAAGGAACTGGTAGAATTTCCCTTGGTCTGTAATGGGAAACCTGAGCTTTCAATATTTGTAGTGATAGATTGTTTCTATATTTAAAAATGCTTATTTAAAAGTCAGACTATTCAGCAAGAATTTATACATTCACAAAAAAAGTTACCATCAAAAAGTTGCTTTATAAAATTCTATCCTTATTCCAAGCTAAATTGCTTTTAAATCTCCTCTGGATTTTTTTCTTCTCAAAAAAAAGTTTTTAACCCACACA
Source organism: Balaenoptera physalus (assembly GCF_965194825.1). NCBI lineage: Eukaryota > Metazoa > Chordata > Mammalia > Artiodactyla > Balaenopteridae > Balaenoptera > Balaenoptera physalus. The sequence continues at coordinate 63,395,429 of NC_138895.1, read as the reverse complement.
AAAAAATCTTAATGCTTTAAGGTCACATGGCAGGTTTATTAAAACAAATGAATAAGTAAGCGGTGTTACTCTGACAAACCATTTACTTCCATCAACAACCCTTGTTATGAATGATTTTGATTATTCCAAAAGATCAAATTCAATTTCAGATGACAAAGTTTTGCCAATATTGACAGAATCCAGAAGAACATGTAAGGGACAATACTAAAGCAGACATTCCAAAACTATTTTGAGCAATGCCATCATTTGTGGAGTAAGTGCCTAGTTTCCAAATTGGACTACCCTGAAGTGGACAGCACTCATGGGATTGTATGAATCATGGTATTCTTGCTGTTTTTGTTTTTTTTTTTAATTAATCACTCTAAAATTACAGCTCATGTAATAGTTGATTTCCAGTTTACAGAAAAAATTCAGTAAATCATGTAATTGATCATACTAGAGGACTGAGTCCTGGGAGTCCTGAGGAATCCATCAAGCCTTATTCTTGAGAGTGGTCAGAGGTAGGAAGGGGAAACTAGTATTGAGGAGAGCCTCCAGCACCTTCCCAATCAGATTTCACCAAAGCAGTTACACTTTTATCTGTTTTACTTATTGTGTCTCAGTAAGAAAATTTAATTATAATATAGAGTTTCATGCTTAAAAATTTTGAAAATGAGTATGTTTTATTGCTACCCCTTTAAGGAGGTTCAAATGTCATTGAGTGCCTGAATTGAAAATCTTTACAGAGATCACTTTAAATTGTTTTTTTTTTTTTTTTATCTTTCACATGGAAGGTAAACAAGAATTATTCCATAACCTCAAAATAAACACAACGTAATAATGACACAGATGAATCTTTCCATTTATTACTAACATCTCAGTGGGTTAGAATAGGATTGTCAGTCCTACCCGATTTTCAATTCGACTACTAAGCACTGTTGACAGTTTGGTTGACCAAGTGGCAAATGACCACTGACTAAATACAAATAGTAATCGTGGCTTTACATTGGGCACATAATAGAAGATCTTTTAGATGAGATGCACTCCCCATTGTAGATATGACATTGGCATATCTTCTAGCTTTTCATGCAGTGTCTTGGTGGCTTTTTGTCTTTGTTTTTGGTCATCTTTGTCAGAAAATGGAGAAACATCATCCTCCAGCCATTGCTCATCAACAGCAAAAGCCACAGTTTCTAGGGCTGCCATGTGTAAAATGCTGACCCCCCTCTGACCCTTGTCTTTGCTCAATCCACTTACAAGAAAACCCAACATAATAGGCATAATGGCAACATGTCTTTGGTGTCTACAGTAAAGAGAAAGTCAGGGTTTGTTTGTTCAGTGTTGGCTTTGTTGCCCCAGAAATTGAAATAGTTATCATCAGAATCCGTCTTACACAAATAGCCACAGTACAGTCTTCTCCCCCTCTCCCGCCCACGCCTCCCTTCCTGGGTGAGTCTTATTCACTCTAACATGAAAGGTATGGGGGCAATAAGGCATATGTATTCTTATCCAGTTGGCAGTGGCTTAGACATGATTGTAGCTTAGTGAAAATAACGAAGTATTTGGAGGGAGAAAGATCTGGGTTCAAATCCCAACCATCTAGCTTGTAGAGTCAGCGTGAGGATTAAGTACCACGAAGTACAGATGAAAATAAATAACTGCTGATATTACTACTTTGTTAGTAAAAACCCTATAAAACACTCAGGAGGAGGATAAACTATATATGAACTAGCTAAGTACATGTGGTAGTATTTACATGCATCTGCTTTATGTATTTATTTATGGCTGCATTGGGTCTTCATTGTTGGGTCTTCATTGCTGCGCGCGGGCTTTCACTAGTTGCGGTGAGCAGGGGCTACTCTTTGTTGCGGTGCGCGGGCTTCTCATTGCGGTGGCTTCTCTTCTTGCAGATCTCGGGCTCTAGGTGCGTGGGCTTCAGTAGTTGTGGCACACAGGCTTAGTTGCTCCATGGCCATGTGGGATCTTCCCGGACCAGGGCTCGAACCCATGTCCCCTGCACTGGCAGGCGGATTCTCAACCACTGCGCCATCAGGGAAGTCCCTATGCATCTGCTTTTAAACAAGCTATTTTAATGTCATTCTGACAAAAGCTATAACCCCCAGTAGTTGTTATAGTTAGTAGAAATGTTTTTCTTTTTTTAGTACTATTTTTTCTTTCTTCTTTTTAAGTGTCTCTTTTCCTACTTCTGACTTGTACAGAATTTCCCTTTAGAGGAAGGAGGAGGGTAGAATGGAGATTATGAAGAGCCAGTGCCAGAATAATTTCTCTCTCACAGCATTTTGAAGTTCCTTTTTGCCTAAGCCAACAGATTACTTAAAGTTCTTTCTGAAAACTCAATTGATAGACACCTTCTCCCTAGTTTGACAATTTAAAAAGTTTTTTCCTTCTATATTTACCAACCACTGTACGTTCATCAACAAAAGCAAATAGGTTTGAATGCACGACGTCATCTTACTGGGTTTATTTAATGCAAATATAAATCCACTTGAAAGTAAATCATATCTAAACCTGTAACCAGTATCAATCTGGTCTTATAAAAGATCACCAATATGAGACGTATTTCTAATACGCTGTGTTTATCTGACGTTCTGAAGATACAAACTCAGTGCTGAAATAGGAAAACATTTCATCACCTTAAGTTGGCAGTTTCTTTTCCCTACTCTGTGATGCTTCAATTTTAAGGCTCATTTTATAAGTTCTATTTGGACACTACGTTAACCTTCAGGCCACAGAGTATTGGCAAAGAGTTGATTTCGTTTTTCCCATTGGCATAACTGCCTTCACAGCAGCACGCCCGCCCTTTCTTTTGTTTAAGTTGGCTGCAGTGTTTCTTGCTTAAGGGATTTACCAGAATGTGGCCATACCTGGGATTGAGTTAAAATCAGGATAAAGAACTGGGAATGGGAAGGCTATAAACTGACCACTGGGTGGATAACATCATTCTTTCAACTATTCAGAAAAACACACGCACACCATGAAACCTGACTTTCAGAGGTGGAAAATGAACTGAACATATGGTAAAGTTAAAAATTAATATTAATAAGTGGAAAAGCTATTTCTCCAACAGACATTTCATTTTAAGATTGTCCTCTACTGGAATGATTTATTTGACTCTCTAATCTACATGAAATGGGCTACAGGCTGAAAATTGTAAAGAACGCTCAAAGCAGAAGCAAGATAGCAATGGCTTTTGTATCTAAGAGGTATATAGATTCCTTGTTTGAAGGATATTTACACAGTTTGTTAAAGAAAACTTTACTTCCTTCTATTCTGAGTCTCAGATTAAATAACATATAAGAAAAATACTTAGCAATTTGAGGTCTCATTACCATTTATTTATGCCTTTATTTGCACATTTATTACATTGAAATGAACTTAAGATGGAAAGGGAAATGAACCTGACCTATGGAAAAACTAGGTAAACCAAGGCAATTCTGCATGTATCTAAGGATGTTTTATAAAAGATTGTGTCAAATCTAGCGCTTGTAAACTTAACAACAAATACTTTAACTAGGCCAATTTAGACTCTTTTCTCTATCTAGATGACATGTCATAATGGTATGAATCTGAAAGCAGTGATGGAATCATTGATTTAGTGGTTGTTAAGATAGGTAATTTCAGCCTTCACTGAATCCATCAAACATGTCCCTCCCTCCCCTACTTTCCACCTGACTCCTTTTACATCATTATAAACAAAGATTTCAAACAAGGTAGATAATTGTCCTTTCATAACACTTTTTTCCTTGTTGTCCCAAGGGTTTTCTATTTCATAGTCTATTGGCTAGTAACCAAAACTGATTGATTGATTGATATGGCAATAAAAGTGCAAAAACAAGCAGACTCTGATCATTATTCATTAAAGACAGTTGGGTAAATGTAACATTGGTAGTAAATATTGGCCATGAATTTAACCTATCACTACTTAATTTATTCAACAAACTTGTTTGTTTGAACCTAAAGAACTAGGCCAGCAGTATTCAAAGTATGGTCCAGGGACCCCTAGTAGTCCCCAAGATCCCTTTAAGGGATCTTCAAGGTCAAGTCTTTCTTCATAATAATACCAAGAATGATGTTCATTTTTCACTCTCATTCTCCCACAACTATGCAGTAGAGTTTTCCAGAGGCTACATAATATCTAATGGCATCATCTTTCTGATGGCTAATGATATGTGTGCTTGTGGATTCTTGTGTTTAAAATTTTCTGTTTTAATTTGAGTACAGTAAATAATTACTCATAAATATAACCCACATACACAAAATCTCTTTGTGGGTCTTCAATAATTTAAAACATGTAAAAGGGTTCTGAAACCAAATACTTTGTGAACTTCTGCACTGGGCAACATATTAGTAAAAAAAAAAAAAAATACAAATGGGTAAGATGTAGAGTTTTTCAATATAGTATCTAAGACAGGAAGAAATCTTCCTAAATTTATTTCCAGCCATCCATTCAATCCATTTCTCATCATTTGGGTTTGACTGCTGTGTTTTTAGAGCTACATTCTATCTGAATTCAGTGCTTTAGAATCAGCAGTTCTGTATGAACCCAACTTCTGGCCTTGTGATGGATAATGCCAAATTTGTATCTCTCAAGAGCTGTGTGTCAAAAGGAAGTCTCCATGTTTGCATTTATGAGAATATACTACTTGGTAGTGGTGACAATTGGTCAGCTGGAGGTTGCAAGATAAATACTCTCACTCCCCTAGCATGTACTCTGATAGAAAATTGGCAAAGAAATCAAGAAAACATGTAGATTACCATGTAGATATATATGAGCATTTTATACAGTTTGAAAATGAAACCTAAGTCTTTCATTTAAGGGCTCAGTTATATCTTGCTTTCAACAAGCGTTTATCAGAGATCTAGTGCATGCTAGGCATTTTGAATACACAGATAAATAAGATATGGTCCCTCAGAGAGCTCACAGTTTACAACCCCAAATGCAAAGTGATATAGAAGCAGAGATGAGAATTTAACTCTGCCCAGCATCACTAGAGAAAGTTTCAGAGAGAATGTACAATAGGTGTGAAAGACAAGAATGGTATTCTAGGTGTAGGGAATATCATTCATGGAGACATAAATGTATTAAAATTCTTGGTATGTGCAGGGACCAGCAAGAACCCCTTTGATTAGGTTATATGGGTAGTGAAAGGAAATAGGTTAGAAATTTAGGTTGGGGTCAGATTGTGAAGAGATTTGTAAGCCATTCAAAGTAGTTTGAATTTTATTTAATCACTCATAAGAATTGCACACCCAAGGGTCTGCACAGGCCAGGGAAACAGAGTGAGAATAGGGTAGGATGTAAGCTCCTTCTTTCTGTTTTGTCTTCTAATTTTGAAGCATGCACCTTTCTTTGTATTTTTACAGTGATGTGCTGGAGCTGGTATGAGAGTGGGTTGTAAGCATCTGCTCTCAACCTCGAATTCAGTGATTTCATGTTGGTAGCTTAAAATCTGGCATGGTGGAAGTATCAGTATTTACAACATGGAAATGGGCAAATGTGACAATTCAGAGTATTTTTTGCTTCCTTTTGTTATTTTTGGTAGTTTGTTTTTTTGCTGTTTTCCAGCCCAACTTTGTTTGCCCACTTGATGAATGTGCAGAAGAATATTTTTCTACCTTTCTAAAATTAAACAAGCAGCCCAGTAAGTGGCAACTGACAGGCATGAATTTGGGAAGACCACATGAACTGTGGAGAACAGCAGTGTGAGTGCCCTACCTTGTAGAGGATAGTGGCAACTCGGCTCCCGTCTAGGCAAGGATAGGGCCACAGGATTTCCAGACATCTCAGTCTAACAAGAAAAGACAGAAATCCATATATCTATTAAGGTAAAATCTCTTGATTTTTCAGTATTAGAAACTAATTCCATAATTGTAGTAATAATTCCCCACAAGCTAGATTACAATCTGCTTGTGCTGGAGGCCATGAGAAGTCATTGAGGGTTTTTAAGCAGAGTGACACGATAGTGTTTCATTTTAGTAAAAGCAAGTCTGGAAGATGTGTAGAGGATAGATTGAAAAGAACAGAGGCTAACAACAGGCACATAACAACTTCAGTCATGAGGTGAAGACTGATTCTACGGCCATCAGTAAGAACCATTTCAAAGGCCAAGGCAAGGATTTCATCCCTACAAAAACCAGTTACGGTGCTGTTTTCCAGCCACAGCCTACCCATTTCATCTGGCACACTCTTCTCATGGGCACACTGGGGTTTAGTCAGCAGAGTGAGTAAGGACCAGTTTTCTCATCTTCAAGAGAACTCTCAAAGCAGTCACCCCAATGGTGGTGGGTCAGTAGATCTGTCTTTATAAGGACAGCATTAATATTGATTCCATTGCTGACGTACCTTTGGAAACAGCAGAGCAGATGCTAGCGTGAAAGATGTTACCTCGATCAAGTTCATTGATGTATTTATTTTTCAGATTTAATCCCAGATATTGGCAGATGAGTTTGTGCTGCATACCTGATGGCTGTATTCCAACAGAATGAAAGATTTAAAACAAAACAAAAGTCCTTTTGAATGCTGGGCAAAGTCGATGCAAATGGGGCCTTGGCAAGGATTTCCTCAGAAAGCTGCCCAAATTCCCCCTCGTTTCTTCCTTCCTTACTGGTTTGGGTAAATAAAATATTTATGATTTGGTAATAAAACCTCCCAAATACTAAGCCCTTTCATATGTCCACAAGGTGTGGGAATCTTCAGAAGGACTGAAAATACCAGGACTTAGCCAAGGCCCTTCACTGGATTGTGCCACTCCTGAGTTCTCTCCTGATGTTGTTCTCCGTCTCCAAGAAACCTAGATTATTATTTGATTGGAATGATACAGTCAAGGACATATGCGGTCTTTTGTTAAATTTTCCTTTTGGGAAAGTATCCAGACAGTGTCCTTGCAAAGAAAATCTTCATATTGAAAATCATTTGATGTTTTGTTTTTAAATTCATACTGACTGGAATCTGTTGACTACAGGGTCAGTTTGATGAGCCATATTGTTGTTTTTTTTTTAATTGTAAAAAACAAATAGCAGCTGCATTTGCCACTGCTATCCTTTTTTTTTTTTTTCACCGTTCCCTGACCTCGTTCTAACTCTGTCTCAGCTGAACACAAGGGGCATCCCGCCAACTGCAGGACACCTTATGCTTCTCTGGACCCAAGTCTCCTCCAGCATTTCAGGCTCTCGGGCCCTTATTTCCATGCCTCAGTTTTCTCCTATGTATTGAATAAAATGGGGACAATATAGTAGCTACTTGATGCTGCTGTCGTAAGAATTAACTGAGAAAATACACGTAAAATGCTTTGGAGTGTCCAGCACGTAGAAAATATTCTATAGATATTTCTCATTATTATTACCATCATTGTTAATATTTGGATGTTATTTTCACTCTAGACGTTAATGTTCAATAGCAAATGTTAGCTAATTTAGACACACAGTCACTATCTCTTGCCCCAATCTCTGCCTGACTCCCTACTGTCTGGGTCTCTTGGTGCTTGCAGTTCTCTATCCTTTCGAGAGATTGGGGGAATTTGATGGTAAGGCCATTCCCTTAGGCTGCATTCTCAATCTGGAACCTTCAAGCCTAGGAGATTTTACTTCTAATGCCTCTCATCTGATACTAGAACTACTCACTACTTGATAACAGCATGGCCTGCACCTAAATGTGAAGCTCATTTTCTTTTACCACATCCTACCCCCATTTCCTGATATTTTACTCAGGGTCATCTCTTTTGTCTCACCTTTATTTAAACATCGTCTGTTGTGGCATTTGTAAGTCTCTGATGGCTTCAGTTCTGGTGTTTCCCCTGCACTCCTGCTATGCCCTCTCCAGCAAGTGCCCGGTTGCTCTTCCTTCAAGGCCAGCACCAGGGTTAGACGTATCTGCACACCCCGGGGGATGGCATTGACTTCCACTTCTGATTTCACCAAGATGGGAGAGAGAGCCTGGCTCTTTGGATGTGTATTACTGTTGTCTCTCAAGGAACATGGGCTAAATCTCTAGGTTAGAGATGCTCTGTTTTTACCCCAGGTGGATGTACTTCAGTACAATTCTGGCCCAAACTACCCAAAGTTAGTATCAGATTTCACAGGTATTAGGGCTTAGTCCCCCACAAAACTGCCCTCATTTCAGATGCCAGCTATAAGTCTCAGGGGCCATCTGCACTTCTGGTTGGCTGGCTATACATTTGGGGGTTCTTGCAACCCCATCAGGGCTGACATTCTAGAAAGATTCACAGGACTCCCTGAAAGCACCATAATATGATTACAATTTTGTTATAAAGGGTACACATAGGACAGGGTATGGAAGAGTCCAGATTCAGAGCTTCCATGCCTAACCCCTGTGGGGTCAGAACTTGTCATCCTCTCAGCATATCAGTGTGTTCACCAACCAGGAAAGTTCTCCTGAGCCTCTGTGCAGAGTTTTTATTGAGCTGTTATTACATAGGCATGATTGGTTAAATCGTTGGCCACATGATTGAACTTAGTCTCCAGTCCCTCTTACCTCTTCGGAGATCAGGGATCATCAGGTGGGCCCAAAGTTCCAACCATCTAATCACACGGTTGGTCTTTCTGGTGACCAGTCCCTGTGCTGAATCTATTTAGGGACTCACCATGAGTGAGCAAACAAAGACACTCCTGTCACTCAGTAAATCCCAATGGTTTTTGAACATCTGGGCCAGGAACCAGGGACAAAAACCAGATATATTCTTTATTATATCAGAGAGAACATTTAAATTTTACTAATAATTGTGACTTCTGCTTAAATAAAAATATAGTTTCCCACTATAAAACCCAAGCAGTACCTTCATTCTCTTTTAACTTAGTGTTCTCAGCTTCCAAATATTTCTCTTTATCTCTTCTACTGAAGATTATTTGGCTCAGTTTTCCAGGAGACTGACCATCAGTCCTTAAATTCTTCTTCACTGGTTCTTCTATGGGGACTATTAAATTTTCTTGTGAATAAGAAACATGACAGACTGTTTAGGGAGCTCCTGGTTCCCCAGACACAGGCAGGTTAGGCTCCCTCTGGGGAGCCTTGCTATACCAACAGAACTTCTCTTTGCAGCAGGCACTTCAGTTCCCCTCACGCCAAGCCATTGGGCAGAGCTTCTAAGTAAGACACTGTTTTTAGGTGCAGATAGGCCGCTAGCAATGTCACAGTGCCTGCCAGGGAAACCTGACTCAAATCTCAGAGGCTTAGGTGGAACCCTATACACCAGTGTGTTCATCCAGTTACACTATTATAGGATACATAGATTTTCCTTGATCACCCTTCAAAATGTATGTTGTCTTATTTCTCCCATGGAGCTAGAAAAAATAAATCCATTTGCAATTTCTAATATCATGTGCTTATTTCACTAATCCAGGAAATATTGGTCACATTTTTGGAAAATTAGCATCCAAAAGAAATGTTGATTTCTTTGGAATTCGGGATCTAGTTATGGGTTTTTAAAATTCATTTGTGTCAGTTCATATCTAGTGACGTGTCTGAATTTTCCAAGGACATTAGATGCAATTTGCTAAATAAATTCTATTCTCTAACTCCAGAAGAATCAGTAGCCTCATGTGTTCGAGCACTGAACTTTGGAAGCACTTTATTTACTTTGATCTTCTATAAGATCAGGTTGACATATGGATGCTTAATCAAATATTTAAAGCAAGCATCAATAACGGAGACTTTACATATCCATACACTCCCAGACTTGTTTTTCGAGTTTCTTATACTAGGACATCTAATAAAGGTTAAAGGTCATTTAGGACAAACTTTAAATTTTAACGCTTCAGCCTTAGTTCTCAAGATGGTTCTTGAAAATCATACAGAAGGCATTGTGTAACTCGGTGGTGATATAAGCAGATGTTTTATATATTTGTGTAATTATATTATGTATTTGTATAACTCTAGAGTTAAGTGGAATTACCCTGTAAAATTTCAGTAACATTTGTGCAGTTCTTTCTTTGTTCTTATTTTTTCTTCTTGCTTTTTGAAATACAAAAAAAATGAGTGGGGAAAAAACTCTGGATTTTCAACACTGAGATCATAGTTGTGTAACACCAAACAAAAATGGGGACATAAAAAATATTAGGAATGAACACTTAAAAAATTTCCTGGAGTAGCTAAATCACAGAACTATAAAATCTTAGGATTGGAAGAGTCTCCTGGGCTCTTCACTAAATACAGAAATTTCTTCTATAACAAGATCAAACCAATCTCAAACTTCTATTTGCCTCTTATAAGAAGAATGCCAACTGAATAAATTGGAATGTATATATATATATCTCTTTTAAGTTAGAAAAATATTTTTAATTTTAGTTTTGCCTAGTTGATGAGCCTCTTGTTCAAAGGCTAGGATATTTTCATTAATGCATTTTTACAATAACTATTTTTGTTTGGAAGAAGAGTGTGTGTTTGATTTGTTTTCTTGCGTTTAGAGTGGCTGCCCGTATCAAATGTAGCTCTAGTGACTTTTTTTTTTTAAATTAATTAATTAATTTATTTATTTTTGGCTGTGTTGGGTCTTCGTTTCTGTGCGAGGGCTTTCTCTAGTTGCGGCAAGCGGGGGCCCCTCTTCATCGCGGTGCGCGAGCCTCTCACTGCCGCGGCCTCTCTTGTAGCGGAGCACAAGCTCCAGATGCACAGGCTCAGTAGTTGTGGCTCACGGGCCCAGTTGCTCCGTGGCATGTGGGATCTTCCCAGACCAGGGCTCGAACCCATGTCCCCTGCATTAGCAGGCAGATTCTCAACCACTGCGCCACCAGGGAAGCCCTCTAGTGACTTTTGAAACTAAAGTTTTAAAGAAAAATGATACATGTACCTCCATCACTATTTATTCCTAGGTAGAAAGAATCAAGTTTACACAAAATTTTGAAACCTGACATTTTTAGGACATAACATGAATTCAAAATAAAGGCAATAGATGAATCCAATGTTAAGAATAAAATAGTATTTTTATCAAGGCTGCCGTTTATATATACTTTTTCAGAAACACTACGAAATGTCGTGTATGTAGGGCAGACGTATCTAATAATAAAACATGAACATAGCGATTTGGAAAACTCTATATAGTGATGTGTTTCAGTGTAGCTTAGAACTATAAAAAAGAAAAGTGCCCCGCATCAGTTTAATTTCATTCTATTTCATTTCATAAACAATGCTTTTATTTTATTATGTGCTTAGCATGTGGTTAGGTACTGTGGAGGTTAAACTGTAACTCCAAGGATAGACACTAGCAATTATTGACCATCTACTAGGCACCAAGCACTGTTAGGTGCATCACATAAATGTCATATTATTCCATGTTAAGCATTTGAGAGGAAATCATGTGATTGGGGAACATGGTTGTGACAGATACGTTTCTAACCCTGGTCTGTGGGATTGTGAAGCCCTATTTGCACATTATTATGTAAGAGACACTGTCCCTGTTCAAAAGAGACTCAAAGTCCTATCGGTGACAATCACACGTGAAGCCATCAGAGTTGCATTCAGATCAGGTACCAGTTTGAACGGTACTGATCAGAAAGCTAGTTGAAGAGAGGACTTTTTAATGAAGACCTCTTGCAGTTAACTTCCATTTATGTCTCAAATTCTCTTTTAAAAATCACATGTTCTCTATTTTATATATAGTAGTGTATATATATCAGTCCCAACCAATCTCCCAATTTATCCCTCCCCTGCCATCCCCTGGTAACTATGAGTTTGTTTTCTACACCCGTGTCTCTACTTCTGTATTGTAAATAAGTTCATTTGTACCCTTTTTTTTTAAGATTCCACATATAAGTGATATCATATGATATTTGTCTTTCTGTGTCTGACTTACTTCACTCAGTATGACAATCTCTAGGCCCATCCATGTTGCTGCAGATGGCATTATTTTATTCTTTTTTATTGCTGAGTAATATTCCATTTTATATGTATATATACACACACACACATATATATATATACACCACATCTTCTTTGTCCATTCATCTGTTGATGGACGTTTAGGTTGCTTCCATGTCCTGGATATTGTAAATAGTGCTACAATGAACATTAGGGTGCATGTATCTTTTTGAATTTTGGTTTTCTCCAGGTACATGCCCAGGAGTGGGATTGCTGGGTAATATGGTAGTTCTATTTTTAGTTTTTTAAAGAACCTCCTGTATAGCATAGGGAACTCCACTCAATAATCTGTAATGGGCTATATGGAAATAGAATCTAAAAAAAAAAGAGTGGATATATGTATATATATAACTGATTCACTTTGCTGTACACCTGAAACTAACACAGCATTATAAATCAATTATATTCTAATAAAAATTTTTTAAAAAACTACTCAGAAAGAAAAAAACAAAACACATGTTCTTTATGACTTCTTTTGAATTAAAATTCTCAGTGTAGAATACTTGACACTACAGAATGGCACAAACTCATTTTGTGGTTATCTTATATTCTTCTGATTTTACTTCCTTATGAGTATGTGTATGGAACAACATGGAACATTTTATCCACCAGAAGTTTTGCAGGAGAAAAGAAATCAAAACAATAGAAGAATTGTATTTATCAAAGCAACCAGGAGTTCTAGAGTTATAGGCCCTTCTTAGGGTGACATGGAAAGCTTGGAGGATGTGAGAGGCAATTATGGAAGTTACTTCTACCAGAAGGTCAAGTGGCAAGGTTATGATGAGGAGAAGAAAATGAACAGAGAATAAAGATGGGGCAGGGAGTTTGGGGGTTTGGAAAAGAGAGAGTTAGGCTCAGCTCTTACCCTGACTGGAGTGTTCTAGGCAAAGGGAGAAATATCTAAAGAGGAATGCTGGTAAATTTCACTGGGCTGTGTGTGTCAACACATCTGTGTTAGTCAGCATTCTCCAGAGAAGCAGAACCAATAGGGTGTGTATGTGTGTGTGTGTATAAGCAAGAGAATTATTTTAAGAAATTGCCTCATGCAGTTGTGGAGGCTGATGAGTTCCAAAATCTGCAGAGCAGGCTGGCAGGTTGGAGACTCAGGAAAGACTTAATGTTGCAGTCTCAAGTCCAGACTCAGTCTGGAGGCAGAATCCTTTCTCCTTAGCAAGCCCAGTCTTTTTCTCTTAAGGCCTTCAACTGATTAGAAGAGGCCCACCCACAAAAATGGAGAGTAATCTGCTTTACTCAAAGTCTGCATATTTAAATATTAATCACATCTAAAAAAATACCTTCACTGCAACATCTAGACTGATGTTTGACCAAGTATCTGGGTGATGTGACCCAGTCAAATTGACACATAAAGTTAACAATGACAAGATTTTTCAGATATTCTTTGAACAAAAGTTCCTTTAGAACTTGATCTGTATCAGGTGCTGTTCTAGGTGCTGGCAATAAGGAAATGTATAAAAGAGATGAAGCCCTGCTTTTAAGGTGCTTACATTCTCAGAAAATAAGTTAACACAGAAATAAGCCAGATTTCAGATTGTGAGAAGGGCATGAAGGAAGCAAACAAGGAAGGCGATGTGATAATTTATGGGCAGGCATGTAGGGGGCTGTAACCAGCAAGACATGTATTTGATATTCCAATCCAGTAGTACACTGATAGTTCACTGAAGCAAGAGTACATTGAACTCTCTATTTCTCTTCCCTGTTGTGTGTGTGTGTGTGTGTGTGTGTGTGTGTGTGTGTTCGTGTAGGTATATGTACATGTGTGTGTTTAACTCATTCTGGTTATGACCCTTATTGATTTGAATCCCACACATGGGTCTTCACACTCAGTGCTTCATCTGGAGTGATGAGAGGTCTTTCTGAAGAGGTGACATCAGAGGTGAGATCTAAGCCTAAGGAGGCAAGTTGAGAAGGGCAGCCGGGGTCGCTGGAGTTCATTGACAGGGGAACAGCCAGTGAGCTGAGGTTGGGGCTTGGCTGGACTGGATCATGAAGTTTCACTTTTATAAGTACAATGAGAAACAGTGATATGCCATGCTGTTGAAAGGTTTTAAGTGACATCATTTATCTTACCTTTGTAAGTGGTTGTTCTGGGGTTGTGTGGAGAAGAGATTATAACAGGACAAGATTGGAAGCTCAGAGGCAGGGTCCAGGTGAGAGGGTTATAGTAGGGGTGATGACGGGAAATGAACAGATGCAAATATTGTAGTAAATGCAATGGTACCAAATGAGAGACTTTGGGAAGAGGGAAAGAAAACAGAGATTTAAGATACTGGAGTGTATCTAGTTAATTCAGTTATCTCATTTGTCACAAGTGACAATCAAGGAAGGTTAATGAGCTACTCTTCGAAAACTCCTTTTCACCTCTCAAACCCCAAGCCCCAAATCATAAAAGACCCAAAGACCTTTTTATAAAAAATGAAGTAAACTAACGCTTTTAAGTCTCATTTAAACTAACAAGTGAGGGGAGATATTTCGATGAGCAGATATTTTGAGACCTGTTAATTGTCAAATCAATGACTCTGCATACTCAATATATATATTGCTGGTATGACTGATGATGTTTCATTGAAGAAATGGGGAAAAGAAACTATTTTATGTAAATGATTTTGACCATTTTCTATTTGGGAGGTCTTAATTTTCTCTTTTTCTCTTGAAAAGTCATTACAGTAGATCAGTTTCTCAATATCAATGGAGAAAGGCAAAGCCCAGTGTAAAATCATTCTTGAATTGAAACAGTTATCCAGAAAGGAGCATGTCTGCTTACATGATCATTAAGCTAGTGTTTATTACAGATGACTGCATATGTATGTCTGCGAGTACATAGACATTACATTGGGAAATGAGAGAGAAATTTGAGTTTTCAGCAAATACTGCAAAATGAGCTTTTTTGTTTAAAAGGCCAAGTGATTCAAAATTATTTAGAAAATGTGAAATGTAAGTTTCTCTCTAATTAATTCTTTTCCTCAGCCCACTGCCTTCCATCCACCACTAGATTATTGAAACAGCCTCCTAGCTGGCTTCCCTGTCTTAGGTGTCTCCGAATTCATTCTTTGCACTGCTGTCCAAAGTTCTCTTCCAAGAAAACAAAACCCCTGGTCCTTGTCTTCAGGACAAATTCCAAACCTTATTGAAGAAGAAAACCAATGTCTATTAAGCCTGTGGGACAGGTTTAGTCCTAAGTGGTTTATGTGTATCGTTGGTTCTTCAGAATGAACCTTGATCCCCATCTCCCAGTACTATTCTACACACCCTAACTTCCAGTCTCTAATTAAGGACATAGTCACACTGCATTGACAAGCACGTCTTTCCAGACCACTAAACTCAGAGCTCTTTAAGTAAAAGGATGATGTTTTGCTTGGTTTTGTTTTTCAGTGTGCTTAGAACAGTGGCTGGGAGATGGTAGAAACTCAATAAGCAAAAGAAGTTTATACTACATTTTACAGATTCCTCCTCCTGTTTTTAACAGCGGCCCTTCTGGAAGCTACACAAATAGTAATTGCTAACTGCTAGATGTCTGTTCTTCTGCTTGCTGGTTGTGTGAATTTGAACAAGTTTCCTTAAATCAAGTAACTTGGCCAAATTTTGTGCCTTAGTTTCTACATCTGTGAAATGGGTAGCAATCATGAGAAACTTGTAGTTGTCACAAATATTAAATTAGGATGTGTGTATAAAGCATCCGGTACAGTGCCCAGCCCGTATCAATGTGCTAAATACAAGGTAGATAATATTGTGATTGTTACTGTTTCAAGAACAAATCAATATTCTAATGTTTCATAAATATGTTGAGGACCTAAGTGATTTGAGCACAAAGACATTCAAAACCTCCTTTAAAAATATTATAGGATAGTCACAATAAACATCCATGAATGTATTCGAAGTCTGAAAGAAAGTAGGTTGGGCTTCAGAAAAATCAGGGGGTTAAAAAAACAAATAATATTTTCAACTTACTCTGCAAACAGAGTAGAATCCAGCCACTACTATTCATGGCTGCTGCATTGGAAAAGGTGGAACATTTTTTTCCCAACCGATAGATTTCTCTAAATTTATATGTAAGGTTGCCACAGAGGTCACACTATTTTAATGGTTGTCATTATTATTATCTATTTAAATACAGAAGAATTTAGTTTGAAGAGAAACTATAACCTTTCTTTATTTTAATTCACATTCTGTACAGGAAAACCATGACTTGCAGGTTCAAAGGAGAAAGCCTTTAAAAGGGCTTGTAAAAGGCCTCATAGGCTTCTTGGACATCAAATAGCTCAGCAAAACAGCATTATGATGATTTAAATGCAAATGAATTAGAAACATATGGATCACGTTCCCTTGGAAATACACATGGGTTTGGAAATTAAGGGGAAACTGCCTGACAAAATGCACTGCACTTCGCTTAGCTCAAAATGTTTGAATAATGGGTTGAATTTGTTTGCCAAATCTTGAAGGCCATGGGTTTGTCCTATGGGTATTTTCAGAAATCTTCTGAGCCTTGAGGTTGCTTGGCTTTGAGAACTGTGTGACCTGTCAAGGCCAACTCCTGCCATCATTGCTCTTGTTCCCGTCTCCTCACCATGCACACGAGTGTGTAGTTATTAAAAAGAAACCAATCTTGAAAGAGTGGAAGAAATGGGGGCAGGGAGAGGAGGTGGTTGGATTTTTCTCTCCTCCTCTTTTGCTTTTCATTTTTTCTCTTTTTTCTCCAGTGGTTTCCCTTTACTCTTTTCATCCTTCACTTCTTCCTTATTTTGCTATCTCTTTTTCCTCCTCCCTACCATCTTTCTTAACTCTCTTAAAACAGAATAATGGATAAAAACAGGATGCTTATAAGGGAAAGCTTGTAGGAGGGTGAAGGGATGAATTATCTGTGGTCGAATATCTTTTCTTTAGAGTTACCCACTATAAGTTCCATCAGAGAATATCTGAAAGATTGAAGTCTTTTTCGGTGGATCGCCTAGCTGTTTCCTGTGGCATAAGGGGAGATGTTTGGACTTAGTATGCTGTGTTATAAGCATGTTAGAGTCTTATGAAAGTAGTGTTGTCCCGATTCGGTTTGTTTTAAAAGGCAATTTATTATTATTATTACTGATTCCAGGGATAATTAATTCGTTTCCTTAAAATGAGTTGACACGTGGAATATCAGGAGACCTAAGGCTAATTCATTGCTGCCTGGTCTGGGTGAAAGCAGGTGTCACAGTAAGGCGATCCAGCTTTTGTGTGTACATTACAAAATATACTGCCTCGTGATAAGCAGCTACAGAATTGATAGTTAAATCTATCCGCATGGATTTGCTTTCCATATGGAACTAATTGCCTCTGGAATAGCTAAAGCCAAAAGATCTCTACGATTTCAAAAGCTTCTCTTATCTTTCCTCTCGTATGGCTGTTGACAGGAGTGAAACGCATCTATCCTCATTTATTATATTGGCTTCATCAAGTGAGGACGTGTTGATGGGAGACTGTTACAGAACCAGATGGTCCAAGTTGGTCTTTTATGTTTCCAGCATTTTCCCTCCTCGGTTTTAAAAGTCCAAACAAAGGCTGTCTGCGCTTGGACTGGTCCCCTAGAATTTCTCCCCTTACAGGACCCAATCCAGGCTCTCACTGGTACCTGAACAGGTCCACCTGAGGCCCAGAGCATCGGGTTTCTATGTCCTTTAACCCCTCGTCTCATAACGTCTCATCCCCTTTATCTCTTGTGGTGCTCTTGAAGGTTAACTGAGGGATACCGAGCTTCTCGTGTCTGGACTGGACCCTGACACGGGGTCTTTTTCTTGCTTCTCAATTTGCCACCACAGTTTCGATGACCCTTACTTCCCAAAATGCATAGGCCAGAGACCTTTGTGTTCTAAATCTTGACAACTGGTGGTAATTTACTCTCTCTTTCTCTCTGATTGTGGTTTAGAAGGGCAGGGCTTGACCTGGTGTTTCTTCTCTAAACCATTGTGCAAAATAGTGTAGAGATAAATAGGTAGCCATCCTCACCGTCATGCTCCTTGTCTGGAATGTCATCATCTTAGTTCACATTTCTGGAACATGTACGTGAGCCAAGAATAAGCACTGTAGATGTAGGAGCCTATTTAATCCTCTCAACCATCTTAGGAAGTAAGTATCATTATCCTGCTGTACCACAGAGAAGGACACTGAGGCAGGGCAGATGAGCTATCCTGCAGAATCTTCAAGTCGAGAACAAGTGTGCTAAATTTTATAAAGGTCAAAGGGGCAGGAATTTCACAACACAGCAGGCCCTCACCTATACCTCCATCCACAGCATCTCTCTCTTCTCCCAGTTCCCAGAATAGGTAGAAAAACTTTCAGAAAGGGAATTTTAGCCACAGAAGCCTGAAATCATGGATATGGGAAATGCTGCTTGGAGACTGAAGAATTTCCCTCTGGAACTCCTTTGGCTGTGCTGCACTGGAAAAATGACTTACATTCTCTGTGCTGCAGAGAGAATGTTGTAAAGATTAACACATGATTGTTAGAAGCGTCTGTCACCAAGTCAGCCTTATAAAGATATGCCAGCTATAATATTATTATCCCACCAAGGAATGTCCCCAAATGCTAGGCAATGAATTGTCCTCACACAGGGAAGAAATAGTGCAATGGGTCACTCTAGAACTGTATATTCAGTTGCCTAGTGGACATCTTCCCCTTAGTAGCCCGCTTATACTCACACTGAAACCAATTATTTTTTTCCATAAAATCTACCAATTCTTCTACTTTTCCTATCTTGGTGGGTGGCCCCAGCATATTCCAGCATAGTGGGCAACGTGAGAAATTTTGGAGTTGGCTTTTATTTCTCTCCCCAGACCATATTTCGCTTACCAGATCAGGGATTTCATCTTCATTCTCCTCCAGAATGTCTTTCAGATGCATCCCCCTTAGTCAGTGGCCGCCACCATGACTGAGATCATTTCAATAGCCATCGAGCAGTCTTTCCTTGTACCTTCTCCCCTCCATTCCATTCAGAGTGCCACCAGAGCATGTAAATATATATAGAAAACTCCAGTTATGTTATTCTCATGAGTGTCTCCCCATTTCTAGAGAATGAATTTCAAGCCCCTTGATATTTATGATATTTTCATTTGCCTTCTCTAAACACACCGCATGTGTATTTCGGTGCCACTGAGCCAACAGCCATACTTAGCCTTCTATCTGAAACAGTTTTCTGAGAGGAGACTAAACCTCTCTAAGCTTCAGGTCCTTAACACTCTCAAGCCTCCACCCTGAAATAATCGTGCATAGCTCAGAGCAAAGGCTGTTGTGAGAACCAGTCTAAAGCACTTAGCGCTGTGACCACTTACAGCGGGCACTTACCGTGTAAGAGCACTTACAGTGTGACCTTAGGCAATTTACTTAACTTCTCTGTGCCTTATTTCCACTATTCTAAAGTAAGGATAATACCTATAGCATAGAAATATCGTAAGGATTGAATTAACCAGTATGTGTAAAATGCTTAGGACAGTGTTTATTATTCCTGTCTTATTTTTCTTATTATTCCTTTAACAGAGTTACATAATACCATCAGTGCTGACGTGTGTTACAGACTGAGAAGCGTTTGCGGGGGGATTTCTTTTGGTTTGTAATGTACATTTTATACATTCTGAAAAAAATATTGCATTCGAACAACATATTTTAAGGCAGAGCCCAAATGTCATCACTTCATGAAGACGTTCCCCATGCTCTCTGTTTTCTTGCAGACTGACCTGTTCTTACCTCCTGCTTCCTTTAGCAGTTTACCCACATTTCTATTATAACACTTTGCTGCATGATACAAGGATCTTCTGTGTGTGTGTCTTCCACCAGAAAGTGAGCCAAGAGTTTGTGCCTTGTTCATTTTTTATTTCTTTCCAATCCTTGTTATCCTCCCTGCCACCCCCAGATGCCACCTCTGTGCCTGGCAACCAGTAGGCATTCAATGAGCGTTGACTGAATGCATTCTGAATTGGGTAATGAGCCATTGTCCCACCTTTGTGGCTGCTTTCACAAATACCTCGGGTTTAATTTGGGTCCGTGGCTGTGTTGGATGAGCTTCAGACACCAGAGTGTTGTCACAGCAGTGGGGACTCCACACATTTGGCTCCTAGAACATTTTGACAAGAAGCATGACTGCGTTTCGAGATACCTGAGGGCTCCTTCCTGTTTTTCTCAAACACAGTTGGGCTTTCATGTTGTCTTCCACTTGCTTATTGATACCCAGTATTTTTCTCGTTGGGCCAAATGTGGCAACACGTTATTTATTTGACACTGTGGTAATCCATTCACTTGGATGGAAAAGAACATATTAGTCAAATGAAACTGATGTCTGGTAGCCATGCACACTCACCCAAATAATTTGCCCCTGGACCCTGTTCACGGACCGGTTCTCCAGCTGCTTGACGCCAAGCCATATTCTTGCTCAGGGATTTATTTTCCCTGGCCCTGCTGGGATACTAAAACCAACTTTCCGATTCAGCTTCAGCCTCGGCCTCCAGCCCCTGGACAATAGCAATACTGTGTGATGACTACTGAGGACAGACGAAGAGAGATGACTGTTTTAATAGCACTTTATGACTCCTCAAGCTGGACTGGAAACATGACCACAAGGAGAAAAAGGTATTCGCCAGGGAGAGGGGATGTCTCCGTACTCAGAATCTGAGCCAGAATCAAAACCACAGACAGAAATAGGACTGAAGTCCTACGGCATAAATTCCAGGAACTGAGGAGGAAGCTTGAGGACATGGCCATCGGGGCTTTCAGAAATGTGCTAATTGTGCAATATTCACAACTAACAAGGGCCAGTGATAAAATAACAAAAATGAATGACTAAATCTGTGAGCGAATGATTTGGGGAACAATTTTCAAAAACTGTAGAAAGAAAGGAAAGAAGCATTCAGCAACATCAGTCCCGTTATTGTCTTTCCTCTTTTCCATGTTCTCCCTTCTTAGTTCTCTCTCTCTCTCTCTCTCTCCTTCCTTCTAGAATAGCGAAGCACAAGTCTGCAGAGTGTCTAGGGGAGTCATGTGTGCTTTGTGATATCCCTGTCTCCGGTTAAAATGCAAAAGACTGGCCTTTACTACCTAGAAATCCATTGATCAAATGTAGCTTTTAAATTGGGTAGTCAGAAAGTTTCTGAACCTGCTTCTGAACTGCCAGTAGCATCTGAAATTCATTTCTAAAATGGCCAGTGAATGGAGCAGGATCCTGCTAGAAAGAAATTCTCACTTCTTAAGAGCCAACAAGAAACATCTAGTCATTAGCCAAGGATCAGCAAGGGACTTTTTCAACCTGTGTTTGGCAGGATTTTTAACATTTAGGATTTCTTGGTTAGTCAGGTCAAGTCCAAGAGGACGTCCTAACTAATTTGTGTGTGAAGCTCTGCCATGCCAGAGAAGACTGCCAAAAGTTGTGTATTCATACACACCCAAAGGGCCACCTGGAAGAAGCACTGTCATACTTACCATATTTCCCAGAACCTAGACTCTTGAACAATGAGGACAAAGGTCACCTCAAGCCTTGGAGTTTATAACCTTACATGGCAAGGAACTCATTCTAGCATAAAAAAAGAAAATATGCCACTGAAAGTAAATATATTTCATGTCGCATATCAGAAACAATCAATGGGTTGTGTTAAGGAGGATTCAGAGGCTCTATGAAAACCCAGTGGGAAAGAGTGCCACGGTCAGTAAGCAGCGTCTGCCATTTCTGGTGTGGGTGCCTGGGTTTCATATTGCTTCAGTGGGGGAAAGAAAAAGACTTTGGGATGTGACACAGTGTGGTGCCACTCATCTAGGATCTGCTCAGTCTGGGAAACTCCAACTTTCGTGACAGAGTGGGTTGTAAGAAACGGCAAATGTAATCATGAGTTATAGTAATAATAGTATAGTAGTGTAGCAATATATAGGATAGCATATATTAGTATAATAATGTATTGGTATACTTATATTTATATATTAATATGTATATTATAGTAATGTAGAAAAACTGAAAGAAGAATGCGTTTTTGGGAGCCTACTAAGAAAGTGTAAGACCGGTAGGGAGAGAGCTCTGCCCATTTTTATAGATGCACTGTCCTAAGAAACCTAGGCAAGTCAAGTCTTGGCTTAAATAGGAGGAACCGAGCCACAAATTAGAATTAGACATTACATCAGAGTCAGAAATGTCACCAAAGAGTTGGAGCAGAGGCCACCAATGACAGCTTCAACTTAAAAAATAATAAGTCAGCCCAGGAGATTGAGCTACCCAAGTTTTCCTGGTCACCATAGTATATATCCTGTGTCTAACGTATTTCCATTTTTTCCTGACTTCTAGACCTGCACTGTCTAATGCAGTGGCTTCTAGCTATATGTGGATTTTTAAATTTAAATTTCTTAAAGTTAAATAAAACTAGAACTTCAATTCCTCAGTCACATGAGCCACACTGCAAGGGCTCAGGTGACATGCGTGGCTAATGGCTGC
This sequence comes from Balaenoptera physalus, assembly GCF_965194825.1. Classification (NCBI taxonomy): domain Eukaryota; kingdom Metazoa; phylum Chordata; class Mammalia; order Artiodactyla; family Balaenopteridae; genus Balaenoptera; species Balaenoptera physalus. Next base: position 63,373,110 of record NC_138895.1, on the reverse strand, counting down.
CATATTGGACTGCAGAGATACCGAACGTTTCCATCATCTCGGAAAGTCCTACTGGACAGCGCTAATCTAGACCATAGGGAAGAAGGGGAGTCCTGGTTTATGGAACTACCTTTACAGGACCAAGAAAAGAATAGTTTGCCTTGGTTATTCAGAGCTGCTCCTCCTTTCTGCTATTGCTTTGTTGCCCATTTCTTGCCCTGTCTCAATGCTGCACACATGGAATTATACTGAGTTGATATGGACCTGCTGCTGCAATGTTAGGTGTTTGGTGAAGTAGGTGCTTAAGTATGCCTTGGAAAACTGACTTAAAGGATTGCCTGTGGTTTTCTTGGAAGTCAGATAGCATTAAATCTGGCAAAAATCTTGTGACCCAGATATGATTCTAGCTGTTGATCTCTCTTATCTCTAATCTTCACAAACCCCCTTCAAGGTGGGCATTTTCATTCATTGTAAACAAATGGGCACATTAAAATGTTAAAAAAAACTTAACAAAGACACATAGCTAGGAAGTGGCAAAGCAGTGATGTGAACACAAATATGTCTAGCTGTAATCCTGGACGTTTTCTCTTATATAGCACATTGCCTTCTAGGGAGATAAAGCATGTCTGTATAGAGATCCTTATAATAAAAGATAGAAATAAATGTCACAAGGACAGATTAATTGCTGAGTGTTCCAAATTTCTTTCCTGGTGACACCTCTATCTGACTTCGTACATGGGACAAATGTTCTGCTTACTAGTTTAAAATGTGCCATTTTGCTACCCAGTTGGTAAGTAGCCTTCCAAAGCGTTCTATGTATTGATGAGTGTCTCATCCTACATTAATAGTGATACTGGTGGCAAGGAACCTTCTGATTAGGCAGGCTCTGAATTGCATAAAAACTGTTCATGGCAATTGTCATGAAGTTTGTGGATTTAAAGAAATTTCCAATGATGATCCAGCATCGGCGCCAGGACATTGAAAAACCAGTGAACCTACCCAATGTTGCTAGGCATGAAGTCGGAAGCCCTTTTTACTGTTCCAAAGGAAGAGTTCGATTTCCTATGCTTCTTTGAGATTTTCTAGCCCTTTTATTTCTTCCTTTGCCCAGCAAGAACTTCTGATTTTCCTGAGGCATCATCCCAAGCTCCTTTGACAGCAGAGCTGTTTGCTGATCAAAGGAGAATGGGTTAGTTGCCATGAGAAGCTCCTTTTTCCATCCAGCCTTCTGTGTCGCTTCCCAGGTGTGTGAGAGCTTGCGTATGAGAACACTGGCAATCTCATAGAGAAATTCCTTTTGTGCCTGATACATGAAATCCTGAACAAACTCTGCATTTGCTATGATTTTTCAACGGTCAACTTCTCCCAGTTAGCTAGGAGAAGAAGTGTAGAGAAGGGGAGAAAATTCATGCACTTGAATTTACACTGAGACTTACTGAGAATTTCAAAATTGATTCATCAGATCAATCTCTTCCAATCCACCTTGGTTTGAGAGTTTCTGTCCTGAAAGCTGCTGAAGTCACATTGTGCTCTGTCACTTCGAAAACATTAATGACCTCAAAGTCATTGTATTGTGAGATTACACACGACTAGCTTTAAATTTATTGATTTGTTTACTTTGGTTGGTTTTAATTAAAAAACACTCTTCCAAACTGTATTACCATGCTGGCAAATATGCTTGAAAAGTTTCCTTCACCTTAAACATTGTACAAGCAAAACAAGACTTGTTTCATTTTGAAGAACGTGTTTTGCCTTATTTTGTTTACAGTTCCCCCTTTTATTTTCTGCCATCTTTGGAAATTTGATGAAGTATCAGGGTAATACTAGAATCCTAATGGTGTGACCAGGAACTTTGCATTTATCGTAGTACTGTCCAGGAAGCAAAAGCAGGAGGAAAAGGGTGATTGAGACTGCCTATTATGGGCTAATTGAAATCCAGCAGTGTTTCACCACTCAGGTCATAGAAATTATTGCCTCTCCTGTAGTTTTACCCTGAACGTATTCACCGTTTCCCATCTGTCAACAGAGACCAAACTTCAAGGATTAAAAAAATAGCAATTGTTGAAATAGTGGTAACTTTTCAACTTTGCCTACATAAGTAATAATTTTTCGTGTAGTTTAATACATCACTAATGAAACTTTTGTTTAAAGTTCCACAGTGCATCTGCCTGTTTAAAGGAGAGGCTAGGAAGCACTGTTTAAAAACATCTTTGTTTTTGCAACCCCTTCATATGTTATCAATCAGACCAAGCATAAAATTTAAAAATATTAGAATACAATCTCTTCCGCATAGCATATTTTCAAGGAAGATTTTATATATTTTTTTCTTGATTCATAGATGTTAAACTTTGATCCATTAGAGAAAGAATATAACTCTTTTAACTTCAACAATAGATGGATAATAATATTCATAAATAACACTGACTATTTCCTATTTTGTGCTGTAAATTCTCAAAGTAATGATTTTAACAAAATAACTTACTCTTAGATATTAATGTCCCTGTTAAATTATTCTCTATTATTTTTTTTTTAATTCCACATTTACCAAGCACTACATACATCCTCAGTGTTTGGGACATTTTCAAAAACTTCTGTTTTTATTTATAAAACATTTGTTCATAATATTGTAATTAGAAACATATACACTGGAGCCTTTCTTTTAAAACTCTTTCCTTTCTTTTTTAATCTTCCAGAACAGAGAAAACTTTCCGTCACCTCTTTCTCTTTAAACTGGACAATTTAAAGGACTCGTTTTGATGTGATCTGTATTAATTATCCCACAGAAATGTTTGTGAGTTTCTTTTATTCACCAACTAGATGGAGTTGGGCTTTTTCCTGGAGTTTTTCACATCTCACAGTCAGTAACCTTGCAGAGAAACACCCAGGCCTGTGCAGCTGTCACTGAGGTAGTTTCATTTTTAATCTGCAGCTCGCCTCTTCCACAATGTGTCCCAGTGTTTCCACTTAGATCAAAACAATAATGCATATTATTGTGTAAAAAAGGAGTCCGTGTGATCAACAGGTTCTCCAGTTTCACCGAATTCTAAGGCAAATATGGGCAAAAAATCTATGGGTTCCTACAGGTCATTTCTATATGTGCATTTTGATGTCACCTCTAACTTTATAGATATGAAACTGAAATCTTCATTTCCCTTCCCAACCTGGCTCTCATCCTAACTTCATGGTTTTTACTGCTAGTGCCAACATTCTCAATTTTCAAGCTATAAATTGGGCCATCAACTTCGATTCAGAAGTCTGATTCTTCCTATGTCTGGATAGTGCCTATATACCTTTTGATTATGTTTTTGCTTTGCTTTCCAACTCCACCACCCACTGCTATCCAGGCACTTATAGTATCAGATATGTACCTTGTCAATATCTTCCTATCCACTTGCTCTGCCTTTAATTCATTTCTCACCCCCACTCCAGTCCATTCCACCAATCAAATGCATGCAAAGCTATCTAATGCATCTTTCTAAAATATCACTGTCCTGCTTCTCCTCTCTTGCTCAATGCCCTTTAGTAATAGTTTCAACCTCAAACCTGTTGACCAGGTCCCTCTTCAGACTTTATTTCATACTTTACTTTCTTGAGTAATATTAATATTAACACACATTGTCTTAATCTGTTTGGGCTGCTATAATAAAAATACCATAAACCAGTAGTGTATGAATGACAAACATTTACTTCTGGAGCTGGGAAGTCCAAAATCATGGCACCAGCAGATTTGGTTTCTGGTGAGGGCCTGCTTCCTTAGATGGCCCTCTTTTTGCTGTAACCTTGCATGGCAGAAGGGGCAAGGGGGCTTGATTAGGCCTTTTTTATAAGGACACTGATCCCATTCATGGCCTAATCACCTCCCAAAGGCTCCACACCTTAATACAATCACCTTGGGAGGACAGGATTTCCACATGTGAATTTTGGTGGTACATAAACATTCAGACTGTAGCACTAATATTTATAGAAGACTTTTGAGTCTTTTCAATCTGCCAGGTGCTGTGCTAAATGCTTTAGCTACATAATCTAATTTAATCCTCGCAACTACCAGGAAGTAGATATTATTATTTCCATTTTTCACACAAGGAAAGAGACTCTCAGGTAGATATGAATAGCTCACACAAAGTTACATGGTCATAGAGATAGAATTTATACCCAGAGCTTAACCTAAAGCTATGTTCTTAACCACCATTTTATAATGCCTCCTACAAATGTTTGCCTTCAACCAAACTATTCTATTTTCTTGAGTATGCCTTAAAGTTTTCTGCCATTGTCCCCTTTTTTTCCCTCACACCATTGTACCTGGAATGCCATTCCTTCTGCCCAGTGAAATGTCGTCTATTTTTCAAATCCCATAAAAAACCTCATTTCCTTTTTAAAATCTAATCTAACCATCCCATTCTAAAGATGATTCTATTCTATGAAATTCCTGGATGCACAAAGTAAATAATTTGCTAATTATTTTTCTACTGCCCTGTGGCAGATTTATTGTTGTCCCATGCTAGTATTAATACTTTTGGTTTAAATTTATTTTTTGTGTGCTCTTATGTTGTAGTATTTATCCAGCCATATCATCAGTAGCTTGGTCTCCCTACAGTTTCTTGCATGTAGGAAGAGATAAATAAATATTTGATGATTTGATTGTTTAAGAAATTCAGTCAGATTGTTTGCCCAGACTGGTCGCTCTGACTGTATTGATCAACTCAGCCATGGCGATGAAGTCAGTTATTTATGCAAACAATGCAATGACCTTGATATATTGTGATTTCAGGTGTAATTTAAACACTCCTCCAACAGAAAAATTATACTGGGTAATAAAATTTGGGGCACAAACATGAATTCTAAAATTCATAGTTTTGTGGTAATATCAGGTTCATTACAAGTCAATGGGACTAAAAATATATTTAGAAAAAAGGTTGCAGAAAATCTGTGCAGAGGAAGTCAACAATTCTTAAACAATACTTAGTAGATCAAAGAGTAATTTTCTCTGTATTGTTCTCAGACTGCCTCTAATATGTAATGTACACTAAATGTAAATTGCAAAAAGAATGATGATACCCATCCCACACTTCACCCCAATACACTCAGTTATTTTCAGACTACCTCACTCTCAGATTCCCCTTAGATTCTGAGTCCAACCTCTTCCCCACTGGAGAAAACTTCTTGCCATGTTGTGATCCTGTCACACTATCATTCAGCTTGCATTTGACCACCTCCAGTAACAGGAAACTCAGTGCTTTTGAGTTGGCCCAACCCATCGTTAGGCATTTATAATTTTCAAACAGTTCTTTCTGATAATAAGCCTCAATCTTTCTCCCTATAGCACTGCCCCATTCTCCCTTATTCTGAACAATGCTGTTTTTATATTAGATAAAACAAAATAAACAATCTTGATGTTTTTTCCTCAATGCAACTTCTCTAATTATTTGAGGAAAGCTGCTCTGTCTCTTCCTAATTTCCGTCTCACATCTCCCCTCCCCTCAGGGCAAAAATCTCTAGTTCCTTCAGCCAATAGTCATTTGACTTAGTTTCCAGATGTCTCACCATCCTGGCTTTTCTCCTCTGGTTAGTCTCCTCCATCCTGAGAATACAATAAACCAGATGTGGCCTGAGAAGGGCAGAAAACCCTGAAACTATAATTTCTCTTGCTTTAGAAATGGTGTTTCTGTCATTGCAGCCTAAGTTTGCATTAGCTTTTAAAACAGTAGCGTTACACTCATGGCTTTTATTGAACTTGTGGTCTAAAGCCCCAGGCCTTTTATTTTCCCCTAGGAAGTGTAGTCAAGCCATGTATTTCTCATCCTGTCCTTATGTAATTGATTTTTTTAAAACTACATGTAAAGGATTTTCCTTTATGCTTTTTTGTCTTTTATCATGTAGGTCCCCAGAAGTGCATGATGGGACAACTGAGAGAAAACCACAAGATTCTTGGCTGCTCTAGATGCTGAGAATCTGGAATGGCTCTAATGAATTACAATAGGAGTTCCACTCGACAAACACAAAACCCTATGGATTTTAAAAACCTGAAAACAAGCAAACCAGAAAGAAATCCCCCAAAGCCTCTTGTTGGTGGGAACTGCATTTTACCTTCAGTAATACTAAAATGGGAAGATGAGGAGGGAAAATACATTTAAATCCCCAGAAACTGAGGCCTCCTACGAGGACACTGCTTTTCAGTCCCTGAAACTTCCTGCCTTCATGCAGTTAGTAGGGGACCTAGTAGACGGGACATATTTTAAATATGCAGAGTTTCCTGTGTTTCCCCTTCTCTGAGCCAATTAGCACATGCTCAACAGCTTTCCCCTTCCTCCATTAGCACATAAATTACCTTTTGTCTCCAAACACTCTGGAACTTCAACAACTTCTAACTACTTGCACTATCAAAGCTCTTGTCTCCAAGAAGCAATTCTCTCTCTAGTGGAAAATGGGAAAAAAACCACCTCTCTTTTCCAAATGTCCAGATTATTGATAAAAGTAGTCTTTCTTCAGCAATTATGTGAATTTCCATATGCACAACCCCCTATTCCTTCCCACACATTACCCTTTCTTCTATTTGGTTTTTTTGACTTGCTTTGCTCACTCCTGCATCCTTTTCTGGATGCTTGCACTCAGTTGATGAGGCGTGTCTAGCATGGAAATGCCAGAAAGGTTGAGGACCTCCCCCCCCAAGTCAGCCATAATCAATTTTATCTGATGGGAGGGGGTTACAGGGGGTAGACATTCAAGCTCCCTTGCAGCTGGGTAAGATAACCTCTGTAGTACAATTCTTGCCCCAGAGCTCCCCGTGTCATCAGGTGGCTAGATTTCTCATGTTACCACTCTGGCCTCTCCGACTTTTTCCTCCCTTCCTTACATGTTTCTCCTGAGAGCACTCCCACTTTAAATCATCTGCACAGTAGTTCCCACCTCAGGCTCTGCTTCTTGGTCAAACAAACTGAGGCAGAGACCTGCTTTGGAGTCATAGTCTTTAAAATTAAAGACTGGGAAAGTCATAGTCTTTAAAATTAAACACTGGGAAAGCAGATACCATTTAATTCAGCGAATATTTTTAGAAGATGATCTAAAAGGCTGAATTTCTTCCTTAGACTAGAAGCTTCTGGAGGCAGAGATGAGGACTAGTTGACTTTTTCCCCCGTGGCGAGCATTATGTCAAGCTCCACATACGCTGTGTTACGGAAGCACTGTGATAAATATAATGCAGCCCCAACAAAAATTAAGTTTACAATTTTAGTGAGGAAAATCAACATGCCCTAACTCCTTATAAAATAAGTTTGAATGGAGAAAGTGCATAAGAAGCTATATGCAAAGTGTTATGGGGGTCTGGAGGATCAAAAGAATAATTTCAATTGGAGGTAAAGTCCAGATTGGAGAATATTCCTTGAATCTGAATAAAGATGCATATGATTTATAGGAGAAGAGAAAATCATATTGCTAGCAGCTCTTGATTACTATATGCTGTGCCCTGTGTTAAGTCTTTTACATGCATTATTTTTTAAATATTTACAGAATATCTATGGTGTAGACATTATTATTAGATCTGTTTTACCAAGGAGGTTTTGAGACATCAAGTAATGTCTAAGCCCTCCTAGCTAAGAAGTAATGGAGCCCAGATTTAAACCCATTCCATTCGGAAAGGGTATTGCAAGAAGAGGGAATGTGATGAACACAGATAAAGAATCAGAAAAGAAGTCTACCAACATGTGCTTGAGTAGATATAATAGGGAAAAAGCCTGGAAAGAGATATTAGGACCAGATTATAGGATACTTGGAATACTATGCTAAGAAATTGGAATTTATTCTATAAATCATGGGGAGCATTGGAAGGAGTTTAATAGAAAAGCTGAATGATAAAACTTTTATACCTAAAGAAAATTACTCCAGATGAAGGAGAGAAGATGATCAAGTGCTTCAGCTTCTTCAGAGGAATGTGGATACATTACCAAGTTTAAATGTATGTGCTGTATATTTTTTTTCTGGCTCTTTTCTATCAAGATTTTGCTGGATCTGATCCAGTGCTTCTAACATCTATAAATGATTTTGTTAGGAGACTTGATTTCCCACAACTTTGATATTGTGACACTCTCTTCTTTGACTTTATTATCTGTGCTACTTTCTCTTCGCCCTCTTCTAAAATTCCACATGGCATCTATTCATTTATTTTGGTAACCAGTATAAAGCTGTCTTGAAAAATGCCAAAGAAGTAATACATTGCATAACACTGAGTGAAACATCTTACAGATTCTCTTTCCCTATCTCTGTGGAAGGCTCGTTCCAAATAACCTAGCAATTGTCCTTGGTTTCTGACCTCACCTTTGTCAAACTCCCCCCAGTATCCCACAACTCTGGTTCTCTTTCCTCTTCCCCCTCCTTCCAACCTTTTTAATCTAGTGTTTTCTGAGCCAGTAGCTCACCAGGACTTCTAAAGTAGAGAAAGGTAATCTTTCTGGGCTCTTTCTGGTCTTGTTTTTTTTTTTTGTTTTTATTTCTCCATGTATTATCTAGAACCTAGGAGAAAAACACTGAAATAAGAAAGTGAGGAAGGTTCAAAAGCTTACAAACCTTCTGTCTCTTCTCTCTTTGTCTCTATCTCTGTCTCTCTCCCTCTTATTTATCGTAGTCATTTTACAATAAGTATTGCAGTATTTATAACCCATCACTCCCTTTCCATTGGGTGGGCCCTGGCAATTGGAGAGATTTGCAGAAGGCACAGTTGCTATTGAACTTCACAGGACCAAGAGTTGAATTTTTGTCTTGGTCTTGCCATAGATGCAATCACTTTGGACACCCACATTCTTGAATTGCTTGACTTAGAAATTAAATGTTACTGTTAGTTCAAAGGGAACTAAAAACACCCCAAGTAAGACTTCCCGCCTACCACTGATACCTTGAAAGGAAGTACACGCTTCCTTTTTCCAAGTATGGGAATGACTCATACTACATCTCAGTTGGTTGTCAGATTGTCAATAACCATGATAAGACTTTCTGTCTTCCCAGCTCAGAGGACATAAAAAATTGTGATGGGGTAGCAGCCCCTCCTATTTCTGTGATGAGCAAGCCTATGGTAGATTTTTATTAATTTTCTATGCCTTGCATTATTAAGTCAGTCACTGATGCTTCTGTCATGTAGTAAATCCATAAAATTACCATTTGCTGAAGTTTTTCACTGCTGCAATTTATGCAGAGATACAAGACAGTTTTCTGAGCCTGGAGTATTTCTGATTACAAGAGAGAGAAGATGGCTATGTTTGATTTCAAGTCCATTCAGTCACATTTCTAACCTGCTATGTTTCTTTCCAATTTTTTCACTAAATGTATTGACCCAATTTTATAAGTCAAGAAAATAAGGCAGCAATGATAATTTACTTCTAATATAGAGATACAGAGTCTGATGATCCAAATGGCCTCCTTAGGCTACAGAAGTAAGTAGAGACAGATCTTGGAAGACAATGCAAATACTCTTCATGCCTGGAATTGCGTATGCTATTAGTTGTTGCCTCATGACCCTGGATCTTATTATTAATTTGCTTCATGGATTAGAAAAAAGTTGTACAGAATGATTTTCCTTACGTTTGTTGCTTTAGATCTAAATCAACCTTAACAATAATTTTGTTGATTCAGACAACTGTCCTTTGTATTAACCTAACTCTAATCTACATTGCAGCCCATTTTATATCAGACCAAAATAAGCAAAGCTCTATACTTTGTTTTTTTTGTTTTTTTGTTTTTTGTAATTCCCAGAGTACATTCTTAATATTTTTGTTCTATTGTGACCACACAATCTAGGTTTACTGGTAGGGTTGCCAGTAAAATTCAAGATGCCCAGTTGAATGTATATTTCAGATAAACCATGAATAAATTTTAGCATAAGTATGTCCCTAAAATTGCATGGGAGACACTTAAACTAAAAAATTAGTCACGTTTTATCTGAAATTCAAATTTAACTCGGTGTTCTGTATCTTTATTTGCTAAATATGGTAACCCTATTTACTGGGAGAGTTATAATTTCCTGTAAGTTTGTTCTTTTCAATAAATCCATTTCAACAGATAGATACAGTTGTTATATAAGTTTTTATACAAATACATTAATAAATTAGGGAAAATCTTATTTTAGACTATATATTCTAAGTTGTGATTCTGATACTGTGGCCAGGATAAAGCTCCTTTTCAAACACATTGCAGTCATCTATCTACCTGTCTGTGTCCTCCATTATTCTGTGACATCAAAAAGGGAGGGAGCATACTTCACTCATTTTTGTATTACACAATTTTGGCACATAGGAGGAGCTCAATAAATATTTCTCGAATAGACTGCATAATTACAAAATGGTAGGCTGGCCCAGCAACAAAAGTGTGTGTGTGTATGTGTCTTTGTGTGAGAAAGAGAGAGAGACAGAGAGAGAGATTTTAAAATGCTTAACATGTAATGAATGATAACTTGGGCCAGCACTCTGCTAGGAGCACAGTGCTAAAGCTTAGTTCTTACCTTCTTTTTACAGAGGACTCTTTCACTAGAGGGTGGGTCAAAGCCAATCAAAGGCTGTATCTGAGAATACATCAATCAATATGTGTGTCACCTAGATACTGCATCTAACAAAAAAAGGATGCATTAGTAAAAAGTCTTCATATAGTTCATGTTGGTTTCCTCATACTTCTGTTACCAAATCTTCATTTCTAAAAGTCAATTTGTAATATAGTTGGCCAGGTAACTGCAATAATAGCTCCTGTCCCCTACACTTTTTTAGAATCTTTTCACTCCTCCTTTGAGAAGCTGAATCCAGGTCCCCTCTCCTTGAATCTGTGCAAACCTCGATTAATAGAGTCTGTCTGAGGTGACAGTTTGTGATTTTCCATGAAAAAACTATGCACTTCTACCTTGCTCTCCTGGGAATCTTGCTCTGAGAACCCACATTTACTTTGCTGGGATAAATTTTCCAGTGGTTTCCCCAAGAAAGTTTACATAGGAGAAAATTTTTTTGACCTTTTGCACACTTGAAATTGTCATTTTTGTACTCTTGCTTGATGAACTGACTGGCTAGTACATTTTAGATTGAACTTCATTTCACTAGGAGTTTTTTTATACATTGTTCCACTATATTTTATTTTCTGATATTGCTCTTGGGAAGGCAGATATCAATCTGATTCCCTAGTTTGTGTAAGTGACCAGGTTTTTCATCTCTGGCAATGCTTAGGATATTTTTTAAAATTTCTAATACTCTAAGACTTAATGATGATGTGACTTTTCTCATTTATTAGGCTGGATGTTCAGTAAGAGGGTTATGTTTTTCAGTTCCAAGAACTGTTCTTACATGATTGCTTTGAAATTTTCCTCTCTCCCATCACCATCATTTTCTACTCTTATTTGAGCCCCTATTTGTTGGATATTGGATCACCTGGGTAGATCTTTTAATTAATTTATTTTCTTTTCTATTTTCCACTTTCTGTTTTATTGCTCTGAGTTCTTGATTTAATGTTCTATTACATCTTCTATTGAATTACTAATTTCAATGATCATATTTTTAAGTTTCAGCTATTTTCTCTAATTGTTTCTTGTGTATACCATGATACTTTTTTCTCCTGGATGCAGCATTTCCTCTTTTCTCTTTTGAAGATCATTAATTATATATATTTTTGAGGTTTTCTTTGGGTCCCTGCATCATCTGTTTCCCTTGAGTGCCTAGTTTTTCTGCTTATTTGTTTTGGTGTTTGTAGTAAACTTTCCTCAAATAGCTGATCAACCTTGACTATCCAATCAGTTCTAAGATTGGGCCCTTAAACCTAATTGATTAGTGCTGTGGGCTTTTAGGGCAATCACATAGCCCACAGCTTTTTAACTGGTTAGTTTTCTCTGGGGTAGTTGGTTTCATCAATAGGGGATCCCATGGTCTTCTGTCTGAAGGGCTGTGAGGCTACTGCTTTCCTGGAGCTGGAGTCTTTCAATAAATACTTTCACTTTATTCCTTTGTCTTCAGTATTGAATTTAAATGACAACCTGTGCCTGGGCTAAGGAGGCCAGAGCTTCTCTGGTTCAATTACCCTAGAGCAGTTGTTGTTAAGCATACATCAGAGTGACCTGGAAGGCTTGTTAAACCACAGATAATTGGGCCTCGCCTCCAGAGCTTCTGATTCAGTAGGACTGGGGTGAGGTTGGGAGCTACACTTTCCCAACTGGTTCCCAGATCTGGGGCCTGAGGACCACAGTTTGAGGACCACCATTCTGGAATGTAACCCTCTGGTTTCACATGGAGATGAGTGAGAAGTCTGTAACTGCATGGCATAACTTGTCATGCTTTTAGACAGTCCCACTGCTTCACCATCTCAAACTTGACTCCTGATCTCAGTGATACCTGCGGCCTCTAATTCCTGAGACTTTCTGGAATTTTTTAGGGGTAAGTAAGCAAAATTCTACTTTGCCTCCCCTTGCTTTCCCCACCCTCCCTGCAGGAATGTTGGATGGACTTGCAAGCTCTCCATTATGTACTTTCCATCTTTATACTCTTAGGGTAAGGATTACGAACCGCCTCATTTTCTTTGCTGGTGGAGTCTGTCTCTTTTCTTCCTTTTCTTGATATTTAGGGTGTTATTTTGAAGGGAATAAACAGAAAAAATGTCTTACATCATTTTGATGGAGTGTTATTTCAAGTAGAACAGTGAGAAGAAGGCTTCTTGTTCCCATCATTTTGAAACAGATGAGCACACAAAATCCATGATCTTGTGATTCTTGCTAGTTTTACTGTTAGAGGGTATTTTTGTGAGAACTGTATTTTCCTGGGGTAGCATCATTTGAAAACTGGAAGCCCATGGTATCTAGTATCTTCCAGTTGATCAAAATACTGTAGACAGTTGATCAGAACAACATATTTACAGTTGCCTGAGTAATAGTTTGCACTTAAGAAGCACTTACATTTTGCACTGAAAGTAACAGCTGAAATGATTTTGCCCCTCTGTTTCCTTATATCAGTTTTTGTTTTATTTTGCCAGAATGTTGATTTGGTTAATTCTCATTAATCCCAAATTTCAAAAGGTGAAATGCGCTCCTCAATATCTAGAGCTACTCTATTTAATGCAGTCGCCACTAACAATATATGACTATTTAAATTTAAATGAATTTAAGGTTCAGTTCTTCAGGCCCATTAGACATCTTTGTTAGTCACACATGGCTAGTGGCTACTGTAATGAACAGCTCAGACATGGAACATTTCCATCATTGCAGAAAGTTCTGCTGGACAGTACAAATAGAAAACCTTTATTTACAGAAGAAAAAAAAAGAGGAAAAGAAAGAATGGCTTTGATTTTGAATGAAAACACTCTTCTGTCAGTCTTATACCTTTTACTCAGGAACTTTTGTTTGAAAATATCAGTGTCTTCAGTATATGTGCACAACATCAAAGACCACATTTTTGGCTTGATAGTGGTAGTGTGGGAGATGGAAGTGATTTACTCCAAAATGCTGGGTGGATTTGTGTGAAATCACTCCCATGCTGTTAAGGTGGAGATACACTCATGGGGCTGGAGGCTCACCTCCCACCCCAGCCCACCCCACCCATTTCCCTACCTGGTTAGTGTCAGGAGGAGATGTGTTGAAAGGCTGAGCCACTGCAGGTGTGCTTCGTCAACTGGGATTTTGGCTCAGACTTTCTCAGATCAACACAGTGTGTGGCTTACGTGCAAAGCGCCTGCTTTCAGCGGGGAAGTGTGTGCATCAAGGCTAAATGGCTGGTTCCAAGGCAGAGCAACACTCATGGATTCTTGCCTGTACGTTTGTTGACCTTTGGATCCCAGTTTCGTTGTTGATTGATCAAATAAACATTAGAGGCTATTTATTGGGTCCCAATGAGGAGCTATTATCCCAGCCAAAGGATGATAAATATGTTTGTATTCCCGTGCCTAATTTCTAAAATGTCAAAAAATTTAAAAAGTGTACTAAAACTTGCCAGTGAAAATGAAACACTTCTAATAATCATTTGCCCAATAAAAAATGTGTACATGGACACAGAATGGCTTTATTTCAATATCACAAAAAATATTTTTTGGAAATCAGTAGGGGGAAAACACAGAAATGAGACTACATAGATAGATAATAGTTACATAGAAGTGTTGATTTAGGTATCAGATACATAATTATATTAATTTTATTTTATTAATTACATTAATTAATGACATTCAGATGTCAGGTACTTAAATTTTCTCTTTTCAGTTGCTCGGAAAGATAATCTCAGAACGTTCTTCTTAAAATTGCTGCAGCTTTTTAATTTTAACCTATAGAAAACAGCCTGGCTGCCCAAATTATGTTCCATTCTGTTGTATTTGTTGCAAAACTGGTGATCTCTCCCTGGATTTGTGAAAACCTGGTCTTAACCTTAGGGCAAGGTTAGGTGTTACTGTTATGAGTCTTTGATCGGTAGAAACAACTTTCCTGCTGAATGTTTCTAAGGAGATGTATCCTCCTCCCAACCCCCATTTGCTGGTAGACAGTCTTTTCAGTGAATGGGATGATCAGAACACTTAGATTTCGGGAAAAACAAACAAACTAGTAAGACTCATTCAAAGTCAATTGGCATGTTATAATTGTAGGTACAAATAAGCTACAAATCAATGAGGTCAGTATCATGGCAGAATTACCTCTGTATCTTAGGATTTATGTCTTTTGTTTCCCAGGCCTACAGTGGTAGGCAAATAACAACATAACAACTATAATAGCAGTAATGATCATTATTGAATACTTGATAGGTGCAATGTACGTAAAACTTGCAATAATTCTATGGGATAAAGATTATTATTCCCATTTTACAGAAAATAAAATTAAAACTTATTTTTAGCACCTTGCCCAGTGTCCCAGCTAGTAGGTGATAGTGTCCAAAACCCAAATTTGGCTGACTCTACAACCCATTTTCTTAATCACCATGTCAGGCATTCAGTGTAACGAGTGGGATAGAATTTAGGGTGTCAGGATTATAGAACCTGAAATACTGTGTATGTTAGGAGTTAAGTTTAAACATTTAAAAAATTCTCAGGAAAAACAATTTTCTAGGAAATACAGTGAATCTCTGATGTATCCCAATCACCTAAATAATGTTTAGCACATAGTGAGTGTTCAATGAGTACTTACTGCATTAATAAATTAAATGATTTAGGGTTGCTGTGTAACTGTTATAACTTGGGGTATACTGGGAGGTCTATAAGCTGACAGATGCATATTTTTACTTGCATGAGACACATAGCCTGGTCTATGTAATTACTGTATAAGTCAGAATCTATATATATATATATATATATATATATATATATCTTTATATATATATATATATATATATATATATCTCTATATATCTCTATATATCTATATATCTCTTCCCCCATTTATATTAGCCATGAATTGGTGACTTTAGCAGCTTTCTGGAAGACAATGTGTACTGAATTAAAAGATATTCCTGTCTCTAACTGGTAGGGACTACTGATATTGTTCAGTGAAAGCAAGTTTACTGGTATGAACCTGCAGTAGATGCTTCAAATGTTCTCATTACTTCAGGATGGTATGTCACTTTGCCTCAGTCTCCTAATATTCTGGAAGAAGTGAAGTACTTTCTAACATAAGGTGAATTTCTTTCCAAGAGAGACAATAAACAGCCTAAAATTAACCTCCCTTCCGTTAAATTATACCTTCAGAATCTTTTGGGATCAAGCTCATGTACCTTTGCAATTAGTTAAGTCTTAAACCATTGGAATATTTAAAATATTAGTTTGGGTAGTGTATTAATTTCCTATTGCTGCTTTAACAGATTACCACAAATTTAGTTGCTTAAAACAATATAAATTTATTATTTTATAGTTCTGGCGATCAGAAGTCCAAAATGAGTCTCACTGGGCTAAAATTAAGGTATGGCAGGGCTGTGTTGTTATCTGGAGGTTCCAGGGAAAAATCCATTTTCTTGCTTTTTCCAGCTTCTAGGGGTTGCCCTGATTCCTTGTCCCATGGCCCCCCTTCCATCTTCAAAGCCAGAAATGGCCAGTGGAGTCTTTCTCAGGATGCATCACTGTGACACTGACTCTTCTCTTTTCCTCTTCCACTATTTAAGGACCTTTGTGATTATATTGGGCCTGCCTGGATAATCCAGAATAAATTCCCTAATTTAAGGTCAGCTGATTAGCAAACTTAATTTTATTTGCTACCTTAATTGCCCTTTACCATATAACATAACATATTTACATGTCCTGGGAATTAGGGCACGGGCATTTTGAGGGGATCCAATATTCTGCCTACCACAGATAGAAGCAAGAATATGGAGGTATTATGTAACAGACTTGCATTTAGTTTTCAATTCTATATCACCTATTTGATCTTGGGTAACTTACTTAAGTGTCTTCAGTTGCTTGGATGGCAAAACTGAGTTAATAATCACTACTACCCAGGTTTGTCCTGAAGATGTTATTAGCATCAGAGAATTCAGGAGTTTTTAACCTGTGAAAGAGAATTCTCTTGTTTAGTTTGTCATCCTATTAGATATGAAAAAACTTCTCAAAAGCATGTTGTAGTTTATAACATTTTTTGATATCCTTTATTCTTTTTAAGTGAAGGAGGTAAAATTCATTCATTTAATACCTTCTTTATAGCTCATTACCTAGTTCTGTCCAAAAAATGACCATTGATTAAGAACTTCTTATCTGTCTTCTTATTCATCAGCTCACCATGAGGATACCATACTATGGCACAGTTCTTAAAGAGACAAGATTAATGAACTTTCAACAATTAGAGAAAAATTGATGGTTAAATTGTGCTGACCAGGAATACAATTAAAGTTCAAGAAAGAAATAGATCTATAAAGGATGATCTAATTGCTGGGAACCTTAATGCAACATAGCATTGAAATGGACTTTCAGATAAAAGGAATAGAATTAGCAAAATGAAAAAGAGTGAATGAGAGACAGAACATGGTATGTGAGGGAAGGCAAGCAGGGGAAAGGAAGAGAGCTATCTGACAAAATAGAGGCCATGTCTTTTTTTTTTTTTTTTTTTAATAAATTTATTTATTTATTTATTTTAGCTGTGTTGGGTCTTCGTTTCTGTGCGAGGGCTTTCTCTAGTTGCGGCGAGCGGGGGTCACTCTTCATTGCGGTGCGTGGGCCTCTCACTATCGCGGCCTCTCCTGTTGTGGAGCACAGGCTCCAGACGCGCAGGCTCAGTAGTTGTGGCTCACAGGCCCAGTCGCTCCGCGGCATGCGGGATCTACCCAGACCAGGGCTCGAACCCGTGTCCCCTGCATTGGCAGGCAGATTCTCAACCACTGCGCCACCAGGGAAGCCCAAGACCATGTCTTTTAGAGTCATAGTCCTGTTTAACATGGAATATGGAACTATATCATAAAGGAACTTGAAAGCATCTTCCTTCTTTACAGGAAAAAGAAAACAGTGAAGGTTCTTAATTAGGAGGTGATGAAGATGAGTCTGGAAAGAGATGAGCTTGTAGAAATTGGGGGCAAGTATGGAGTTGAGTCATAATTCCCTTCCATTCAAATATAAACAAAAATTGATATTGACCAATGCATGACTCATCAGAGCTAAATCTCTCCCTCTCCCTCAAGGATTTCTGCTTACATTAGAACTTTTAGGGAAAGAAAATGTGACCCATTGACAGAATAAGAGGTGTCTTGAGAGATATTAACTTTGACAAAGTCATTATGAGGGAGTGTGGGGAGGACAGAAGGGAGACATTTATTAAACAAAACAAAGCAAAACTCTATACTTGAGATGAATGTTCTTTGAAATCTTATGGGGTCCATTTCTGTGAGTTTTAATTCAGTGATCATTTCTGGAAAGAGTATGTGTTTTCAGAATTCTGCTTTTACTAACTGGTGACCTTTACAAAAGTAATAAACTTTGAAAAACCCTAAATTCCTTCATCTTTAATATTAGGCCCATACTCCTTACCTACGAGAGGCTTTGTGGGGATTAATATAGATAACCCACCTCCATCAGTGGGCATAGTTTCTAAACAATTTCTGGACAGCAAGAAGGGAACGCATTGGAAGATATGGGGCAACTCACATGACTGAAAGGAGAATGAATGAGGGTCAATCCAGAGATCTAGGGAGAAAGAACCAAAGGGTTGTATCTTCAAGTTGCTGTCATTAGGTTATCTCATTTCTACATGATTTATGTCCTTATATTACTCTATTCAGGATCCAAATTCCCAGGAGAAACAAAGTATCTGATGAGCCTAGTGACACAGTAAAACTTGCACAGTGCAAAACTAAACAGACAAGGAAGACTTTATTCAAGGCTATTGCAAGAGGGGAGAGAGGAGAGAACTCTGAATCAACTCTGCTGAAACAAAGGGGAGTAAGGTCTTTAAGAGGTGGGGTGAGGAGTAGATTGTAGGCTACCTGTGCTTACTAATTGGCTTTACACAAAAGGAAAGTAAACTTTCTCATATCTTCATGACAGGAGGTGATTTTACAACTTGGGGCAAAGCTCCCACCAAAGTTAGGGTCCCATCCTTCCATAGAGACTGGAAGGTGAAGATTCTATCTTTCTTGATGATTACATTTCAAAGGGATGGTTCCCAGATCCTTAAGAAAGGCAGTCTTGTGTTGTAAAACTAGCAAGAGGCTTTAAGAAAGATTTCCATCTCAAAGCTGTACAAGCTTTATAAGGAAAATGCTCTAAGGGAAAAGAAATGCTAAGGCCATCTTGGTCACCAGGGCAGGCCACGAGGCTGCCTTGGCTGTGATGGTGGGAAGAAACTGATGTGGCAAGGCATCTTGATTTATATTCCCACCAAGGCAACACTGAGTGGGGAAAAGAATCATTCTCAAAAGAAAAGTGAGATAAAGCCACTGAAAAAAAATGGGGAAAGAATGGTGGGTAAGACATCATGGAAAACTAAAATGTTCCTGGCACAGTGTTAGAAGTTAGAAAAGAAGTATAACACTTGAGTGATTTAAATTTATTTAGAAGAAATAAACAGAGCCACTCAAAGTAATTAGCAAACAATTCACAGGCAATGTTGAAGCAAGGACAAATCCCATAAAATCATGCCACCTCATGAGCAATCCTCAGTACAGTGGTGTCAGCAGAGGAAATAAAATCCTACCATTGCAAATAATTAAAATTTCTACTGTGGCCCCTTAAAGTTGCCAGATGGAGGATTATAATGCACAATGCACAGCAACAGATCTTAAAAATTCTTTTTATTTATCTGTCTCCCTCAGGGTGCCATGCTCTCCCAAAGTGTCCCCAAACTGCTTTTGTTAATCAGTCAAATCAGTCAACCTCCCCCCGCTGCCCACCCCCCACACACCTACCCTCCTTTCCAGCCTATTTGTTTCCTTTAAAATACTCTGTGCTGTTTCACATGCAGGTATTATGCAGGTATCTAAGGCAGTCCTGCTTTTTCCAGTTCTGTTTTCTACCCTTTATTCAAATGAACTAGCA
The DNA here is from genome assembly GCF_965194825.1 of Balaenoptera physalus. Classification (NCBI taxonomy): domain Eukaryota; kingdom Metazoa; phylum Chordata; class Mammalia; order Artiodactyla; family Balaenopteridae; genus Balaenoptera; species Balaenoptera physalus. The sequence goes on along the minus strand of NC_138895.1, from coordinate 63,353,706 downwards.
ATGCTGCTTCTTCCTTAGAAGTCGGAGCAGGGACATTGAGACTCTTTGAATCCCAGAGTAAATCTGTCATTAGAGCTCAGAGATTTCAGCCTTTGATGCTGGAACGAGAACACACAAAAGCTCGTAACAACTACCGGGAGAGTGAACTAGTATCTCCCAACCACTGGGTGCCCACTGGGTACTCATCCCTTTCATGATTCCATCCTGCAAATCTGTGGGCCCATCCTACAGATAGTATGTATGTTTGCTGAGGAATATGAAGATGAGATGTATCTGGTTCATCACATTTCTTCAGCCCCTATTTAACACAGGGTGTGTCTCTGAATTAGTATTTATTAGTTTTATTTTTACTAGTTTGACTTAAAAAAAATTTTTTTTTATATTTTGGCCACACCGTGCGGCATGTGGGATCTTAGTTCCACAACCAGGAATGGAACCTGCGTCCCCTGCATTGGAAGTGCAGAGTCTTAACCACTGGACCTCCAGGGAATTCCCATGAGTTTGACTTTTTAAATTGAATTATTGAGAAACAGAATTTCAAGGTTTGAAGGAATCAGTGTTTCTTCAGCAGGTGCAAACAGAGAAACTGTTCTATGAATGTGTTGGGCAGCCGTGAAGCAGGGCTAAGGCGTTGCAGAAAGCTTTCCACATTAGTGGTTGAGAATGATAGCAATTACTTGAGTACTTTTACTAGTACCCTCACTATCTAGTTTCCCAGCCTGAGTGGAATATTCAAGAATCTGGCAGGAGAGGGGAAGAGAGAAGAATGAAAGGGAAGGGAAGGAAAAGAGAAGGAAGGGGGTTTGAACATGGCTGCCACCATTCTAAGCTTTCCTCATGTCTCAGACACCAGACCAGGTCATTTGGTAAAACCAGATGTATGGTAGCATGTGCTAATGTGGCCCCTTTACCTTTGTGTATGTATCTATAAAAATACTATTATAACAACAATATCATCTTGTTTCAAAAGAATATGGAGTGGTTTAGCTAATGAAGTTAATATGGCAATCTAATTATAGTGTTTCTTTTCAGTAAAGCTCTATTAATGTGTATTACAAGAGACCAGATACTAAAACCCTTTTAACAGTTTCAAAGAAAATTCCTATGATGGGAAACAGAAAAACACTTAAAGTGAACATAAAAGCTTTGTAAAAGAAAAAAAAAATTTGTCTTAAACAACAAAAACTTTATTTTCTCATAGTTCTGGTATTTGAGAAGTCCAATTCAAGGTGCTGACCAATTCAGTTCCTAGTAAGAAAACTCCTCTTGGCTTACAGATGGCTGCCTTCTTGCTGTGTCCTTACTTGGTGGACAGAGAGCCTTTGCATCTCTGTTCTGTTTTGTGTGTGATTTGATATTTTCACAGAGCATACTTCATCTAAAGTTATTAAAGAAAACATTTTGAACAACTCCTTAAGATATGTGTGTGCTAAATAAATATAGAAGATTGTCCTCAGAGTACATGCATATAATATAAAATTCTGATAACTAAGAGTTGGGGAGTAAGGTGTTCTTTCTGGAACACTCCAGATACCCCTCAGAGCATAAGAACTGAAAGATCAATGTGGAACACATTACCATGGCAGACATGCAAGAGAACCATGGCTGGGAGCCACTGTTTCACTTTTCCAGTAGTTGTTAGAAGCTTTTGTGTGTTCTCATCCCTGCATCAAAAGCCTGAAATCTATGAGCTCTAATGATAGATTTACACCGGGATTCAAGGGACAGCCAAAATGCATTGATGTTCTCACGTTGCTAATCACGGGTTGCTCATTTAATACAATGAGAGCCAAGATCAAGATGATAACTGTTTAAGGCCCTTAGCTGGAAGCCCTTAGGACTAGTTAATACAGTTGCAATTTTGTTCACATTCAGGCTCAGGAAATTATGTCTCATCCATTTGGAAACATACCTTGGAAACATTAAATAAAGGGCAGGAAACCACATACCAGCTGAAGAAAAGAACCAATTCCTAGGCAAGGTCTTTGTGAAGGTGATGTCTGACTCAGGTCTACAAATTCACTCACCGGAGGAGGGATTGGATAACTTGCAAACTAACGTTAGAAACTCCAAAGGCTTACAAAGGGACTCAGTTTCCAGCCCGGGCTCTGAGTTGGTATGATTCTACTTTTGCATAAATTAATCACAGAACTATAATAATTTCCTACTAGGGTTCCAAATTTAGAACCCGGTTCCGCCTTCCAGTCTGTACTACAGATCTTTCTAATGCAAGTCAAGTATTTGAAGGAGCTGACAGCACTAACCTCAACCCAAAATGTTTGATCTGCTTCTTGTCTCTCATCTTGAAAGCATTGCTCTCCGATTTTTCTCTCTCTTGCCTGTTTAGGGGTAGACCTCCTAAAAGATGTGTAGTTTGGGTGGCTTTGGCAAAATGCTTTTATGTTTTCCCTCTTACAATAATAGCCTGAAATTGTTAGATCTGGATTTAGTTTAAAGGGCACAAACTACAAAAAAAAAAAAAAAGCCAGAAGGAATGATTTTGATTCTCTCAAACTTCATCATACATATCAACAGACATCTAAGGAAGAAGAGCCTACTTTCTTGATCATTTTTCTAAATAAATGTTTTTAAATGCAAAAATCTGTCTTACACAAGGAACTTGCATATTGCTAGCTATTTCTAAAGGCATTGAGCTGAAATTTTAAACAACAGTTTTTTATAATGCCTCATATTTCTTTATGACAGGATCAGGGTTCATCAATTCATCCTCTCAAATACCTCTCAACTTGTTCTCCACATCCCTGCCGTTACATTTCTAGTTTAGGGTTTTATTATTTCTTGCTCGGGCTATGGCAACAGCTTCCTTATGAATCATCTTACTTCTGGTTAGATTCTGATGGTACCACCTTCTATACTATCTGTAGAGGGCATTTTTTAATGCAAGAATCTAATCATGTCATACCCTGCTGGAAACCTTCCAGTAAATCCCCATCATCTTCAGTATGCCTTCCAAATGCTTAACATGGCACAAATAGTTTACTATGTGCTTTCCTTGACAATTTTCCAGCCTCATCTCTACCACTGCCTACAAGCATGGCTACTATCATGTAGCCATCCTCTCCTGTCATGCCACGTCCTCTTGTGCCTGAAACACCTCTGACTGAAATGCCATTTTGTCAAATTTCTGCTGTTATATATCTCTCAAGATCTATCTCAGTATGTCACCTGCTCACAGTCAGTGAAAAAATTATGGTGAAGATTCGTGGGTAAGTATTTAGGTCAGTGAAAATTAGTATTAACATTAGCCCATTTCCTATATTGAGATGTACTTTAATTCTCCTTTTACACTAAGCTTCCTGTAAAAGCCTAATTTTTGTGTCATTCTGGACAGATAAATGGGGTGAAGTATCACAGAACCATGACAGAAACTGCAGCCACCGAGACAAAGGCCAAACCATAAAAAGAGTAAATGAAAGGAAAACTACAGTCCCCTAAGAATTCTCAGAGAGATGGTGTAACCTTGGCATTTTTTACAGTACGTGGCATGGGAATGGACGTCTTGCTATTTGAAGAGTAAAGGGAAAGAGTGACCCTTAAACATAGAGGGTTTGGGATATACAGTTGCTGACATTTGGCTGACAAACCAATCTGTCTAACAACTCATCTGTCCCCTCTCCTTTAGCTATCATTGTCTTTGATATTTGATATTTGATGGGAGGACACTAGTGGAAATTTTAATTTTTCTCCTGCAAGTTAGTAGTAGTTGTTGAAAAGAGGACTTGTCCTCAGTGCTGAGGCCATTGTCTCTGGTGATGTCTAAACTCTCCATGTTGACCCCACAGAGTCTTTCCATTTCAGTCCAAACAGAGACCATGGATTCTCTCCCTGTCCTAGAGTTTACTCCGTCATGTTCCCCTTTCCCCCAGCTTGGGGGAATACCCACTCTGAAATTTTCTTCTTAGTTAGCCAGAAGCAGACCAACCTAAAAAGTTTCCCATATGATTTTCTTCTAAGTGAAAGAGCTGGCTTAAGATAATGTTTATTTTTGTTGTTGTTTAATTCTTAATACTATTAACCAGTGATGGCAAAGGGATAGGGAAAGAGACACCCCTAAACACCACTGTTGGGAGGGTAAATTGGTACAGACTTTTTGTATGTAAATTACAATATGCCAAAGCTCTTTCATTCTGTTAAATTTATCTTCATTAGTAATCAAGAATGTCCACAACAGTTATCTCATCAAGTTGTTCATTGCATGTTGATTTTAATAGAGAAAACTGCAAAAAACCTAAATGTTAAAATAGGGGATTAGTGCAATAGATGTTGACACATTTATACAATGGAAAATTTGCAACTATTTTTTTTCTTTTTGGCTGCATTGGGTCTTCGTTGCTGTGCACAGGCTTTCTCTAGTTGCGGTAAGCGGGCGCTGCTCTTCGTTGCGGTGCGAGGGCTTCTCATTGTGGTAGCTTCTTTGTTGTGGAGCACAGGATCTAGGCACGTGGGCTTCAGTAGTTGCAGCATGCGGGCTCTAGGGCGCATGGGCTTCAGTAGTTGTGGCACACGGGCTTAGTTGCTCTGTGGCATATGGGATCTTCCTGGACCAGGGATCGAACCCATGTCTCCTGCATTGGCAGGTGGATTCTTAACCACTGCGCTACCAGGGAAGTCCGCAACTATTTTTAAATGAAGTTAAATGACAGAAAAAAAGTCAGACATGGTTAAAGGACTAATATATATGTTAAGGTTTTGAACTACAACAACAAATGAAACAATAACCCTATTCTTTCTATCTGAAATGATTATAGCTACAATCACAATAAGTTAGCTTCGTAAAAAAAAGAAACCTAAGTTTTAATAACATGTTCTAAAAATGCTATTTTTTAAGCAGATTACTGTTTAAACCTTTAACTCTGACATTCGTTGTTGAAGAATGTTTTCCCAATGACCATGGAAGTATCAATAATATTTTGAAAATAATGCTGAAAAAAAATTGAAATTGATACATGTCCAAAAAGAATATGAAATTATTTATTGCTTGTTGAAGTTCCTATTCTATTTATTTATTTACATGTGTGTATGTAATTTTTAATTTTTTTCAAAAATTAAAAATGAATTTTAATTTTTTCAAAAATGAATCTGTATTAGTTATCTAAAAATATCCTTAAAATTATTTACCTGAGCAGTCTAGAAGAAGTAAAATTCACAGCAGCACTGTGAAGCTGGAGCCGGATAGAAGTAGACTTCAGAAGAGGAACAAGGGCTGGATTTGATTTCCCTGTTAATTTTTCACTACATTCATATTCACAAGACATGACACCATCAGGCCAGATTTATACATCACAACGTGAAGTGGAAAGTAAGCAAGTAACTAATTAATCTGTTCTATAAAGCCAGAGAAGAGTGGAAGTGGTTTACCCCAAGCCCCTTCAGTGCTGTAACAGTATTCATGAGCAGAGTGCTAATCTGTGATTCAGCCTTGGCTCAGTTTTATGTTCCTGTATACAGGTTTGTATACAACAAACTGAGTCACCAAATTGAGGATTTGCAAACTTCTGCCTATAAATGGCTTGTGGAAATTTTGTTCTGTCACAGTGTATTAAAGACATATACCAAATATCTTGTCCAAATGTTGCATCGGTGTGAGCAGACAAATGATACTTAAGATCTAGGGGTTTTATGAAGTTTTATTAAGGTTGAGTTTAAGCATTACACTGAAATATGTGAACATGATACATTGCAAACTAAACATTTGACCATCCTGTGCAAAGTTACTGTCTGCTCTCAAGTAAAAATGCCTAAGAGGCTATTAAAAAAAATAATGCCCTAAAAGAATAGACTTCAGACATCCCATTGGATGAACCTGAGAGATAGTATGGAATACACTGTAGTGGTAAATAGTATGAAGGAAACATAGCTGAAGCTACTATTGGAATTATTTTTTTTAGCAACTATTAGAAGCTTTTGTGCCCTAGAAGTCACTTCATTAAAATATCTTGAAGTTTTAAATGTTAATGATAGCTTTTGTCAAAGAGATTTAAAATTGAAACATTCTTTTAAGGTGGCTAATCGCCGACAGTAGCTTGGGTTGTTTAGTGTTTATGAGTGAATCTTGGATTTGAGATTTGGTATTCCACTTCAAATTGCGTAAGCTTGATCCCAGAAAACTAGCAAATGAAACTATATATAGAAAAGAATACACACACACACACACACACACACATCTAAGCTCCACGTGTGATATTTTGACAGAGTACAATTATAGCATGTTTCAGTGTCAAGTCTGCACTTAACCTGTTTATTTATAGAAGCAAATATGGTAAAAGATCCAAGCATATAATGTCTTGGCAAAACTTAGAAGGGAATATCTGGGTCAAAACCTCATAAACACATTTCATCTGATTTCACACCCATGAAGCACTGGTTCAGAAACCACACACAATTACCAGAGATCAACTATGCCTTTGAGATAACTTTTCAGCAGTTGCTAATAAAGGAACCTGTGACCTCCTGGCTTGCCACAGGTTTACTGGAAAAACTTTTAGAGCACAAAGAGAAAGGCTGGAAATACTTTTTGTATTGTCCACTTCTGTTTCTTTAGACCCCTGAGCACATTTCACTGTCTTATTGTGTGTGTGTGTGTGTGTGCGTGTGTGTGTGTGTGTATCATTCTTAGAGATTTACAGAAAAGTTTTCTTACTTCTGGAGCCTTGTGTTTATTACCTTGGGTGACGGAGAGAGAGGGAGAGGGGGAGAAAGGGAGAGAAAGAGGGAGAGAAAGAGAGATATAAAAAGAGAGAGAAAGAGAGAGAGAGAAAGGAAATGAAAGATAGGGAGGCCCATTCAAAAAAAATAATTCTTCTTTTGGGAGTGACTTGTTTGGAACTTTTACCATGAACTTGGGGTCAGTGATAAAGTGGTCAAATAAACAATATAAAGTCAAAGATACCTTGCTATTCAAGAAGTTTTTGTTCTTTTGTTTGTTTATTTACTTTTCACTATTATCTAATTTTGAAATGAGCACCAAGTCCTGCAAAAGATAAAATAATATTAATAATTGTAATACTGCATTTGGATAAGCATTCATGAGTACTAAGTTCTCTGTAGTAAATAATTACCCAAGAATCTTACACTAAAAAGAAGGCCAGGCCCATGTAAATGGTGCCATCTTAAACCTGACAAAAAGTGAGTCAAATATCCATTTAATATAAAATGTTTGTGTATTTCTCAACATCCCAATGATTGGCGGAATTTTTTTCTCAGCTTTACAAAATAATAGCAATCGATATATGCCAAAACCTATCCAAATTTTACTTTTGTCTTTCTGTGTTCCTGTTCAACAGTCTGATTCCTTTCCTTTTCTATCACAAATCAGGCAAACTTACATTTAGACCACAGAAAGGACTATTTCTTTTCCTTTCCCACACTTGGAAAAAGGGAAGCATTTGTTGTTTATACCCACTCCCTCCTCCTGAATTTTGTTCTGTAGGATTTTTTTTTTTTTTTTTTGGGTGAGGGTATGTGTGTGTTAAGTCAGGGGAATCTGTTAAAAGTGAGGCATCTGGTTACTCTAAGATCAAAACCAAATCTTCTTTTGGTCTCACGTGAAGAACTGTGCAGTTTGGGACTCACTGTTCTTAATTCAATTACAGTCCCCTTTTTATTTATTTTTTTCTTAAATCGAAGGCAGAGTACAACACAAGACAGACAGAGGAAAAAAATAACAAAGGGAAGATCATGCTCTACAGGCTTTCAAGACATTTTTCCCTAGGCTTCAAATCAAGACCCACTCTAGCTGCATGCAGACAGCTGAAGTCAATTTCAGCCTGTTACTGGGAATGGGATTCTTTGTTACCAGGGACCGCATCCCAAACTACTAAATCTGATGCTCACAGGCTTGCTCCACCTACTTTAAAATTTCAAATGCCCATGCAGCTCCCCGAACTAATTGTTCCTAGGCATCAGACCGGCAGAATCTAAACCCTTGTTTACTTCAATTGTTTGATTTCTTTTTCCCCCAAGTGCCTAATCCTTTATTTGCTCTCAACCACCTGACTCCATTTAAGTTGATAATAGGTACCTCCCCCTCCCTCCCTTGGTAGCCTGCCTTTGAAAACCTTTCTAACACCTTCCACAGAACATGCTTAACTTGTACTTGTTGAATAGTTTTCATTTTATTTTTAAAGACAAAGCTACAAAATCCTGCTCATCCATGCTAAACTCTTGGTATGTTTCCTGTCCTTTCTTTTGGAGCGGGGAACAGAACCCATTTAAAGGTATTTGTATACAGACACAAGGGATTTTATTCAAAAAGATCGATTAGATACTATTCTCTGGGCCTTGGGTCTCCAAACTTTCTTGATTGCCTATCCCATAAGTAAAAACATTTTGGCATTCTATAATGTATATTCATTTATTTTTATGTTATATACATGTACGTCTATATAAAATACTGTAAAACATTTATTGAAATAGAAACTGGAAACTGATTTAAATTTATATATACATACCTACGTGTGTGTGTGTGTATATATATATATATATATATATATATATATATACACACACACACATACACACACACAGAAATTCTAGTCTTTTTTTTGGTTTGTTTGTTGGTACATATCCCTCAGGTAAGAACATGCCACTTTGGAAACCAGTACTTTAGTCCAGCAGTTTTTAAACTCCAGCTCTTAGAAGACTGTTCAAACACAGATTCCTAAGCCTATCACAGAGCTTCTGAGTCAGGAGCTCTGAAGTAACACCCCTAAATTTCTATAAACCTTCCCATTTCTGGCCACACTGTGAACAATACAGTTCTGATGTACACAGCAATTTCTTGATTGGACCATTCCAGGTCCAGGTTCATTTTTAATGTAATCCTTTATAGAATCTCAAAATGTAGGGATTGAATCCATTTGACCCAGATTGTACTTATATGCTCGCCATGATTGTTTTCTTCCCTCCTGCTTTGAGAGTTATTCTCACATACCTAGATAACTATGTATTAAAACCTCCCTCAGAGCAACTGAAGAAAAGGCCATCTGAATTCAGTGAAAGGTGCTTCTTGAAGTGCACCTTTACTGCTCCTGACACCATAAAATGACTAGAGGCAACTGCCATGGAAGGGTTGTCTGGAAATGACCTAACAGATTTATGAATTAGATCAAAATGTAATGAATAGCATAGTATTTAAATTCAATTTGATGCCTTTGAGGTAAGTTGAAAAGATTCTGATCTTAGTAAGTTGAACATTCTCTGAAATATTGTTTACATTTCCTGGAAACTTGCTCACACAGTCAGTTTGCTTAGTAAACTTTTAGGTCAAGGACAATATGAAGGAAAATGAAAGACTCCTCAGTGTGCCGAGATTCCACATATGTCCTGGGCTAGTGAAACTTTACACTACTTTCGATAAAGTGAACATGTGCAAATTTTGTATGTCTTACAATTTGGTAGAAGAGCATTTCTGTGCTAAAAATAATCTAGTTGATTATCCATCCATTCATTTATTGAACAAAGTATTATATACCCATAATGTTCCAGATACTGTGCTATACAATTATGATAGAGCTATAACTAAGTGACTATACAAATACATGTAAAATGTTAACTATTAAATGAGCTGACACGGGGGGGGGGAAGGGGGTGGGGTGAACTGGGAGACTGGGATTGACATATATACACTACCATGTGTAAAACAGATAGCTAGTGGGAACCTACTCTATAGCATAGGGAGCTCAGCTCAGTGCTCTGTGATGACCTAGATGGGTGGGATGGGGGTGGGAGGGAGGTCCAAGAGGGAGGGGATATATGTATGCATATAGCTGATTCACTTCGTTGTACAGCAGAAACCAACACAGCATTGTAAAGCAACTATAACCCAATAAAAAAAGTAATAAATGAGCTGAAAGGCGAAGTACATGATGCTGTGAAAGTGCCATAGGGGGAAATGACTTCATTGTCCCAAGGGAAAATGTGCAGTTTCTTTCTAACCTAGTGATTTACTTTTCAGTATTTGCTTTATGCGTATTTTAAAGGTTATTAATACAGGACCAAAGAACAGACCATCAGATTCAACAGACTTTCAATGGTTATCCAAGACCGCTGGATACATGGGTTCCTAAATGGTTTCAGGAGGTTGGCAGGAATAAATAATATGGCAATGGGATAGGCTAAGAAGTCTATTTATGGGATAGACTGGAAATCTGGGACCAGCAAGTGACTGATTGTATTTAGTTTAATTATTAAATAAAACAGTTCAAGAATGGCATTGAATCACTTCCTTGCCAGACGGATCCTGAGTCTCGTGGCTGTTATTGCCAGATCTGCCAAACTTTTTTCTGAGTGACTGTACCTTGCCAGGTTCTCAAGTCAGCAAACTGTCCTCACCATTTCGAAAGGTCCACTGTTCTTCGCATCCCTTTCCTAGTCCTCATGCTGATGAAGTCCTCATCCTACACGCAAAAAGCCTCTTATGGATCCTTCAGGTTTTAGCCTAATACGTGCACAGAAGGCATTATTACTCTTAATTTAATAACAGAGTAACATTTTCATACTAATCAGAGACTTGCTGGCTTAATTACTACACATTATTCCATGGGAAGGGGAAAAAAAAAACACTCAAATTTTAAAATAAGATGTTAACAGTAGTGTGAAAAGTGTTTCATTCTTAGCTGTTGGTCTACTAGTAAAATAGGTTTGTTCTGGGTATTTTGACAATATTTTCATTTGTATTTTAAATCAGAACTCAGTGTGGAACTTTTCCTGTTGAAATAGATATTTGTTGAAATGGATTCTCTTTTTCCATCTTCTTGCAAGAAGAAAAACATATTAATGTTGCTTTTCTGAAGGAAACTGCCTTTAAAAAAAATTATTTGCAGAGCGTGGTTTATCCTTTAAACCCCATCTCTTTCTGATTCCTGAGCCGTGGTCACTTTGTTTTGATGACTCACCAGGTTTGGTAACATCCATCACGATGGGGATTAGCAAGTTTACTCAAAACAAAGGAAATATAATAAAGCCTGATTAATAAATGAGCAGACTTTCGTTTCCCCTGCTATTCCTCCTTTCTTCCAGTCTAGTTTGGGAACGTGAAAGGTGACATCTTCTTTCTGGAAGCCTTACTAGAAAAAATGTCTTAACTTTGAGGTGTATCCGCCAGATGGTTCCAGACAAATACTGTTCTGGTACCATATCACTTAGCTGTTTTTTCTGACTTAATTCCTTCTAAAAAGAATGAAACTTTGTAGTTAGTGGTTTTTCCCTAACTAATAATAGATTCTTAAGTTACTATAATCTATTAAAATTTTTGGTAGAAATCTAAGTTACTACAGATTTTCATCAATGGAGCTATTCTTTACCCCCAAACCACATGGCAACTAGTACTGTGGCTCAGGAATCCAAAACTGTGTTAATCTGGGTGATACCACTCTGCAGTACTTAAAAATGAGGCCTGTATGGTAATTATCACAGTAAGCTTGTAAAGAAAGAAGGAAAAATGGCAACGCCTTATGTTTATTTATCTCTTACCTTTGGACAATTGAGATACCATAATTGATGACTGACCTATTGAAATACTGTAATTCCACACCTCACTATTTACTTCATTTTCTTTAAAACTTGGAAATTCAACTTAAAAAAAAAAAAACAACTAACAAGGACTTACTATTTCTTAGAACTGTGCTGAAGTATAGAAAAGGAAAAAAACAAAAACCAATGTCATCGATGAAACAAACCATTAACCCACCCCAAAAAGAGAGTGTTAAAAACCATCAGTAATTTGAGGAGCAAATATCAAGTGATCCCAGGATATGAATAATAACCATGATTAAAATTCACCTAATGCTTGAGGTACTATGAAAAATGGGTCATTAGCCTGGCTTTGCAGATTTGTAGGGCCTGCGTTAGATTTCATGTTTCCTTTGGATGTGAGGATGATCTTGACAGGGCATCTGTCAATCTTTTGATTGCCAGGATCAATTTGGCTGACCAGAATGACTTGGCAGACGCCCACTCCCCCTCTTACTGTTCTAGGCTTGTTCCTCCTGAGACTGATTTTATGACAGTCTTATCTGAGAAAAGAAAATTATTTTTCAGTCAAGGGAAAAAGAGTAAGTGTACTCTCCTAATAGGGCATAGGATTCTAAATTTTTTATTGAGACATGCTCCTGGAAAAATTTGGATTTAAAATTTAAATGGGCTTCTTTTTTCTTTATTTCTGGATTCTTTATATAGTAAATAAGGCCAGAGCTGAGGCCAAATAAAACAGTGATTTCAGATAGGTTATCCCTCCAGATAATGGGAGGTTTTTTCCTCCCCTTGTTACTATTTCAAAACTTACGGTTGGACCAAACCCAGTTGTCTTACCAGCTCAGTGTACAATGATGCAGACTTTTCCTTCTGTGTGTTGAACAGAGAGATCAAGACTGCAATTATAGGATGCACAATGGCATGAAAACTCCTAATGTACTGTAACAGACAGGAAAGGGAGTGGGGAGACAGACTAACTAGGAGCTGCATGAGGGGGACCATTTGTAATCTAAGTATGATTATGAAAATATACATCCTTCAACAATAAATAATAACTACATGGCTGTTCACCCTAGAGCTAGATTGGACTTTGATTTCTTACCGAAGTAGGCCTCAGTTTGTCTCTGTGACAGTAACACTAACCATCCAGATGATTGACTTGATTGTTCTAGTCTTCATCCAGTTTTGACATCTCCTAGATATAAATTATGTTAACATACGCTACAGAAGACCAATTATGGAACTATTTAGTGAAAGGTAATCTCTGGTCAGACCTTCTCCACAAATACAGATCAGAGCCCCAAGACGAGGAGTCATTTAAATGTCTCTGTCCATTAAGGAAACAAATTCTTGGCAGTAGGCTCACCTGGAAGATTTTGTGAATACGATTTCATAAGTGCATTTTGCCAAACATATAAAAACAGACACAATCTAGATCTCCTAATTTTATCCATGTATACAGAACACAAGGTCATCTGCTAATTTACAGCTGTTGATCATTTCACACTTGACCATGAGATTGGGCAATGCAACTTTTTAGTCTCAATTTAAAAGTCCACTTACTCATCTCTCTCAGTGTCTGGTCAGTCGTTCTTTCTGAAGTATGTCCATAACACTGAAGATATGGGAGCTATTTTAACTTTAGATTTAATTGTAAAATTCATTATATCATAGATTAAATATTTCAGTTTTCCCTTTGATGATTATGATTTTAGTTCTATATAAACAATAAGCTTATATATTGAATGCAAAGTAGACTTCAGCTCTTCAAGAACTGTTGCAGGATTGCTATTTAGGTTTGTGGCCTCAAAAATCAATCTCAATATTCATGATGAGTTTGATTGATTTTAGTTTAAATAAAAGATTCCATTTGAAAATGATCAAAAAAGCCAACTTTCATGGAACTAAATTATTCCTTATGGAGAACTCAAGTATAATTATTGCAAATGAATATCTTTCAAAAATTACTTTCATAGAGTTTTAGTTCAGAGATTCACTTATGAATAGAGGTCACCATCTCTAAATTTTCAAGCTAACTCCTAGAATCTGCTATGTGAAAATATAAAAATAATTATTTGTATAACTCACATTGCTAGCCCAATAATGGTTTGGGGAAACTCCCATTTAATATTTACCAAAACAGTCTGAGCTATAGCTCTTAACTCCTAATTTTAATAATATCATATTTAGTTTATTATAATTTAATTTAATAATTTAATAATTTAATTTAATTTTAAGGTCCGCACATATTTTACTACAAAATGACGACGAAGTGGGTAGTACTTATTGAAGTATCTACTCATTGGAGTATAAATATGAAATGGTTTCATTTCTCTCCTGTATCCTTCTGGATAGTGAGCACTTAGGAAACGTTGGCCCAATTTAAACTTGTCTCAGTCGTTTGGGTTACAGGACAATCTCATCTGATATTTAATACTAAGTTATCTTTATTTAAAAACATTTCATTTTTCTAAAACAAAACCCCTCAAGCTTCCTTCCATGCTCCTCTCCATAGCGTGGCTGCCTGAAAGAGAGCAGGGAATGTGGTCTGACTCCGCATCCTTCTCCCTCTTAGAGGAAGTGCTAGCTTTTCCAGGCCTGGTGGCAGGAAGAGAGGATAGCTCTGGCAAAGGTCTTTGCATGGGAATGTCTTCATATGGATGGTGGGGAAATGTCCTTTCTTCTGTTACCGGTGGCCTCTGATGTTGAGGTGGTCTATATAGAGTCTGCCTGTGGGTACTGTTTGTGGCTTTCTTGTTTCGCTCAATCCAGCCCCCTCCAACTTCTCCCTCAGAGGGACAGCCATGTGTGCTTTTAGCTGTTCCAGAGGTATAACCCAACGTTTTCTTCATGTTGGGCATCAGAATAAGCACTAAGCCTGGGTAGCCCCCAGATCCTTCCCTTTCAAATATCTCTTTAGTTCCACTGAAACCAACATGGTTGTTTCTTGTTCCCTCTGATGGCCACAGAGTGCAGAGATGGTGTGCAGTTGGCTTTGTTTTTATCTTAGGCTACGCTAGAGTCCTTTCAAACTTAGATGGAAGGGGCTAGTCAATAGGCCTAGGCAAGAAGTAGGTAGGAGTTTTTATTCAAGTGTGCCTCCCAACTTGAGAGGACACGGGAAGTATTCCCCTGTTTTCCACTGTGGGGTGGAAAGTTCTGAGAACAGTGATGTGCTGTACTCCTAATTTCTCATGCTCTTCCAAGAACTGTCTTTTCAACCTCCATTCTGGGGCTCCACAGAACAAGCCATGCTATTCAGCCAGGAAACAGCATGCCGGTCCCTGCCTTGCAGGAACTGCTCCCCTTTCTGAGGGACTCTTTCGGAGCCTTTCTCACTTGGCTTCCATAAAGCTCACCCCTCTCCAGTTCTCCCAGGGTTTATGTTCTATCAAGTTGGGTAGGACAGAAAGGGTATGTCCTCAGAAGTCAGTGGTCCTAACTAGCTCTCTGACCTTAGAATGTGGAGCCTTTCCCTTAGCTTTGGTATTTAACTAAAATTCCTGCACAATATATAAAAAGTCCCAGTCAACATTCAGTTCTACAAGTTTCTGGAAGTCAAGCATTAAAAGAAAAACTGATTACTTATTTTCAGAGAATAAAAGCAACTTTAGTGTACACAGATGTAAACTGATCAATTCTTAAAATTTTAGTGGGTTTTATTTTTTCGCTGTTTTTACTTTTTTTGTCCTCTGAAAGGAATTTTTGCTTACCTCCACTATTAGAGATATGCTTTCCTATGTATTTTAGCACTTATTTTAGTTCTCTCGTTCATCTCAAATAGACAGAAGTTGAGGGTTTTTTTTTTTTTTTTGGTAGTTATGCAGTTGTTTCAACACAAACACCATTTGTTGAAAAGTTCATTCTTTCTCCATTGAATTGCCTTGGTGACTTTGTCAAATATCAATTGATATGTAAGTGTGGATCTATTTCTAAATTTCCTGTTCTATTTTATTAATGTATTTGACTCTCGTTATGCCATTTACATTCTTATTATAATAATAAATTAGATATTTTCTGCATATATATTGGTTAATATGTGTCCCTTTTGAGATAGTAAGCAATAAGAGGACACCAATATCTGTTTTACTCATCCTGTGCATAGACCAGTGACTGACATAAATTATTCACTCAATAAATATTTATTGACTGAAGGAACAGTTTAGTAGTCTTTCTGATGTATCAGACAATTTCTGTGTCAAATCTGAGAACTAGGGCCAAATTCTTAACACGCTTACATAATTAGTTGAAGATAAAAGTCAGGGTTTACGAATTTATTTTGCAGGCTACTTTAAGACCTCAATATATTAATTTTTATATCTAGAATATTTTGGAATGTTTCCTTTTTATCTTTTAGAGAGATAAAAAACTGAATTAGTCCTGAGAAAAGCAAAAGAAATCTATTTTTTAGATTTGTAAACTTGTCACTTAGTCACTTGTAGGGCATAATAAAATTTAAAAATTATTTATAATACACAAAAGCCAGCATTTAGTAGCAATTATTTTTCGAAAGTTAGAGCTTAAACTCAATGCAGTAACTAAGACTTTGATAAAGAACTCTCTTTATGTTAAAGAACTCCCTTTCATATAGAACTCCAAGAGACTGAAATGATTAAAAATTTTAAGTTCTATGAAAAAAAT
The DNA here is from genome assembly GCF_965194825.1 of Balaenoptera physalus. NCBI lineage: Eukaryota > Metazoa > Chordata > Mammalia > Artiodactyla > Balaenopteridae > Balaenoptera > Balaenoptera physalus. Next base: position 63,337,572 of record NC_138895.1, on the reverse strand, counting down.
CTAATGTAAAGTTTTGCTGTGACAAAAATAACACAGGGCTCTGGAATCGAGAATGACTTTGGCAGGTTGGTATGTGTGTTGGTGATTGGGGAAGACTCCTCCAGACAAGGTGATCAGGAAAGAATCATTTGAGGACAGTAATGTTTGAGTCAAACCCTGAATGATGAAAGGGACCAGCCTTGTGAAGCTCTTTAGGAAGCTTTTCCAAGTAGGAGAGGCTTAAAAATCTCTGCTCGTGAAAAACCTTGGAGTATTCAAGAGACAGAAAGAAGGTCGACGTGCCTAGACCCTGAAGAACAGAAACAGTGGTATCTGATGAACACCAGGAAGTAGGCAGAATCTGGATCATTCAAGATCTGAAAGCATTGTCCATTATCAGGAGTTTGAATTTTATTCGAAAAGCAATGGCAGTAGAACGTGGCTACAATTTTATTGCTAATCCAAAATAAAGGGGAGTGGGCACACTGCAGTTAGCAAAACTGGCTTTTGCATGGGCACAGCAGATAAACACCTTTTGGATTTTGTTGGTATCATTTGAGGGTTCCTGAGTTAAACATTTTCATGATTTTAATTAAAACACTAACTAACTACCAGTTACTTATGGACTTATAATTCATGGAGCACTGAATTTATAGGTACACTCTCATTTATTCCTCAATTCTGATGAATCAATATTCATATTATCACCAATGTATAAGTGAGGAAAGCAAGAGAGAAGTTGGGTGACTTAGCTTATTACTAATTACTCAACATATGTTTATTGAACAACTACTATGTGACATTGGAATAATTGTAAACAAATTAATCAAATTCCTGTCCTCGTGGAGCTTACATTCTAGTAGTGAAGAGAGACAATAAACAAATACATACATAATGAAACAGCATATAGTAGTCCGTGCTCACAAGAAGAATAAGGTAAGGGGAGAGAGAGGAGGAGGATGGGCTATTTCAGACAGGGTGGTCTGGCAAAGCCTCTTTGGGGAGAACCTTAAATGAAGTAAGGTTGGAGGAGAGGAGGGAATTATACAAATAACCTGAAACCTAGTCATTAAAATCTAAATCCCCCCTTCTGGCAAAACTCACCTACTGGTTACTGAGATCAAAAATCCCACCAAGAGATTTGTAAAGCTTTAAAAATTATCATTACAATGTTAGTAGGTAAAAAGATAACATCTTGCTCATGAGCCTCTAATTCTAATTTGGGATAATTTAATCACTTCTGGTTTCATTCTGTCACTTTAAGGTTAACCCAGTCTTTTAGGGGCAAGTAGCTTTGCAGAGATTTGCTCTCCTGCTTCTTCTCCCTCCCCTGGTTCCAGATTGCATTGGTTCTGGTTCTGGCAAGGCTAACATACAACATGGTACCGGGAGTCCACAATGTCCTCCCTATTCTCTGCTGACTTGGTCTTTGAGAGTCTGCCTTTGTCTTTGCTGTGCTTGCTGCTGATGGCACAAGTCTGTCCTCTTGGCATGAGCAGTGCAGGGAAATTGCTCCCTGCAGCCTGGCCTCTCTTCCTGCTGGCTGCACTGGCCAGGCAGATAGTATGAAGTCAATTTATGACTCTCTTCCATCTCTGGAGTTTTCCACTCTGCACACCTCTGCTCCAGAGTGACTTGGCCTCCAGTGTCCTGGGGAGCTCCCAGCCAACATTACCAGCTCAATCTCAATTCCCCACAGGGGCGTGAAACACCTCTGGTCTCTTCCATGCCACAGTGCTGCTGAGGGAGACTCCAGCCTAGAAAGGGGCTGAGCTGGGAGTCTTTTTCTTAATTCCCAGCTCTCTTCCTTCCAACTGTACTAACTTGTCTCTTTTTAAGTGAGAAATTGTTGTTAATATTACACCAGGCTATGCTGATTTTTGTTTTGTTTCATTTTTAAATGCTCAGAAGAGACAAAACGAGTGTTATTCATTTATGAGGGCTGAATTTAAGAGACAGTTTTGCTTTAGCTCCCACAAAGACTTGGCTTAGAAGATGAATAGCCGAAGCCTGGAGGATGCAGATCGTTGAATGAACCATAGAGAAAGATGCTGCAGACCTGTTAAACAGGAATCTCTCTCAGAGTGCAGAGCGCCATTTGAGAGTCTCAAGGAAGAGATGTATGAGTGGGAAGTTTTCTTTAACGTAAGAGGAAGCCATTCATCTTGGGCACCCATCTCTGTTGATGGATGAGGAAACCAGAGCACTATAAGTTAGAGTGGATAGAAGGATTAAACAGTGATGTAGAAATTCCATAAGTAGGTAACATTTTTTTTTTTTAATACAACATGGTAGACACAAATGTTTACATTGGCTTTCAATAAATCTGACCTTTGTTTTTGTTTTCTGGGGCAGATTTTGGGAGGTTGCTTATCATGACTTGATAATAAGTAAAGTGTTAGGACGAAAACAATTTAATGAAAGCGTTCGGGTTTTCCTTTTAGATTTAAATGAATGAAATATAGCTCGCAGTTTTTTAGGTGAGGCATACATTTCATAAAATATAAATGATAAAATGATAAATATTAGTGGAAACAGTAGCAAACTTCCTTTGTCAACAAATATCTTCTTTAAGTGTGCCAGCTTACTTTTAACCATTTGGTTAAACAGTCATTAACGGACTGTTGACAATTAAAAACTTACTCCTCCAAAAAAAGTATCAACAGTTAGTAATATACAAGGACATAAGATAAGTGATGTTAGCAACTCGGTCCTTCCTGTTTTACGACTGGTTTCTCAAGCAGAAACCCCAATGTAAAATCTTGAATTTCAAAGTACTTAGATATATATTTGATAAATAAACATTTAAATATTTTCCTTATAGAAAATGAACTCAATCCAGAGTAGTAATATATATGTGAATATAAAGATTTTATACATATATCTTTATATATATATATATAAATATGTGTGTGTATATATATATATATATAGAGAGAGAGAGAGAGAGAGAGATTACAATTGCTCCCTTCCCATTGGTTAAAAAAGATGGTGGGTTGAAAGAGATAGAAATCGGGAGGGGGAAGAGAGAGAGGGAAGAGAAATTCAGAACTGGTTTTCAGAAAGGATCTGATAAATTCACACTGAGATGTTAACAGCTAAATATATTCAGTGGATCACCACTTAACTAGGAACAATAGCTTAAGCCAAAGTACAGTTTCTCCAGTGAAGCTTCAGCCATTTTTATTCTCAGGGGAGCACCCGTTGAACCCCCAAATAATACCCCACAGAGAACCACTGAATTTTTCTTGCTTTAAGTCCAGTCCTTTTGTACATTTTATGAAAATTCAATCAATGTATTTCCAATACTTTTTATTTCTATGTGATTCAAGGTTCATAGGAAGTTACCAAAAAATGTATGGAGAGGTTCCGCGTATACCCTTAATTCAGTTTTCCCCAGTGGTAACATGATGCACGATTATAGTATGATCTCAAAACTAGGAAATTGACATTGGTAGAGTCACAGACCTTTATCTGATTTCGTCAGTTTCTCACTGTACCTGTGTGTGTGTTTAGTTCTATGTGACTATATCACATGTGTAGATTCATATAACTACCACCACAATCAAGATACAAAACTGTAGCCACACTCATCACTTTCACTCCCTCACCCCTAATTCTTGGCAACCACTAATTTATAACTCTATGACTGTGTTACTTCAAATATGTTATATAAATCATGCAGTATGTAACCTTTTGAGATCGACTCTTCTCACTCGGCATAATTCCCTGGTGATCTATCCAAGTTGTTGCATGTGTCACTAATGTTTTCCTGTATTCCATGAGTAACATCCCATGGTATGAAGGTACCACAGTTTAGCTACTTACGCACTGAAGGGCACTTGTGTTGTTTCTTTTCCATATCAGTGTGTTTTGGTCCCACCACAGGATCCTTCTGATCTTCCCCCGTGTTAGGATAATGCTGGGTGTTGTAACAAATAAACATTCAAATCTCAATGATTTAACATAATACAGTTTATCTTTTATTAGTAGAATATTCCAAAGTGGTTATTCTGGGTGGGGCAACTTTCCTTTAAGCAGTGATTCCAAAACCGTGGATGTGTTTCTTCTTGTTGTTCTGCCATTTGAAACACATAACTCTTGACATGGCCCCAGGATTGTCTCCAGGTCACGCAGCTAGAAGAGAGCATGGTGAGGGAGCTGTGTCTCACTCGTCCTCATAGTTCATTAAGATCTACCAGTCACATGTGCACAGAAAACTGTAGAGGAGGCATGTAATACAGATGTATGCTCAAGAGGGAGAAAAGATGGGCTTGATAACAAATGTCTGGGCTGTACAACAGAGTCAAAGATCTTGAAGCTGCCACGCATGAAGCTCCTACGCATCTGTTCACTAATGCTCTCTGTTCCATTATTGGTATAGCAGTTAGTACAAAACAGAGAGAAAGAGACGACATGAGACTGGATGCATACGTTGTGGAAAATTCAGTAACCCCCTCGTTTCCTCCATATAGTAAATCTGTTTGTTATTTGCACTCAGTAAACAACAAGAGTAAACCACTTTGTTGAAGTCCCACATTGTTTTAGGCCAGCAGAATTCTGAGAGCACAGTTTCCCACATTCTGCATTTGTAAAATCTACTAGATCCACTCTGGAAGAAATTAGGAGCACACATTTAAGGTAATCTCAAGGGTAAGAGGTTATGGAAAAACTGCATGCCTTGAAAAAATAGTTTATGATAGCTCGGGGATTTTGAAAATAGGGTAATTATGTAATACTTGATAACAATTTACCACGATTTCTCTTATGTTTTAGCTAAGAAATAAGGATAAACATATAGTATTTTATCCAACTTACAATTTATAGAAATAATCAACATGGAATGAAACTAACAGTAGTTAAAACTGCTCACTGTAAAATTTGCTATTGATGAAAAATTGACTGGCAAATCAACTCTTGTTGGCAAAATATAGGTTTGCAATATTTGGCCTGGAAAACAATTGGCTTCATAAAAATAATGCCACAAAACAAATTTCAAATTAGCTAAATGTATGACCATAATAGTTTGAATTAGATAAAATAAAAATTTTTAATTGACAAATTGAAATTCCTTTACAAAAGTAATGTAGTAAATTGTATTAGTCCCAGTGATGTTAATGTTAAATCAATAGTAAAAGACTTACATGTAATGTATAAAAAAATTCATCAGGAAATTAAATTGGTATAATATAGCCTGCTGCAGAAAATATTTTCTTCATAAAAATTCATCCATGTTGTTATAATTTTGATTTTAAAGTTTGTATTAATAAAGGTGGAGTCAGACTATCATGATGTCAAAATACTGGAGTCAAAATCTCCTGGACTCTTCTTATTTGTACAAGAAGGATAACGTAATTGTGTTTTTATCACAGAGATTTTATGAAGTGGTTCTCAAACTTTAACGTACATCAGAGTCACCCGGAGGGCTTGTCATTTGAGGTGGGGTCAGAGAATTTCCGTTTCCAACAAGTTTCCAGGGGATGCCAATCCTGCTGGTCTGGGGACTCCACTTGGGGTACCCCTTCCCTATGCTGTTTTTGTGAACCCTGGTTCTTGCTAACAGCCAGTACCTGCATCTCTTTGTAGGAAAACTGGCCTCAGGTTTCAGCAACCTGCTTTCACAGAGAGCTGGGGATGCCTAGGAATTCCTATGTCCCTGCCCTACCCTAGATGGCCCTTAACCACTGCTGCAGGTGCCAGGGTATAAATACTACAGATTCCTGAGCAAGACCACACTGAACTGTGCCTACACTGTCTCCAGGTGTGCCCAGGGGCATAGAATCAAAGTTATTTTTACCAGACCTTGGCAAGAGAAGTTTGAGTGGAGCGTTGGGGACAAAAGCTTGTGTGGAGTTTGACAGAAGTTGGATGGTGAGACAATGAGAAGCAGTTTGGACAACTTATACAAGACATTTGTCTATAAGGGGGAGCAGAGAAATCAAGCAGTGCATGGGAAGGAAAGTAGAGTCAAAAAGAGCTTTTTCTTTTTTTTAAGATAAGAGCTATTATACCATGTTTTTCTGTTGGCAGGAATGATTCAGTAAAGAGGAATAAAAAGAGAGAGGATGTATACTCAGAGCAAGAAAGTCCTTGAATATGAGAGAGAAATGGATTTGCTACACAGGTGGAGGGGTGGCTTTACCATGTAGGGTCTATATTTCCTCCATTAATTATGAAATGCCTCAAGAGAACCCAAGACTCTTCTCTCATCTCTCACATTTTATTAGCCCCTAAGTTCTGCCAATTCTCTCATTCTAACATTTCCCAGAACTGCCTGCCCTTTATCTCCATCCCCACTGTCACAGCCTTAGTTGGGGCACACAGACTCTGTCACCTCGCTTTTTGCAGTGGCTCCCCATGTGTTTTGCTTCCAGCCTTGACCCTCTCAATCCATTCTCCCATGCTGCCGACAGGCATCTCTGTCAGATGCAAATCTGAGTATCTCACTCCTCTGCTCAAAATCCTTCATCCACTCTCCTGCTGGATGAAATTCTGACTTCATTAGCTCCATACACAAAGCCTTTGATGGTCTGTCCCCTGCCTGTATATTCAGTTTCTTCTCCTGACACTCATCCTGCAACCCTTGGCAGTCACGTAATAACCAGCTTCCTGTAGCTCCTCTAAGTGTCTCACACACTCATACACCACTGTCTTCGTATTTTTTGTTCCTTTTTCTCTAAATACTTTTCTTCCACTTGCCTATCTGGCCAACTCCTGTTTCCCCTTCATATCTCAGTTCAAGTCTTACTCCTCCTTTTAGTTAAATGAATACCATTATGATTGAATGCATAATAGGTGTTAATTATAGCAACCAGTCCAAATGTGCAATTTTCTGTGCGCAAACCACATTTTCCAATTTTGGGTTTGAGAAATTTGTCCCAGAGGATGGTAGGTGATTACTTCATGCCAAGGTGTGAATCAGATTCAGCTTACAAGGGATCACTTACATTTTCTCAAAGGAGTTTGAAAAGGAAGCACAAAAGTTTATTGAGGAGGACTCACCCTTTTTAACTTTCTGCCAAAGGGTATAATCCATGGGCTCAGCAAGTCTTGGAAAGACTTCCATTACTTTGCAAGTCTGCTCATCCCCCAGTCCTTAGGGGAAGAGAGAATGATCACCAGAGAGAATGGAAACGGCGTAAAGTCCCAAAATATTTGAAATTGAGATTGAGGGGGGAGGTGGAGATTTTGCTACAATTTCTATTAGTGAGTTATTTTGGCAAGCACTGAACAGGGAAAGTTCTACCTGTTCATACCAGCACCCTAGGAATTGTGTAAAGTGTGATTCGAAATAATAATCGCCACGACAAAAAGGAAGTTCTCGGCTTAAAGAGCAAAATCCTAATGACTCTTGAGGTCCCTTTAGTTCAAGTGATGCTCAGTTCAAGACTGCATTAAGGGTCTTGGGGTTGGGGGTGAGAGAGGCACCTAGGACTCTTGTCCTGTAGATGGAATAATAATGGAGCTGCAAAGAGGGAAAACTGGAGTATAAACCTGGGAGTAACTGAGAATTTGAGATTGCACAAAGGGTGAAGAAAACAAAACAGAAGAAGAGGCATGTTGGGGAAGCACCCAGACCACTACAGAACTCACCAAATGCCACCAAGAGTGACAAATATAATATGGGAACTTGTAAATGTTACAGGGGGAAGCAGTTATGATTTATTTGAAAACCTTCACAGTAGTGCCTTTTGCCAAACAGTAACATTTTTATAAAAAGGTTATGAAGCAGCCTCTGTAATGATTGTACTTTCCTGATTTTTTTTCCTTTTGTTTGTTTTTTTTTTTTTTAAGTTTTCAGGGCTTTGGTTTTTCAGCTTCTTTGCCTTTTAATGGTTTGCCGTGGCTGCCGCTTTAAGAAATGTTTTTGCTGTTCCTGCTCCAGTTTAATCTTTCACTTTGTATTAACAAAATCAAAACCAGCACAATTAGATACCTCCTGATTCTGATTTGTTTTAATACTAAGAGAATGTTTGAAATGGCACAAGCAGTGGGGGAAATACTTCAAGCCGTGGTGGCTGCAGCATTGGAGTTCTAGAGGCAAACATCAAAAGATAGCTTGAAAGAAAGACCAAAACCATCTCAACCAATAATTCTTTACATTTGTGTTTTTATTTTATTGTAGTCTTCACAATGAAAGCAAGAAGATTGGGTAGAGAGAAAAAGATGTTTGTAAGCTCATTTTAGTCGTGCAATGTCAAATGAAATCCAAAGGACTTTCTCCTTTGCTTTTCAAACAGACAATCAAGTGTTGTATCTGTAACTCAAAAAAAAATTAGTGACTAGAGTACACGCAACAGTCGGTGCCTAACTGTCTCATTTGATTAGAATAAATGAAAGAGAAAATGGGTGAGACTCAGAAAGCAGGATTATAATGAAGCTACGTTGATGCAAACAAACAACTTTTCTGTTTATATGTTGGATATCCTGAACGAGGTGGAAACGCTAGAAACAAAAGCAAGGAGAGATCTGCAAGTGATAGGAATTTGGCCACCGAGGGAAACACATGAATAAATGAGCCTTTGCAACATCACAGTGGGCAGAATTAGCAAGAAATGGTTGCAGTTGTGCACATGTGGATCGTAGTATAGACTTAGGAAACAGCTAATGACTTGATTACTTATTCCTTTTATTATTACTGTGATTATTTTTAAGTCTCCTAGCAATAACACTTTGGAGTTTGGAACTGTTACCTTTGTTCTTATTCCAGTTTAAGTCTGGCCGTTAAGTAGAGATTCTACTGCGTTACACAGCCAGAGTGCCTTCAAGGGGGAATTTTTTTTTTTTTTTATGTGAAATTGGGTGACTGCCGTATATGAGCTTTTTCTCTCACCATTCATTTAGGTAGATTTTCAGTTCATGGCGACACAGTAAGTGTTTGGTTTCCTGTAAAAGGCTCTTATGTTCGTTTTATGAAAGGAAAAAGAGAATATCCCTGGACATGATGAGAAGTTTTTGAATTCTGTTCTCTGGATGATAAAATAGTGAATTGAAATGATGTATCGAACATCATAACCCTGCTTTCCTTGCCTCCACTGCCTCTCAGTTTATCAATCTATGTCCTCTACTCCTCATCCTCAGGAATATGACGGGTAGTGGGACAGAGGGGGGAGAGAAAGAGACAGAGAGAGAGAAATTAAAAAAACAAAGTCCATTAGAAGACAGGTTGCCTTAGGATCACTGAATTTCACAATGGCCCTGGAAATTGTGATCTATATGGAAGGACACTTTCATTTATACTGTGTATACTGTTGACAGATCCAAGAATTGCCCTGCCAGAGCTCCCTCTCATTATTCTGTTGAGGTATCAGAATCAACAGAGGTACCTGAATTTCCAGAGATCCCTCAGAACAAGCCCCAACCTCTTGCCACTCCTTCCTTACCCCCAGCCCCTGCCATCTGAACAAAGCAGCTAAAAATTTCTGGGTGAAGGGAATAATTTATCTGTTTCATATTATTAAATCCAGAATCTTTTCGTTTGAGTTTTATTAAAAGACTGGAGTGAGCAATTCCTTTAAAAGGTTCCAGAATGGGCCAGTTTGAATGTCAAAACCTTTCTCTGCTTATCGAGAATTTAGCCATGATAAAGAAAGGATCAGCTTTTAAGTCCCTGGACTGGCATACCTCAGTGACTTGCAGGAACTTCAAATTGCAGGAAAATAATCTGGTTCTACGGAAACAGAGTTTCCAAAAGAGAGGATGGGATTAAAACCCACTGATAGCTGCTCTGGGTGAGCCTGAGAGAGAGCCTAACAATAGAAGCATAGGATGATTAAAGAGGCTAGTTGTTTCTACAGGAGAAAAGACTAGCCAGAAAGCATTTTGGCTCAGAATTTCCAAAAGTTAAAATACTGTGGCGCCTTTTCTCTCCTGCAGCTTTATGAATTTTGATATATTGTTCAAGAGATTTTTTATCATTAATCCTAGCCTGACCATATGGTTGAGGGGCGGGGCAGTGTCTACTTAGAAACACAGGGGGAGTTAAATCAATCATGCTTTTAAAGTGATTCCCTAAAAATACACATGTATTACTTTTCATACAGTGTGTTTGTAAAAACAATTATTGCCAAGGAAAGCATTTGATTTCCAACCAAGCAAAGCAAGATGTATAAAACTTATAAAACTTAGAAGCTACTAAAATTAGATAGTGCTGGAGTTTCACAGGCTTGGAAATTTAAATACTATGAAACATCGTATGGCTTTTTTTCTAAAATGTCATGTCTTCTCAACTGTAGAGTGAAATATAGTGAAAGCCTTAAAACTCAGCATTAAATTATAATCCTATGATATACTTTTGTTTAAATGTTGAATACTCATGTTTACAAAGGCTAGAATAACAAAATCTGCAATCACTCACTCGTGCTTCCTATGTGCCTGGCACTGTGCTTTGCGATTTATATGTCTTAGTATACAATTCCATTAGGTAGATATTATTATACCCATTTTACAGATAAGAAACTGAGATTTGTGAAGTTTGAGCCATGTGCTCAGCCTCAGTGATTCAGAATCCAAACTCTGATCCATCTCTGCTATTCTGCCAGAACTAAACTTCTTGCAAAAGAGTTTCACTCACATTATAACAAAGAGATTCACCTCCATGAATCCTTGAGAAAACTTTGTTTTCCCCCCATTTGTCTTGATTTACCTAGCCATAAAGAGCTCAAACAGGAACGCCAGGAAAACAGTGTCTAGGTCATTTATTGGCAGTGATGTTTTTTGGTTTTCTGCTTCCTGCTACTCACCCTTCAGCTTCTCCAAAGACAGCCAGCCAGTGGGTTCTGGCACTCTTCTTTCCCAGTTGCTCTGATGCTCAGTGATTGAAACTAGCAGCTCCATGGTGATCAGGAAAAACAAACGAGCCCATACCAGCTCTGTAAGCACTTACTGAACAGATTTTGAACAGGAATGAACTCAGTATAGCTCCAGAATTCCATCTGGAAATGAGCACTGATGGAAATCTTAGGCGAATGTCCTGCCTGCCTTTCACCCAAGGACTCTGCAGCACCAGGCACTGTGCAGTCGCTCTGGACTTCTCTCAGAAATATGTGAGCATTTTGGTATTATGATGCTTATTTTACTCATGGAAACTCCCGGGCTCACAGAGAGATTTAGAGGCACAAATACCCAGCTCAGGATCAGTCAACTACAAAGTAGAATTAGAAGGGCATTCTTGCTTTAAAAATCTGTCCAGTTAAAGAGAGTTTTTTATGGTTTTGAGAATCTAGATTGGGCTTAAGAGAATTTTAAAGCCTCACCTAGAAGAACAAGGAAATGTGAAAGCCTGTTTAGAATATTATATTAATTTGGATCCTTATTCAACCCAGAAAAGTGATGCCTCAGAATGAAAATACCAGTGTATCTTATTTTTATTGAACACTATCATTCCCACTAGCCTGAGGGCACATGGACATGAAACAAAAAGCATGCAAAGCCTATGAGCTTTCTTAAAGAGAGAATAAATAATTAAATTATTCTGGAAGTAAATTTAAAGGGAGTAAGATAGGACCCTCTCTATAGATACAGATAGAGATCACTCACTCAATCCATCAATCTATTGTTAGAGATATATCTCTAAGAATAAACAAGGGGTTTTGAAATATTAAGGGACCCACCAATCTACTGTCCTGGTGCACTTTTATGAAGATAACTTTATTTTTCAGTGCTATTTCCTTAATTTTCTAGAAATAAATTCAGACTTTGTGATCTCGAATTCTCCTGGCTTCTGGAAAGCTTTCCAGTGGCCTGGCATAAGATGCACAGAAGGATTAAATGATCTTATGATACCTTTGGGAGTTAGACTTAAAGAACTAAGTTCTAGGAGATGGTGGGGGGGATAACTAAATGTTATGCTTTTAGGGTGTTTACTGTACTTAATAATGAAATCAAATAAAATATTAATGATTCCTTTTCTTTTACCTGGGTATAAAATGTCCATATTTAAAAATTTTCCCAGCTTCAGCTAAAATTGTTTTCCTCTTCCTGCCATTAAGTTAAAAATCCTGGAAATACAAGAGGTTCATGCATTTAGTGGAGTGGTTTCCAAACATTTTTCATTAGGTGCTGCATCCTAAAAAATTTTGAAGTACACACCCCTAACATTTGAATATTTATTTAGAAATAAAGTGCAGTCAGAACAATAGAAAAATTAAAGGAGGAGACGGCAAACATTATCCTTATTAATGGTGCATTGTTAATTATAGTGGATGTCAATTTCCAATAGATAATTTTTTTTTGCCTCTGCCTTCTTATCAACTGTTGTTTTAATGACAATGTGGCAGACAAGGAGATCATGTAAAGAATGGGGGATGTGCCAGTGCTGTCATTTTCTTGAAATTGTGCATTTTTAATACCGAATTCAAATCATAGTTTCTTTGCAGGAATTATCTCAAGCCACTTGTTTGTTTTGTGAGTCACTTGTTTGTTTTGTGAGTTGTTCTTGAAAATGAAACAGCTTAATTCATAAATAATGGCAATACATAGCTGGCAAACGAGGGAGGTGCCATATCAACCCTTCCACACTGTGAACACCCCATTCTGTCCCAGGATACACAGGGTGATTTTTCCTATGTGGTGAATGAACAGCAATACAGAGATTAAGGAAGAACATGAGTGTCAGTCCATACTTTAAATATTATTAAAGCTTAATTTCTTCTCTTTTTAAAGGTTTTATATGTATATACACATTTATTAATGTAAGTTCATATATTTCCATCCCACATGTCTCACACACACCCACTCTGAGTTTCAGATATCCCACTTTGGAGATCACTCACCAAATGTAACAGAAGTAATGACATCAGTAGTAGTGTAGATTAAAAATGATAACTACCGTCTAATGAGCACTTACTAACCGCCAAGCCCTGAGCTAGGCAATTACAGATATTCAATTCTTACAACATCCCCAAGCAGTGTATTTTTTTTTTTTTTTACTACATTTTATAGAGTAAGAGAAACTGAGGCTTAAAAAGAGGAGAATTAGGCCTAGAGTAGTTGAGTGTTTTACCTAAGATCACATAGTATTTAGTGGCAAAACAGGACCAAAATATCCTGTCCCCCCATGATACCATGTTCTTTCTGTGCAAAGGAGAATTTAGCAGAGAATATGCCTCTTCCCTACGTAGAATTCTCTTCAATGGAGGGTCAGCTTTACACAATGTCTGAATCAGGAATCCTGATCCTTCGAAGTCTGCCCAGTCACCTGTTGCTTTTGGAATTTTTTTTAACAGAGATTAAACTTTTCCTTTCACAATTAAAGAAATGGTAACATCCAGACTGACTCATTTGTATTAGCATGTAAATGAGAGATACTTGATCCCATCTTCCATTGAGAAAAGGGGGAAAATAGGGGACCAGAGGGCTATTGGGTACTGAAATTTGGAGAAAGTGTCAGAGCCCAAGAGGGCACAAAATGGGAGATTTGGATGCCTGACTACAGTCTATGTCTAATTTTCACTTTTGCCTCAAGCCAGGTCTACAAAGCAAATATGTCATAAATTTGATGTCCTTTTTTATCCATTCTCTTGACCTGTGTTATTTGTCTTTCTGTGTAAACCTCTGATCACCCTGGACATTTGACTCTTCTATTTCCTTTATCAAAAGGCCATCAGCCTGCTAGGTTTTGTGGTTCTGTGGTTTCTCCACTGTGTTTTCATCAGATTCCTCTTGTCCTTTTTGTCCCCTTGTCATCTGTCCATGGGAGGGAAGGGTTCTTCTAATTTTAGATTGAAATTAATTTACATTTCCCACAAATCCGATATTTGTCTCACTTCTCTTATAAATTATTTACACTGGAAAGGCTGAATCATGAAACTGAAGCTAAAAATAATGTCATTTTCATGTGCTGATTTTAAAATGGATGCATAGATCATATTCTACTCCCTACATTTTTTTTTTTTTTTTTGGTCTCAGTTTGCTTTTGCCCATGTGGCTCCCTGGTCTTTGCATATGATAGGAGAGGGTATGGCACGCTTCACATTCATTGACCGGTCATAGTTACTTTTTAAACTCAACAACTGGTCTTTAAATGGTCTATGGGCCAGTATCTAGTAGATTCAGTGGGGGATATATAAAAGAAAGGCAAAACTCCCTGCATTCTAGAACTTTTCTAGAGGTGATGATAGACAAGGCCATCACTATAACACAAATCAAAGTTTCCTGAGGGCCGTAAAAGGGGACAGAGTTCTGGGTTTCTGGGAAGGGAACAATCACATTTGACTGGGAAGATTGGATGAAGGTAGGATGGATGTGCTAGAGGTGTCTCTTGGCCTGCCGAGCTCTTCACAGCTCCCCCAAAACACAAAGGGCCACCCTCTTCTACATAGTAACCCTGGCCGTTTGTCTGAGGAAGTCGATCCAAAAGTGGACACCTGATCCAAGCTAGAGCCGTAAGCATCCCTTTCTCGACATTTTGTAATTTTGAACTGAACCACAGAACCTGGGGGTTGTTTGAAGGGGGACCATGTAATCCCGCGGTTGCTTAAGTACTTGGGCTCTTATACCTGCTTAACTGAATTCAGCGCCGTGTTCTGCCACTGACTAGCAAAGTAGTCCTGGGAAATCTATTTAGACTCTTTGTCTTTAGTTTTGTTATTTGCAAAACAGGAAAAAGTAATGTGAGCTTTCTCATACAACTACAGTGAAATGTACATAAGGGAATTTATTTAAAATGTAACATACTACATATTCAACAGATGTGAAGCTCTTAAGATGATTACGATTGCCATTGTTATTATTAAAGAGATATCTCATGAATACCACTGGTAGGTCCCTGAAGCAACCCTTGGGCCTCCCCTCATCAGGGACTGGTTGATCATCAGCTCCTTTTAGGGTCTCTCAATATCCTTTTCCGTGGAAAAAAACAAAACAAAACACTTTTTCAGAAAAAAAGCACTTTTTTTTTTTTTTTGGCTAAAGTTTATTCTGAGTTGTCTTTTGTTGTTTCAAACTAAAAAAAAAAAAAAAAGATCTGATAAGGTAGTATAGCTTGAATTCCTTTTCTCCTTTCTTATTTTCTTTCTGTCATTATTGTTATTCCTTGTGGTCATTTTCATGACATTAAGATTTTTTTTGTAATTCAACTTTCCCTACATTTTGGTTGTATATCCATATGCATTAACAAAATCTGTTAACTCTGTAAATTTTCTAACACAGATGGCACAATAAAATAAAAACCAAAACAAAACAAACAGATGGCTGCAGATGACCTAAATCTGTAATGGAAATTTATATATATATATAAATGACCACATTCTATATATCATTCAAAATTAGAAGCTTCCTTGTGCTACCCATCCATAGAAGCCTTACATTATTCATTATAATGTTTGACATCATCCACATATGACTGCCTTTGAAAAGGGGTGAGGAGGTACAGCTATATGATGAAAAATATCAGATTACATACACAGGCACATGCATGGACACGTGCACAAGTCATCAAATTAAATCAACCTCATGGCTATAAGTGAGGCATTATTTTGAAATCAGTGGTTATTATGCTCCCACAGAATTTTTGCCCTAGAAAACCCACCCTTAAGAGTTCCAATAGTTACATAGAATCGTATACCCAGAAACCATACTCTGGTTGGATTTATATGAAATAACTGAATCGATCACATTTTATAATCTTAATTATGTATTACATAATCCTTCATGAGGGAATTACCTCTTACTGTATGAAGTAATCCAGTTCTGGCTTTATCATACCCTGGCCTAAGTGTTTATCTTTTCCCTGTTTATTTGTCTAGACCTGGCTTCAGTCTTTACCAAAGAACAAAATAACAAGAAAAACAAAATAAGAAACTAAAAGCATGGGATTTACATTTATCGATAGATAATTCTTATTGGATAAATACTCCAGAAGAGATACTGCATTTTAAGAATTCTGGCTGTTTGAAAAACAAACAATAAAAACCAAAACCAATATCAATTACAGTTGTGTTAGGACTTTTTCTGTGGTAAAGGAAAGAGACCCAACCTAGAGTAATATTTAAAATAAAAATGAGATTTGCTGGTATTAGTGATTATAAAGTCCATATGGCAGCTGCCTTGACCTCCAACTGGATTCAGGTGGTACACAAAGTCCCCAGGGCTACCTTACACCTCAGCTCTGTCTCCTCATCTCCAGAGTTACCTTGACTCCAGGCAGTTATTTCAGCTCCTTGGGTTCCTGCTGCACGGGACACAGTGAGATGTTGTCCAAGGGCAGGGAGAAAGTTAAGGGGGTGAAATGCGGTGACAGAGATACATGGCTGATACTTTACGTTTCCTTTTTTGTTGTTGTTGTTCCATAAATATGTGGATATCATGCAATAAAAATAGCTGCCATTTGTCAAAAGCTTACTCACCCCCAGCATGATGCTAGGTCTGTGGGGTGCGTGTCGGAGTTCATGAAGATGAAAAGGGGATCAGAGCCATTAGAGGAATTCAAGTGGAGGAGCCAGAGGCTGGGTCCTTCCTTTGGACCTGGAGCATTGGCTTTAGAAGGGCCGGTGAAGATTAGCCAGGTTTCAGCCTCTGGTCGTGTTTCCATCGCACTGTCTCCACATCTCCCCATCTTTTCTCCAAACTTCTCCCCAGGAAACTCAAGCCATATTCTTCTTAATGTAGCCACAAGTTTCTATAGAAATACTGGATATAAAAGCCATTAAGTAGGTATTGAGCAAAATAATAATAATAATAATTTATTAACAATTTAAATTCCCACCCGAAAAAGGGAATTTTTTTTTATGTACTCTGTTTAGATTGCACAGCTTTTTATTACTTTACAATTTTTCAAAATTTCATGTTCTACTTTCAAACAAGTGAGAATATATATTTTAAAACTACAGATTTATTTTATATTGGCTGAACATGCAACTTGTTGCATTCAAACTTCCACAAGTTATGTGTAAATCTAAAAGAAAATATATCCATCCATAATGCATTTTAAATAGACTGTTAAAACAATTTCAACAGATACGAAGTAGCATGTTTTTGCTAGAAAATAAAAATATTTTCACTCTGTAAGTATGTGGTTACCCTGGAATACACAAAAATCCCATCTTAGACAATAACTTAGTCATAAAGACAATTTAGAAAGAGATTTTTTATTCCATGAGAAAAATATCCAGATTTAAATTACTTCAACCAAAGGAAATTTCTTCAAGTTAGCCAAACTCAAGGCATTTACTTCACAAGATGGTTAATTTTCTAAAGGAAACCACTTCTCTATATGGAATTTCTTTTGCATACACATTCAGGGCTTCAAAGGAACAATTCTGACTATATGAACTGATCAGAAGCATTTTCTCTGTCTGAAAATATTTTTATGCTGGAGAAAAAAAACTTATTTTCTCCCCTTTAAAGAATTTGGAACTACATTAAAATTTTAAATTCTTGATTCAGGACTGTCAGCCTTTTTTGATAAAGCTGTCGAGTATTTCTTACCTTAAAAGAACAATGAGATTTATGAGGAAGATGAAAGCCAGACCATGGGCAACCTTGCTATGCAGAAATTTAAATATTCAGCACCATTACATGGTTGGAATCTATCTAGCGGGTATACTGTCCTATATATTAGGGCCATTCCTTTCAGCCTCTTGTGATCAGCTGCACACTTACATAGAGTAGAGCTTTGGTCGGCTGATATTCCTGCAAGGGAGTGTCAGCTCACTGAGGTATCAATATATTGTACAGTCAGAGAAACTGCAGGAAACTAGTTGAACATAAGTCATGTTATAACCTGATAGTGATTTTTTAAATATTATATTAGAAGATACATATAATCATGAATTTCCTAAATTTATTTCTTGGTTATAAATTTCATGTGCTAGATTGTCAGAATAATTCCATTTGTAACTTATTCTGGCCTCATTCTGTACTCCTCCCTCCTGCCCAAGCCCCCGAAACTCCCAACAAACTGAGCATAATGGGGGCTTGGATTTGCTATAAATATAATACTGATCATAGTCAAATCCTTAAACTGCTTGTTGGTTAGCCTTTGTTATCATGTTATGTAATACTGAGTGTGCACTAACCATGTGTCAGATTAACATTTTTGTACGTTATATTTGGGTACAAAATGAAAATTGTTCATGCATGCTCTGACCTGGAAGTTCCTCATTTGGATGCTTTGGTAATGGGTGGCCACTTGAATGAATTAGAAGCGGCCAATATAACCTCAAATATCAATTGGTTCCACTTTCCCAACTTCATGAGCATTAGAATGTAAGTTCCCACAGAGGAGGAAATTTTTGTCTGCTTTGGTCTTGCCATGTTCTCAAAACTGAACAGTCAGTAAATACAGGTTGAATGAATAAATGAGTGAATAAACTACATGAAAGAATCATTTTGTTTTAGCAAGATCTGTATGGAAAAGAATTATGAGAAGATGCTAGGAAAGTGTCCTCCCTAAAGGTTGTTCACCAAATATGCTAAAGTAAAGATAAAAGATGGGTTTCATTTTGTTTAACAAACCTGAATGATTAATGGTGACTTTCTTGGACGCTATGCTGAGAAGAATCTTGTGGCTCATCCAAGCTCAGTGGAAAAGAGTGCCGTAATCAATTGATGATGTCTGCTGTGGGACCATGGTGGCCCACATGATAAATACTTGCTGTTCCTGGGATAGTTTCCCACCTTGCTGGGTGAATACTATCCAGACTCTGCCATTCTGAGGATAGTTTCTCATCTGATTGAATGAATCCCATCCGTTATAGATGTATGTCGATCCTAAAGTTTTATACAGAAATTATTTTAATTTCCTTTTCCCTATAAAATTCAGTCACGTTGACATAGTACCAGAACAAAAATCTCTCGAAGAAACCCTATCTGCTATAGAAACCTGCGTTCTACTTGAGGGTGCAAGGGGGTGTAAGATTCTTTTCTGTGCTACAAGTTCTGTGAGGATATTAATGTAACACTCACAGGGCTCCAACCTCATTTCAGCATTATTCCCAGGTTCCAGGAGAATTATCCAAGTCTGTTGAAACCTGCTTTCTTACAATACATTTTCCCTATTTTCATTGTTCTTTGCCAGAATGAACAAAACTGATTTTTATCATCTGTCAAATGGAGCAAGATATTATGGTGGGGGAAGGTTTTCCATACTTTCCATTTTTGTAACAAAAACAAATAGGCCAGTGGTTGTCTGCTGTGGAGGAGGTTTATGTTTCTAACATCGAGTAGCACACTCCTATCTAAGCAGATTAGAAACAGGGCTAAGGTCAATGCCACGGTTGGCAATTTTGCTTAATTCAGATGGAGCCAATAAGCTATTGGAACCTTGGGAACAGCAGTCTGAAAATCCTGAATCCTTTAGAAGAGTGGCCTCCCTTTTAGGTGGTATTGAGTGATTCTAAGAGGCTTTCTTGGCATTTTCAGACACATTGGAGGATGTGCTGTTGTTCAGTTCTCAGGTCATGTGTGTGAATATGCAAGGCAGAGACAGCCCATGTATTCCACTGCAGATGTGCTTTGGCAACAGCTTAGCTTTGCTAAGTGATTCAGACTATTTACTCAGTCACAAAGTTGAGTCTTCTCTAAGTTAGAAAACTACCACTAAGGCAAAATATGGCAGTTCACAGAGTGGTTTATAACCATCTTAGCCTGTAAATTCAAACCAATATTTTTTTTTTATCAGAATTAGATCAGTCCTGCCCCCTCAACTTTCCCTTAGCGAATGTTATTTCTATGACACTCTGTTTTTATTTCCAGTGAAATTGACTCAGACTACATAAAGCTACAGAACATTTGCACACTTTTGATATGAAGAGTATTTTTCCTATCTTTTTTAGGACCTGTATTTAATTGTGTTTTAATTAGACCATGTATAAATATGGCTGCAGTCTCCAGAATGGTCTCCTTCCCTTCACAAAAATGGCCTGTGGGTAATTGAATGCATCCTCCTAGGGAAAAGATTAACCTAGAAACAAAGGCAGCCTCATCTATTGCTGTTTCACTGGCTTGTATTTGCAATAATACAATGTTTATCTCACAAAAATGGGCTCCCCAGGTCCCACCAATCAGATATTTTGATTGTGAAACTCATGCCTTTTATTGTCCTAGTAAGGTAGCCCTTATTGGGGCTTGTGGTGTATAAGTAAATACTCCTTATGGGTTGACCTGTATTCAGATGTTGTTTGATTGGCATCAGAAGGTGTATCTTTATTCTGCTCTGCTCTCACAGGTAAAAGCAGCACCCAGGTAACTTTCCCAGTTGCTGCTAACATGTTGCTATGCTTCAGCGTCATCTGGGATGGTTGTTGGAAATGCAAATTCTTGATCTTACGTGATAAATACTTAACTGCTGCTTTCAGCAGTAGAAATCCCTTAATTGTAGAAATCCCAGAGAGAATGACCCGGATGTTCCTTTACTTGGTATAAATTAATTTTCAATCTTGTTTTATACTTGGGATTGACATTCAGCCTTCACAGACAGATATAGCTAAACAAACTGTTAAAATATCAAACTAAAAAAAAAAAAAAAAAAAATCAAACTATTTCCAATCAGGTTTCTACACAGCCACTTCCTGGAGTCCTGAGTAGCCTGTTTCCACACCAGCGTCTCCACTGGAATCCCTCTCTCCAACTCACACTCCACCAACAAAAGGCTTCATGCGAGGCACAGCAGTTCCCTCTTAACTCTTGGCTTTTCCCAGCGTGCCCACTTGGGAGATTTTAATCTCATTTCTATAACAATCAAATGTTTAGTGGCTAATCATCAATTTCCATCTTCTGGTCATGTCTTCTTCTGAGCTTAGAGCTCAGCTCCAAATATCTGTCTTCCTGGTGGGCGTTTCATTGGCATGTTCATAGCTAACAAAACCACAACTGTGTCAAAAAACAAATTCATCATCTTTCTGCCTAAATTCAGCTCCTCCTCCCAACTTCTATCCTGATCCCTGATTCTCATTCATTCTGTCACCATTTGCCCCGTCAACTAAGCATGAAACTGAGTCATTCTTGACTCCTTCCTCTCTCTATCCAATTAGTCATCCAATTAGTTGAATTTTACTTTAAAATTTATCTTGCCTCCATCATTTCCTTTCCATTCCCACTGCCACCACTTCACTGCAGACTCATTGCCTCACTTCTAGATAAACAATCATTTCCTTCTTACCACAGTCTTTTCCTTCATGCCACCTCCAGGTGAATCCTCTGTAAACATCATTTGACCATGTCAAATTTCTATTTGAATCCCCTCAATGGGTCACTTCCTAAAAAGAAAAAGCCAGTTGTCTTAGACTGGCATTTAAAAATTGTGTGATTCCCACAAAACTCTTTCAGACCTCTCTAGCCTAGTGTTTTGTGGCAGATGTTTTATTAAATATTATGCAGTTTAACTACAACTCTTATTCTCCGTATAAGAATTTTAACTCCAGCGAAAAGTACTGAGTGGTGCAGCCATGATAATAATCCAGTTTTTCTGACTCACCTACTACACCATGTTCCTGCCAAGCCCCCTACAGAAACTCCAGACCTAGCTTTGTCACACATCCCCTTTGGTTTCTACTCCTTACTATGTTTCTCTTATGGATGCTGCCTTGACCTTTCTCTTCCCTTCCCCCCATTGCTTGTTCCGATGCAGTTCTGCCTTAATCTTTCTCTCATTGCATCAGGGACCTCATGTCACTCTTAGTTGCCTGGTTGAAATTGGATTTGTGTCTCTTGTATATCACCTGAAACCACAATGCTTCCTCTTAGCTGCAGACTTTGCTTCCGACTCCATGGAAAAGCACTGGAGCAATCATAAGAGGATTTTTATGTTACAGTGGTTCTCAATCTGGAATGCACCCTAGAATCTCCTGCATACTAAAAACACAAAGACAAAAAAACCCAACCCAAACTAATTAAATAAGAAACTCAGGGTGTTTCTAGTGGGAATTTAGGCATTAATATTTTAGAATACTATACACGTGCTTCCAATGTACAAAGATGAGAACCACTGTTCTACAAATCCCCATCACCATATTTATCTCCCTATCTGTATCTATTCTCATATACTCTGCCTTCTCTTTTGATGAACTCTGAGCTTACAGTTGATGTCATCCCTTCCCTGTGTACACAAGATTCATACCCTCTCATCTGCTCATGGATATCACCTCAATATCTATCCACCCTCCCTCATTCTTATCAACATACAAATATGCTATGGTTTCTCCTCTTTGGAAAAATAATAAATGAACGAATTCAACTTCTCTTGACACCCACATCCCTCAGCTATCATCCTATTTCTCTGCTCTCCTTTACCATGAAACTCCTCCACTCTCCTACGTGAATTACTTTTTTCATTGTCTGCCTCACTTTCCATGTTGGTAAATCCCATGGTAATTTTCAGTCCTTATCTTACTCGACTCAGCATTGGTATTTACTTCAGCTGATCACACTTTTTGCTTTGATACGCTTGCTACCCTTGAGTTACAAACCCTTCACTCATTCCCAGATTTCCTCTTACCTTATTGGCTGTTCCTCTTCCGTCCCCTTTGGTTGTCATTCCTCATCTCCCCATCTCTAAATATTGCAGTTTGCCTGGAACCAGTCTTGGACTTTTGCTCCTCTTTTAGTACGCTCATTCCCTTGGTGATCACATCCAATTTTTTTTTAAACTTTTTTGAAGTTCAATTAAATATAATAAACTGCAGGTATTTAAGCTGTACAATTCGATCAGTTTTGACATATGTATACACCCATGAAAGGATCACCACCACAATCTAAGATTACAAACATTTCCATTCCTTCTCAAAAATTTTCTTATTTCTCTTTATAATCTTTGCATTCTTCCACTCCCATTCACAGGCAACTATTGGTGTGATTTCTGTTACTAGAGATTAGTTTGCATTTTCTAGAGTTTTATATGCAAAGGGAACTATACAATAAGTACTTTTTTTTTTTTTTGGCCTGGCTTCTTTCACTCAAAATTATAATTTTGAGACTCACCCATGTTGTTGTAGTTATCAATAGTTTTTTGCCACTTATTACTGAGTAATAATTTATACCCATACTATTGCATGATAATGCCATAATTTATCCACTTAACTGTTGCACCTTTGGGCTGTTTCTAGTTTAGGGCTATTACAAATAAAGCTGCTACAAACATTTGTATACAAGTCTTTGTGTAAACATCTGTTTAAATTTCTCTCAGGTAAATTCCTAGAAGTGGAATGATTGGGTTTTATGTTAGATATATGCTTAACTTTTTAAGAAACTGACCAACTGTTTTCCAAAATGATAGTACCATTTTATATTCCCATCAGCAGTGTGTAGGAATTCCAGTTGCTTATGTCCATGCCGAGACTTTATATTAAGGCAAACTGTGCTCCGAGATCTCAATCTGGCTTGCCACTTGTGTTTGTAAACTGTAGAGCTATGCCCATTCATTTTCTTATCATCTATGGTTGCTTTCATGCTATGACTGCAGTGTTGAACAGTTTTGACAGAGACCATACGACCAGTGAAGACTAAAATATCTGGAATCTTCATGCAAAAAAAAAAAAAAGAAAAAAAACAAAAATGTTTGCCGACCCCTGCTTTATACAGTCATTTTTTTTTTCTAATTTAACTATTCTAATAGGTTATAGTGATTTCTAATTGTGGTTTTAATTTGCATTTCCCTGATGACTAATGAGATTTAACATCTTTTCATGTGCCTATTTGCCATTCACTTATGTGAATCTCTGTTTAAATCTTTTTTCAATTTGCATTTTTTTGTTTCTTGCTTTGTTTGGTTTGGTTTACTTCTTATTGAAGTATGAGTCTCTTGTGTACTCATGAAACAAATCTTTTATCTGATATAAGTGATATGAATATTTTTCCCCATTTAGTGGCTGGTATTTTAATTTTCTTAATGACGTTTTTTCATATGATAAAGCTTTTAATTTTAAGGAAATCCAATTTATCAGTTTTCTTCTTTATGATTAATATTTTTTATTTCTATCTAAAAAAATCTCTTACTATGTGAAGGTTACAAAGATTATACCCTATGTTTTCTTTTATTTGTTTTGTCTGTTTAGGCTTTACTTTAGGCCTAATGTCCATTTGGAGTAAATTTTTGCGTGTGATGTGAGATAAGGGTCAATGTTCATCTTTTTCCCATATGGATAGCCAGTTGATCCAGCAAGATTTGTGGAAAAGTCTTTTTCTTCCCCCAATTGAATTGACTTAGCAACTCTAACAAAACTCAATAGATATGTGTAACTGTTTTTCTGGATTTTATTCCATTTCATTGATACTTATGTCTATCTCTTGGCCATTACGAAACTGTCATAATAGCTTCATAATAATCCTTGAAATCAAGTAGGGTCCTTTTTTCCTAAACTTTCTTTCTCAGAAGGCTTTGGGTTTTCATATATATTTTAAAATATTTTGTCATTTTTTACAAAAAAAGCATGCTGTGGTTCTGACTGGTATTATGTTGACTCCACATACAAATTTCAAGGGAATTGCCATCTTAACAATTTTGAATCTTCCACTTTGTAAACATGGTATATATTTCCACTTATTTAAGCCATCATTAATTTAAATTTTTCCAGCATTGTTTTTTCAAAGTAGAGAACATAGAGGTCTTTTATTAGAGTTATTCCTAAGTATATAACAAAAGGGTATTTTTTTGGCATAACTGTAAATTGTATTATTTTTATAATTATATTTCCCTAATATGTAAAAATATAATTTATTTTTGTATATAACCTTGTGTCTTGTGAATTTTCTATTTTCACTTACTAGTCTAGTTTTTGTTTTGAAGATTCCTTAGGATTTTCTATTTAAAAAATTATATCATCTGCAGATAAAATTTTACATCTTAATTTCTGATCTTTATGATTTAAATTTTCTTTTCTTATTGTCTTGCATTGACTAGGACTGCCAGTACAGTGTTGAATAGAAGTGTTAAAGTGAGCATCCATTCTTTGTTCTTGATATTAAGGAGGAAAATATTCAATTCTTTACCATTAGCTATGACATTAGCTGTAAATTTTTTCTAGCTTCCCCTTAACTAGTTTGAAAGTGTTCCCTGGTATTCCTAGTTTATTTATTTCTTAGCCTTTGATTTTTAACAGTTTGATTATGATGTATCCCAGCATAGTTTTCTTTGAGTTTATACTGTTTCAGATTTGCTGAACTTTTTAAATCTGTAAATTTATGTGTTTTACTAAACTTGGGGAGTTTTCCACCATTATTTCTTCAAATAATTTTTCTTCCTTCATCTCTTTCTCCTTTCTCTATGGCATTTTATCACACATCTTCGACTGATAAATATTGTCACACAGATCCCTTAGGCTCTTGTTTATTTTTGTTCATTTCCATATATTTGTTTCTCCAACTTTTGAGGCCTTTGCATATTCTGCCTGCTTTTGTGTACTTCCCATTGTTCTCAGGTGGTTGTCTGTAGCACTTTTTAAAAGAGTTTTTAGTTGTTATCAGAAGAAGGGTTGAATTGTAGTAGATTTATCCTGCCGTAGCAGAATCAGACCCCCATTATCCAGTTTTACGGCTTTAGATGCCATACTGTATCTGATGACTTCCAAATGAATATATCCAATTCAGACCTCTCCCTTTCCCTCCAGATATTTGTGTCCAACTATCTGCCTTCCATCTCTAACTTTAATGTCTAATAAGCATTTTAAAAATAAGTAAAAATAAGACTGAGCCCCTGATCCACCTAAATTCCTAAAACCTGCTCCTTCATCCTTTCAGTTTCTTTGGAGTCATCCTTAACTCTTTTCTCTAATGTGCCACATCTGACCATTAGCAAATCCTGTTGTCTCTATTTTCAAAATTTTTGAGTATTTCTGTCACCTTCCTCACATTACCACCCTTGCTCATGCCATTACCATATCTCACCTGCATTATCGCCATTGTAGTTGAACTAATCTCCTGTTTATAAATGTTTGTTGCATTAATTGTCTACCAGCCCTAGATGCCTGAGACATTTGCACAATATTTAATTGCCAGGACTTGCCTTACAGTGTTGACAAGTAAATGATGGAAAAGGTGAATATCACTTACAGCTAATTGGATCTGTAATTATAAATCAGGAAGCTAAAATCCACAAATCTTACTAAAGTGGGTGGGACTCTCTCCTAGGGCTCAGCCTAAGTGATACTCCTGAATTTAAAAATTGCTTAGTAAGGTTGTATTCATATAAATCATTCATTGTATTTGCTTTACTTAGAATTGGGTCACACACCCATAAACTGGGAGTGTGTGCTATCCTTAAATGTTTAAGATCATATAATCAGAGTCTCATTATCAAATCTCCTTCAACTTTGAATGGTGTTTGAGAGGTCTTGAACTATTTGATTGACTAGTGGATTTATTAGTGACTCTTCATAAGACTGTCTACCAGTAATATCAATTAGAAGTTATAAGAATCACTCGGGGAATTTTCTGAACTTACACATCCCCCTTTCCTACTCTCTCCCTCTCCACTCTTACCAGCATTCTGGCATGTTCCCTAGAGGGTATCTCCTAATCTCTGAGAGAGAGGAAAGTTTGGAAAACTTCCCTAAATAATTTTTTATAACTGCAAAACCCTTCTTCCCTCACCCCAACCACATTAAGTACCACTGGTGACAATGCTGTTTCTTTAATGGCCCTTGTTAAAACTTTAGATAGGTAGATAGATAGATAGATAGGTAGATAGATAGATAAATAGATAGATAGATAGATATCTGCATATATGCAGTTAAAGTATGCATATATGTGTACCAAAAGATATACAAAGCTATACACACGTTATAAAATTATCTTTTTTAACATTAAACCATGGAATATATAAGAAAAAAACACATGAAATTATTCATGTGCAGAGAGACTGTAAATACTGGGAAATTTTACAATCCATTATACTTGATAATAATACTTCTTATTTTTTCTGTAGAAAAAATATTGCTTCACTTTTTCTATTTTATCTCTTGGTCTCTGTGAAGGGATTTAAGTTTATTACGTTTGTACTAGAATCTTTTGCCTTCATTTATATATTTATTCGATCATTTGCAAATATATTACTGAGCAGTTCCTTTTAAAAGGTCTAAAATAAAGATCATAATAATAAAAAATAAAGATAAAAGCTAATTATTTACTCCCACCTCCAGTTACAGTTTTTCCTAAGGGTATATTTCTATTACATGAAGTCACTGCTTCAAAAATTTTAATTAAATCAGCTGACCTTTTAAAAATTTATTTTTGGAGGAGGGGGATGAAGTAGGGTCATCTTCTTAAAGTGAAAAATAACCTAAGTGCAAACCAGAGATTCAGCACAAGGTCATGTAATATATTTTATATGGAGGAACTTTAATGCACACAAAAACTGGGAAAGAATGTATGTAAGAAGCATCATTTGATTTTAATTTTGAAGGACAAGAGAAAAAAAATGGAAAAGCTAATCTAATTTTCTAACCCTAAAGCTAGAATTATAAAACTTTCTTTTCAACAAAAATAAAATGCGTGCATTTCAAAGAGGGAAACAAATGAAGTGACAAAGGGAATAAAGAAAACCCAAATTAAGAATATCAGAAACTGATAAAATCAGAGAAAAAAATCCTAAAGATTAAAAAAAAGCGGCATCAGTGTCAAGAGGGAATAACATGGACAAAGCAAGAGATGGGGAGACGTTGATGGCAAAGAAAGAAGGAACAAGAGACATGCCATTTCTAGACAGTTCTTCTTCCAACTCTCACTAAACCTCCTCTGGAAGAACTCTTTTTCTGCAGTTCCTCTTCCTACTCTTCGTCCTGCTATCATTTCCCACCAATTCTCTAAACTAACTTATTCTATCAAAACAAACTCAGTCCAGACCTTTAGACTGCCCATTCATGTTTCAGCCAGCAACTTTTAGGATCCAAATTAGGTATAATTTTGTCTCCTCTAGAAGCTTAACCACTCCAGTGACTCGGTTAGTTTAAGGCTTTTGTTGTACTAGATTATCCCACATTAAGAGTGTACTGTAACTAAATCAACAAAGACTTCTTTGAAGTTTGTGGGGGAATTTGATGGGAAACCATAACTCTTCCATTCCTAGGAAGAGTTCTATATAATAAAGCTTCTCTTAAAATCTATTATATCATCACTTTGTTCTAGTTACAAACATTTCTCATTTCTTTACCACTTAGCTATTCTAGGCTTATAACTTCCAGAAAGACCAACGTCAGATGTTCCAAAGTACTGTGTTTATAAGATCTGTATTCACAAGAGCTCCTTATAGTTGTTTAAATGTATTTCGAATTTGATTTTCATATGTGTAAATAAGCTCTAGTTAGTAAGAATCTATGAGAATTCAGGAACAAGGAAAAGCAGTAAAAGTCCTATGGCTACCTTAACTGATCCTTCCATTTTTAAAAGCAGATTGTAGAATTGGGGATTAAGATCAAAGATGAACCATCATTTGGGTTGGTTTCTTTTGATTGTAGAATTGTGGATTCCTCTGTTTTGAAATCTGCAGATCATTTAGAACCTTTATATAAATGCAGTGCATGTTATAGTAATTAAATGCACTTTTGATAGATGCTTAAAGACCAAAAGCATGGCTACTGAAAACAATTCAGTCTAAGAGTTTTGCTTTATTTAAGGTTAAGTGCTTAAAAAATTAAGCACTATACAGTTTCATTTAAGTAGGCTGAAATACAGGGCAGATTATAATCAAGATTCTATATGTCTGTGTGATGCCTAATATATTTAAAAGGGATGTAACTTTATATATATATGTGTGTGTGTGTGTATGTGTGTATATATATATATATATATATATATATATATATATATATATATATATAAGTTTGCATTTTGAAACTTTTACCTTGAAACTATAAGAGATAACTATGCAGATCTCTGAATATTTAGAAAAATAGCATATATTAGGCACACTATTAGGTGTAATTTTGATATTATTAACTTGTAATGTTTTATAAGAAACCTTTATTGAAATATTGCTATTTTGTTTGGTGATGGCAATGGAGATGGATACATGTAAATGGAATCAGTTACATTTTGGAGACAGTTACAAGATTCGTGATGGATTTTATCTAGAAGGTGGTGATAGAGAGTGTTTATAAAGAATGACTAAGTTCTGGCTTGAACATTCTAGTGGATGGTGATACCATTTAATTAGATGGGAAGAACCAAGGAAGAATAGGTTAATACTAAGGAAAATGGAGAATAACTTAATGAAACTAAAGAGAGATCAAAAATGAATTTACATATAATGATTTTAGTGATCAGGCTATCTACCATTTGTCATGTACAGTACCGAGCATTTTTACATCCATCATCTTTTTCAGTGACATCAATAATCCTACGAGCATGATGATGCTGATTTTATAAAAGAGGACATCAGGACTCAGAGAGGTAAAATAACTTGCCGGAGACTAGTAAATGGTGGAGCAGGATTCACATTCAAATTTGGTTGAAACCAAAAGCCAGCTTCTTCATGATAAATCTATCACAAATATCACATGACAAAAAAGGTAATGTGTTACTCACCTATATTATTTTAGTTTAGAGATTATGAAGATAAATATAGTAACTAATTTATGGAAAGGAAAGAAATTTATTTCATAACAAACAAGAATTTTCATGGTAATTCTGAGCAGCGAGATACCACCCATTATTATTTCAATACATAAAGAAAATTTGATTGATGCCAGTTGCAGATCCTGTGTTACAACTAGTAAAAAAAAATAGAACATAAAGTCAGAGGATTAGCTTGGCTATCCTTGATTAGATCAACCCTCACAGTGATGTTTTAAAATTATTCACCAGAAATTAATTTGAATGCATCAATTAATAAAGCTCTAAGTATTTTGAGTAAAATTCTGAAATATTCAGAAAATAATCATTTCAGAATTCACTGGAATAGAGTTATAAAGCCAGATTGACAAAGCTCTGGCCAACAGATCTGACATTCAGCTCTTTGTAAAACTAATAAACAAATTTGCTGAAACTAATAAAGCAACATGGAACATTGAAAATCATCTTGGCCTCGTAAAATGATAGACCTGAGTTTGCCCCTGAATTTATTAATTGTTGGCTGTGAGACTTTGAACAACTAACTTTACTTCTTTGAACACCTACTAAACTGTTTGTGAAATAGTATGATAACTCTTACAGGTACCCCTGAGCATTAGAGAGAGCATGTATACAGTGACCGGCAATATAATTTTAATTAACTCATTTTTATGACAATTATGATAATAATGGCAATGATAATTATTATTATATCTTAGAAGAAATGTGGTTAGGCGCATGGAGTCTTTCATTCACAACTCATTTTGGCCACTTACTAGATCGTCTATAAAATGGTAATAATAGCCATTCACAGGATTTTCATAAAGATTATGTGAATTAATTAATATACAATGATTAACTTTGTGCCTGGTATTGAAAAAGTGCTTAATAAATGTTGCTATTGGTATTTATTGTCATATTAGAGTCAGTGTAATAATGTTAACAATAATACATCTCGATAGAAAATAGTAAGTACTGTATAAAGAGCTCTGTTAATGATAAGTAGTAAATTTCTTAAAGAAAGATCTTAGAATTACCTCTTAAACATACTTCACAAGTCTTGGTGAATCTGCCTCAATTTCCATGAGAGTAACTAACTTTATTTTCATGTTTCTTAGTTTCCACATTTACTTTATTTATCTTTAATGAATTTATATTAAGAAATACATGTGAAAATGGTTTTAGTGCCATCAAGGACAAATTAATCATCTATCACCTGTCTATTTGCCTACTCACCTATCTTATCCATCATGTTTTTTTTTTTCATCTTTAAAAGCAGTTTCATGTAGTATATTATTTTGTACTTAAAATAATGCTATAAAATAAGTAGGTAGTAATTATTATCTCCTTTTTATAGATAAAAGATGAGGCACAAGAGATTAATTAAAATACCCACATCTACAAAGCTTATTTCATGGCAGAATGTTACCTACAAATCCAGATCTCTCCCTTGCTTTTTATCAGAATAAACCTGCTTTAATCCATATTTTACAACTGCTTTGAGCCTTCCATCATATTCTATTCATTCACTCATTCATTTATTTAATTCTTCTATTCTTTTATTCACTTTGTTCATTCAAAAAACAAGCGCAGACAACACTTGGTATACCCAAATCGTAATAGATAAGGAAACACTTATCAAGAACGATGGAATAGAAATCAGAAGACCTGGGTATAATTCCTGTCTACCATTAACCTTCTGTCTGATATGGGTCTTCTCCATGTAGATGGCCCACCAGCATCTTCTAGCTTAAATGCCATCTCCTCTTTTGTGAAACCTTTTAAGATCATCCCATATACACAGTTCTTCTGTGCTCCCATGGCACATTATTTCTATCTCCTATCTCATTATCACCCATTTCATGCTGCCTTGCATAATGTAGTATTTGTTGTAAGTAAGTTAGATTTTCACAGTAGAGGGTTAGGAGAGTGAGAGGGAAATAAATAGGCAAGAGGGAAAAAAGGCAAACCAAGCAGGAGAATAATATGAGTATTAATTATGTGGAATTGAAATCCTATAAGCAAGACATTTTTTAGCTGCAACAGAAGCCCTACTCAAACTGGAAAAATATTATCTAGTGGTTACAAAAACAGAGACTCACTCAAGTTTTCTCAAGTAATATCAAGTTTATTCTAGGCAGATAGGTTGTGTGGTAGGCATAATAATTTCCCTTCCCTTATGGATGTCTACATACCCAACAGCAGAAACTGTGAAGATGTGGTATTGCATGGCACTGGAGATTTAAGGATGCCTTCTTAATAAAGAGGAATTCAAGGGGATTTAAATAGAATAAAATTGCTAATCAGTTTACCTTGAGATGGGGAGATCGTTTACGATTTTCTTCATGGGCTCAAATGTACAATAGTCACAAGGGTTCTTATAAGTGAAAGAGAGTAGTAGAAGAGTCAGTGTCAGTCAGAGAGATTTGAAGATGCTTTCCTTCTGGCTTTGAAGAAATAAGAAGAGGTCATGAGCCAAGGAATGTGAGCTACCTCCAGAAGCTGGAAAAGTCAAGGAAACAAAATTTTCCCTAGAGCCTGCAGAAGGAACACAGCCTTGCTGACACCTTGATTTTAACCCACTGAGACCCATTTTTTTCTTCTGACCTCCAGAACTGTAAGATTATAAATTTGTGTTGTTTTAAACAATTAAGTTAGTTGTAGTTTGTTACAGTAGCAACAGGAAATAAACACAGGTAATTATAAGGCTCTAGACAACTAAGTCATACATCTAAGCATTATAGAAACCCAAGGGCAGTGTTATGGCCCAGCCCCAAAGAAAGACCAGTTTCCCTGGGGCTTGAATGTGGAACAGTTTCTTCAGTGACTAAGAGATTCTTTAAGATCCACAGTTGCTCTAGTTTTCAGTTTATCTATAGTCTTTGCTATAGGAGGATTTTGTGGATACTTACTCATATTTTATCAATAATATGAGTCAGGCTTTCTGTGTTTTTGCTTTTCTGTCTATGTCTTTCCAATTCTAATCTCAGTGCCAACCAGCTACCTCACCCTCTCCTCTACTTGCTCATTGATTGTGTTGGCTACAGGCCTTTGCTGCCTGCTTTCCTCAGTGTGTTTTCAATTTTTGCCTTCTTCTACCAGTAGCTCTGTCTTCCATATGACTATTACCAAATGAACTTCATTGATTTAATTAATTAATATTGGCCATAGAGATCAGAGTTCTGGTACCAGGCAACTTCAGTAGTTGTTGACTAGACTATACTGACTGCTCTTGGATCAGGCATCTACCGCTGGTGCAATAATCTTAGCAGATGGGGAAGTGCAATGAGTTACAAAACACGGTCACTGAGGGTACTCAACAGGGACTCTGTGTGAATGTGTGTGTGTGTGTGTGTGTGTGTGTGTGTGTGTGTTCAACACTTGGAGCAAAACAGACCCTCTTTTCTAGAGGTTAAAAACATGGTTCTAGAATCAAACACCCTCTTTCAAATCTTGGCTCAGCTATGAGACAAGTTACTTAACTACTCTAAGTCCATGTTTCTGCACTTACAGAATAGAGATAGCTTTAGTGTCTACACCATAACTGTTGTGAGGATTAAATGAAATAATCCAATTAAGATGCTGGACATAAAATAAGCCTTCAACAAATGCCAGATGCTATTATTATTGTTTTTGTGGCCTTATAATTCTTGTGAGGATGAAATGAACAAGTTTATATTCTTTACTGCTGTGTGTGAAAAGGCTTTGTCTCCCGAATAGAGCAGATGATACTTGGAGATGGGAGATGGTATCTCATATTGCTTTGGAATCATTCAAAGAAACACACAGCTTTTTTGTTGTATAGATGTTACCCAATTTATTCCCTCATTTAGCCAATAGTCATTGAGCATCTATTCTGTACCAGAATCTGTTTCTAGACACCGAGATACACAGATTAATAGGATAAAGTATCTGGCCTCAAGGGACACCTCAGTGTTCAGAATGATAGGAAGAAAAATAAAAGAAGGGATTATGGAGACATATGGAAGGTAGATTCAATCAACCCAATTCATTGACCCTTGAACTTTGAGAGAAAAGAAAGGGGAGCAAAAAAGCTGTAGTGACCTTACAGATCATGGGATTCAACTTTTTCATTTTATAGATGATGAATCTGAGTTTATGTATACAAGCATCTTTCCTTCAAGGAACCTCTGGGCCACTTTACCACAGTGAATTCAGCAGTGTATGAGTTCCTTGGATTGGCTTAGAAGCAATCGCCTGAGTTCCTCTTGTGAGAATCTGTCAGTGCTCAATTCATGGTACCATTTATTTTTTAAAATTTTTATTGAAGTATAATTGATTTACAATGTTGTGTTCATTTCAGGTGTACAGCAAAGTGAATCAGTTATACATATACATATATCCACTCTATTTTTTAAAAAATTCTTTTCCCTTATAGCCATTACAGAGTATTGAGTTGAATTCCCTGTGCTATACAGCAGGTTCTTATTAGTTATCTATTTTATATATAGTAGTGTGTATATGTCAATCCCAATCTCCCAGTTTATCCCTCCCCCCATCTCCTGGTAACCATAATTTTGTGTTCTACCTCTGTGACTCTATTTCTGTTTTTGTAAATAAATTCATTTATATGCTTTTTTTAGATTCCACATATAAGCGATATCATATATCTGTATTTCTCTGTCTGACTTACTTCACTCAGTATGACAATCTCTAGGTCCATCCATGTTGCTGCAAATGGCATTATTTTGTTCTTTTTTATGGCTGAGTAATATTACATTGTACATATGTACCATGTCTTCTTCAGCCATTCCTCTGTCAATTGACACAGGTTGCTTCCATGTCTTGGCTATTGTAAATAGTGCTGCAATGAACATTGGGGTACATGTATCTTTTCGAATTATGTTTTTCGCCAAGTACCTTTTTAAATATCTATTTGCCAGATAATCCAGCATGGGTCATCTCGCCATTGGCTGAAGTTGTGAGTGTCCAATGCTTTGGAAGGTGTGAGATCAAATGTGATGCATTGTTGTCATTTCTGTGAGAAGAAGATGCTATAAATCATAAATGTTCCCCAAGTCTGACTAAAGAAATCCATACATAACCATCATGGCTTTCCCCAGTTTGGCACATGTACCTTCTAGCATCATAATTCTTTATTCTATGTCCAAGGTATCCATCTATCATGCTCCCAAAGAGTTCATAAGAGTCTAGTAGTTTTTTGTTATTGTGTAGTTAAAGTCTTCATTCATTCTTTTTTCACATTCACAAAATTTTAATGGGCAAAAGTGTAACTGTGGTGGACAGATTCTAGTAAGCCCAAGAACCCTCCCCCACCCCCTGCCCCGCAGTGTGGGTGAGACCTGTGATGTGCTTCTAACCTATAGACTATGGCAAAGGTGATGAGATGTCACGTCTATAACCACATTGTTATATGAGACTGCATTTTGCTGGAAGGCTTGCTCTGCAGACTCTCTCCCTGGCTGGGTATAAAGACCATGGGCTGGGACCCATGTGGCAAGGAGCTGAGGGAAGCCTCTGGGGGCTTAGGGAAGCTGATCACCAACAGCCAGAAAGAAGCTGGGGCCCTCAGTCCCATGGCTGCAAGGAAATGAGTTCTACCATCAACCTGCATGAGCTTGGAAAGTGGATTCTTCTCCCCAGTTGAGCCTCCAGATGAGAATGCAGCCCGGTTGCCTCCTTGATTGCAGCCTTGTGAGACCCTGAGCAGAGGACTAAGCTGTACCTGGGTCCTGACCACAGAAACTGTGAGACAGTAAATGTGTGTGGCTTTGAGCAATTAAGTTTGTGGTAATTTGTTACATAGAGAGAGTTAACTGACACAGTGGCCTTTTCTGCCTTTTTTTCCTACTTTACAAAACTGAGGTAATTACACAAAGGCATAAATATGTACAGCCTGGTGAGTTTTTATCTATATGTACACCCATGTGACCATCACTCAGATCAAGACAGAGCATTTCCCATGCCCCAGAGGCTGCCCATGGCTCACTCAGTCAGGGCTGCTGCTCTCTAGGGCAAAACCACTGTGCTGACTTCTGTCTTTATGTTGCCTGTCCTTGAAATTTGTATCAATGGAGTAATACAGTATGTCCTTCTTTCACTCAGAGATTTGTCTGCATGTTAGATGTATCAGTAGTTTGTTCTTTTTCATTTATTCATTTTTTTGGTAAATATTATCTTGATTATTTTTTTATTTTTATTTTTTATATTTTATTTTTGGCTGCATTGGGTCTTTGTACCTGTGTGTGGGCTTTCTCTAGTTGCAGTCAGCAGGGGCTACTCTTCGTTGTGGTGTGCAGGCTTCTCATTGTGGTGGATTCTCTTGTTGCAGAGCACAGGCTCTAGGTGCGCAGGCTTCAGTAGTTGTGGCTCGCGGATATACCACAATTTACTTACCTGTTCTATTGTGGATGAGCATTTGAGATGTTTCAAATTTTTGCCTTTTATGAGCAAAGCTGTCATAACAAACTCGTGCACATGTCTTCGGTGGACATATTCACTTATTTCTTTCGGGTGTACATCCAGGAATAGAATTGTTGGGTTATACCGTATGCTTTAAAACATCCTGTGAAACAGTTTTTCCAAAGTGGTTATATCAAAATATACTCCCACCAGCAATGTATAAGATGAGCTCCCCAAATTCATCAACATTTGTATAGTCAGTCTTTTTTTCTTAACATCTTTATTGGAGTATAATTGCTTTACAATGTTGTCTTAGTTGCTGCTGTATAACAAAGTGAATCAGCTATATGTGTACATATATACCCATATCTCCTCCCTCTTGCGTCTCCCTCCCTCCCTCCCTATCCGACCCCTTTAGGTGGACACAGAGCACTGAGCTGATCGCCCTGTGCTATGTGGCTGCTTCCCACTAGCTAGCTATTTTACATTTGGTAGTGTACATATGTCAATGCTACTCTCTCACATCATCCCAGCTTACACTTCCTCCTCCCCGTGTCCTCAAGTCCATTCTCTACATCTGCATCTTTATTCCTGTCCTGCACCTAGGTTCATCAGATCCTTTTTTTTTTTTTAAGATTCCATATATATGTGTTAGCATACAGTATTTGTTTTTCTTTTCTGACTTACTTCACTCTGTATGACAGTCTCTATGTCCATCCACCTCACTACAAGTAACTCAATTTTGTTCCTTTTTATGGCTGACTAATATTGCATTGTATATATGTGCCACATCTTCTTTATCCATTCATCTGTTGATGGACACGTAGGTTGCTTCCATGTCCTGGCTATTGTAAATAGAGCTGCAATGAACATTGTTGTACATGACTCTTTTTGAATTATAGTTTTGTCAGGGTATATGCCCAGTAGTGGGATTGCTGGGTTGTATGGTAGTCCTATTTTTAGTTTCTTAAGAAACCTCTATACTGTTCTCCATACTGGCTGTATCAATTTACATTCCCACCAACAGTGCAAGAGGGTTCCCTTTTCTCCACAAACTATCCAGCATTTATTGTTTGTAGATTTTTTGATGATGGCCGTTCTGACCCATGAGAGGTGATACCTCATTGTAGTTTTGATTTGCATTTCTCTAATGATTAGTGATGTTGAGCATCCTTTCATGTGTTTGTTGGCAATCTGTATATTTTCTTTGGAGAAATGTCTATTCAGGTCTTCTGCCCATTTTTGGATTGGGTTGTTTGTTTTTTTGATATTGAGCTGCATGAGCTGCTTGTATATTTTGGAAATTAATCCTTTGTGTGTTGCTTCGTTAGCAAATATTTTCTCCCATTCTGAGGGTTGTATTTTCGTCTTGTGTATGGTTTCCTTTGCTGTGCAAAAGATTTTAAGTTTCATTACATCCCATTTGTTTATTTATGTTTTTATTTCCATTTCTATAGGAGGTGGGTCAAAAAGGATCTTGCTGTGATGTATGTCATAGAGTGTTCTGCCTGTGTTTTACTCAAGAGTTTTATAGTGTCTGGCCTTACATTTAGGTCTTTAACCATTTTGAGTTTATTTCTCTGTATGGTGTTAGGGAGTGTTCTAATTTCGTTCTTTCACATGCAGCTATCCAGTTTTCCCAGCCCTACTTATTGAAGAGTCTGTCTTTTCTCCATTATATATTCTTGCCTCCTTTATCAAAGATAAGATGACCATATGTGTGTGGGTTTATCTCTAGGCTTTCTATCCTGTTCCATTGATCTATATTTCTGTTTTTGTGCCAGTACCATACTTTCTTGGTTACTGTAGCTTTGTAGTATAGTCTGAAGTCAGGGAGCCTGATTCCTCCAGCTCCGTTTTTCTTCCTCAAGATTGCTTTGGCTACATTAAAAGGATCATACAGCATGATCAAGTGGGGTTTATCCCAGGGATGCAAGGATTCTTCAATATACACCAATCAATGTGATACATCATATTAACAAAATGAAGAATAAAAACGATATCACCTCAGTAAATGCAGAAAAAGCTTTCAACCAAATTCAACATCCATTTATGATTAAGAAAAAAACCTCCAGAAAGTACGCATAGAGGGAACTTACCTCAACATAATAAAGGCCATATATGACAAACCCACAGCCAACATCGTCCTCAATGGTGAAAAACTGAAACCATTTCCACTAAGATCAGGAACAAGACAAGGTTGCCCACTCTCACCACTGTTATTCAACATTGTTTTGGAAGTTTTAGCTACAGCAATCAGAGAAGAAAGCGAAATAAAAGGAATCCAAATCAGAAAAGAAGAAGTAAAGCTGTCATTGTTTGAAGGTGACATGATACAATACACAGAGAATCCTAAATATGCTACCAGAAAACTACCAGAGCTAATCAATGAATTTGGTAAAGTTGCAGGATACAAAATTAATGCACAGAAATCTCTTGCATTCCTATACACTAATGATGAAAAATCTGAAAGCGAAATTAAGGAAGCACACCCATTTACCTTTGCAACAAAAAGAATAAAATAGCTAGGAATAAACCTACCTAAGGAGACAAAAGACCTGTATGCAGAAAACTATAAGACACTGAGGAAAGAAATTAAAGATGATACAAACAGTTGGAGAGATTTACCATGTTCTTGGATTGGAAGAATCAACTCTGTGAAAATGACTCTACTACCCAAAGCAATTTACAGATTCAATGAAATCCCTATCAAACTACCACTGGCATTATTCACAGAACTAGAATAAAAATTTTCACAATTTGTATGGAGACACAAAAGACCCCGAATAGCCAAAGCAATCTTGAGAAAGAAAAACGGAGCTGGAAGAATCAGGCTCCCTGACTTCAGACGATACTACAAAGCTACAGTAATCAAGAAAATATGGTACTGGCACAATTACAAAAATATAGATCAATGGAACAGGATAGAAAGCCCAGAGATAAACCCACACACATATGGTCACCTTACCTTTGATAAAGAAGGCAAGAATATACAATGGAGAAAAGACAGCCTCTTCAATAAGTGGTGCTGGGAAAAGTGGACAGCTACATGTAAAAGAATGAAATTAG
This sequence comes from Balaenoptera physalus, assembly GCF_965194825.1. Classification (NCBI taxonomy): domain Eukaryota; kingdom Metazoa; phylum Chordata; class Mammalia; order Artiodactyla; family Balaenopteridae; genus Balaenoptera; species Balaenoptera physalus. The sequence continues at coordinate 63,298,662 of NC_138895.1, read as the reverse complement.
AACACTCCCTAACACCATACACAAAAATAAACTCAAAATGGATTAAAGACCTAAATGTGAGGCCAGACACCATCAAACTCTTAGAGGAAAACATAGGCAGAACACTCTATGACATAAATCACAGCAAGATCCTTTTTGACCCACCTCCTAGAGAAATGGAAATAAAAACAAAAATAAACAAATGGGACCTAATGAAACTTAAAACCTTTTGCACAGCAAAGGAAACCATAAACAAGACGAAAAGACAACCCTCAGAATGGGAGAAAATATTTGCATATGAAGCAACTGACAAAGGATTAATCTCCAAAATTTCTAGCAGCTCATGCAGCTCAATATCAAAAAAAAAAAAAAGAAACCCAATCCAAAAATGGGCAGAAGACCTAAATAGACATTTCTCCAAAGAAAATATACAGATTGAAAAACAAACACATGAAAGAATGCTCAACATCATTAATCATTAGAGAAATGCAAATCAAAAGTACAATGAGGTATCACCTCACAGCAGTTAAAATGGCCATCATAAAAAATCTAGAAACAATAAATGCTGGAGAGGGTGTGGAGAAAAGGCAACCCTCTTGCACTGTTGGTGGGAATGTAAATTGATACAGCCACTATGGAGAACAGTCTGGAGGTTCCTTAAAAAACTAAAAATAGAAATACCATATGACCCAGAAATCCCACTACTGGGCATATACCCTGAGAAAACCATAATTCAAAAAGAGTCATGTATCACAATGTTCATTGCAGCTCTATTTACAATAGCCAGGACATGGAAGCAACCTAAGTGTCCATCGACAGATGAATGGATAAAGAAGATGTGGCACATATATACAATGGAATATTACTCAGCCATAAAAAGAAACGAAATTGAGTTATTTGTAGTGAGGTGGATGCACATAGAGTCTGTCATACAGAGTGAAATAAGTCAGAAAGAGAAAAACAAATACCGTATGGTAACACATATATATGGAATCTGAAAAAAAAAAAAAAAGGTCATGAAGAACCTAGGCGCAGGAGGGGAGTGAAGATGCAGACCGACTAGGGAATGGACTTGAGGACATGGGGAGGGGGAAGGGTAAGCTGGAACAAAGTGAGAGAGTGGCATGGACATATATACACTACCAAATTTAAAATCGGTTGCTAGTGGGAAGCAGGTGCATAACACAGGGAGATCAATTCGGTGCTTTGTGACCACCTAGAGGGGTGAGATACAGAGGGTGGGAGGAAGGGAGATGCAAGAGGGAAGAGCTATGGGGATATTGGTATGTGTATAGCTGATTCACTTTGTTATAAAGCCTAAACTAACACACCATTGTAAAGCAATTATACTCCAATAAACATGTTAAAAAAAAAAAAAGATTGCTTTGGCTATTAGGGGTCTTTTGTATTTCCAAAGAAATTTTGAAAATTTTTCTTCTAGTTCTGTAAAAAATGCCATAGGTAGTTTGATTGGGATTGCATTGAATCTGTAGATTGCTTTGGGTAGTAGAGTCATTTTCACAATGTTTATTCTTCCAATCCAAGAACATGGTATATCTCTCCATCTGTTTGTATCATCTTTAATTTCTTTCATCAGTGTCTTATAGTTTTCTGCATACAGGTCTTTTGTCTCCTTAGGTAGGTTTATTCCAGGTATTTTATTCTTTTTGTTGCAATGGTAAATGGGAGTGTTTTCTTAATTTCTCTTTCAGACTTTTCATCATTAGTGTATAGGAATGCAAGAGATTTCTGTGCATTAATTTTGTATCCTGCTCCTTTACCAAATTCATTGATTAGCTCTGTTAGTTTTCTGGTAGCATCTTTAGGATTCTTTATGTATAGTATCATGTCATCTGCAAACAGTGAGTTTTACTTCTTCTTTTCCAATTTGGATTCCTTTAATTTCTTTTTCTTCTCTGATTGCTATGGCTACAACTTCCAAAACTATGTTGAATACTAGTGGTGAGAGTGGGCAACCTTGTCTTGTTCCTGATCTTAGTGGAAATGGTTTCAGTTTTTCACCATTGAGAATGATGTTGGCTACGGGTTTGTCATATATGGCCTTTATTATATTAAGTTCCCTCTATGCCTACTTTCCGTTGGGTTTTTATCGTAAATGGGTGTTGAATTTTGTCGAAAGCTTTTATGCATCTATGGAGAGAATCACATGATTTTTCTCCTTCAGTGTGTTAATATGGTTTATCTCATTGATTAATTTGCGTATATTGAAGTATCCTTGCATTCCTGCAAAAAACCCCACTTGATCATGGTGTATGATCCTTTTAATGTGCAGTTTGATTCTGTTTGCTAGTATTTTGTTGAGGATTTTTGCATCTATGTTCATCAGTGATATTGGCCTCTACTTTTCTTTTTTTGTGACATCTTTGTCCGGTTTTGGTATCAGGGTGATGGTAGCCTTGTAGAATGAGTTTGGGAGTGTTCCTCCCTCTGCTATCTTTTGGAAGGGTTTGAGAAGGATATGTATTAGCTCTTCTCTAAATATTTGATAAAATTTGTCGGTGAAGCCATCTGCTTCTGGGCTTGTGCTTGTTGGAAGATTTTTAATCACAGTTTCAATTTCAGTGCTTGTGATTGGTCTGTTTATAGTTTCTATTTCTTCCTGGTTCAGTCTGAGAAGGTTGTGATTTTCTAAGAATTTGTCCATTTCTTCCAGGTTGTCCATTTTATTGGCATATAGTTGCTTGTAGTAGTCTCTCATGATTCTTTGTATTTCTGCAGGGCCAGTTGTTACTTCTCCTTTTTCATTTCTAATTCTATTGGTTTGAGTCTTCTCACTTTTTTTCTTGATGAGTCTGGCTAATGGTTTATCAATTTAATTTATCTTCTCAAAGAACCAGCTTTTAATATTATTGATGTTTGCTATTGTTTCATTCATTTCTTTTTCATTTATTTCTTATCTGATCTTTATGATTTCTTTCCTTCTGCTCACTTTGTGGGCTTTCTGTTCTTCTTTCTCTAATTACTTTAAGTTTAAGGTTAGGTTGTTTATTTGAGATGTTTCTTGTTTCTTGAGGTAGGATTATATTGCTATAAATTTCCCTCTTAGAACTGTTTTTGCTGCGTCCTGCAGGTTTTGGGTCGTCATGTTTTCATTGTCATTTGTTTCTGGGTATTTTCTGATTTCCTCTTTGATTTCTTCAGCAATCTCTTGGTTATTAAGTAGTGTGTTGTTTAGCCTCCATGTGTTTGTATTTCTTACAAATTTTTTCTTGTAATTGATATCTAGTCTCATAGCGCTGTGGTCGGAAAAGATACGTGATACGATTTCAATTTTCTTAAATTTACCAAGGCTTGATTTGTGACCCAAGATATGACCTATCCTGGAGAATGTTCCATGAGCACTTGAGAAAAATGTGTATTCTGTTGTTTTTGGATGGAATGTCCTACAAATATCAATTAAGTCCATCTTGTTTAATGTATCATTCAAAGCTTGTGTTTCTGTATTTCTTTTGATTTCGGATGATCTGTCCATTGGTGAAAGTGGGGTGTTAAAGTCCCCTACTATGATTGTGTTACTGTCGATTTACCCTTTTATGGCTCTTAGCATTTGCCTTATGTATTGAGGTGCTCCTATGTTGGGTGAATAAATCTTTACAATTGTTATATCTTCTTCTTGGATTGATCCCTTTATCATTATGTAGTGTCCTTCCTTGTCTCTTGTAATAGTCTTTATTTTAAAGTCTATTTTGTCTGATATGAGAATTGCTACTCCAGCTTCCTTTTGATTTCCTTTTGCATGGAATATCTTTTTCCATCCCCTCACTTTCAGTCTGTATGTGTCCCTAGGTCTGAAGTGGTCTCTTGTAGACAGCATATAAACAGGTCTTGTTTTTGTATCCATTCAGCCAGTCTATGTCTTTTATTTGGAGCATTTAATCCATTTACATTTAAGGTAGTTATCAATATGTATGTTCCTATGACCATTCTCTTAATTGTTTTGGGTTTGTTATTTTAGGTCTCTTCCTTCTCTTGTGTTTCCTGCCTAGAGAAGTTCCTTTACCATTTTTTGTACAGCTGGTTTGGTGGTGCTGAATTCTCTTAGCTCTTGCTTGTCTGTAAAGGTTTCATTTTCTCTGTCAAATCTGAATGAGATCCTTGCTGGGCAGAGTAATCTTGGTTGTAGGTTTTTCCCTTTCATCACTTTACATATGTCCTGCCTCTCCCTCCTGGATTGCAGAGTTTCTGTTGAAAGATCAGCTGTTAACCTTATGGGGATTCCCTTATATTTTATTTGTTGCTTTTCCTTTGCTGCTTTTAATATTTTTTCTGTGTATTTAATTTTTGATAGTTTGATTAATGTGTGTCTTGGCATGTTTCTTCTTGGATTTATTCTGTATGGGACTCTCTGTGTTTCCTGGACTTGATTAACTATTTTCTTTCCCATATTACGGAATTTTTCAACTATAATCTCTTCAAATATTTTCTCAGTACTTTTTTTTTCTCTTCTTCTTCTGGGACCCCTATAATTCGATTGTTCGTGCATTTAATGTTGTCCCAGAGGTCTCTGAGACTATCTTCAATTCTTTTCCTTCTTTTTTCTTTATTCTGCTCTGCAGTAGTTATTTCCACTATTTTATCTTCCAGGTCACTTATCCATTCTTCTGCCTCAGTTATTCTGCTATTGATTCCTTCTAGAGAATTTTTAATTTCATTTATTGTGTTGTTCATCATTGTTTGTTTGCTCTTTAGTTCTTCTAGGTCCTTGTTAAGCGTTTCTTGTATTTTCTCCATTCTATTTCCAAGATTTTGGATCATCTTTACTATCATTACTCTGAATTCTTTTTCAGGTAGACTGTCTATTTCCTCTTCATTTGTTTGGTCTAGTGGGTTTTTACCTTGCTCCTTCATCTGCTTTGTATTTCTCTGTCTTCCCATTTTGCTTAACTTACTGTGTTTGGGGTCTCCTTTTCTCAGACTGCAGGTTTGTACTTCCCATTGTTTTGGGTGTCTGCTTCCAGTGGCTAAGGTTGGTTCAATGAGTTGTGTAGGCTTCCTGGTGGAGGGAACTTGTGCCTGTGTTCTGGTGGATGAGGCTGGATCTTGTCTTTCTGGGTGGCAGGACCGTGTCTGGTGGTGTGCTTTGGGGTGTCTGTGACCTTATTATGATTTTAGGCAGCCTCCCTGCTAATGGGTGGGGTTGTGTTCCTGTGTTGCTAGTTGTTTGGCATAGGGTGTCCAGCACTGTAGCTTGCTGGGCATTGATTGGAGCTGGGTCTTAGAGTTGAGATGGAGATCTCTGGGAGAGCTTTTGCCATCTTATGTTACATGGGGCCAGGAAGTCTCTGGTGGACCAATGTCCTGAACTCGGCTCTCCCACCTCAGAGGCTCAGGCCTGAAAGCACCTGGAGCACCAAGACCCTGTCAGCCACATGGCTCAGAAGAAAAGGGAGGAAAAAAAAGAAAGAAGGAAAGAAAAAATAAAATAAAATAAAGTTATTAAAATAAAATTTAAAAAATTATTAAAAATAAAATAATAAAAAAGTAATAAAAGAAAGAAAGAAGAGAGAAACCAAACCAAAAAACAAATTCAGCAATGATAACAAGCACTAAAAACCATACTAAAAAAAAAAATAAAAGACAGAGAGAACCCTAGGACAAATGGTAAAAGCAAAGCTATACAGACAAAATCACATAAAGGAGCATACCCATACACATTCACAAAAAGAGAAAAAGAAAAAAATATGTATATATTTTTTTTAAAAAAGGAAGACAACAACCAAATCAATAAACAAGTCTACCAATGATAATAAGCTCTACATATTAAACTAAGATAAACATAAATCCAGAAACAAATTAGATGCAGAAAGCAAACCCCAAGTCCACAGTTGCTCCCAAAGTCCACTGCCTCAATTTTGGGATGATTTGTTGTCTATTCAGGTATTCCACAGATGCAGGGTACATCAAGTTGATTGTGGAGATTTAATCTGCTGCTCCTGAGGCTGCTGGGGGAAACTCCCCTTTCTTTTCTTTGTTCGCACAGCTCCTGGTGTTCACCTTTGGATTTGGCTCCACCTCTGCGTGTAGGTCACCCTCAGGCATCCATTCCCTGCCCAGATAGGAGAGGGTTAAAGCAGCGGCTGATTAGGGGGCTCTGGCTCACTCAGGCTGAGGGTAGGGAGGGGTACAGAATGCAGAGCGAACCTGTGGCGGCAGAGGCCAGGGTGACTTTGCAACAGCCTGAGGTGCACCGTGTCCCGGGAAAGTTGTCTCTGGATCACGGGACCCTGGCAGTGGCAGGCTGCACAGGCTCTTGGGGGGGGAGGTGTGGATAGTGACCTGTGCTTGCACACAGGCTTCTTGGTGGCTGCAGCAGCAGCCTTAGCGTCTCAGGCCCAGCTCTGGTGTCCGCGCTGATTGCCACGGCTCGCGCCCGTCTCTGGAGCTCGTTTACGGGGTGCTCTGTATCCCCTCTCCTCACGCACCCTGAAACAATGGTCTCTTGCATCTTTGGCAGGTCCAGACTTTTTCCCAGACTCCCTCCTGGTCAGCTGTGGTGCACTAGCCCACTTCAGGCTGTGTTCATGCAGCCAACCCCAGTCCTCTCCCTGGGATCTCACCTCCGAAGCCTGAGCCTCAGCTCCCAGCCCCCATCCACCCCTGCGGGTGAGCAGAGAAGCCTCTCAGGCTGGTGAGTGCTGGTTGGCACCGATCCTCTGGGAATCTCTCTGCTTTGCCCTCTGCACCCCTGTTGCTGCCCTCTCCTCCGTGGCTCTGAAGCTTCCCCCCACCACCCCTTGTCTCCACCAGTGAAGGGCCTTCCTAGTGTGTGGATACTTTTCCTCCTTCACAGCTCCGTCCCAGTGGTGCAGGTCCCGTCCCTATTCTTTTGTCTCTGTTTTTCCTTTTTCTTTTGCCCTACCCAGGTATGTGGGGAGTTTTTTGCCTTTTGGGAAGTCTGAGGTCTTCTGCCAGCATTCAGTAGATGTTGTGTAGGAGGTGTTCCACATGTAGATGTATTTTTGATGTATTTTGTGGGGAGGAAGGTGATCTCCACGTCTTACTCCTCCACCATCTTGAAGGTCTCTCTCTTCATTCATTCTTCTGAAAATATATTTTTCAAAATTAGGATGGTGATTCTGATGATCATACTTAAGTACATTTTGTGTTAATGGTTAATTCAAATTGTCCAAATGATATAAATTTCAATAAAACCATAGCATTTTGTTGCAGACCAAATTAAGGTGTCATGTACCATACCTCCCAAAACCCCATGTAAATCTGTGCTCCAGTAGCACCCTAAGAGTTCTTTTATCATGGCATTGTCCACATTATAAGAAATAAATTATTATAACCAATGAGCAAAAATATATATATATATATATATATATATATAGATGCACATACTTTATATCCTCTGTTCCTAGTGTGATCTAGCATCAAGTAAAGTCTCAATAAATGCTTGCTGAATTCGAAAGAATGTGTTAGTCTTATTCAAACATTAATTCAACAAATATCTTGATGTACCTATTATGTCTAGTACTGGTCTTTGTGGTGAGGATAGATTGACTGATAAGAAATACTTAGTCACTGTTTTTATGGAACTTAAGTCTAGCAATTTATTTTTTAATAAAGCCTGATAAGCATAGTGCCATTTTACAAACAACTCCTACTCAAATGATTTCCTTTGAGTGGTGAACAAACCATGAATTCAGAAATTTTCTATTCACATAATGCTTCCAAGTTAATAATAGTTATTTCAAAGGTGGCTTCCAATTCTTGCAAGGTCAGTTGTAGTCTCTGGAGCTCCATGTCTGCTGTTTTTAATGGCTTCTTCCCAAAGCAGCTTAGCCTGATTGAGAAGAGATGCATCCTTTTCTTGATAAGATACTACTCTCATGAATGATAATGGGAATTATGTGTGAACATGAAGGAAAACTTGACTCTTAATTCTGTGGATTGCATAACAGCTTCCCAGAGACTGCTTTTATGATTGATTGTCTCCCCCTAAATGGCTTCCATCTATCAGTATGATTTGAGGAAAGATTGCTTTTTTATCCTGGATAAGTCTCTCAAAACAAAGACCAGCTAATGATTTGAAAATTCCAAAACACACTTTAGGATAGTGTTATGGAGTGAAAACACTTCCATTTGGATATTCCATAGGAGCTGCCATTCATTAATGTTTAAAACAGATGCTTCAGTGAGCAACATATTTAATTAAATCCAAACCTGTTGTTATTATTCCAGAAAATATTATTATTAGCACACATTCCAAATGGAACTCACAGCAACTTCTGGTTGGAGTTTGGGGAAGATATTTTAATTTCTAAAAGAATTTACTTAAAGTAGAAAACATTGCAGTTATCTAGATACATTTTCTTCAACTCAAGGTCACGATAGTTGTGAGCGTTAGTTAATTGCTTAGAATCTTTGCTACTTTGCTAGAGTGACTGAGCAGACCAGCTGGCTGGACAGGCCACATACATCATTATAAAATGCTGAAACGTGCACATGATGTGTCTGTCTCTGCTTCTAAAAAAAGGAGAAATGAAAAGGAAAAAAGTCTTCAAATTTTATAAGATGGACTTATAAGATTGGCAGATGTGTCACTAATTATATAATTGCTGTCTTATGTGGTTCTAATAAAATTATTTGAAGCCCCAAAAATGTCTAGCAGTCAATTATTTAATTTAATACACAGTTATAGCAAAAATAATTAGTATTTACTTTAAACTCTAAATTGTCAACAAAATACCTCAAGTAATTATTTTTATAATGCTGCATAATGAAATAAATGTGTAATTAGTGACAGATGGGGCTTTTAAAATTTAAAACAGAAAAAAAATCCTATCACCTGTTTTGATTATTTTCTTTACATGAGTGAAATTAGAATTTGTGAAAATGAAGTACAAAGAGAATTAGAAAAATTAACTCTACCTAAATTAATGTGATAGTCTTTGTGCATGTTTCCCAGGGTCCAGTGAACCTTCTTTAAAATGCTTTTTGTTTTGAAGCCTAAAGATAGGTTTGGGCCATGTCGTGCCAACCGTTTCACACTGTTTGTAAGTGAATGCATTAGGGCAAAGATCTCTAGATCTTAGAATCAACATTTTATTTGAGGCCAAGTTTTAATAGTAGGATGAAATTTTAGGTTAAGTTACCAGAACTTACTTGTTTTGTGTGTTAATTTCTCCAGTCTTTCCAATGCCTTTTTCTGTGTGGAATGAGGACACATATCTTTCTGTGGCCTATAAGATGATCTGAGCCATAGTTAAAATAATCAATATGGTCTCATCCTGATAGTCTGTAAGATGGGCACAGCTTGCTATGTTTCTGTTGATGTTATAAGCCTCTACTGAATATGAATATCTGTATACTTCTCATTGGCACTCGCTTGCAGATTGCTATGCATTTTTATCATCTTATTTCTGATGTTAACTAGGTTATGATCTGCTCTACCGAAGAGATCTTATTCTCATTTTCTCTGTCTCATTCATCCCCATCTTCTGAATCATATGACTGGAGCTCACCGCAAAGCATGCCCCCAGTGATAATTGAGTCTGGCTTTTGATGAGTTCTCTTTTATAGTTTTGGTCTTCTTTTAAAGAACTACACCATGAAACTATACCCCAGACCTGTAATTGGAAAGACAAACTTATACTGCTGAGCTGTGAACTCCTGGAAGGCATGGATCACATTTCACTTATCTTCTAACTCTAAAACCAGGCAGAGTGGTAAATTAATAGGTTTTCAGTAAGTGTTGAATTGTATATTAGCCCATGTCATAGATCATGGGGGCGGGGAGAGACAATGGTCTCATACTTCATGTTAAGAAACGTAAATATATGGGAAACTTCGTGCATTTCAAAGGATTGAATAAGTAACATTCCTTTTTTGGCTGAATTTGGAACCCACTGAAAGAGATATACAAGAATCAGATAAATATTAAAATATAAATTTTATTATTGAGAAACACAATAAAACATGTTACTTGTGTGGCTAAATGGATTTGTTAACACTCTGCTGAGATATACATACACCCCAAATTGCAGTCTACTTCCACAAGGACAAACATCTTTCTGTGTGGGGACAGCAAGCTGGAAGATTACAACTCTGCAGGTAGGTGGATTCCAAAGACCCAGAAGGGGCAACACCATCTATGTCCAATCTGTCCTGCCAAACTCACCTAACAGATAAGTAAATCAGTGTTCCTTCCTTGGAGGATAAGGATGTGGAGAAAGATTGGAAGTAACGTGTAAAGGAAGTTTCTCAATTTGGAAACCTGACTAATGAGAAATTGGAATGCCCCTAAATGTTCTCCATTTGTTTTTGTTTTCTACAGATAGAGGTATGGCTTCCCTATCAAAGTAGTCAACCTGTTAAGAGTCAGGAGTCAGGACAATGGCAATGAAATTGTTGTCTTTATTATGGACAAAAGCTAGTCTGCAGAACGTGATTTAGATTTGTGGTCAATAATCTCCCAAACCAAACTTTCTCCAAAACTGTGACTCTCAGATAAGGCAGTGCCCTATCATGTGGCAGGATCGCAGCTCAGAATGTACTCTCTCCAACGTCAGAGAAGGATTCAGAAGGTGCTGACTCTTTCAAGACCAGTTCCTTTGTCAAAGTTCAGCAGAAAGGTTAAATCACTCCTTCCCTTTTACCAATATGTGGGAAAGGGGGTAGAGATTAGCCAGAAATGTTATGCTAGTTTGCATTCTGCCCCCCAAGGAAACATGAGGAGTAGGATATAAACGTTTGCACCAGGAGCCAAAGAAAAGTTTTAAGCATGATCACAGCAGGTTTGTAGAAAGATCACTCTGAAGAATGTAGTCAGAACAGGCAGTACTGAAGGCTGGGGTTCAGGGTAACATGGAAATAGTGACTTAAATCTCAGGATTAGATACGATGAATCTGGGGGATTTATAGAGAAAGAAGCAAATAAAATAGAAGAGAGTGAAAGATGAATCCCTAAGAAATGCAAATATTTACCAGCTAACTAGAGAAAGAGTGGCCCAAGGAAGCTGAGAAAAGGCAGCCAAGAGAATATGAAGAAAAAACTGGAAGGGAGTTGCATAAAGGAGGGAGTGGCCAACAGTGTGAAACTTTCAATGGCAAAGGAGATAAAGACTAGTGAGTCTCCCTGGGGTTGAGCAATGGGGAGGGAATTGGGAACCTCTCTAAGAATAGTGTCACCAGAGTAATTGGATCAGAAGCCACATTGCCTTGAATGGGGAGGTGTTTGGGGGTTGAGGAAGTAGAGGTGGTTTCTAGAAACCTGACTACAAATGAAGAAGAAAATATGATAGATGGAGACTTCAAGCCCAATTGGTAACAGTCCTAAGCTACATACCCTAACAGTTTAGTCACTAAGTGAGATGATGTTTTGTACTCTGCCTGACTTTTGGGTCTATCTCTCGGTTGGCTCCAAGCTGTGGTGGGGTCCAGGAAGTGGGAGAACAGTGGTGTTATTTATTAGGCACTTCCAAACTCCAACAAAGGAGGGATGGATATGGATTGGAATTTGTATGTGGGAAGGTGTTGAGGAATGAGAGGGATTCCAGCCTGAAGGTTTCTATCTTTTCTTTGAAGTGAGAGGCAAGGTCAGCTAGTGATTGAGCAGGAGGGAAGCAGTAGGTAGGTGGATAAAGGAAAGTGATAAATGTTCAGAAGAAATTCTGTGTGAAATGGGAATGGGAACTGACCAAGAACAAATAAGTTATTGTAGAATGCCTAATTAAAGTTTTTTAAAAAGTTGAATTTTTAGTGGAACCTATGTACATAGGTTGGGAAATAACCTCAAGTTCAATCAGCTTTCCAAGTAGAAAATAACTTTGCAGTTGAGACCCTTGACTTCTGAGAAACTAGTTATTCAGTGTTCTTTTACCAAAGTGAACATGATTTTCAGTCCTCTTGTTCCCTAATCTTTAAATATTGATGTGCCTTAGGGACTCATCATTGACCTTCTTTTGCACCTCTATACTGTCTCATTAGTAAATCTCATCACTCCCATGGCCTCAACCAAAATGCAAAGAAACACCATCAAAACTAAAACCTAGCATTCAATCACACTGATTGGTTGTCACACGGGCACCTGAAACTCAACAGTTTAAATGACAAAGCTACCAATACCCTGCTCTTGTTCCCAACTCAGGTACCTTGACCATATGTCTTTTTAATCTCTCATAGCTCAGAGCAGAGTGCTAAATACATCACAATAGACGACTTTCTAAGCCAGGGCAAAACAATAAGTAACAAGCTCTGCCTGGTGTTCTGAAGTCAAATATATAAAGATTCACAGTTACCTATTGGGTAGATGATCCATCATCACTACTCCCCTCCTACTTGCTGGTTTGTCTATGTCTACACTATCCATTATGATAGCAACTAGCCACATGTGGCTTTTGAGCACTTGAAATAGAGCTAATAGCCACATTGAGATGTGCTATAAGTGCAAAATACACACTGAATTCTAAAGACCTAATATTGAAGAATAATGTAAAAATAACTCATTAATAATTTTATTTTGGTTAAATGTTGAAATAATATTTTGAATATATTAGGTTAAATATATTATTAAGATTAATTTTAATTTTCTGTGTACTTTTTTAACATAGCTACTAGGAAATAGAAAATTACATACATTGCTCACTATTTATTTCTATTACACAGCTTTGGTCTGGGTGTAGCTACTTATTCTGTATTCCAGTTGAATCCATTTATACATCCAGTATTGCACTTAGCACACTTTATTGATGTTATATTGAGCGTGTATCGTGCTTTTTGGAGAAACACCATCTGAACCCTCTTATAGTGGGTGAATGTTCTTAATTTGGCACCTTCCTCCAAAGCAAGTATAATAACTAGATACTCACTTGGTTAGGGAATCAGTAGTTGACCCAGGCTCAGCCAATCAGATGCATCTTCCCTAGATTTGCAACTGGAAGTTGGTGAGTCAAAGATGCATGGACCATAGGGTCTTCATTCTGGTATTAGAGTGCAGCAAGAGCAACATTGAGTTTCTCTTGTCCATAGCTGGTTGTGGTGTAAGCTGAGGCGTCCATACTTCAGAAAGGCTGGAGCAGACCTCACTGGACTCATATTTCTCCTGAGGTTTGCTGTTTCTGGTTGTTAGTTTCTCTTCTTCCTGCCTGCTTCCTAAGCCTCGTCTCACAACTTTCTGTGAACTACTCAAAATTGGTTCCATCAGTCCTACTTCTTGAATAATCATTCCAGAGTAGATTTATATTCTCTGCAATTTAAAATGCTGACCTATTCTGCTGAGTATATTCTTGAGAGATGAGTAAAAGATAACTAGAGAAAGAAGATAGGCAAGATATTCCTGGGAGAGCACTCAACACAAAGACACGGAGGCTAGAATGCCATGCTGTGGGGAACTCCAGAAGATGGGAATGAGCAGTGTAGCATGGAAGGTGAAACATGCAAGGGTGGGGAAACTGTCAAGGGTAAAGACATAGGAGATGTTCATACTATGCTGGAGGTTCTTCTGTAGATGATGATGAACCACTGGAATATTTTAAGCAGGAAAATGGCAAGGTTATATTTGCAATAAAGATAGATTACTCCAGTACTTAGGAATGATTTGGTTGCCGATAATGAAACTCTGATTAATAGAAATTTAAACCTTAAGGGCACTTATTGCATCCCCATCAAAAAGTCTAACTGCAGTCAGTATCAGGCAGTACTGTAGATCAATGATGTCATCAAAGCCCAGACCCTGGCATCCTTCTCCTCTTTGCCATCCTCTGCATGCTGGCTTTTATCCTAGGTTCATAGTCACAGATTGGTCACCCCATGCATCATGTACTACCCCAAACATCTAAATTAAGAAGGCAGAGAAAGGGAAACGCTGCTATACCAAAGCTGCTACGTCTTTTATCAGGGAGTAAGGCTATTCCCCAAACTTCTTAGCTGATGTCCTCATATGTTCATTGGAGAAAACTGGATCGCCTAACCACTCCTAGCTGAAAGGGAGGCTGGGAAAATGAATAACTGGCAAGGAAAAAACAAACAAAAAACACCTATGTATTAAAGATATGAATGAGGTGTAGGGAAACCACAAGGAACAGCCTTCAATGGGGGCTGGCAAGAGCAGCAGGGAAGGTGGGGCAGTTTCCACTGGTACCTTTCCCTGAAGGAGAAAACAGAGGAAATAGTTATTGAAACTGAAGACAAAGAGAGTCATGTGGAGAGTACCAATTGACTAGAGTTATACCCTTTGGTCACATGATATAGCCAGCACAGCAACTCCACAAGGACCAAAAAAGAAAATACCCCAGCCTTACACATCACCCCTGCCTTGACTGCCAGCTAGCTCATTGACTGAATCAAACTGAAAGCCAGATGATAAGAGTCCACTGATATTGCCCCTAGAGGTCAACCTGTGTGGTAGAGAACAGTGTGAGGAAGTAGGGAGAATAGATTTGGATAGGTAGATGGAAGCTATCCAGCACAGATTGCCTTGCCCGCCTTAATCTTCTGGAGATGGACAGATTGAGAAACTGCTAGAAGGAAGAAGGAAAATATCTGTGTGCAGGCAACCAGTACTATCTGCCATATTCACCCTTGTGACAGTTTGGAGATGGATTTAAGGTGGGAAATTGATCACAAACACCCTTGCAAGAGATGCTGGGAAGACTGTTACCTGCTGTAATTCTCTAAGGAGGATTTTATGTGATTTATAAACCTAATTATTTCTTGATTAGGATATACCTTTACAAATTTGAAATATTTGCAAGATTTAGAAACTTGAATTATATTTCAGATGCGTACATTTTTATCTGTTTTAAATAAATTTCATAAAATTTGAAATTTGAAAAACTTTGCATTGCAATAGAGCCCAGTCAATCACATGAATTGTATTAAGTGGTAGAATAAAGAGTGAATTGGAAATAAAATTAATTGGGTATTCCTCAAAGGTAATTTAGTTGTTTAACAGTGGCAAGAGTCTGAATGTACTTTTGTCATATGTAAGTCTAGGACATTATATTATACCAATCTCCTGGTTTATCTGTATACCTTTAGCTTCTAATTCAACACCTGCATATAATCACACCCACCTTCATCCTTAACCCTTGACAACCCCTAATTCATCCTCCATTTCTAAAATTGTGTTATTTCCAAAACGTTATATAAATGCAATCATAATATATAACCTTTTGGGATTGGCTTTTTTCACTCAGCATAATTCCCTAGAAATCTA
This sequence comes from Balaenoptera physalus, assembly GCF_965194825.1. Lineage (NCBI taxonomy): Eukaryota > Metazoa > Chordata > Mammalia > Artiodactyla > Balaenopteridae > Balaenoptera > Balaenoptera physalus. Next base: position 63,283,499 of record NC_138895.1, on the reverse strand, counting down.
TCCAACTTGTGCGTATGGATAGTTCATGCCTTTTTATTGCTGACTAGTGGCCCATGGTATTGATACGTAGGTACCTTTTTCAGTAACATCACTCTTCAGTCAATTGTTTTCTTTAGTTGATTAAGTATACAGTAGTCCCTCCCTTATCTGTGGTTTTACTTCCCAGGGTTTCAGTTTCTCGTGGTCAACCTTGGCCTGAAAATATTAAATGGAAAATTCCAGAAATGAACAATTCAGAAGTTTTAAATTGCATGCTTTTCTGAGTAGTGTGATGAAATCTCCTACCATCCCCCACCATCCCTTTCCCACTCGTGACATGAATCATCCCTTTGTCTATGTATCCCACCCAGTAATCACTTAGTAGCCATCCCAGTTATCAGATGAACTGTCGAGGTGTCTACCACAGTGCTTGTGTTCAAGTAACCCTTATTTTACTCAAGAATGGCCCCAAAGAGCAAGAGTAGTGATATGCTGAAGAGAAGTCATAAAGTGCTTCCTTTAAGTGAAAAAGTGAAAGTTCTCAACTTAATAAGGAAGGAAAAAAAAACATACACTGAGATTGCTAAGATCTACAGTAAGAAGGAATCTTCTATCCATGATATTGTGAAGAAGGAAAAAGAAATTTGTGCTAGTTTTGCTGGCACACCTCAAACTGCAAAAGTTACAGCCACGGTGTATGGTGTTTAGTTAAGATGGAAAAGGCATTAAATTTGAACAATAAGATATTTTGAGACAGAGAGAAAGAGCACATTCACATAACTTTTATTACAATATATTGTTATAATTGTTTTATTATTGGTTATTTTGGTTAATCTCTTACTGTGCCTAATTAAACGTTATCAGAGGCATATATAATTAAGAAAAAAACCTAGTATATTCTAGGGGATAGGGTTAGGTACTATTTGTGATTTCAGGCATCCACTGGGGGGTCTTGGAACGTATGCCCCATGGATATGGAGGGACTACTGTACTGAATATTTGTCAATCAATTGCTTAGGTGAATGATCATATAGTCATCTAAATCCTTGCTACTCAAAGTGTGGTGGGCATCAGCCGGGCCACCATCACCTGGTTCTTGTTAAAATGTGAAATTTCAGGTCTCCCTCTAGACCTCCAGAATTAGAATCTGAAGTTGAAAAAGACCCTCTGGTAATTCATATTAGCAATATAGTGAGAGAAGCTATGAGCTAGGTCACCCTGAGGACATTAAACAAATGCAGAGCTTACTGGAGGGTAATTTCCTTCCAGATTGTAAAGAAAAGTTGTCTCTGCTCTACCCCTTGGAAGTAATTTAATATATTTTTTCTGAGCTTTCGGATCTTCATTTTTTTTAAAAAAAGTTAACTGGATTAATTTCCCCCCAGGTTTCATCAGACATATTACCAGTCTGTGTGAAAATATTCTCTCCCTTAGCCAATCTGGCAAATTCACTGGAGAAAACTGGGAACTGGCTGGTGGCCATTCTATGCGCAGAGAGCCACCATTTTCACTACAGAAAGCCCCATTGTCTAGAAATAATAGTGAGGTTTTGCCCACAGCAGAAATCTGCATTCAATCCTGCTGTCCCAGGAGTGGAATTTTGTTTGGAGCCAAATTCTCAAGTCTTCTTAATTTTTGGTGAAGATATGTGTTTTTGCAAGTGCAGATTCATGAAATTAAAGTTGGACTTTTCCTAGCTTTCCTCTATCCAGTGTTTTATGACAGGAAGGACCTTTGAGTAGTTTCTCAAAATAGCAGTGCCAGCAAAGCTAAGCCAGGTTTGCTGTTAAGCTCACCACCCAAGTCTTTGTGAAAGGTTGGCCTGGAAACATAAGGATATCACTGTGAATTTTGACAGTCATCCAGAGTGTTCCAGTCAGGTGTAGCCAGTGGTCCAAAGGCACATCACCCTGGAGAAAGTCCTGCACCTGAATCCATGAGCCAGTGGGACCCCCTCCACCTTCTGATCCTCTTAGTTATATCCTCCTAGCTTCTGCTTTCTTGTGTCAATTACAGATACAGCCTTCAAGATAAATAAAAGCACCAGGGAAGTGTGAAGACTGCCAAGTAGTCTGATTAAAAAAAAAAAAAAAAAGATTTCTATTAAAGATGTGTAAAGCGGCTTCAGTGAGAGAAACACAGCTGAAATGATTGCAAATACACGGAGTGGTCTGTACTACAGTTCCATTATTGCAAGCACCAATTCAATTGAAAAGGTTACTTTGACTATTGTTTTAGTTGGAACGATGTTTGTTTTCATATTCCCAGTTGCTAAATGCAGACAGTCAGAATTTCTAACAATAGACACAGTATGTGGCTGTAACAGCAGTGTTCTTGCCTGATGTAGGTAGCATCAAAATAGTTGCAATCCCAAAGGTAATCAGCCTCTTCCATCATACTCGCTGTGTGTAATGCTCTGATGCACTTTATACAGTTGAGATGTACTACCCTTCGCTACACTGTGCTGTTTAAACTGGAAGTATGTTTTAAAGCTATACATTGTTGGACAAGCAATGAGTTTTTTAGTAAAGAAATGAGAAATAACTTTTTTGTTTGTTTTGCAAATCTTTAGTTTGTCTATTGGCTTATGGCAAATTTCTGTTACATTAATTTCATAAGTTTTTAAGTAAGAGCCAATTGAAGCTAAACAATCATTTTTTTTCATAGAGTTATTAAGAAAATGCTCTTGTCTGGCTAAGGGAAAAAAATGAGTTAAATGAATCAAATGAATAAAGTAAGTGTCTTGGGATTAAGGAGCCATCTCTGTATCACTTAAGAATTTCAATATGTAGGTTTTTTTTATATCTAGGATTCATTTCCATTTTTATTTTTTCCTAGTTCCATCAAAAGAAATTACTTTAAGCCTCTGATGTTGGTGAAGAAAACATCCTAATTCGGTTTTTGAGTGTTTTTTTTCCCGCGATACACTCTTGAATCCTCATATTCTAGAACTATTTGCAGTGGTTCTTGGCTTTCTTCTAAATCACATCTGGAGAAGTCACATGTTTCCCATGTGTGTCCTCATACCACTTGTAACTTTTAAAAATCATACTAAATTTTTACCTTTTGTGTGGCTGGATTTTATTTGTTTTTTTAACTCTTACTTCAAGGATATTGTTCTATTCATAGGGAAGAGGAGATAATGGCAGAGTTATAACTACAAATTAATGCTGAGCCATTGGCTAATGCCATTCACAGCATTTCTCAAATTCTTCAAGTTTCAAGTAGAACCTTCAAATAACTCTTAAGTAGTAATTAATGTGAAACTTAATTCCATAGAACCCCGATAATTTGTTTGTTTAAAGCTGAAAATACTTAAGGTGAATTTTTTTGTATTACACAAAATAAAAAGATAATTCAATACCAAACGGGCAAAAGATTTGAATAGGCATTTTACCAAAAAAGATATATGAATTGCATGTAAAAAACATTAAAAATGCTTAACATCTTTATTCTTTAAGGAAGTGCATGTTTAAACCACATTGAAATGTGACTAAATACTTACTAGAATGATTAAAATTTAAGACTGATAATCCCAAGTACAGGTAAGGATGCAGAACAACTGGAACTCTCTTGCATGGTTTGTGAGACTGCAAAATAGATGTTATCATTCCTCTCGGGAAAATCTTACTAAAGAGATTCATGGATTTTTTTGTAGGCACAAGTTTAAGGTGAATTTTTATTTTGTTTTTATTGTTGACTATTTTATCCTTGCGACGTTCCTGTAAAGGAAGAGTGAGGTACCTTAAGGGTACTTTTCCACAAGTGTTCTACTTTATAAGACCTAAGTCACTAGGAGGAGTTCAATCTTACAGTCAACCTCTGGAACTATTTTCATAAAATTTGAAGACGAGTTGTTCCATCAAATCTTTTCCCCAACTTGCTGATATACAGCTTATTGGGCATCATTCTCAACCCAGATTATTCTATATGGCACATCTATTGAGGTAGGTGACTTCTGTCCTTGCTCATCTCTGGAAGTATCTAGAGGGGTCTTCAGCAAACTGCAGCATCCTCTCTTGCTGCTTTGTTGTTCATTTTGGCAATCACAGATTTGCATGGGACTTGAGCTTAAGGAATGGAACAAGGCTTCTGGTGGTGGGTTGGCCAGAAGTATTCTTTTTCTTCTTTCAGGCTTTATGTTCTTAAAGCCCTGTATGCCTCCAGAATTAGTTGATGCTGATCTTTAGCCAATCAAACAGGTTTCCCCCCAGTTTTTTCTATTACTTTGTCTCGATGTTAGCCTATTATTATCAGTTGCATGGGCAAGGACTTTTCAAGCTTTAAGTGATTCAATCTGTCCTTCAAATTGTCCCTTTTTTTCCTTGCACACACTTTCAAAGTTTACTTGTTATTTCATCATTTTATTTTTTCTGTTTATTTCAACACTTATATATTTCTTTTCATTTGCATTTATATCCTATTGAGAGAAGTATCAGTCAGAGATCAGTTGGGAAAACAGGACCAATACCAAGTATCTGAATCAAGAGGATATAATATGGAGATTAGTTTTACAAAGAGGATGGAAGATCAGTAAGGCAAATAGGGGACAATGAGGCAGTCCAGAGATTAGCAACATCTGAAAGCCACTAAAATTTCTTGAGCTGAGACAACAAAGGAAAGAAAAGTGTTATCAGAGTCTTAGTAGAATCTGGGATCACCAAGGTACAAATCCAAAAGAGAGTCAGAGAAGAAATATTCTGCCTCCTTCTCTTTTTCTGCCTTCCACATTCTTGTCAGTGTCTACCATCATGAGAGCCCAGAGAGGCCACTGGAAAGGGAAGTCTGGGAAATGTAATTGATGGGGGGGGGTGTCAGCCACCCTCAGTGCAGAAGGAAGCTGGAGGAAGGAACAGGGAGGAATCTGATATTCAACAGGCAGATTATTCTGTTGGTTGGTGGCAGAGTCGATGTGCTTTTTATTCCGGAGCATAGCTTTATTGACGTTTATGGAAATGTGCAGGTCTCAAGTTTATACCCAGAATATGTTCTGAACATAGAAGGCTGCAGTGAAGTGCAACTGTAGGCACCTGTAGGAATTAGAAATAAATTTATTTTCTGGAACAAAAACTATTATGAATCAATATGTAATAGAAAAGATTATCCACATGTAAGAGTTATTCCCACCCTGTGATAAACTTTGTAAATATGGGTCAGAGGATAATTGGGAAATACTCAAGGTTAATTCAAGTGCCTGAGCTATATGTTATTACTGAAATGTGATGGACTTTGAAAGAAATCATCCCCTTAGTTAGGATATGTGTGCATGGATAAAGAATGTGCTATCAAGAAAGTGTTAGCTACATAATGTCCAGAAGAAAAGAATGATAACATTAGGTCAGTGGACTTTCAAAACTGTCCAGAAAAGAGGGCATAATGACTAAGTACTTGATCTTCAATATTCAGCATTCAAAATTGTCAGTCAGTCTCACGTGTTTAGTTATCATGAGACAGTCCCCGTGACTTTCTCAATTCTGGATGGAATGACCAGAACTAAATACATCTTAAGATGCATTTGATACACTGTACAAAACAGATTTGTTGCAATCAGACATGCCTGGCTTGGCATCTTTTTCTGTTACTTATCAGTTGGCAATCTGGGCACAATTTCTTGATCTGACCAAAGTTTGGCATCTACATTTGCAAATAGAAAGAATAATTTATTCCTTGTAAGGATATTTTGAACTACATGTGTCCTAGATTAATGTCAGTTCTTGATGTTGCCTCGTTGTCTTGAATTTAATGGAGATGGATGTTTAGGATTATCATAGCTTTTAGCCATAACAATGAAAACAATCTTGCCAGTTCAATTGATGAGTTTCTAGCAATTCCTGGAGCAACCCATTCTAGTTTTAATAAACTATTATGCATGAAAAAGTTACAGTTGATTTCAGTCACTTGCAGCTAAGAACCCTGGCTGATAGGAAATAATGTGTATATGTTTCAGTTCCCCACTTCATTGATCTCCTAAGTGTACAATCTTGTTTTATTCATCTTAGTATACATAGTGGTCAGCAATATCTAGACTATATAGGAGCCAGAACTGGACTGAACCAAGCTTCACTTTTTCCTTTCCCTTGCTCATCAACCTTCTAGTATAATTTAACTTTTCTTGCAGATTTCCTTCTAGGGAGAGTGATATATTGAGCCACTGACATAACTGCTCATACTCATACTTTGTAAAGAATTCAGTGACATTCTGGTCAGAATCTGATGGCTGTGCTTAGCATGAATCAATTCCCAGAAGCCTATTCTTTAGCATAGCAATGATAAAATCACATTTCTGGGCTGCAAAACTGAGGTCAGCCTTAACCTATGGAACTACCACTTTGCAAGGTATTGCTGAAGTGGCTAGCCAACCTACTTTCATAAAATTTCCAAATTAGGAAATCTCTAACTTGAGCAATACCATCTGTATCTGCTATATTTCTCATCATTTTCAGCCATTTTCCCACAAATATTTTCCTTTTCACTTTTACCACTCTTTGGCAGAAATAAAGCTGGACGGTTGGAAAGATAAAGCCATATTTATCTTTCAGTTGCATAACAAAACGCTGTGCTGTTGCAAACACTTGAACTGTCCCATTGCTTTGATTATAGTTGCAGTTGGCTGCCAGTAGAATTTTGAAGAGAGGTTCAAGAAATAGGAAGGCAGTTATGGACCCTACTCCAAAGTACTGCATAAAAAGTAATAATGACTTTGTGTGCAAATCTGCACATGAGAGGGCACAGAGGAAAGAGGATAGATTATTTGGAATTACTGCCTGGGACTGAAACTGATTTAAAAATTCTGAATGAGACTTGAGACTTTTGTTTAGAATCACTAGTCAAAGAGTTTTATATGTTTATTGAATGTTATATAGATTTTTAAAGTCACCAAAGTCTTTTTATTCATGTTTCAACTCCCTGTAGTCTATGAACAAGTACTCATATGGTAAGTACTTTACAGTTTGCAAAGAACTTTCAAGTACATTGGCTCACTTGAGCTTCACAACAACCCTGAATAATAGGAAAGTTTTGGAGCAAGCTCTACCAGGAGCTGAAATTTTATAACTTTTCTCTCCATCCCTTATTCTCATGGTAACCCGATAATTCACATGGGAGTCATTATAACATTCATTCACAGTTTCATATTTTTCTCTATCCACTTGAAAATATTCATAAGGTTTCTGAGAAGAAATTGATTTTTTTTGATTGTATGCACATCTGCTATAGCATGCTCAGGATAAATCTCTACATTTTGAAGGAAGATTTTAATTATTTTTCATTCCCACTAAGATATGCGGCTACCCCTAAGTTAGAATCATGAAATACAGCTTCTGTTATTTTCTGTTCAGAGCTATGTTTTCAACGTGTTCCAGGGCAGATAGCAACTATCATGAGTGCTTAAAAATAGCCAGTATGTTGGGCTGTTCTTAAACCACAAAGGAAAGCTCTCTACGGGTTTAATACAGAATGGAAGATTTCTCTGTTTTACTGTCAGATGAGAGCCTAAGAAAGCAGTAAAGTGCTGAGCAATAATTAAGTAAGCTGGTAGAAAATGTGACAAAAAGTCTTAAATTCAACAGGTGCAGTTGCATAAATAATGTCTATTTTAAAGGATCTGAACTTCAGTTATAAAATCTGGGCACTTTAGTTATAAAATTGTGTGATTACCTTCTTACAATGTGGAGATAGGAGATAATAACCAGTACGTATTGAGGATCTTGTAACTGACAGTGTGACAGGGGCTCTACACTTTTATTAAGATTAAACCTGACTCCAACAACCATAGTAAATATAAGAGATGGGGGAATCGAAATGTTTGGCCACATGTCAGAAAATGTCCATATCGTAAGAAGGAGCCCATAGTATTTAAGATGACATTTGTTAGAATGGTGTTTCTGACCAGGGAAGACTCCTTCATTCAACCGAGGTCTGTTTCCTAGTTGAATAAAAGCAAATAACTGTGATATTTATGTCATCACCTATATAACATAACCTACTAAGATCGTATGATGAGAAACTAGTAAACAGAAGCCTAGAATTTATCCTCTCCTTTTATGATCTTGGGAAAAAATTATCGTTTCTGTTTTAGCCTATTTTTGCCTGATGAAACAAGAATATTTTCCCTAAAAGAGAAGTTATTTATGAAAACAAGTTAAATCACTACCAGGCATGTTAACTTAGAAAAGGAAGCCAACTTCACCATTATTTGCCTTTGGGAGACCCTGGGCCTCATAATGGAAAACCAGCTAACTTAATTTTAAACTAAATTTCAGTCATTGCAGCTTAAAATATCTCGAGCCTTATAGAGCTGATGAAAATGAATTTAAGGCTAGTGAACATATGAAACGCTCCAAAGAAATTCAGTATGGAATGAAACTCATTTGGACATAGAACAAAGAAAAATTGAAGCTCTGGTATTAAAATATCAAATTATTAATATTTTAAGGATAACTTTAAAGGCATAGCCCACTTGAAGGTAATAAAAAATAAATGTAACCTTATTATGCCTGTCCCTAAGAGTGTACACATATGTTGTATATGAGTTATCCCCAATAGAGAAATTCAAGGATTAGATTTGTGAATGGTATTCTATTCATATTTAATAGAAAAGTATAATAATTTATAAAATTAAACCCATATCTATATTATAGAAATCCAGTCTAGTCTTGTGCCATTTAAAAAAATAGTTCATTATGTGAATAACTCAGAGACATAAGACTAAGATCACTGGCATTAACAATATAAATGTAAATTTAATTTAACTACTTATTAACATTCTGTTGGTGCAACGTTGGTGTCTCTCACATCTTTTTCTGTTGTTAAGCAGCCAGAGAGGAGTTTATGTATGTGGTTTTGACCATAAAAGACAAAGGATCTAGAAGGAGGGAGTTCATTGCCTATGGGAGGGAAAATAGAGAGGACTATAAGATAGCTATCAAATATTGGTCTTCTGGTCTACCTCTGGGAGCTGTAGCCTTAGCTTACGGGAAGAGCTGTTTCCATGAAGGTCTTCATAATATAGTAGAATGAAAAATAATACCACTATGGTGCTCAAGAGGAGGTTCTTTCTTCAGCCTCTAAATACCTTGGTACTTCAAATTCTCAGAGAAACACACAACATAACAGCATGACAGATATCCCTAGGGAATCCCAGAAATTAATGGGTGAGATTTTGCATGAAGCTGAATGCTTTATGTTAACAAGTGAGGAGAATAGACTCGTGACTCCTTTAGCCCCCATAAACTTGGGAAGTCTGAGGGGACACAAATTAAATTAGAATTCTTAAGGCAGAACCCTGTCTTTCAGGAGATTATCACTTATTAGAAAAAGACAAATATGAAAGTATGAGAATAAGTTCAATCCATCTTCCAATTAATAAAATTGTTTTAGATATTTGCCATTTATCACAAAAGTTGAAGGGGTATGTCTCAGATAATTTTCTTAAAAGGCGATAAATGTGAAATTCACATTTGGGGGTCCTATGAGAGGTGCATTGCAGAGGCAGGTGGTCATCCTCAAGAGTTTTGCAAGTATTGATTTGACATGGAGTTGCTTCACACATGGGCAACTCTTTCTATCTGTGCACAAATGTGAAAAAGGATGAAGATTTATTCATTTAAAATAGTTGACTCTTCCAAGCAATAATGAAAAGAACAAAAACAATGAAATATGAAAACCTTTAGATTTCTTCTATGCCGGAAGTTTCCAAATCTGAGTGTATATCAGCATCATCTGGAGAGCTTTTAAAAATGCATATTCACAGGTTGTATCATCGGAGACTCTAAATCATGAGGTCAAGTGATGCTTAAGTGTTTTTTGTAAAAATTTACCAAGGTGATTTCAATATCTTTCCAGGTTTGACAACCATTGGGATATAGGATAGACAGTACAGGGGGAATCAGGGAAAGGAAAAATCAGTAGAAGTTGGAACCATCAGATAACTCTTCTTTGAAGAACAGAGACTTGAACAAGGTGTAACAGAAAGGGTGAGATTTGAACCAGGAATGAAATCCTAAACTCTATGGAAAAAAGCATGTATTAGGTTAGTACTGGCAGTTATAAGAAATAAACCCCCAAGTTGCAGTAGCTGAAAGCAGGAGAAGTATATTTTTCCTTCAAGTAATGATTCAGTGAAGGTGTTCCTGGTTGGCTGCCAGTTTTTCACATGGTAGTTCAGGGGGTTCCCGGGCCAACCTTATTGTAATTCCACTATCCCTTAGGACCTTATCATCTTTTGTAAACAGCCAGTGAATGGAAGGTCCACCTGCTTCTTAAACCCCCTGACCCGGAAGAGATCCATATTACTTCTACACATACTTCATTGCTGAGAAACAGTGATATGACCACACCTAGATACAAGATGAGAGGGAGGCTACAAATTACAGTCCCTCTCTGAGCAGTTGAATCTCAATACCATAGCAGCATATCATAAATTTGTATGTATAGTAAACTACTTCTGTGAAGTGGGCAGCAAATCCTAAATAAAAGTAAATTCTCTCAGAGTTGTGCTACTTCAGATATTAATCTTTGTTATATGTGTATTTCATGGTTTTGTGCTGATGTATATTTCTGTATGATCATGTCGTCTCCTTTTCTACCTTCCTTAGGTGCATGAACTGGAATTGATAATGGCGATGTACTTATAAACATCCTTTGACTTCATCAAACCCATGTTCTGAATCTGAGTATGAGAAGACGACTCCTGTAAGTAATTAACCAAGAGGCACACTGCCATCTTGGGTCACTTCATCCCCACAGGAGGGACTGAGAAGCTAAAGTAAAAGAGGATGCTGCCTGGGCACATTTGATTTTTTTTATTGTTGTTTTTCCATTATAAATAGAAAGAGACAATAGAACCGGAAGGAATTCAGCTAAGGAAACATTCTGTGTTTATATGACCCACTTTCATGAGAATGGAGTAACATTCATGAGAATAGCCAAATGAGGGCCTTTCCAAAAGGAAAGATGTGAGAAAAACAGCCTTTAAACCTAGAGTGCCAAGGAAAAGAGGGGAATAAGACTAGGAGTTCAAGCCCCCTGAAGATTTAAATTCTGTGAGATAAGTAGGTGTGTGAAGAAGCTAAAAGTAGTTTTATTTCTTTTGTTACACATTTGATTTGTGTTAAGAACAATTGGTACTCTCATATAATTAAAGCAGTTCTGACATTTTGGTGTGTTGCATTGTTGGGCTATGAACAGAATGTTCCTACTGTCTTTGTTAATGTATTTTGAATAAAGATGGGTTTTACATTCATTCTGACCTTGTGATACTACCTTGAGTTGCACAGTACTGTATAAAATGATAAAATAAATTTACAATGATCAGTCTTGGCTATTAATGAAAATATTGCTTATTGCCAAGAGGAAATGCATTTTGCACTATTCTAAACTGAGTGACAGTTTAGCCTGTTAAAATTACTTTTATAGGGGCAATGTGGCCTCAAGAAAAATCTGTTGTCTTGTGGTTCCCATGGATATGGGCATATTACTTATGATCTGAAAATGTTTGGGAGAAATAAAATTAGTGACATTTGTCAATATTAATCTAATCCTCTCTTGATTACAGTCTCTACAGAAGAGGGACACAAATATGTGATTTTTTTTAAAAGAATACTTAATTTTTTAAATAGCATATATTTGTCTTTGGAATTGATTGTATTTCTTTCTTCCAAGAATACTTCCTGTACCGTGCATGTTTTTTTGGGGATTAAATTAAAGTAACAGTTACTCTTCTGCGATTCATAGCATAACAATTCAGCAACTTCACATAAAACCTCCAGAATGTGGCCAAGAAATTTTTAAGGCATTTGAGTGGCCAACATTGATGTCATAAAGTACATACACACAGTTCAGATAGTTCCTTATCTGAGATCATCACAGACCATCAACCAGTGTTTATTGAAATCTAATTCATCAGTGGGTATTGTAACTTCTGTGAGAGTGGAGGAAGTTGATTAGACAAAGCAAAGTGACTTCCAAAATTTTTTCAGAAACACACAGGAACACTCTGACCCTAGAAAGTTCAATCTTCATTTATTTAACAAATATTCATTAACTAGGACTATTGTAAGCATGGGGTTTGGAGCAGGGAACTAGAAAGGCATGGTGCCTGCCTTTGTTGAACTTCTTTCAAATGGGGAAGATAAACAATAAACAAGTAAACACATAAGCATGTAAATCTAGCTGTAATAAGTGCTACAGAAAATAAATCAGAAGGGCTAGACAGTTATTAGGGGACATTATTTTATATAAAGTCATCAAGAAATGCCTTTCTCATAGGCATTCCCATGGTTCCCCCAGCAGTAGCCCCAGTGGCCCCGACCTGCCTGATTCCCCCTGCTGATGTCTAGTGGTTTAATCTCTGTCTTTCTGTCTAAGGCAGGATACAAGGGCCTCAAGCCCTATAACTTCCCACATTTGACTTCAGGTTTGGATGTTTTGTATAGTGTTTTGTTTTTGTTTACTTTGTTCTGAAATTAAAGTATGCAAAATAAATAAGATGCAGTTTGATAAATGACAAATAGGGCTCAGGAGTTACCAAGGCTCCCATAGTGGTATCCCAAAGGTCTGAGATATTATGTCCCTTGCCATGACTGCAACATGTAGAGGTGAGGAGCAGTTATAAGATGCAATGTGGTAATAATTCTCAGGTCAGGCCAGATAGTTATACCCAGAGCCAGACAAAAAAGCGAGAAGGAACTGTAATAGAAAACCAAAAGAGACCATGGTGATCTAGGGACACCTCAAATGTAATGCTCACAAAAAAGAACAGTACCTTTGCAATGTGTAAATGCTTTTTGCAAAAAGGGAAGCTGCCTCTGTCTTAGAAGTACTTGGAGTTAGGACAGTGGGCCCTAAAAAAAAAAATCCCTGTAAATCATCCAACAATTGCTATTCCTAGAGACCTTGAGTCATCAAGGAAAGATTAAATCAGGTTGAGTGTGTACTGCTTGAAAAGGTGGGAATCTTATTTTACTAAATACTTCATCCTCTGCAGAATAATCAGTTTCCTGAGAAATCTCAATTCCCTGGGAGTTCTGATATCTGTGATTATACAGCTGTTTGTGTTCTCTGAGCATAAGAGTGATAATACTGGGAAGGGTAGAGACGAGTCTGCTGAAATTAAGCGGAAAAAGTTTTTTACATTATTGTTAACTGAAGACCATACTTTACTCTGATCTCCGTAGCTTTTCCCTAATGTCCTTTTTTTTTTTTTGTCCCAGGATCCTATCCAGAATATTACATCATATTTATTTATCATGTATTCTTAGGTTCCTGTTGGCTGTGACAGTTACTCAGACTTTCTTTGTTTTTGATGACCTTGACAGTTTTGAGGAGTACTGATCAAGTATTTTGTAGGACACCCTCTTTTGGAATTGGTCTGATGTTTTCTTTATGACCGAACTGGAGTTATGGGATTTGGGGAGAAAAACCACAGAGGTCAAGTGCCATTCTCATCAGATCATACCAGTGGTACATATTATCAACCTGACTTATCACTGTTGATGTTAATCTTGGTCACCTGGCTAAGATACTACTTGTCTGATTTCTCCATTTTAAAGTTATTCTTTTTCCTCTTTTCCATATTTTACTCTTTGGAAAGAAGTCACTATGTGCAGCTCACACACAAGAAGGAGCAAGTCATATTCTACCTTCTTAAGGGTGGGGTATCTACATAAATTATTTGGAATTATTCTATAAGGGGTATTTGTCTATTCTCCTTATTCAGTGAACTACTCGTATCATTATGGACTCATGGTTATTTATTTTATACTCTGAGTTATAATCCAATATCATTTTATTTATCTTTTTGCTCAAATTATTCCAGCTTTGGCCATTGGGAACTCTTTTGGAAGGCTCCGAAGTCCCTTTGACATAGCTCTATCAATTAAAAAACAATTTTTTGGGAGTACTTCCTTAGTTTCTGGTAGTATAAATACTGCAGGCTTATCTTGAATATTTCCTATCTCAGTCCTAGAAGCAGCTATTTTTCCAAGGATACCTGGTTCCTCTTATCTGAGAATGGTATTAGAAACCAAGATCTGAGCCATAGGTGTGCTCCTTGCTACTGAGATATTCTTGGTACAAGGTCCTCTCAACTGAGAGCAACAAAATATATGGGTGTCTATTAACCTGTGTATATACACACGTCTGTACATATTCTCTATGCAGCCATCTGTATATAGATTAAGTTAAACATGTGTTTCTCACTGATGTCTCCAACTCTAATCCATTACCAAATGGATCATTCTAGCATTCTCCCCTTGCTTTTCTCTAACTTCCCACCCCAATGGTGAAAAACCTGGCCTCCCCGAGTCTGTCATCCATACATTTAATGGTTCATCTCAAATATACATACGTAGTGTTTTCAGAATTTTTAACCCATACCCCATTGGGACGCAACTTCATCAGCTAGAGTAGAGTGATTATATACAGTTCCTTTGCTTTTAGTTTTACTCCACTCATTTCTAGTATCACTTATGTCAGGACATTTTCCCATCACCCTCTTCAAAGTTACTTCATACATTTGTAATAAAGTTTGCTTATTTTGTCGCATTCTGCATTCTATTTTTTGTATCTCCCTACGCCCCCACTGCTCAATCTCTTAAATTATGTTTTTTGAATTTCATATATTAAGCTTCACTCCTTGTGCTGTAAAGTTCTATAGATTTTGACCAGTGGATAAGTTTCATACAGAATGGTTTTATTGCCTTAAAAAAATTCCTTGTGCTTTGCGTGTTCAACTCTCTCCCTACTCGATGAATGCCTTGCAACCACTGATATCTGTACTTTTGCCCGTTCTACAATGTCATAAAGAAGTATGTGATATGAGGGCTTTTCGGACTGGTTTCTTTCACTTAGCAATATATATTTAAGGTTTATCCTTATTTTTAAATGACTTGATAGCTCATCCCTTTGTTGTCACAGAAAAAGATTACATTGTCAGGATGTACAATTTGTTCAACCATTCACCTATCCAAGGACATCTTGGTTGTTTCCAGTGTTTGGTGATTATGAATAAGGCTGCTCTAAGCATTCGCATGCTGATTTTTGTGTGTATATAAGTTTCAAATCACTTGGATAAATACCGAGGATTTCGGCTGCCAGATTGTACAGTAAGACTATGTTCAGCTTTGTAAAAAACTGCTGTGTCTTCCAAAGTTTCTGAACCATTTTACATGCCTAACAGCAATGAATGAGAGTTCCTGTTGCCCCACCTCCTCACCAGCAATTGGTAGAGTCACCTTTTCTTAGATTTCAGCCATTCTAATAGGTGTGTAGTGGTATCTCGTTGTTTACATTTGCATTTCTAATGACAAATGATATCGAACATCTTTTCGTATGCTTATTTGCCATCTATGTATCTTCTTTGGTGAAATGTGTGTTCAAATATCTTGCTGCCATTTTTCCTCTGGGCTATGTGTTTATTTATTATTGAATTTTAAGAGTTCTTTTTATATTTTAATTTAAAAAAACACTTTTATATTTAAAAAGGAAGCCTGATTCAGCAAATATTCCCATGTACATAAAACTGAAATGTACTGATTAAACAAATCATTGGTTTTACGTGTTAGTGTACACAAAAGGTTGATTTGTGATCTGATAGTTGTTCTTCCTTACCGTTTATACATTAACTTAGTATTTTCGTTCATGTCAATTGCAATCATAAATAACTTTGATTTAAACTTTCCTCCAGTCTTCTTTCATGTAAACTCCATGAGGCCAGACTTTATCTATTTTGTTCTACTCTCTATCTTCAACCGTTTGGAATAATAATCACTCAGTAAATATTGGTTGAATGAATGAATGAATGAATCTGAAAATGAAATAATATATCAGTTGAGTATAGAAATATTTTAACATATTCACTAAATTTTTTCAATTATTTTGAAAAAATAATTGACATCATATGGAAACACCACTGCCAGCAATTTATAAGATTGCCTATTTCCAAGTACAGGAAATTCTGTCCTAAGAATTTAAGGGACTGTATTGGTTTTAGATAGGCATGCCCAAAGGAATCTGATTTAACCATGCAATTTAAGACAGTGGACTTAGACAGTACTTTCCTTTTTATCTCTTTGTGTGTGCGTTCATAAAGATACAACTTATTTAATATGATGAGAAAATATTTGTCATGTCTGTTACATTTATCAAACAAAGAATACATTTGGAAATACGATCTGGTTAGCATGAAGGTCATTGAAACAAATATTTACCTGGACCAGCTTTCAAGTGAGTACCATTTTTTTGGTTGTTGTATTCAGATACACTTGCATGTTTTAGGTGGTTGCTGAAATTATCTGCAACAAACCTTGAATCTTCCTGTTTAAGATAATTTACAATGCATGCTTAGATTTCCAAATCAGGAAGTAGAACATACTTTTGATAAAAAGGAACAAAGACAAATATACTATGAATTCAAATAGCTAACTGATCTTCATGGGAGAAATACATAGTGAGATCGAAAGATAATATGGGCAGTCATCTATCTAATTTGTATTTATCTGCCAGAATACACATTTGAGTGTTAATCTTTGAAGTAACTGAAAACTCTACCCAATGCTTACTTATTAAAATGCTTTAGCAGATTACGCTGTATGAATCTCTATACACTGCTCTACCCAACTGCAGGCATTTGAACTACTTAGCTCCTTTCATAAGCTTCATGGTAACATTTAACCTGAGCAGACTCAATTGATATTATTTATAGAAGTACCAAAAATTGGTTTTGAAAGATTAGAAGTATCGACTTTACTGTGCTTTTGTTTTCTTATATTCATATAAAAAGATATTCAGACTCAGTAACATAGAAATATGTGACCTATTGATATAGCAAATACACAACATGAATGAATTTCCCTAGTAACTGCATATTGACAGGACACTCTCCATAATGAAAAGGATTTTGCTTCCCTTCAGTGTATTTGCTTGAGAGTGGCGTGGGATGTTGACATACCGTGTTTCTGGGTTGTAAAAATTTTTAGTCGCTTAGTGTGTTCATCCATGAGGTGAAAGCGACCATCTCACTCAAGCCCATTATACAAATTAGAAGCCTTTGTTCCTTTCGTGTTTTGTTGGTAGGCATTAACACAGGCACTATGAACGTATTGGAGCTGAAAGAAATGGAGTGAAATTGCTCACACCATTACTTTAAATTGAAATGCAGACAGTTCATCTGCATAGAAGTCGTGAGATCTTTTTACCTGAAAGATTAAAAACACCAAATAGCAAAATGTAAACAATAACAAAAACCCACTAGATTTTACAGCAGCATTTTTCTCCCTCAGACACTGTACCTGTATAATGATTTTTGAAAATCCCTTATATTCGTCTCTAGTTGCTTCAGAACCTAATCGGAGCCTTGGTCTGGAAAACCAGCATTTTGAAATGAAAAGCATGTCCCCTTAGAACAGAAGTTGTATTCTTTTTCTATTTTCCTGTGTTACTATAAATTACCTTTTTAGCTCATTATTAAAGGCAAAATAGGTATGCATCATTAAACACTAATGATCCTACATTAGGAGAGAAAACTTGAACTAACCAACTTTCTACAGTCAAACTACTTCTGTTTCAAGAAAGCTTTTCATGATCCTATATAGGTGTTTACTTCAAAAGATGAGTTCTTAATAATACTAACTTTTTAATCTGCTTCAGTGTAAGAGAATGTTAGGAGAAAATATGGCATTTTATAATACAAGCTATTTTAAAGCAGATGGGCTATGTCAGTCTCCAAGACAGTTTCTGCACTTGTTCCTGTAGAAATCATAAATGTGCCAGAAACCGTGGGGATGTCATGCTAGCCAAATATAATAAAACATGGGATATTTTTCATTTTCTGAGAATATAATGATAGTAATAGCTATGCTTTTATAAGTTCTCTTCTACAAATCAAATATGCAGAGTTGATATTCAGCTCTTGAATCTTTTTGAGTGTGTACTACCTACTTACAGAATCACAGAAATATGCTAAATCTTGTATCTTAGTTTTGCATATGGGGAAACTGAGGCTCAGCTGATGACTAAAAAACTGAAAGAACTAAGGAGGGGGACTTTCACAAATTTCTTCATCACATTTCCCACCTATGAGCCTTATACCCCTAGATCTGCCTTCCTGTGTTATCATCAGAGGTGAACTATGCATACCCCCATCTAAATCTAGTCACTCCACTTGTGTGTCAGATCTTAAACCCTCTTGCTTACTCATGGGAAGCACTGTAGCAATTCTCACCTTCCTTTCTGACATCATTAACCTTTGGTCTCTACTGAACCATTCCCAATTCTCCTATCTTAAAAAAGTAAATAAAAAAGGATCTTCTTCCAAATTCTCTCTTTACTTGCTTTATAGACCACCATATGCTCTCAGTTTTCTTTCCCTTTTGCTTAATGCTCTACTGCAGTCCAGATCATTCTCTGGCTCCCTGACCTCTTAAATGTCAGAGATGTACCAAACTTGGGCACTGGTGCCCTCCTCTCCTACGTTCACTGTCCTGGTACTCTCATCTGGTCTTAGAGCTTTAAAGATCACCTATTTGATGACAACTTCCACATTTACATCTCCCAGCAGCTTCGCTATTGAAATCCATTCTTGCACATCCAACTGACTACCCAATTATCTCCAGTTGGATGTCTAATAAATGCCCCAAATCCAACAGACAGTAACTGAACTCTTGTTGGTTTTTGTTTTTCCTTAAAAGCTGTTCCACCACAGTCTTCCCTTTCTCAGTAGATGGCAACTCCATCCTTCCAGGTTCCCAGGACACAAAGTTGGAATCACTTTTGACTCTTCTATTTCTCTCACATACTACATCTAATCCATCCGAAAACTGTGGTTTCACCTTCAAAATATATCCATTGTAAATCAACTATACTCCAATATAAAATAAAAATTAAATTAAAAAAATATGTCCAGAATCCAACTGTAGATCACAATTATACTGCTGCTACCCCAGTCCAAGTCTCCATCATCTCTGACCTAGACCTCTGCAATGGCCTTCTAACTGGTCGTGTCAGGTCTAGGGACTTGCTGCCATGGAATTTACTCTCAACACAGCAGCCAGAGTGATTCTTTAGACACATGCAAATCATGTTATTCCTCTGATGAAAATTCTTCAATAGCATTCCATTTCCCAGAGTCTGTGTAGAGATATACATAAGTAAGGATATGATTAAATTTGAGGACAGTCTACTCAAAATTCCAAGGTATCGTGGAAGGGCATAGGCAATCACCTAACTGAATGTTGGAGGACCACTGTATCCTTCTCAGAAAAAAAGTAGCATCCACTCTATGAATTGAGGCATAAATAGATGTTATCCCAGAAACTGAATGGTAAGGCGTGGAGGCTGAGGGATCAGCACAGAACACTCAAATATTTGAGATTGTATAATGTGTCAGCACTTTAAAAAATGTAAATAGTTTACATCTATTTATTCATTTAATCTTCCCTACAAACCTTCCAAATAAGAAGTCTTATTATCTTTATTTTACAGGTGCTGACAGTAACACACAGGTAGAGCAAGGATTCAAATTCACACAGTTCCTCTTTAAGAGTAAGGTACCAACTACCGTAATTGGAGAAGTTAGTGAGACTCAGATCCTAGAGAGCCTCAAGGTCCAAGTTAAAGGTTAGACTTTGTCCTAAGAATCATAGGACATATTTTTCCTACTTTGGACTGATCAGTAAAAATGAACTGGGCAAGAAGAAATTGCAGAGTACTATCTTAGGTTTAATAAACTGCCTAGATTAAAATAAATCTAAACTCCTTTAGTGGACTTTGTGAAGTCCCTTATAAATTCTAGCTCTCTGGCCTCATTTCAAGCCATTTGCCATTTTTCTCTTCCCCTGCATCTCTCACCTTTGCATCTCACCTAAACTGTGCTCTAAACATTCTTGCGGGTACCTTCCCAGAAAAGTGTGCCCACGCACAAAAACTGCATACATTTTCACAGTTTCGACAGATGGAAATCCTCCAGCCTGGGTTAAGAGTTCAAACTCTAAAAACTTATTGTTTCCTGACTCACCACTTCTGATTGATTAGGTCTTTGGTCTATTTCCTTTTCCTAAAAAAAAAAAAAAGGAATTCTCTTCTCTACATAGGAGCCAATTACCAAATTACTCAGTACTCAGTTTAAATATCATAGATCTGGGAAATTTCTTCGAAGTCTTACTTTCCTCACCAAATGGGTATAGATAAATAGCCATATGTTATTCAGAATGGGCTAAGTTATGCTATACTATCGAACCACCTGATCTTGGGGCTTCACGCATCAGAGGATTTATTTTTTTTCTTCTGTGCAAAGGCCACTGTGAGGCAGACTACTTGTATCTCGTTTTGCTGAAATTTCAACTTGAGGCTTCCAATTTGCCATAACAGGGAAAGAGAGAGATGGGGAATGAAACTCCAGCTTAAAAATGCTTCTGCTTGGACCTGGAACATGTCATGTCTGCTTTCACTGCAATAGCTAGAACTTGCAATATGGTGGTAACAAAATGAGGGTTATGAGGAGTATATAGGGCAGTCAATAGTGCTTCCACAGGTAACGAGTAAACATGAAGTAGTGGTCAGTTAATCTCTTTTCCAGCTCTTGGCTCATCTTGTGATAGTTACGTGTTTAAGTCTCTGTTTCTTCATTGGAACTATAAGCTCTTTTATTTATTTATTTATTTATTTTACAATTCAGATAAACAACTAATACTTTATTCTAGTATAAGTATTCCTTTTTTTTAAAACATCTTTATTAGAGTATAATTGCTTTACAATGGTGTGTTAGTTTCTGCTTTATAACAAAGTAAATCAGTTATACAGATACATATGTCCCCATATCTCTTCCCTCGTGCATCTCCCTCCCTCCCACCCTCCCTATCCCACCCCTCTGGTGGTCACAAATCACCGACCTGATCTCCCTCTGCTATGCGGCTGCTTCCCACTAGCTATCTATTTTACATTTGGTAGTGTATATATGTCCATGCCACTCTCTCACTTCGTCCCAGCTTACCCTTCCTCCTCCCCGTATCCTCAAGTCCATTCTCTAGTATGTCTGCATCTTTGTGCCCATCTTGCCCCTAGGTTCTTCTGACCATTTTTTTTTATTTTTTATTTTTTTAGATTCCATATATATGTGTTAGCATACAGTATTTGTTTTTCTCTTTCTGACTTACTTCACTCTGTATGACAGTCTCTAGGTCCATCCACCTCACTACAAATAACTCAGTTTCATTCCTTTTTATGGCTGAGTAATATTCCATTGTATATATGTGCCACATCTTCTTTATCCATTCATCTGTCGATGGACACTTAGGTTGCTTCCATGTCCTGGCTACTGTAAATAGAGCTGCAATGAACATTTTGGTACATGACTCTTTTTGAATTATGGTTTTCTCAGGGTATGTGCCCAGTAGTGGGATTGCTGGGTCGTATGGTAGTTCTATTTTTAGGTTTTTTTGGTTTGTTTGTTTTTTTTAAACAACAGCTCCTGTTTATTTTTTTATTTTTATTTAATTTAATTAAATTAATTAATTTATTTATTTTATTTATTTATGGCTGTGTTGAGCATTCTTTCATGTGTTTGTTGGCAATCTGTATATCTTCTTTGGAGAAATGTCTATTTAGGTCTTCTGCCCATTTTTGGATTGGGTTGTTTGTTTTTTTGACATTGAGCTGCATGAGTTGCTTGTATGTTTTAGAGATTACTCCTTTGTCAGTTGCTTCATTTGCAAATATTTTCTCCCATTCTGAGGGTTGTCTTTTCGTCTTGTTTATGGTTTCCTTTGCTGTGCAAAAGGTTTTAAGTTTCATTAGGTCCCATTTGTTTATTTTTGTTTTTATTTCCATTTCTCTAGGAGGTGGGTCAAAAAGGATCTTGCTGTGATTTATGTCATAGAGTGTTCTGCCTATGTTTTCCTCTAAGAGTTTGATGGTGTCTGGCCTCACATTTAGGTCTTTAATCCATTTTGAGTTTATTTTTGTGTATGGTGTTAGGGAGTGTTCTAATTTCATTCTTTTACATGTAGCTGTCCACTTTTCCCAGCACCACTTATTGAAGAGGCTGTCTTTTCTCCATTGTATATTCTTGCCTTCTTTATCAAAGGTAAGGTGACCATATGTGTGTGGGTTTATCTCTGGGCTTTCTATCCTGTTCCATTGATCTATATTTTTGTAATTGTGCCAGTACCATATTTTCTTGATTACTGTAGCTTTGTAGTATCGTCTGAAGTCAGGGAGCCTGATTCTTCCAGCTCCGTTTTTCTTTCTCAAGATTGCTTTGGCTATTTGGGGTCTTTTGTGTCTCCATACAAATTGTGAAAATTTTTATTCTAGTTCTGTGAATAATGCCAGTGGTAGTTTGATAGGGATTTCATTGAATCTGTAAATTGCTTTGGGTAGTAGAGTCATTTTCACAGAGTTGATTCTTCCAATCCAAGAACATGGTAAATCTCTCCAACTGTTTGTATCATCTTTAATTTCTTTCCTCAGTGTCTTATAGTTTTCTGCATACAGATCTTTTGTCTCCTTAGGTAGGTTTATTCCTAGCTATTTTATTCTTTTTGTTGCAAAGGTAAATGGGTGTGCTTCCTTAATTTCGCTTTCAGATTTTTCATCATTAGTGTATAGGAATGCAAGAGATTTCTGTGCATTAATTTTGTATCCTGCTCCTTTACCAAATTCATTGATTAGCTCTAGTAGTTTTCTGGTAGCATCTTTAGGATACTCTATGTATAGTATCATGTCATCTGCAAACAGTGACAACTTTCATTCTTCTTTTCCACTTTGGATTCCTTTTCTTTCTTTTTCTTCTCTGATTGCTGTGGTTAAAACTTCCAAAACTATGTTGAATACTAGTGGTGAGAGTGGGCAACCTTGTCTTGTTCCTGATCTTAGTGAAAATGGTTTCAGTTTTTCACCATTGAGGACAATGTTGGCTGTGGGTTTGTCATATATGGCCTTTATTATTTTGAGGAAAGTTCCCGCTATGCCTACTTTTTGGAGGGTTTTTATCATAAATGGGTGTTGAATTTTGTCGAAAGCTTTCTCTGCATCTATTGGGATGATCATATGGTTTTTCTCCTTCAGTTTGTTAATATGTTGTATCACATTGATTGATTTGCATATATTGAAAAATCCTTGCATTCCTGGGATAAACCCCACTTGATCATAGTGTATGATCCTTTTAATGTGCTGTTGGATTCTGTTTGCTAGTATTTTGTTGAGGATTTTTGCATCTATGTCCATCAGTGATATTGGCCTGTGGTTTTCTTTCTTTGTGACATCTTTGTCTGGTTTTGGTATCAGAGTGATGGTGGCCTTGTAGAATGAGTTTGGAAGTGTTCCTCCCTCTGCCATATTTTGGAAGAGTTTGAGAAGGATAGGTGTTATCTCTTCTCTAAATGTTTGATAGAATTCGCCTGTGAAGCCATCTGGTCCTGGGCTTTTGTTTGTTGGAAGATTTTTAATCACAGTTTCAATTTCAGTGCTTGTGATTGGTGTGTTCATATTTTCTATTTCTTCCTGGTTCAGTCTCGGAAGTTGTGTATTTCTAAGAATTTGTCCATTTCTTCCAGGTTGTCCATTTTATTGGCATATAGTTGCTTGTAGTAATCTCTCATGATCCTTCGTATTTCTGCAGTGTCAGTTGTTACTTCTCCTTTTTCATTTCTAATTCTATTGATTTTAGTCTTCTCCCTTTTTTTCTTGATAAGTCTGGCTAATGGTTTATCAATTTAGTTTATCTTCTCAAAGAACCAGCTTTTAGTTTCATTGATCTTTGCTATCGTTTCCTTCATTTCTTTTTCATTTATTTCTGATCTGATCTTTATGATTTCTTTCCTTCTGCTAGCTTTGGGGTTTTTTTGTTCTTCCTTCTCTAATTGCTTTAGGTGTAAGGTTAGGTTGTTTATTTGAGATGTTTCTTCTTTCTTAAGGTAAGATTGTATTGCTGTAAACTTCCCTCTTAGAACTGCTTTTGCTGCATCCCATAGGTTTTGGGTCATTGTGTTTTCATTATCATTTGTTTCTAGGTATTTTCTGATTTCCTCTTTGATTTCTTCAGTGATCTCTTGGTTATTAAGTAGTGTGTTGTTTAGCCTCCATGTGTTTGCATTTCTTACAGATTTTTTCATGTAATTGATATCTAGTCTCATAGCACTGTGGTCCGAAAAGATACTTGATATGATTTCAATTTTCTTAAATTTACCAAGGCTTGATTTGTGACCCAAGATATGACCTATCCTGGAGAATGTTCCATGAGCACTTGAGAAGAAAGTGTATTCTGCTGTTTTTGGATGGAATGTCCTATAAATATCCATTAAGTCCTTCTTGTGTAATGTATCATTTAAAGCTTGTGTTTCCTTATTTCTTTTGATTTCAGATGATCTGTCCATTGGTGAAAGTGGGGTGTTAAAGTCCCCTGCTATGGTTGTGTTATTGTCGATTTTCCCTTTTATGGCTGTTAGTATTTTCCTTATGTATTGAGGTGCTCCTATGTTGGGTGCATAAATATTTACAATTGTTATATCTTCTTCTTGGATTGATCCCTTGATCATTATGTAGTGTCCTTCCTTGTCTCTTGCAATAGTCTTTGTTTTAAAGTCTATTTTGTCTGATATGAGAATTGCTACTCCAGCTTTCTTTTGATTTCCATTTGCATGGAATATCTTTTTCCATCTCCTCACTTTCAGTCTATATGTGTACCTAGGTCTGAATTGGGTCTCGTGTAGACAGCATATATATGGGTCTTGTTTTTGTATCCATTCAGCCAGTCTGTGTCTTTTGGTTGGAGCATTTAATCCATTTACATTTAACATAATTATCAATATGTATGTTCCTATTACCATTTTCTTAGTTGTTTTGGGTTTGTTACTGTAGGTCTTTTCCTTCTCTTGTGTTTCCTGCCTAGAGAAGTTCCTTTAGCATTTGTTGTAAAGCTGGTTTGGTGGTGCTGAATTCTCTTAGCTTTTGCTTGTCTGTAAAGCTTTTAATTTCTCCGTCAAATCTGAATGAGATCCTTGCTGGGTAGAGTAATCTTGGTTATAGGTTTTTCTCCTTCATCACTTTAAATATGTCCTGCCACTCCCTTCTGGCTTGCAGAGTTTCTGTTGAAAGATCAGCTGTTAACCTTATGAGGATTCCCTTATGTGTTATTTGTTGTTTTCCCCTTGCTGCTTTTAATATTTGTTCTTTGTATTTAATTTTTGATAGTTTGTTTAATATGTGTCTTGGCGTGTTTCTCCTTGGTTTTATCCTGTATGGGACTCTGTGCTTCCTGGACTTGATTAACTATTTCCTTTCCCATATTAGGGAAGTTTTCCACTATAATCTCTTCAAATATTTTCTCAGTCCCTTTCTTTTCCTCTTCTTCTTCTGGGACCCCTATAATTCAAATGTTGGTGCATTTAATGTTGTCCCAGAGGTCTCTGAGACTGTCCTCAATTCTTTTCATTATTTTTTCTTTATTCTGCGCTGCAGTAGTTATTTCCACTATTTTATCTTCCAGGTCACTTATCCGTTCTTCTGCCTCAGTTATTCTGCCATTGATCCCCTCTAGAGAATTTTTAATTTCATTTATTGTGCTGTTCATCGCTGTTTGTTTGCACTTTAGTTCTTCTAGGTCCTTGTTAAACGTTTCTTGTATTTTCTCCATTCTATTTGCAAGATTTTGGATCATATTTACTATCATTATTCTGAATTCTTTTTCAGGTAGACTGCCTATTTCCTCTTCATTTGTTAGGTCTGGTGGGTTTTTGCTTTGCTCCTTCATCTGCTGTGTGTTTCTCTGTCTTCTTATTTTGCCTAACTTACTTTGTTTGGGGTCTCCTTTTCACAGGCTGCATATTCATAGTTTCCGTTGTTTTTGGTGTCTGTCCCCAGTGGCTAAGGTTGGTTCAATGGGTTGTGTAGGTTCCTGGTGGAGGGGACTAGTGCCTGTGAAACTATAAGCTCTTGAAGGGCAAGACCACCATTTTATCTTTGTGTTTTTCCTAACTCCTAGTTTAATTAAAGTCTATTCAATTCAATTCAGTTAATGTTGTTGAGTTGCATTTATTAGACATGGTTTGTATTGTAATCCAGTTTCCCAGAAAAGAGACACCTAGGTAGAGATTAGCATGAAGGAAGTTTATTAAGACATGTTCTTGGGACCAGCAGCTACAGGGGAGTAAAGACAGCACCCCTGGGCAGTGGGAGAGTTTGGGCTCTGATGGAAGCTCAGTGGAGATCTCCAACTGACTCTACTGGAAATCTAAGCTGAAATAGCTCTTTAGAGTTGTCCCAGTTTGGGGCTGAGTCCAGTTTTATATGCCAGCATCAGCCAGTCACTGAATTCAGGCTGCCACAGAGAAGGGGGATGTGATCTTGAATGAGGATGTCCAGTTCAATTGAAGGCAACTCCCAGAGGAAAAGTCCTTAGTTCTAAAGGGGAGATCTGGCTATAGCACAGTGTCCACTCCCATTTAACAAAAAGTAGGGGCACCTCATTGGATAGTGTATTTAAACTGTCCTATGTAAATAAATACTATATTGTCTTAGTATGCTAAGAAAACAGGAGTCATAGCCAATAGCCTAGTAGACTCCTGTTTAAAACTACTTGACAATTTGGGGCTTAAGTGTTTTGTGACTTTCAGTTTATTTACTTTGGTATAAATCAAATTTTATTGTAATTTTCTAACCCTACATTCAGGACTCAGTATAAAATTGGTTTCCTAAACGGTACAGATAAATGCCACATTTTCATCCTAACATGTATTTACATCCACAGCTATTCAGTTGTGTGGGTAATTTAAGCCTCTGAGTTGGGAATTGGTTTCGCTCCTTTTTATCTATTCAAAAATACTTCATATGAGCAAAAGCTAATGTCTAAATAGAATTTACTCAACAACATAAAAATATGTTATGCAAAAGTAGAGCCAGAAAGAGTAACCGTTAGCTTTTTAATAGGCTCCAATAAATGAAAATGAGATAGGATTGACAGCATTTAAAGTGACAGTCCTAACTTTATGAATGCCAGGCAAATATTTTTTTGTGATACCACATAGTTTATTTAACTCTTTTCCATGTTTTATTTTTCTGCCTTTAAAATGGAGATTAAAAAGCTTAAAATAAAATCGTATGTGATGGGTAAGGTATGGATGCTTCAAAACTTCTCAGATTGGACTTGTCTTACAAATATGTTTGATAGCGTCCCTTTGAATATTCACATGTAGAAAGCAGCTCCATTACAAACACACAATTGTGTGCTTTGGGCCAGTTAGTTTGAGGGCAGTGAAATAAAAACACCAATATGATAAGCCTTTATAGTAGAGTTGCTTAGAGCTTTTTAGGAGAGACAGATGTTTGAGCACAGAGTTTACCAGTTGAGAGATACTATAATAGATATAGATTCAGAGTACAGCAGGAGCACATTACAGGGAACAGAAAATTCTGTATGTGAGAGTGTTTAAAAATGGTGAAGTAATAAATTTTGCCACATAACAAATAATTTCAAAATTTTAGTGGCCTACAACAGCAAACATTCATTTTCATGCTCATAGTTGTGCAAGTCAACTGTGGTTCAGCTAGTCTCGGCTTGCTATGTCTGGGCCAGGCTGGACTCCAAGCTTCCTGTCAGGATCAGGTCTGCCCCAAGTATCTTCATTTGTACACCTGGCTGAAGGGGAGTAATTACTGAGGTGTTCTCTTCTCACAGCAAATCACAGCCATGCAAGAGGACAATTGCACATGTATGTTTAAAGATGCTGCTCACGTCCCATCCACCCATTAACATTTCATTGACCAAAGGAAGTCTAACGGCCAAGCTCAACATTGATGGGCCAAGGAAAAATACCCCACGCACACTAGTGACAAGGACTGCAAAGTCACGTGGGGAATCCAAGGGTGTAAATTCTGTAACAGATATATGATTAAAGATTCTGGAGCAACAGTCCAATCCTTCATAAAATTTCAAAGGAGACTTGACATATTTGAGGTGGGTCTTGAAGGATGAATAGGAGTCTACTAATAAAACTCCAAACTGAATCCAACTCTAACATCCTACTCTGCTACTTTTCCTACAACTTTAAGTTATTTAATTTGAAAAAATATGTAATTGCTTTATTCTCTTTGAGTTACCACCCTCTACAACTATCTGAAACTTGTTTATACTCAATGTCATTGTCAGACTAACTTACCTAACTTCTGGCATTGCTCAAGTTCTAGATAAGCTTCCCTCCTGTCTTCCAAACACTTTTGCTCACTGTCTGTGAAGCTTATGCTTGCCTTTGAGACTGCTATATATTATGCCTAGGTGTGTAGCTTTCCAACTTTCCCTTTTATTTGCAAATCTTCAGAACCACTAATGTGCTCGGTATCTGCCCTGATACTTTCTTGAAGAGCTGTGATTTTTTTACATGATACTTCTGCCATTTTTCAATACTCATTATCTCTATAAATATGCTATCTTTTTTATTTTTATATTATAAGTAATTTCTTTGTTTTATGTATAATCCAAATATCTCTCCACCCTTCAATATAAATCATCTTAAATTGACTCTTCAAGAATCCTTTGAATTGACTTATAGCTAAAACTTTTGATTCTGTGTAGTCACTTTTTTCCTATATGCTCAGCTGTAAATAATACTAAATCTGAGGGGTAAAAATAATAAAATGAGATTGCTTCCCATTTTGTATGTTCCTTGAGTTCTCTCTTATTATTTATAGTCATATTTCAATTGCTGTGTTATTTGAAGGCAAATCAGCACAATTGCTGGTTCCACATCCAGTTCCTGCCTTTCTCTGAGGAAAAGAATCTTTATGAGAAAAGAGCAGTTACTGAAAAGAAACAACTCTTGGAAGTAAGGAGTTAACAGGAGTTGTAACAAAAAGCAGTGCTAAAAAGAGATGAGAGGCTGTGGACTTGAGATCAGCAACCAGAAGAGATCATTGAGATTCATGAATGTAAGAGAAACACTTGCGTTGCCAAGGAAAAATTAAAAATTGTTGTCAAGTTCAGACAAACTATTAATGCATATGTAATGTGGAAGCACAGACTCCTGGTAAGAACTAGCCTTAGGCAATATTTCATTTTAAAACAGAGAATAGTTTATATTATGATTCTACAAATGCATGTTGTCTAAATATTTTTGTTAATTGCAGAATATTTCAAGATAGTAAGGATCATCAAGTGTTGAAAATGTAGTGATTCATTTGACATTGAAAAAAAGGAAGTATAAGCATTTTAAGTATAAAAATTAAGGCTGTTCTGGATTTGAACTACATTCACACCTTGGAAATCAGCAGAAATCAAGGTCCTTCACCTCGTAGAGAGTAGATAAAGAATTTTCCTGAATATTTTGAAGCACAACTGGAAGGAAAACAGAATTTCAGTTTTCTTTCTTCTTTACCAGTATTTCTACAGTGCCTTATGCAAAGCTTTTCATATAAAATTTCCAAAATATATTGAACAAATGGATATTTATTGAGTAGCTCTATGTTGAGCATTGGAATGGATAAGGAGGAGAAAGAGTACACAAAGTTTTATTTATTCAACTAATATTTAGTAAGCAGTTATTATGTACTATTTTAAATGCTGGGATTCAGTATTATGAACCAGGCAGGAAAAGTCCTTGATCTCAAGGAGCTTACATTCTACTTGGGTGAGAGATAAACAGCAAGCAATAAAAATGCAAAACAAAAGCAACAAGCTAATGTTAGATCATCAGCATCTCGAGCTATAAAGGAAATAAAGAAGGTAAAGTGACGCTGAGAGAAGACAGGAATAGGGGAATCCCCCTTATACATGGATGGATCAATGATCAAGGGACAACTTTCTGCAAAGGTGCCACTTGAGCTAAGACCTCGTAATGAGGAGACAGCTATTTGTGGAGCCACTGGGGACAGTGGTTCAGACAGAAGGAAGAGCAAGTTCAAACTCACTGTGAGAGAAAGAAAGCTCTGTGGGTCTGAGAAACAAAAAGGAGGCTGGTATGACTGGAGGGTATAGAATGTGGTAAATGAGAGGGGGAGTCGGGGACCAGAATATTAGAGCCTTGTACCTGAGGCAAGCATTTTGCATTTTATTTTAAACACAATGGGACTCCATCAGGGGGATTTTAGGAGGAGGGGGTTATATAATTTAATTTACAATTTCAAAAGTCATTCTGACTGCCTTTTGGGGAAAGATTTGGAGGGGGAGAGTGGGGGATGGTTGAAAGCTACCAGTTGTTAGGAGTCTATTACCCATAACCAAGGCCAGAGATCACTATGGTTTGGACTGGGTTACAATGGAAATAGATTTTAGGCACATTTTAGAGATAACTGACAGGTCTTGCAGATGGATTGCATGTGGATGGGAGGAAAATTGAGTAATCCAGAAAATTTCTGCTGTCTGGAATTATAGGTCTGGTTGGATGAGGGGTCATTTTATGAGATGGGAGAGACTCCTGACTGAAAGAAACTGCTTTTTGTTGTTAAAAAAAAAAAAAAAAAAAAAAAAGCAAAGAAATAATGGTTAAAGAAAGTTTACAGTTTAGCTAGCAAAGAACACACACATAGATACACATGATGCTAAAGGCAAGTTAAGAAGTAGCTAAATAAATTATAAGACACTGAAGGAATACAGAGGAAGCGCTTATTCATTCTGAGTGAATCCTTTCACATGTGTTTGACTGTGTGTCAGAATTTCTAACTTGAAATGATGTAAATACCAAAAGCACTTAATTGTTTCACATTGCGTGAAATCTGGATGTACATGTTTAGTCCAACCACTCAATAATATAAAAAAGGTCAGCTAGTACTTATTTTAGCTTTTCCCTCATGGTTTCAAAATAACTGAGGTAGCTCTAGCAACATATTCTCACATGACAGAACCTCAGCTGAAGAAAGGGGATGGGAGGAAAAAAGAAGCCCATTTCGTGTTGGCTTTTTCTTTTAATCAGGAAATTTTTTTCCTAGAAGCCCTTTAGCTGATAC
Organism: Balaenoptera physalus; assembly: GCF_965194825.1. Classification (NCBI taxonomy): domain Eukaryota; kingdom Metazoa; phylum Chordata; class Mammalia; order Artiodactyla; family Balaenopteridae; genus Balaenoptera; species Balaenoptera physalus. The sequence continues at coordinate 63,252,593 of NC_138895.1, read as the reverse complement.
CTATTACATCTAATTGGACCACGTACTCGTCTTTGGATCAAAAACTGACAAAAGGAAACTAAATTGACAATATTGATTGAGATCAATCATAATTGAGCTTTTGAGTCTGGGGTCATAGCTGCCTAAAAGTAATAGGGATTCTTCAAGCAAAAAAAAAGGACTATTTGCCACACTGGATATGATCAGAGACCCAAAGATTCAGTTTTTAGCTAGGCCTTCAGTGATAAAGGCAAAGTTGTTATATTTGCAAGCTTGCTATATTCCAGGCTAAGTTGAATGCCTGGCACACAGTAGACAATCTATAAATACACATTTTTAAATGAATAATTAATATATGTTTGTTGACTGGATCACCACTTATACATGAAAAATACAAGAGGTTTTATACAAGAGGTCGGAGTGGTAAGCTAACTTGTTCAAGCTAATTCAGTAATAAATGTTAGAGCAAGATGCAAACTCAAATGGCTTTTGTTCCAATGCCTGGACTCTGCTCATTGAGGTAGATTGATTTTCACTAAAGTCTAATGGTACAGTTGACTACACAACCCTAAAAGGACACTAAATCCAAGGTCTGAGAAAGGGGAGATTCTCAAGTAGAGTCAAGAAATCTTAGGAAACTAGCCACATAGTTTTTTATTTCCTTTAATTCCTTTAATTTAATTTTGAATTCTTTCATTTGCCTTTGGCAGAGCACGTCAATAGCCCACCTCTCGAACTACCAAAACTATAAAAATTTTGCCTCTTTCTTGATCTTTCACAACCTCTTAACATCCACACAACTGCCATGATGATCTCTATTTCCTTGGTTTCTCCCTATTTTTCAAGTTTATCTGTCCCATCATATCCTTATTTCCTTCTCCAGCCACACTAGAACTTGTGGTCAATTCTGTCACCTATTCTCTCACAGGCAGACATACTTCCCTCACTGACTGACCTTCTGGATCAATTACAAACCTGTGTCAAGCCAACTTCCTGTTTCATTTCTTCCTCTGACAGAGCCACTGAAAATGGTAGAGAGAATCCCATAAAACATTATTGCCCTGGTACACTAGAAATGGATGTTCCCCATCTCATGGCACCCTTCAGTCTCATTGAGCAATTCATTTGTTTGTACCCCATCACCAATGCTTCTGACTTCCTAGAGTAACTCTTCCAAATCTTTTTTTCCCCTCCTCAAGTCCCCTTCTTTAGGACTTTTACAAAACTGTTGTGTTTCTTCTTCTTGGCACATCGTAAAATTGTTCTTTGCCATCCTCTTGGTTTGGCATTGCCATGTTAGATACTGAGGTGTGACTTGGTCAATGAAATGTGTCACTATATGTGGAAGTTTTGAAAGCCAATTCACCATGTTCCCTTTCCCTCATTTTGGTGATCAAGCATGTGTCAAGCTGGAGCCTTCATAAGCCTAGTCCCCAAAGGACTTTAATAAGCTCTATCCTCCCAGTGGTGTATGTTGTACATGAAGAAGAAAAGTTTTTGCTGTGTTAAGCCATAAAGAGTTGGGATTTGTTTGTTACCACTGCATAATTCAGCCTATCCTGACTGATGCAACCACTTTATAGAATTTCACGTAATCCTCCCCTTGAAATTTCTTTTTTGGGTTTTAGCATTCCATTATCTTCCCATCCTTAGGCTATAATTTTTTTATTCCTACTTTTCAGTCCTCATGATAGTTTCCCTCTTTTTCCGCTCAACTGTCTTCTTTTTTCCTTCTGCACAATCGTGGATCAGCGCATTTACTGTCAATTCTTCAACTTCTATCTAAAACCTAATAACTCTAAAGTTTGTAACTCCAATAAAAACCTCTCCCCAAATATTCAGATCCACATGTCCAAACGCTATAGACAATTTTCACCTGGATATTTTCCTCAACTTCAATTTTTCTCTAATTGTTCTCACTAAAGAAATTCTTTCTTTTAAATTCCATCTCTTTGTAAATGTTCCTTCAATCTACGCATATCCTAAACCAGAAATCTGGAAATAATCATAGTTTTATTCCTCTAAGTCACTCCAAATAGCCTGTCATTATATAAATTCTACACCTGAAATAGTTTTTTTTATCTTCTTCTTTGCCTGTTCTCCTTCTGGGACTGTACAATCCTAAGCCATGACAATTTCAATAGCCTTCTGAAGTCTTCCCCTCCCTCATCAAGAGCACACACTGCTACCAGAGTTCTATTTATAAAATATTGGTTAGATCACATAACTCTTATATTTAAAAATGGCTCTGAAACTTTATTGTCAATAGCACAGAAACTATATTTCTAGCATAGCATAAGAAGACCATCAAAGACCATTCGTGTCTAAAATCACCTTTCTCGGGGGGTGGGGGTGGTGTGATGAATTGGGCGTTTGGGATTGACATGTATACATTGATGTGTATAAAATTGATGACTAATAAAAAAATAAAATAAAATCACCTTTCTGTAATCCTCTTGCACCTTCCAATAATATTTGTGTAGAAGTAGACATATATTTCTTGATACATTTGTTTATGACATTTCCTCATCTGGAATGACCTTTCCCTCTTCTTTTTGAATGATGACCACTAAAGTCTTTAGCAACTCTTCCTCTGACAAAATGAATCATTTCCCCTCTGTGTTTCAATGATGAACTATAGATAACATTTACTGAGCAATTGCTACCTGTATTAGTTTCCTAAGGCTATGCAATAAATTACCATAAACTTGATGGCTTAAAACAACAGAAGTTTATTCTCTCACACTTCTGGAGTCTAGGAATTCGAATTAGGTGTTAGCAGCATCATACTTCCTCTAAAAGCTCTAGAGAAAAATCATTTCCTGCTTCCTTGTAGCTTTCGGTGGTTGCTGGCAGTCCTTGATGTTCCTAGGTTTACAGATGCATCACTTCAATCTCTGCCTCCGTTTTTCACATAGCCTTACTCCCTGTGTGCCTCCTCTGTGTCTCTGTATCCATGTCTCCCTCTCCTTTCTCTTATTGTAAAGACACCAGTCATTTAATTTAGGGCTGATGCTAATCCAGTATGACCTCATCTTAACTTGATTATATCTGCAAAGACCCTATTTCCAAATAAGGTCTCATCCACAGGTACCATGGGTTAGAACTTAAATATATATATATATTTTTTTTTTTTCGAAGGGGAGGGCACAGTTAAAAACGCTACACAACCTTTTAGCATTGTGCTGAGCACTTAAAGGCATGAGGTTCAACCATACGAAATTGCCATTTTTGTAGATCAAAACAAGGTGATTCTTGACAATTTCATATGGTTCAATCCAATATTAACACATTGAGTGTTCATAAATCTCTATCAGGTGACACTACTATTATTCTCATATTAAGGGGAGGAGACAGAGGAGGTTCATTAACTTGCTTCAGGGCATATAATTAGTAAGTGATAGAGCCAAAATGAAACCTACTGAGCCGAACTCCAGCATCCACTCTCTTCACCATTATAATATGTCACTCCTCTGCCCACATTAAATCTTGTGTACAACTCTATTATATCATTTATCACATAGCTGACATGTCTATTCCCCTTCATTCTATTCTCTGAGCTGCTTTAGGAAGTTCTATTCACTATGTTTTCCCAACCCTAAATATAGTGCATGCCATTAGATAGAAAACAAATGTTCCTTGAAAAAAAATAAATGAACACATGGTCTGGAAAATGTTTACTCCCCTAAAGAAAAAAGAGAGGATACTTGGGAATAATAAAATTTCTTACCTATCCCTGGCCATTACGTGTTACTAAGGACAATATAGTCATGACTGAGAAGCTATTGGGAATTCAGTCATGGTCTCATATGACAGAGCTGCAGCCTCTCACCCTCATTCTAAAATCGCCCCATCTCATTCTCAGCTCCAGTTCTACCATTGCAAGTATTCCCCTCACTCTGCCTTACACTTAAATGACAGTTAAACCCAGATTAAGCCAAAATAAATTGATTCTTTTCTCCCACCTGGGCAGAATTACTGAGATTTAACTTCTGAAACTGTTTTTCTTTCCCTTTTTTTTCCAAATGTCAATATGTACGTTTTAAATTTCAAAGTAAATGGAAATGATTTTTCTAATTAAAGAAAAATTGATTAGAAGTATATTAATGTGTGATTATTTAATAAAAGGAGCAGTTCTGCCCTAGGGTGTAATAAGCTAGAACAGCATCACTCCCAACTTTACAATGAGTATAAGAGCCAGATTCACTTCAAATTCACAACTCTTTTTGATCCCATCAGAGAGCTGAGGTGGCAAACAACTAGACCAACATCTGAGGAGAGACAAGCCCTTGCACATATTTATCTGGACTATATACCATCTAATATTTGATAAAGGCTAAAAGTGGGCTGACTGAACAGTGCGTTCAGAATTTGGTGGAGGCCATACCTTCTTCTAGGCTCCTCCATGACCTCATAGTGCACTCACAGAAAATATCAAGAGATCTAAGAAAGTTTGCATTGTAGTGTAAAAGTAGGGGAAGACAACAGCAGTCATGCAGGAAAGGCAAAAAACTCCTTACTCTTCACTTATGAAATAAAAAGCTGATTCTTCAGGTAGAAGAGCAACAGACAACCTCACCCTCGGGCACCGGTAAGAACTTATTACAGCTTGGAAAAGGGAACAGGGAAGACAACCTATGCTACAAAGAAGGAACTTTACCCAAATAAAAAACTAACTGTATAGGTTAATTTATAGGTACAGCGCAGAAAGATGAACAGATTCTGACAAATAAACCTAACTATATTAAAAACGAATTCATAGCCAGGCTCAAAAGGATAGGGAAAAATGGAGCTGACTGAAGTTACTTTGGAAAAGAGCATTTTGATTAGATAATATAAGGCTGAAGACCAAAAGGGCTGTCCGAAAATCCTGTATTCCTATATTATAGTTGGTAAATTTGTTTCTCACAGAGGCATGGGCTAGCAAGTCTGAAACTAGTTTATATGTTTACTAGGGTTTAACAAGTAGTAAATATATTGCTGATAATAAAAACAGATTACTCACTTTTGGAGAAAGAAGTTCACAACCTTGAGAGTCCCTGCGTGAAATTCGAAACTGGCCCCTCTATATGGAGGACAAGGAAAGACCAAAGAACAGGGCAGACCACTCCAGATTGGTAGGTGGCAAGTTTAATAAGCAAGGGAGCTTACATACAAGGCTTCTTCTTGATGGCCACAAGATAAGTGGATCTCCACGGCCACCCGAAGTTTGTGTAGAGAACTTAACAGGGTTCAGTCACATATACTCTCCAGATGGTCTCAACAGCACTTTAATCTCTCAAAGCTGCATCCTTGGACTGGCTCCCAGCGGGTGGAGCATACATTCCAAGGACAGGGAAGGGGGTAAGGAGCCTCCGATTGCCCAGGTACAGCTCAAGAGTCAACTGTCAATCACATCCTCTTGATGACCTCCTCCAAAAAGTTACATAAGGAAGGGATGAAGGCTAAAATGGTCTCTGTGTTTTTGGACTAGAATTGGAGGTAACAATATGGAGTCATGCATTTGTTTTAATAGTTTGGATTTAATAATAATAATAATGATCCTAACTCTACTGAGAGGGACTAGAAGTAATAATACCCCAGGAATAGTGAGCTATACCTAGCATCCAAATCTTGGTTTTTAAATTACATTTTTAAATAAAAGAAATCAGAGCTCCTTGGAGAACTGGTTGATTCCATATTGGGGGTAGGGAAAATAAGACAAGCCTGCCTGGAGCATCTTGTAGTGACGGAAAGTACGGCAGTGCAAAAAGAAAAGATGAAGGGAGGAAGGAAGAGAGGGAAGGGGAGGGGAGGGAATGAAAGAAAGAAAGAATAAAAGGATGGAAGCATGTCAAAAGGGCACAGAGGCCAACCTGATAGAGCTTCCAGTAGACAAAGAACAACTTTAGCAGAAATATTAATAATGGTGATATTTGTTTATAACAAAGAATAAAACAAAGTGTCCATACTGAAATAAATAAACAAACAAGAAGAGATTATGCTTTCTTACAGAAGAATGGGAATTAATAACAAGGAAAGAATGAGAGAAATAGAAAATCACTATTAAAACATCACAATAATAATTGCTGCAGGCAAGGTCCACTGATGAATGCTAAGAGTAGTGGGCTAAAATTTAAGCAGAAACAGAATATTTGCAGTCTCAAATTATCCACCCCCAAATATTGAGTAATTACCAAGGGAAAAATAGTAACTGTATAGTATGGAATCCTGGCTGAAATCACCTTAACCAAACAATCAAGGTTAACATCACCAGTTATAGATATCAACATCATGTACCCCTGATCTGATGCCCTGAGCATAAGTATAATATAATCAAGATTATACCAACACAGGCCAACCCAAATTGAGGGCCATTCTACAAAATAACCGCCCAGTACTCATCAAATGTATCAAGATCGTGAAAGACAAGGCTAAAATTCTGTCACAGAATGGAAGCATATCAACCAAATGTAATGTGGAATCCTGGATTATGTTATAGAACAGACGAAGAACATTAGTGGAGATACTAGTGAAATCAAAATAAATTCTGTAGTTAATATATTTGTACCAAGGTTCATTTATTAGTTTTTCCTAAAGGCATAAAATCATATAAGATACTAGCACAAAGGGTACTGGGGTGAAGGATATATGGGAACTTTCCCTACTGTTTTGGCAACTTTCTGTAGGATTAAAATTATCTCATTATCTCCAAAATTTTTTTAAGTTAACATTCACTTGGAAAAACTAGATATGGATACGGACAAACAATTTATCAATCTGCAAAATAGATTCCTCTGGCCTACCAGCCACCTAAGGAATGGGTTCAGGGTAATAACTCAATCTAAAGTATGATCATTTAAAGTGTATAAGGAAAGAATTATAGACAACAAGGCAAAATGAACATTGAATCAGTGATCAAGAGCTTGTGAAATCACCATCCTTGAAGAATTTGAAGGACAAGCTACATAACCAGCTGTACTGACAGGCTGAGGCTTTGTTCTTTAGGACAGATAGGGCACTCTGCACCCTCTGTTTCTTCCACATAGAAGATTTTTTTATTTTTATTTTTTTAAATTAATTAATTAATTAATTAATTTATGGCTGCGTTGGGTCTTCGTTGCTGCACGCGGGCTTCCTCTAGTTGCGGCGAGCGGGGACTACTCTTCATTGTGGTGAGCGGGCTTCTATTGCGGTGGCTTCTCTTATTGTGGAGCACAGGCTGTAGGCATGTGAGCTTCAGTAGTTGTGGCACACAGGCTCAGTAGTTGTGGCGCGTGGGCTTAGTTGCTCCACGGCATGTGGGATCTTCCCGGACCAGGGATCGAACCCGTGTCCCCTGCACTGGCAGGCGGATTCTTAACCACTGCACCATCAGGGAAGTCCCCACATAGAAGATTTAAGAAATAACTTCACACTGCTCTGTGTATTTGCATGTGGATTAATGGACATCCACAGAGTTCTACTAAAATATACCATTTAAGCAAATCCTAGACTTGGAAACATTTTAAGGAAGCACACATCAGAAAATTTGGGCTATGAATTGAATAAAATACACAGAGTTTTACATCTTTTTTCCTTATTCATTACATTTTAAGCTCAAGTGGTTTCCCATCTGGACCAAGAAATTGCATTGCTGAACTGTTAATATTCTTTCCCTTGGAAATTTTATTATAATTCATTTTGAAGAGGTGTATGGTCTAATGGACTAGAAAGTCCACTGATTTGACAGAGATAATGTGTAAAATAATCTTTATCTTTGTGGAAGTTACCAATGGCTCAGTCTTGATAGTCAGTGGTTTTCTGGTGAGATGATAAAATCTTTAAATCTTGGTTTTTCCCAGGGTCATTTCATTTCGGATTATGCAGTCTGATTCATTGAAGGAAGCTGCACCAGGGAACAATATAATTTTGCAGCAGCTCTTTAACAAAGAGTCGGGGAGATATTCCGTTTCTGATTCAAGGGACAATTCCATAGACTAGCTTTCTTCTTTTTCCATCTCTCTCTCTCTCTGTTGGCCTCTTTTTCTCTGTTGATTTTCTTCTTGGAAGCTTTGCAGCTGAAACACAGGTGGGCGGGTGTGGAATTTTGGTTTCCTTTTCATGGTTTCTTCTACATTGCTTTAAATCTCCACTGTTTTGAACAGCCTGACTGATCCTTTTAGTATTGACGTCAGGAGAGGAGACAGAGAACTGGAAAATTATTAAAAATAGGTTTCATTGTCTACAGAACGATGTTGATCCTTGATTAATAACAATAAATACTTTATGTTTCTTGAACCACTGCATTTCTTATTATTTTCATTAGGTTTATAATGAAACCTATGGCTCACTGAACTTTTTATTTTTCATCCAGATAATTTGGTGTGATGTTGTCATTATATGCTGAAGGCAAGAGAAGAAATGCCAAAGATTGGTGGGTACAGAAAAGAAGTGAAGGGAAAGGAAGAAATGGGTACTGGTTACTTTTGAAATTTCTTACTATAAGGATACAGTTTGCGCTGAAGGAGGAATATTCATTTAACATACACATATTGATTACTTACTATGCAGGAGGCACAAAGAATGCTATGCTGACAATATAAAGTTCCAGACCTCTTGGAAAGTGCCAAGGTCGTATCTGTGGTCCTCTTCCTTGAGGGACTCTAGATAAGATATGATTTTTAAAACCTTGATATTCCATGGCATTTTGCACGATTCTTCTCATTTTAGAGAATACTGTTTTTGTGGCTCCCTCTGCCTTTATAGCCCACATCCAGCCCAGACACACAAGTCAGCCCCCTCAGCAGTTTCTGCAATAGATTCACTCCTAAGAAGCTTTTTCGAAGTTTAATAGAATTTAGAGCAAATTTGGAGTCGTAAGAAACAGTCACATTTTGCAGTAAGTAGGTCATTCGCTTTTTCTCTTCACCCCTTTTTCCCTTTACTCTGCAGACCAGTGTATCTCTTCTGATTCTGAGCTTCAGGATTGCACAGCCAAACATATGAAGGTGCTTAGCTTAATAAGGGCCCTCCACTGAAAAGCATCATCCTTAGAAGGCAGTTGGAAAAACAAAAAGCATAATGATAATAATAAGTAAAATAACAACAACAACAGTAATGACCATCCTGTTACACGTATTTTCATGCTTCCCACAGCTCCCACTCCATCTACATTATACTGCTTCCCACCTTCAATACTGCCTTTTCATATTGAATTTCAATCACTTGCAGAAGTATTACATGGAAAATAATACAGGTAATCTAACCTCTGAATTAATATTAACTCAAAGAGAAAATATATAAATTATTTTACAGTCTATATTCACAGAAAGATTGTTCACATCCTGAAATAAATCAATCTCTCTCAATAGTTTAATAAAGAAATGATCTAGTCGCTTGAGTAGAATACAAAGTAAATTTTTGTTCATATTTGCATTTCTAACATGTTCACATTCAGTCCTTTACTCTCCATTTCTATCAAGTATAAGTCTTTTGATTTTAAATAGCAGGAACAAAAAAGAAATGAGAACAATAGAGCTTTTACATCTTTTAGGTGACATGTTGCATAAACCTTAAATTTGATTAAAATTTTTGTGAGTTTCTAGTGTAGTTATTTGAGTCATTCTAATGAAATAAGACTTGAAGTTCAGAAAAGTAAAATCATAGTGTATTAGAAAAAGTGTCACTTAGAAAATTTATGTCTAATATATAAATTCAACCAGCTGCCCCAGACATCATGATTTAACATAATGACTGTAGGTTAGACATGAACCACACCTACATAATTTTCCAAGTGATTTGTCTGTATTGGTTCCAATTTGATTTCTTTAAGGATTTATTAGGCTTGTTTTAAAAGTATTTAGATGTTTAATATAGATGAACAAACCCTAGGGAAGGAGTAAGCAAAATATCAGTTTATACATTCAAAACACAAGTTAATAATAGCTAAAATTATTATGCGATCATAAAACTATGGTAAGAAAGGCGGGAAGGACAAAGTGAAAGGCCAATTGCTTTTCTATTATATGTCACAGTGGAGAATGTTACAAGTATAATTGAAACCGTGTTAAAGAATGGAGGAAAGATGGTAATAAAAACTGAATAGCCAGAGAAGAATCAGTTTTTCAGACGTTTCAAATACTTGATTGCTAAAAGAAATTTTAACAGAGACAGGAAGTTGCCTTTATATATCCTAGTATGGATATCATTTGGAGCACTAGAATATTTTGTAATATATTCAGCTGGAGACCATCACCAAAAATAAAGGAACTACTTTAAGAAAGACTGCCATTGGGAAATATCAGTTTTACCTTTAGAATTTATAATATTTAGACTAATTTCCCTGAAGTACAGGAGAACATTGTTTCAACAAATGCAATGTATGAAGACAATAATGCTTCATTTTTTTTCTCGTCCTTAGCCAAATTGTTTTTAGCCAAGCAGTTACTTTTACTATATCCATGGAACCTATACTAAACTAGCCTTCATTAAGTATTAAATAAAAAGGAAATTTTTTTTCAATGAAGCTGTGGATTCAATCTAACTACATATACTCAAATATTACCACTGATTTACACATCTAGGCTTTCAAATGGGTAATATGTATCCAAGGGAGAAGACTGTTGGCTCTTATCAACATAGGTCTAGTTGCTAAGGGAAATAGATGATTTTTATATATAATCTTAAGTATAAAATTTGAGGATCCTCCAACAAAGTTGTACCTCTGTGACTGAAAAAGGCAAAATCTTCATGAAAATATAAGGAACCTGAGGCTGTCGTAAAGCATGAAAAAGAAGCATGAAATCTCTGCTCACACAGGTTACATATACTTTAAAAAATTCACTTCTATCTAATAATAATTTACTGATATTTTGCATATACATTAGCACTAAAGCTAAATGTTGAGCATGTACACTTTGTAGAGTCTTTGAGACTTGGATTTGTACTCTGGCTTTAGCATTTACCAGATGTAAGACCTTGGGCAAAGACACTTACAGCTCTGAGACTCAGTTTTACCATCTGTAAAGTGGGCTATGAATGCTTTTTCATCAAATTTATTCTGAATATTAAGTGAGCTAAGGTTTACAAACTTATCTTACATGGCTGACATATCGTGAGTGCTCATTCTTTTTAAAAAATGGTGGTTTTTTAGAAACATTTTAGAAGAGTCTCATTTTCACACATCCACTCCAACTCCCAAGAAACAGCAGAAGGGAAAAGCCTGAAGACATTCTGAAGAATATAAGTACTATTCATCTTCTCCATTCAACCCTAATCCTCAGCAAGACTTTTCCACCAGAGCACTATTTGATTTTCTCCACGTTTAATATTGAAAGACATTTATGAGGATAGTTGGTGGTTCCTATTTGAGTTCTGGCACCATTTTCCAGTAGAATTCTCACTTTATCTGCATATCAATATTGAGTTGTCTTAACGTGAAGCCTCTGTCACCAAAACTTTGGTTTAAAAAACATTTGGGGAAGGGTCAGAATATAAGCAGCAACAAAAACACATTTTTGGAGAGGAGGATATGTCTGTCATTGTCCATTTGCCCTTCCTTTGTCTTTTCCTCCATCACAGGATCTGACCTCAAAAAACTGTATTTCCCGGGCTCCATTGCCAACTGGCTTAAGGTTGGGTTTTGTCAAGAGAAATCACTGATGGGAGACAGGAGGGTTGGAGGATGGGAGAAAAGGGGATATTGTCACCCTTTCTCTTCTTTAGGCAGCATCTCTAGCTATTGTTATTTGTCCTCTGAGGTCCCAGCATGGACCAGGCAGCCTGACTTCTGGCTTCGGTTATACCGTTTCCTCCCTGGAATCCTCTCATCCTATCACAGCTGCTTCTTCCTCCTTGTGCTAATCTTGGAATTGCCTCATTGGACCACGTTTGTAAGCTCTTCCAGCACTGTTATAAGTTCCACATCCACATATCGGCTTCCTTCTAATCAACCACATGATGGAATTCTGATTTCTTGAATAGGTCCTGAAATTCAGGAGAATGGAGTTTCCCATACAGGGGCTAAAAATAAATTATGAAAGAACAAGATTTTAATGCCATCCATCATAAAGACCTGTTTTATAATACCTGATGCCTTCGTATCATTTACCACTAAGAAACGATCACTTTTCCAACATTCTCCAAACATGGAATTCAGTGTCTGGAGAAGAGGCCCTCCTCCTCTTTCCAGGAATTTGATGTAGGTCTCTTTCCATGACTAAATTGTGTTCCTTTAAAACAGTTTTGGACTTATGTGGCATAGCTGATTATGATAATATTTTTGATTTGGAAATTATCTGAGATTTAGTGTTTCATTTCTGGTTTTGTTTTAATTAAATAAGTTTTTCATTTTAGCCATTTTTTTTAACCTGAGAAATAGAATATCAGTTATTGTATAGTTTGCAAATAGTTTTAATGATTCTAAACATAACTTTAATTATGTACATTCTAAGAGCCTTCAATGTAGCCGTAAAGATTAGCTTTATCAAATACTTTAAATGAACAACCGTCTCCCACTCCACCAGTACTCCCCTCCCGCAAGAAAAAATTCTTTTTAGTACTGTGAGTCACAACTTGGCTTAGTTCTCGAAGGACTTAATTTTACCGAACATACTTTTGTAACTTGAGGCTCTCAATTCTTAAATTTATTGAAACTCATATTGAGTCTGCTAAAGAACGTGCCTAGTTACCAGTCACTGGCTAGTGTCTCTGAAGACAAGCTTCCTGAGCTTCACGTCCACAAACCTTGCTATTTTCATGTGCTGTCTCCAGCCCTCTGATATAGGGTTGCAGTATATTACTTGCAAAACATCTATTAGAACTCTAGTTTTCAGTTTTTGAGCATCTTGTTAAAGCCTGTACATTTTCAATTCTTTATGACATGATTACATGAAAACATAATCTTTCTTATCAGAAGTCATAAAACCATATGAAGAATCAAATCCCACTATTTAAGATAAAAGAAAGGTTTATTTTGTATCACTCAGTTGCTAGTGGTCTCGCGGCTATCATGAAACTCTTAAACATCACTCAGTAGAGAGAATTCCTTTTCGTATGCATTTAAGGTCTTGGGATTTCCTTCCCATTAAATCTCTGTCTTATCCCTTTCTTCTCAAAACCACAGTTCCCCTTTATGCCCCATTCCTGCCTTACTTCTCACCTTATCCTGTTAGTCCAGGCTAGGTCACCCATGCCTCCCATTTCTGCAGTAGACATCTCATAATACTCTTTCTTATGACTACCGGTCCAAGCGATGGACACCGTTCCTGGCTACTTTCCAATCTCATTTTTCTGCTTTATCCTAATTGTTTTAGGTGAAGTGCTTCATAATATCCTTTTATGTTAAAAAAAAAAAGAAAGATTACTTTTATTTGAAATGTCGATGAATCTTATTTGGTCTAAGTAGAGACTTAAGTGACCAATTCTGTGGCACATAGTAAGCACTTAATAAATGTTAGCCATTATTTTTATTATTATTATTTCCACATGTCCTTTGCCTTCCTCTAAAATTCCTAAGCGAAGGGAAAAAAAAGAAAAGACTTCAAGGGGAAACAAAGATGGCTTTGGCCTCCTGTTAAAAGTGAATAGAAGGATCTTCCATGATTCTCAAAAAGAAGATGTAGTGGTAAAATTAGGAAGAAATCAAGACAGTTTTTATGGTTCACTGCTAGTGAAGACACTTTAGGCAAGAACTTTTGAAATTTGAAACTTTGTAACTTTTGTTTTATTTAATCTCATTTTTACTTTTTTAGTTCCTCCTTGTTGCTAGCAGTTAAAACCAAAACAGTAGCATATTTTTTTCAGAAACGAGATAGGAGGAGAATATAAAACTGAGCGCTGATCTTTTTAGCCATGTGACCTTGAACAAGTTTCTTAACCTTTCTGAGGCTCAATTCCTCCTTGTTAAGATGGAGACAATGCAATCTATTTCTCAGAGTAGTTGAGATTAAATGAGATAACATTTAATGCTCGTAGCATGATATTAAATGCCTTCTTATTCCCCACCATGGCCTCTTCTCCCCCCAAAATCATTTTATTGCTATTTTCCTTTATGGTAACTCAAGAGGAGAAAACCCAAAATGGTGTCAAATGATGTAATTATTGCCCTCATCAGATTAATAAAAAGTTAAATGATTAAATATTTGCTTATGTTTATTCTTCATTTGTACAAACTAAAAAGATCATTACATTGGCCATTTGGTGTTGCCTAGACAAAACAAACAGTTAGTAGCATGGTCTTATGGCACTTGTCATGTTCGACAGAATCTAGGTAACCTTCTTAAGAAGCAGCTAAGGTTCACGGTTACGGAATGAAATTGTCACCAGTAGCAGCAGTGAATGTCACAGGGCTAAGTCACCTACTGGGCCTGGGGGCATTGTGACCTGGCATTCTGAGGATGTGGAGAGTAGTGTCAGGCTACATGCATCTCAAGCTCGTTTCCAAGGCGTCTGTTGATAGACCTCAACAAGCTCTTTAGATCGTATAGTGCCATAAAGGGAGAACAATTGTGGGATTTAACTAATCTGGTATTTTCAGTTAAAATTTTTTGAACAGTAAAAAACATTGCCTCCCCTGCCTCTTAAAAAAATAACTAGTGTCATTCCTGTACTGCTATATTGGCATTGAAATTCTTGATCCATTCAGCAAGGAAGCAAAAATGAATTCAGCTCGTAGAACATACCAGGCAATGTGGTCAGTGCTGGGAATCCAAAGAGAGCAACAGCCCAACTCTTGCTCAGACAAGTGTTGGAGATTAAGTGAAAATTGAATTTGCTGGAATCAGGCTGCCAGTGTTCATATTCTGCCTTGCTTACTAAATACTAATGTGACCTTGGAAAAAGTACTGGGCCTCTCATGCTTCATTTGCGTAATGGGGGTACTAACGAGCACCTACCACTTGTGAGTTGTTAGGAGAATCAAATTAATCCATACATGTGAAACTGGTGATTTTGTTTCACAATGGTTAAAAAGAAATAGAATTCGTGTACTATATAACAGAAGCTTTTCATTAATGGATGCGTAGTTTCCTGTTTAAATGTAAGTATTAGGAAAGAAGGAAGGAAGAAAGAAAGAAAGTCGATTTAAAGAAAAAAAAATTTGCAAAGTCTAGTATAGATAAGTAGCAATGACTCCTAGTGTTCATCCATATCCGGTCTGGTATCCTTCCTGCCACCTGGGAGGACTTTACTTCCCTGCCTCTCACAGTAAGGCAGGGTCCTGTAACTAGTCATCATCTGTGGGTTGTGGACAAAAGCGGAGTGTGGCACGTTCCAGGCGACACATCTAACTGTCAGGACGAGACCCTCCAGCATTCTCTCCCCTCTGCCTTCTGTTCTTCCCTGGACAGAAGTCAGGATTCATAGAGGACTTTGAATGCGTCAAAAGAAAGTGTAGTTTTGTTAAGCCACTGAGATCTCACATTTTTGTTACTGCAGCATGAAACAGTTTATGCAGACTCACGTATACACGGTGGTGGAAGAAGATGATAAAAATTGTAAAAGTGACATTTGAACGACTAAAGTTTGGGGAACATTGTAATAGAAATAAACAACACCCTGTGAAAGGATAACAGATTATCTGACGTTGGGGGATTCTGAAAGGTTTCATAGAGAACATGGTATTTGAGTAGCTCTTGTAGGATGAATAGGAGTTGGACTGGTAGAAGCAGAGGTCAGGAGCAGTCCAGGGTGAGGAAGGAGCGCACGTGGGTACACAGAGTAATGGACGTCATGGTGCCTTCAAAGGACGATAAGAAGTAGAGTACTGCTAGGCCTTGGGAACAACGAGCTGGATTTGTAGGAGGCAAGGCTGACATGTGAGTCAGGACAGCAGTGTGAGTCAGGGAAAGGGATAGCTCACTCAAGTGGTTGAATTAAAGGGAGTTTAATGAAGGTATGATTTTCAGAGGTGTAGGCAGCTTTAAGGAAACCAGCAAGGATAATGATGTGTCCAGCTACTAGCAACAGTCTTTACTACTCTTTAGGATGGAGGAACAAGGAAAGGAAGCAGAGTTTCCTGAACTCAGAGGGAGCTACGGCTATTGGAGGGCAGGGGAGAGCAGCCAGTGCCTAGTCTCTACCTGGCAGGGAAAGAACAAACAGGGAGTACTATTGCCCCATCCTCTCTAACCTGTTGCTCTTACCTTGTTGACTTGCTGCTGTATTCCCTGTTCCTTAGGCAGGTTTGACATATCACAAGTGCTCAATAAGTATTTTTGAATTTAAAATAATGAATGTTCTACTTAGGGAAATAACTACTTGTGTGCTTGTCTGAAGTTTATTCAATTTTTTAGGCTGTTACTTCATAACTTGAAATGATTGGTACATGTTACAGTTTTAACCAAAAGGCTGTCTTTCTACATTAATAAACCCTACATTTATTATGATGAGTGATGCTAAAGCATTTTCATATGGAACTTTCACAATATAAGTCAACAAATCAATATAGAAAAATTCTCTACGTTGGTGCTCAATCATGGTGCTTGTAAAATGAGAGAGATAAAGTTTACGGGATGTCTAAAGAATGATGAATCCTAAATGCAGCACGACTTTGTTTGAATGAAAGCTTTGGTTGCCCAAATTGTTTTCATTTATTTCAAGGTGGAACCATAGGTCAGTCATTCTTTATTAGATTAATATGCTCTTCTTGTTGACTGCTTGGAGATAGTTAGCTTTTATTCTAAAAATGTTCCCACTAATTTGAAAAGTAACTTTCAGGCCTATGATATCTGTTGAAAAAATAAGATACTCCCATCCAAAATATAAGAACCAGCATCTTTGTGGAAATCTCAAACTAAAAGACTTCAGATTTTTTTCTGGTTCTCTTTTTAATGTGAACATTTGTCTAGTACCTTCGCAGGTTAAGGCAGGGTTCATAGTTTAGGTGCTGCACTGCCATCCAATTTCACAGCAAACATTTCTCAACTCTGCCCTACCTGCTGCCCCCACCAGCACTTTTTAACTGGGGCTCTCCTTCTGCTTGACCAACTGGTCACAAAATCCCCAGTTCATTCATGCTCAGATCCAGTCCCCATTCCGCATCTGATCAGGCTGGCTTCAAACATGCCAGTGATTACTGATTATCTACAGGAGATGTCCAAGTTGGTTTTTGTGACACAGGGCCCTCTTGGGACAACTCCTTGTTCAGCTGCACTTTTGTTTCAAAGGATCTTCTCTGTATTAGCTTCACCGTTACCCCTCAACTCCCTTTTAAGTTCAGAAGGGTCATAAAAAAGACTCAGTCAGGTGGCAGCTTAGCATATGACCCAGAACATTTGCATTCAGACAAAACCAAATTTGATACCTTTTCCAACTTACTAGGTTTGTCATTTTAGATAACTTACCTAATCCTCTCAGCCTCAGTTCCCTCACTGGGAAAACGGGAATCATTGTAGAAATAGTAGTAGAAATACCTTAAATGATTGTAAAGCACATGGCCCATGGCATGTGTCGGGAGGTGGCAGCTGTCTTTGATAACTGTTCTAGACAGTGCCTGGCAGAGGGTGTGCCCCCTACTTAGTGTGAGTTCTCTTCCCACCTCTTAGTGCAGACAGAGTTTCATCAGAGAGCCTCTTAACCAGTGGCCTTATCTGCCAAACTGCCCACCCTCGGGAGTAGTTAAAATACTTTCCAGGAGCTTTCAAGTCCAAGTAACTTTAGTGTTTGTTTCCAACCGCATGGGCTCCTGCAGTGGCCAGTTGGTAGCCATGCTCTGGAAATGAGGCAGAGTTCAGATCTCTACTGCATTTTATGGGCACAAACAACTCGAACTCAGTAAACACTTTCATTGCCATGTGGAGCAAAGCATACTGAAGCCTTGCTATGACACTTTCTGAAATCTTAAAAAGCCAAAGGGGAAAAAATAATTAAATTTTTGAAAATCTGGGGTAACAGTAACAGGGCATGACCAAAGCAGTAATTGCTGTGCTAGCCTTTCAAGGTAACTGATCTCTCCTGTGGGTGATGATACTAAACCCCCTGGGATTAATTTGAAGACATCTCTGTAGGGTAAAAAAAAAAGACCAATTCTGATGCCAGCCTAAGATCCTTAAGACTACTGTTCACAATAAGAATGCCAGTCCCAGCAGTATGTAATCTAAAAGCGTCCATTTTGTATGAAGGAGTGTACACAAATTCAGATTAAGATGCAACTACAAAAAGGTAAAGGCTTCTTAATCAAACCTGTGACACAGCAGGTAGATTTATTCTGACAAGGTAATGAATGATATGGCTTTGGTGGGAGTGCCAGTTAAAACCAATTATTATCAACTTGACATGACAGGCTGCTAAAATGTCTTCCAGGACTCACCCTCTTTTCCGAGGCGGATATTTTTGTTTCTGGGCATGGTTCTGATTTGGGATGTTCCGAGTTGTTTTTCTTTTTAGAAATGCAGATGTAGCCATTGTTTTAGAAAGCCTCCAAGTGGGTCACCCTGATTTATCCTTTTAGGATGGTTTCATTATGAAACGAGTCAGTTGCTTCCTGGAATGGGACCAATGCAAAGAACAATTCTAAACCCTAATTCACTACAAACAATGAATGCAAAACATTCATTGCTATTTGTTTTAACAAGGACATTGCAGTTATAGCCCAGGAAAGGAACTGGTAATCAGCCTGGGCAGTGTCACAGCATCTTTCCAAAGGGGACCTGATCACACACAACTTGTATTACTTAAGTTTTAACTGTATCACATGGCATCATTTTACCTACTTATAAGGTGATAATCCTATATTAAGCAATTTTTACAGATTGTGTTTTACGGCCTCATTTCTGGACATAGTTGCCTGTTTTCTCTCAGGAAGCCAGCCAGCTAAGCACGCTAGTAGCAATGCTACTATCCCAGCTCCTCCGTGTAGCATGGCTGTGGACGCTGTGAAATTCCATTTCCCTCCTTAGCCTTATCTCTACGTTGAACCCCACTAATCAGCCACATACCCATAATGTCTACTTAGTTGATGCAGCTGAACTTGGACAAGGGGATGTGCTGGAATCAGACCCCCCACTCCATCATTCACCAGGGGAATGATCCTCAGTGAGGGAAGTATTTTCCGTGAGTCCCACCTTTCTCAGCTAGAAACTTGGGCCAATAAGAGAATCTCTATGAATCTCCATTTCCCAGTTTGTAACATGGGAATCATAACACCTACTTTGCAGAACTGTTGGGAGGATTAAACGAGATAACTATGTGAAGTGTTGGCTTATGGTATGGGTCCAATAAATTATCTCTTTTGTTATTGTTGCCTTGAATTGTTCTTCTTTTTAATTCTTAGTGATTTAAAATCACTTTACCTATTTTTTCTTTCATAACTTCTTATCTCAGTTTGTTCTCCAGACTTTACTCATTCACTATTCTAGCTGTCTTCCATCTCTGCCTGCCCTTTACATATTTAAACTCTCTTGCTTACTTTGTCTCCTTCCCTCTCTGTAAATTTCATGAACTGTTTATACCATTTCCCCAGTGTGGAAGCAATCACATACCCCAGGGAACTAGGTTTCTATCTCTGAAATACATCCACATTGCATTCCACTGCAGTGACTCTCATCCACCCAGTAAACCATTGGATTTTGTCACTTTAACTTGATTTTGTAGGTACCTTGAGATAGAAAGGGGTTTTTTTCTCTCTTTTTTTCTTCTTTTCTTCCATCTTTTCTTTTCTTCCTTCTTTCTTTCCTTTCTCTCTCTCTCTCTCTCTTTCTTTCTTTCTTTCTTTCTTTCTTTCTTTCTTTCTTTCTTTCTTTCTTTCTTTCTTTCTTTCTTTCTATTACTTTTAAAAACAAGTTTGTATACTTATGGTTCATATTATTGATACTATTTCACAGGGAGAAAATGATAGAACAATTTCTGGTAAATGAAAGTTGATGCAAAAAATAATAACCGAAGATGTTCCCTTTGAACTTTTGTAATCTTTTTAAGAGAGAAACTTTTTCGGAAATTATTTGGACTCTAAAAGTAGTTGAACTTTTCTGTGAAAAATATCTAAATTCTATAATTAAGAAAAGCTACCCCTTTTGCATTTTCTCTTCTCCAAGAGTTACCTAAAATTGTAAGGAGGAAGACTGCCATCCTGATATGGTAGTTGGGTTTTGAACTATGCAACTGCAGCAGGCCAGGAAAGAAAGGGAGGACTTGGATCACATGCATGTCACATCTGGTTTTCTTATTAAAAATGCCCTGCTCACCATCAGCACTCTTATAAGCCTATACAAGTCAAATTATGTATTTGATTGCTTCTGGGTTTCTTTTATTAGTGTGTTGGCTGGTTCTTTGGATATTTTTCTGTCTTCATTTCAGTTAATCAGTTTCTTATTTTTATCTTTCCAGAGAACTCAGCTTCTTAATATGGAAGACTTTTGTTTTCCTGTAAATGCAGAGAACTGTCATGGTCCAAATTGCCAAATCCAATGCTTAGTTCTGTTTTCTCCATAAGTGAAAATTCCCATAACCAACTGGCCATCTGATTAGTTTATCGAGTTCCAAGAAACAAAGACTTTATTTCTCTTTGTGTCTCTTTTGAAAACCTTGCCACTATACAACTATGGAATAAATATTTCAGGACTTCTGTACTGGTTGTGACCACAGACTTTAAAAGAATAAAAAAGAATCCAGGTGTGGGTTTCAGAATTGATCATTTTAGTATATAAAAATCATCTTTTTATGTAGTCATATATATTCAGTGTTGTAATTATTGAATAAAGAAAGAGTTCTGCACCCATAGTGTTACTCAAGAAAAAGGAGAAGGAAGAAATATTATTACAGAAGAATACCAGCTTATGAATGTAGGAGGAATGGCCAAATTGGAAAATAACCATCTTAATTTAGTAATTAACTGAGGCAAAGATAACTAATGAATGGTAAAATACACATGCATGGCAAAAAACACGTTGTAACTAGGAAACAACACTTAATGTGATCTCATAGTATCACCCCACAGATTACCTACTGATTAGAAAGAGAGAAAGAAAGGTTCTTTCACAATGGAAAGATCTGGTAGACATGGCCTCAACCAAGTAACCAAAGTTAGCATCATCGATAATGGGTCCACTGGCAACACGTGCTTCCTAAAATGATGTATTGGGAAATTCACAACATTATGTGTGTAGTATCCATGGAGAAATATTTAACCTAATCTTAGGGAAGCGACTGGACAGATTGTAAGTTGTTTGTTTTACCTGCCAACTTGCCAAAATTTTCAATGGCATGATAGATAGGAGATGAAGAAGACATGACAGTCAAATTCAGTCCCTAATCCTTGGGTAGATCGTGAATCAGAAAAAAATTGGGACAGTTGGGGAAATTTCAATATGGAATATGTATATTAGATAATATTATTGTGTCTACTTAAAATTATTTCAGTGTGAGAGTATGTGGTTTTATAGAAGAACGTCCTCATTCTTAGGTGATACATGCCGAAGTGTTCTTGGATGAAATTCATAATGATTATAACTTGTTCGAATAATTCAGAAAAAAAAGTGTGTGTGTAAATATATTTATTTTGTATACGAGAAAGGCAGAGAGAGAGAGAAAGAGAGAAAGAAAGAGAGGGAGAGAGAGTACACATTGGTAAAATGTTAGTTCATACATCTAGGGCAAGGATATACAGGTGTTCATGGGTACTTTTTTTTCTGCAGTTGGAATCAGCCAGAAGTGTCTGTTTTTGTCAGGGAAGATGGTGCAAGGAAGCTATCTCCCTGGCAAGAAGAAAGAGCCTTTCTATAATTCACTGGCCACATCTCTGAGGAACGAGCAACAGCAGCTCACACTCAGAAAATGACCTTGGGTCCACACAAAAGTGATCAGACTACCAGCATTTCCTATTCATCTCTCTTCTCCAGAAGTGCTTGGAGAGGTCAGGGGAGGGGTGGGGGTGGGGGGGAAGGAAAGGAGAAAATGGATCCTGAATCAGAAATAGAATTTTCTCCCACCAGCTCTGTGAAGACCAGGATAAAGAGAGCCTTAACTTACCTTCCAATAGTTTGTAATATATGACACAAAAGTAGGGGCACTCAATTTTGCTCCAACTTTCCACCTTAGAATCTTCAGGGCCTTTACAAACTGAAGGGCAAATTTAATTTGGTTTCAAGTTGTGTACAATACTTTTTTTTTTTTTTTGGAATTGCACAGCACCAACAAAAGATTAAATAAGACCGTTGATAGCATCTGTGCGTGTCCTATTAAGCATGCTGAGAAAACAGAGGCAGAGCAAATAACCTGCAGCAGGACTTGAAGGGCAAGCAGGAAGCCTGCAGAACTGTTTCAAATCTTATCATGTGAATTAGAGAAATCAGTCAGCAGGTGCTTTGGCCCCGAGTACGTATTTAACCAGAGCGCAGAAGAGGAAAGATGTTTCTGAAGGCTTCATTAAAAAAGGGGAGTAAACAGCAGAGGCAGACTCCTCCTGCACCCCTCAGCTTCCTGTTTCAGCTCAAATCCAAAGTGAAGAGGAAACCAGCTCTAACAGTTGCTCTTAAAGAAGAAATGAGAAAAAGAGATTAGGAGGATTAATAGATAAGGTCAAATTTAGGTGGAGGGCGCTGGTGCTACAGTTGTGTTTTTCAAAAGGACCACTTGATTCAGTGTGATATATCCTGATTTTTATTTAACCTATAGCTTTATTGAGAACGTTAGAAAATCTCACCCTGTATTCTTCTAGCCTCTTAGCATGTTAACTATGTTTATATTCATGGTTATCTCCTTGCTTGATAAACCTTACATGTGGTAGAGACAAGACTTAAAAAAAAATTTTTTTTATTGAAGAATAGGTGACTTACAATATTGTATAAGTTTCAGGTGTACCGCACAGCGATTTATGTGTATACATATATATTCTTTTTCAGAGTATTTCCCCTTATAGATTATTTCATAATATTGAGAGTATAGTTCCCTGTGCTATACAGTAGGTCCTGGTTGGTTATCTATTATATATATATACATCAAAAGTAGTATGTATATGTTAACCCCAGCTTCCTAGTTTATTCCTCCCCCCCCACTTCCCCTTTGGTAACCATTAGTCTGTTTTCTGCATCTGTGAGTCTCTGTTTTGGAAATAAGTTCATTTATGTCTTTTTTTTCTTTTGATTCCACATATAAGTGATATCATATGATATTTGTCTTTGTCTGGCTTACTTCACTTAGTATGATAATCTCTAGGTCCATCGACGAGACTTTTAACTGAGAAATTTTTGTGATACAGTGATAGAGTGGGGGCAATGTAGGAAAGAATGCGTGAAACCTAGTTTAATAAAAGAGTGTGCCATTCTATACACTAATGATGAAAAATCTGAAAGAGAAATTAAGGAAACACTCCCATTTACCATTGCAACAAAAAGAATAAAATACCAAGGAACAAACCTACCTAGGGAGACAAAAGACCCGTATGCAGAAAACTATAAGACACTGATGAAAGAAATTAAAGATGATATAGACAGATGGAGAGATATACCATGTTCTTGGATTGGAAGAATCAATATTGTGAAAATGACTATACTACCCAAAGCAATCTACAGATTCAGTGCAATCCCTATCAAATTACCAATGGCATTTTTCACAGAACTAGAACAAAAAATCTTAAAATTTGTATGGAGACACAAAAGACCCCAAATACCCAAAGCAGTCTTGAGGGAAAAAACGGAGCTGGAGGAATCAGACTCCCTGACTTCAGAGTATACTACAAAGCTACAGTAATCAAGACAATATGGTACTGGCACAAAAACAGAAACATAGATCAATGGAACAAGATAGAAAGCCCAGAGATAAACCCATGCACCTATGGTCAACTAATCTATTGCAAAGGAGGCAAGGATATACAATGGAGAAAAGACAGTCTCTTCAATAAGTGGTGCTGGGAAAACTAGACAGCTACATGTAAAAGAATGAAATTAGAACACTCCCTAACACCATACACAAAAATCAACTCAAAACGGATTAGAGACCTAAATGTAAGACTGGACACTATAAAACTCTTAGAGGAAAACCTAGGAAGAACACTCTTGGACATAAATCACAGCAAGATCTTTTTTGATCCACCTCCTAGAGTAATGGAAGTAAAAACAAAAATAAACAAATGGGACCTAAGGAAACTTCAAAGCTTTCGCCAAGCAAAGGAAACCATAAACAAGACGAAAAGACAACCCTCAGAATGGGAGAAAATGTTTGCAAACGAATCATTGGACAAAGGATTAATCTCCAAAATAAATAAACAACTCATGCAGCTCAATATTAAACAAACAAACAACCCAATCCAAAAATGGGCAGAAGACCTAAATAGACATTTCTCCAAAGAAGACGTACAGATGGCCAAGAAGCACGTGAAAAGCTGCTCCACATCACTAATTATTAGAGAAATGCAAATCAAAACTACAATGAGGTATCCCCTCACACCAGTTAGAATGGGCATCATCAGGAAATCTACAAACAACAAATGCTGGAGAGGGTCTGGAGAAAAGGGAACCCTCTTGCACTGTTGGTGGGAATGTAAATTGATACAGCCACTATGGAGAACAGTATGGAGGTTCCTTAAAAAACAAAAAATAGAACTACCATATGACCCAGCAATCCCACTACTGGGCATATACCCACAGAAAACCATAATTCAAAAAGACACATGCACACCAGTGTTCATTGCAGCAGTATTTACAATAGCCAGTTCATGGAAGCAACCTAAATGCCCATCGACAGATGAATGGATAAAGAAGATGTGGTACATATATACAATGGAATATTACTCAGCCATAAAAAGGAATGAAATTGGGTCATTTGTTGAGATGTGGGTGGATCTAGAGACTATCATACAGAGTGAAGTAAGTCAGAAAGAAAAAAACAAATATCGTATATTCATATGTGTGGAACCTAGAAAAATGGTACAGATGAACCAGTTTGCAGGGCAGAAATGGAGACACAGATGTAGAGAACAAACGTATGGACACCAAGGGGGGAAGCGGCGGGGGGTGGGATGAATTGGGAGATTGGGATTGACATGTATATACTGATGTGTATAAAATGGATGACTAAGAAGAACCTGCTGTATAAAAAAAAAAAGAACCAAAACAGCCAAGACAATTTTGAAGAGGAAGAAGAAGATGTGGTAGAGATAAGGTGTGGAGACTTATTTATGCAATAACAAGACATTTAAAATAAAATTAGTGTAATGTTGGCATGGGAGTGGGCAAGTACTGTATGTCAATGTAACAGTTCAGAGTGCTCAAGAAATGACCCACATATAATGAGAACTTGGTGTTATTATAAATTGGCATTATATTGATTAATCAATATATTGTGCTAGATAATTTTGTATGAAAAAAATCAACTTAATTCTATATCTAGGACTCTTCTTGGAGTTTCAGACTCATACTCAAACAATGTATCCCAACTGAACTGATTGTAACTTGTCAAACTATTCCTTTTGTATTCTGTGTATCACTAGCAAAGAAATTTGGGAGCCAGTATTTAGTAAAAAAAAAAAAAAAAAGTGTGCCATTGCTGTATGTTCTTACTTTAGTAGAAGGGCAATATTTCTCCTAGAAGCTGCATGGAGATTTTCAAGAATATATGTAAAACAGTTATTTCACTCAGTGAAAAAAAAATCATCCAAACCTCATGTCCTCCCATCACTTATAAACTAAGTTGCCTCTTATACTTCCCCAGGGGTAATTTCTTTAAGCAGCTCATTTTTATCCTGACTTGAGCTCTTGGTGAGATTTTTTTTTCCTGGGTAGTCTATAGTAAATATTAAACATACTGCAGAAGAATTTATTACAAGCCCAGAAAATAACTTATTTTAAACTTTTTTATGTTACAAAGAATAGTGCAAATGACAAAATATTGCACCTAGTAAAATAATCCTGATTTGGGTTTTTTTGCTTTATTTTTTTAATATAAAGACTAATGCCTCTTTTTATTTTTAAATCTACCTTGCTTCTTTTAGTATCCATTTCTGAATTCAAGCAGTTTTTAATTAAAAAAATCAGGATATTTAACTCTCCCACACAATATTTCTTATGTTTGAATGGTCCTCTTAGGGCTCATATATTGATATTGGAATGCTGTTTTTCCATTTCCTTTCATGGGACTTGTTTCAAAAAAGTTAGGTTCAGATATTCTAGAAGAATCTATAGCAATTTTATTCTTATTTATAAAATGGTTTCAGAGGGGAACACTTATATAAGACAGAGTGGTAGAGCACACATTTCAGTCACTTCACCACAGCTGGCTGGTCCTGTGTTTCTGAACTTCTTACTATTGGGAGGAGTCATCTTTCCTTTGCACGGTTTTTCACTTGATATTTCAGTAACACCTTCAGCAGGGAGATAGACTTCCTGAATGAGGCAGAGATGGATTGTTAAGCACTGACAGATCCTCTGTCAGAATATCTTGTCGCTCAGGGAGTACCTTCTAAGGCCCTGTTCCTTTGATTGATTTTCGTAACCAGTAGCCATTATATGGTGAGACCGTTTGGTGTCAATATTGATTGCTAGCTTACTTTACTGAAGGTAAACTAAGGTTCATTGACATGAAGCCATCACATGTGAAATGATGGAATGAATCCGGGAGCAGAGGATGCATGTCATGGGTAATCAGTGTGGAACATTCGCATGGATTCTGAGCAACTTTTTCACACAGAGAGAACAAATTTTGCACACCAACAAGTCAGCGCCAGGCAACATGGCTGAAAGATTTAGAGAACTCAGAGGAGACTAATGGTACCTACTTCCCTAAAGCACAGGTCCAGTGCCCAATACCTTTAATTTGTGTTAAGTGGCATCCACAGGAGAGCTGCCGAGGTGCCATCAGTTTAACATTTAGGTGAAAAAGTTACCAATTCAATTTTTCTTTCACGGTCATTCAGGTTCCATCTTTTATTACAAAAAGTACAACAAGTATCTGATAATAATGAGGCTAAAGTTAATAATATTTAATATTTATTAAGTACTTACTGTGTGCTAGGAACATGTGAGATATTTGTATTTATTTATAAGTATGAATCGCTAGAGTAAAACACAACATATTGGAGGAAAGCAGACTTTCTTTTGATTCTTAAATACTTTGTCCTGTTTTACATATGTATGCAGCCTCATAATTCATCAAAATCTTCTCAACTCAGAATTGCCAAGTATACACTAGTCCATTTTATTTAACTAGCTCATTGAGTCAGCTTTCTTTTCAATTCATGGGCATTTGACAGTATTACAGAATGCCTACTGGTATTACTGTCTTCTTTCACATTCCAACAAACTGAGAAACGTTTTTGGTGCCAAGTGAATTAAAGTAAATCCTGAATTTTTCAATTATTTAAATATATTCATGCTGCCAGGAAAAAATACAGTATAGATCAATAGGAGACAATAATCTAGCATCTCTCCTGTTTTATGCTATTCTTTAGGAGTATAGTATTCTTAAAAGAAGGCGATTAAAAATTTTCAAACCACTGGAGTATCATCAGAATGAGTTTGCATTAAATTTGTTATAAATGTAGGCTATTTCAACATGGCTACCCCAAAATAGAAAACCAAAAGTATTGTGTTTATGATTATTTAAATACCAAGAATGTTCAGTTTGTACTTAAATACAGTTTTATTTACACCATT
This sequence comes from Balaenoptera physalus, assembly GCF_965194825.1. Lineage (NCBI taxonomy): Eukaryota > Metazoa > Chordata > Mammalia > Artiodactyla > Balaenopteridae > Balaenoptera > Balaenoptera physalus. The sequence continues at coordinate 63,225,072 of NC_138895.1, read as the reverse complement.
TTTTACTTCATTATAAATGGATAATTCAACTATCTTACAGTAGAAAAACTTTTAGCTTTTTCTGCCCCCGTCTTTGGGCCTTGGACAACTCCTTGAGTGACCATTGCCTAGGTGTGTATAGGAACACTTTGCCAATGTTTCCTAAAGCGCGTGTGTTCTTTGGAAAGTTAGTTGCTGGAATGTTATTAGGGTTCAACAGAAATATACATCCTTTATCAATTAAGTTCAAGAAATAGCACTCAAACATAATTAAATGTTCTTGTTTAGATGTTGTGTTTTGCTGGGATCTTGTTTATTGCAGAACTTCTCTCTTAGAAGTCCAGTTGAATTCCACTAATTTCAGAAGAAAGGGAGTTTGAGTCTTTAATTAATTCCCACTTGGATCAAATAGAAAAGATTCCTGTCGCAGATGACTGGAAAAATTTCATTAACAAAATAGGAAGCGCTCCTCCAAAGTCTATGGCAATATGATCTGGAGCAGAGTTAACAATCAGATTGTAGATATAGGTATCTGCATGTTTATTGCCTACAGCTGAACTGAACAAAAAATATTTTCTTCTGATAAGACGGTATGATAACAGAGAAAAAAAATCTTGTTCTGTGGTTTACTGATGGGAAAAGTACATTTTATATACCATCAATTCCCAGCCATGCTTAAATAGCAGTTTTAGAAATAACTTCTTAAATTACAACATTTAGGGACAGAATGAAAAATGTATGGATACATACAATTAAAATGGTCCAATAATTAGACAATTCACAAAATGTTCCAGTGCAACTTCATGATTGATGAGTGTCAGGAGAACATCTTTTCAGATAAAGTTTGACCCCTGATTCCTCTGTGATAATAGTTATCTCTGTTGATAAATATTGACATTCATCACTACTAAAAATCTGTCTCTGCTTATTAGACAAAATTGGAGTGATCCCAATTAATAGTAATGAGATACAGCATAATTTTTTAGACTTGTACCTGTATGGGAATTAAGAAACAAATAGTATTTTTAAAATATATTTTGATAATTTGGCACTAACTACCCAAGAACTATCCATATGGCTGCCTACACTGTCAGAGTGTCCTACTCCTGATCAGTTATGTTGGCAGTCGTTGACTTTGACTTTGAAGTCACAGACGATGAAAGTCAAGATTAACACATGAACTTTAACCTTTAGGTTAAAACAAATTTTTTTTTATGAAAAAAGAAAGTACTTATCCATTATCAAAGAGCCAAATTAGTATCAGCCCTGAAAGAGTTGTGCACAGAATAGGTTTGGTTTTGATGAGAGTGAGTCAAACTAATATCTGAAAGAGTCAATTCATGTTATAGCAACAGACCTGGATACCAGGCAGTACTAAACCATGACAATAAAAAAGCATAGAGGTGACTAAGTGTCCATCGACAGATGAATGGATAAAGAAGATGTGGCACATATATACAATGGAATATTACTCAGCCATAAAAAGAAATGAAACTGAGTTATTTGTAGTGAGGTGGATTGACCTAGAGTCTGTCATACAGAGTGAAGTAAGTCAGAAAGAGAAAAACAAATACCGTATGCTAACACATACATATGGAATCTAGAAAAAAAAAATGGTTATGAAGAACCTAGGGGCAGGACAGGAATAAAGATGCAGATGTAGAGAATGGACTTGAGGATGCAGGGAGGGGGAAGGGTAAGCTGGGACGAAGTGAGAGAGTGGCATGGACATATATACACTACCAAATGTAAAATAGATAGCAAGTGGGAAGGAGCCACATAGCACGGGGGGATCAACTCGGTGCTTTGTGACCACCTAGAGGGGTGGGATAGGGAGAGTGGGAGGGAGACACAAGAGGGAGGAGATATGGGGATATATGTATATGTATAGCTGATTCACTTTGTTATAAAGCAGAAACTAACACACCATTGTAAAGCAATTATACTCCAATAAAGACGTTAAAAAAACGAAAAGCATGGAGCTGACAAGGTAGAAAGAAGAAAGGAAAATCCAAACCTTGTATGTGGAAAAACCAACTGCCTTGAGTAATTATGTGATATAACAGACTCTTAAATTTATAAAAATATATACAAATAATTTTTAAGTAAAGGCAAAGGGCCAAACATCAGACATCAATGTCACCCTTAAAAGCAACAATATTGCTACTCCTATGAGAAGCATTGGAAGGTAAAATCAATCCATGTGATTCAACAACAGCAGCTTACTCTTATTTGAATTGTATTTATAAGTTGAAGCTTCAAACCCTGCTAAGATGTCATTACTGTGCATGAGAAATGAAGCAGGACAAGAGCTTAGATCAACAGTTTTCAAACCTACTGAGCAAAGGGATCTTTTTCCAAAGCAAAAATCTATGACAGAATACCAATGTATGAAAACATATTTTTCTATTTGTAGGTTTAAATTGATAGCAGTTATGTATCAGAGTCATTCAAAATAAAAGGTCATTTTGATAAATAAAAATTCTGAAAATGAGTGTCACAGAGGACAGTCAAATAAGTTTCAGCATTCAATTTATTGATATATTTTGTTTTCTTTCTACAGACTTGAGCAAGTCCTAATTCACATATATAAGTAGTTGCAATGGCAACAGCTTTTGAAGAGTTTTGCAGGGTAGCAGGTAGACATTCCTCTCAGGTTTGCATAAAGATAAGTTTATCTGTACAAATCATTGTGGCAGTTGATATCAGTATGTTAAAATATGTGTATCATTTTTATTACATGTCTTAAGACAGTTAAGGTATTCTTAATGAAGTTCAAACTAATGTTGTTGTTCAAACTGACATTCCAAAGGACCCCTTGAGAGTCAATAGTGGGGTACAGTTGGAATGTGCTGGCTTAGAGGCTCCTAAGAAGGGTTATTCAGAAATGCTTTATTGAGAATAGAAAGAAGCAACAAAGTGATATTATAATAATTTATTGTAGAGCTTTATTAAGTAGTTCTGTCGTCAACATTATCAATTCTTCCTTCTAATAATCCAGATGCAACTAAACCATTTCAATTCAGGCTTACATCTGGTGGATACTGAAAAAGTATCTTTTAAAGTTACAGTTACAATGGTGGCTTAGAATGCCAGTTGTTTATGGCCAAGTAAAGACAGTGGATACAGTCAAAAAGAGAAGATGAGATCATAGATATAATAATTCAAGGGAAATTAGGATGGAGTCACCAAATCCTACTCCTCCTTTCAGGATTCAATTTAGAAGCCTAAGTCAATCCCCTAAAACTGGATTAGGTGCTCTCAGCCTAGGAGTGGGGGGAACAGAGATCAGTTGTTGGGCATTAATTTTTCTCAAATATTCTCTTTCCTGGGTTCAAGTATGCACATATGCTGGGGTACTTCTGCCTCTTCCTGTAATACACTTATACTTGCCTCTATCTAACTCTAGACTATAATACTTGTGAGGAGAGAAATCGTGTTCATCATGTGGACCAAGACCGAATTGAGTCCTTACCAAAGAACTGGTCCCAAACATGTGTGAAATGAATGTACAGATGAGGAAATGATAGTTATTCATTACCACATAAGAGAGAGAATGAAAGGGAAAGATGAGGGTTGTAAAACACGATGAGCAACTTTGCATAGGGAAAGAGTAAAAATAAAGCGTCCAAATATATACTGGCAAAGTTAGTGTTCCTATGGACCTTGATTTTTGTTTTCATTGCATCTGAAGACAAATGCTATGACCAGCTTAGGTTTCCCCAGCCTAGCAAGGGGTGAGGCTAGATCGCTTCTAGAGTAATTCATCATCAGATATCGCTCTCAGTGGAGGGAGTGGTGATGTTGATGATTAAGCAGAAGGTATTCCCCCCACCCCCCAGGAGAGATGTTATAAGAAGGGCCTTGCAATCCTAGAAGTGCTGTTTTTCATTGAGATGCAAAGTTGAGATCTTATTCTCTTGAAACACTGCTGGTTCCCTAAACTGCTCAGTAAGAGACAGCCAATAAAAATAATAGTGTATAGAGTCTTGTATTTGGATAGCTTTTCTCAGGTTTTACAGCACTGTCATATTCATCACTTTATGAGGGCTTCACATGAGAGAGTTTGCAAAGTAGATAGAATAAGAGATATAATGATGGGAGAACAAAAGCTGAGAGGTAAAATTTAAGCTCTTGTGGCTGAAACAGTGACAATTTAGGGATGAGAAACTGTTGCTTTCCATCCAGGTTCTGTGTGACTGAGTTTTATAAATTCAGTGCTGAAATAATTGCTTGTGTGCAATATCTCCCAATACACCTCTCTGGATTTGGGTAAAGCACCAAAGTATAGAAGCCTTTTCTGTCTCTTTATTTGAGTAACCATGGAGAGGAAACCCAGCCAAAAAATCAAAACACTAATCTTTCAGCTGAACCTATGTTTATGCTCCTAAAGATGCACCAGGGGAAAAGCATCACTCATTGTCTTAGTTAAGCTAGTGTGGTCCTGAATGGGCAATTGCAGAGTTCTATTTTAAAGAAAGTTGCAGTATTGCATTGTAATGCCTGATGAAGTATGTGTGTTGTGTGCGGCACCTTTATTCCAAAGCTTTTAATAAGTGCTTTCCCATTCATCCAGTCTCTTACCCATGAGAAAAAGACAAAAACATTCTCCCTCAAATTCATTTGTATAATGATAGATGTAGATTTCCTAATCTCTCATCAGATGTTTCAAGGTTGTTTTTTTTTTTTTTAAAGCTCAGAATTGTAGAGACACATCTGTCCACCATCAACTCTTATAATCCAAAAATCTTTCTAAATGACCTGAAACAGAAGTTGTGTGTGTTTTCAAATCCCAGATCCCTTCCCTGTTATGTCTGAATATATCTCTAGCACTCCATTTTACCTCTCAGGATATGCTGAAAAACTGACCTTTCTTGACTGAAGCACATAAAGATCAGAAAATGTTTTCTCCTTGTGTTCCTGAGAGGAAGAAGAAAGCAGAGTTGGCCAGGACATATTCTGTACCCAAGGATGTGGACAGGAATGCACCACGGAAAGCCTGGGGTGGTGGCAGCTATATGTGGCAGGTGGCAATGGAACAGGGACTTGTCAGGTAGAGAGATATAATCTCCTCAAGTGGAAGAACATTTCCAAGTCCTCCTGCAGGTAGGAGGAGCAATGAAAACTTCTGGTCAGTGGCCCCCTGTGGGTGGGCTATATACCTTAAAGAGGAAAGCTTCAAATTCATATTCGTATTTATACTATAGATAAAATGTTAAATGTTGCATATTTTATATACTTTTTTTAACCCCCAAATGGAGAGAGATACTTTTAGAATTTTGTATATTTTCATGTACTCTTTTTTACCCCTGAATGCATAAATATACTTTTGGAATACTTAATTTGAAAAATAAATGTATCTAATAAATCCTGCACCCCTATGAGGTTTTAGTGGTTCTAAAACATCTCCATCATAGGCTGCAAAGAATATTATTATTCTCAGGTAGAAAACTGATAAGTTTTTATATATGATCCCTTCACTCATCAACTATGGATGTGGAGAGAACCAAGGTTCACCAGCTCGCCTGGTAAGCATATGGTACAAATAGGACAGGGGCCCAAATCCCCTGATGCACAGTACTGGGTTCTCCCAACACCATCAGTGGTACTCAGCTGCTAAAATGTCAGGGTAGTATAGAAATAGTCTAGTTTGCTCTTAATTATGTATATATAAACCTAGTTGATATTTAAATTATTTTTTAAAACTAAGGCAAAAATGAGATACATTCTCAAAAAGTAGACTCCTTCAGCAATGATCTAGACACTATTTTTCAAACTGTACTGGGGACAAAAGGAAACAGTATAAATGAGTAAAAACTATGAAGGGAGGAGAACATCTGGCCCACTCCCACTCCTGCAATTGGAGCTGGTTATTATAAATTTGTACCAGAATCCCCTTCTTTATATTGTTTTAAGGGAGAGTTGGCTAAAGGGAGAGCTGGTATGAAATTTGGAAGGTGGAAGCAAAGCCAAAAGCCATTACTCTCAGAAGGTTATGACCCTCAAGCCTGGCAATGGGCAGACCCAGGAACCAGCACATCCTCAACCTACTAAGGCTGTAGTTACTTAACAGGAGCTACTTCCCCAGCAGCTGCAGTTTCTGTTGACCTCATCTTCCTCTTTGTGCTGGTCCCACATCGGTTGCCAGATCTGCATGGCATCTTGGCTTTCCCTGCAAGCAACAAACAGTGCTTGAGTGGTTAATGATCATTTCTCTGGTTCTCCAATACCTCCCTTCCAGGTCTCTATAGACACTTTGCTTTCCTGACTGAATTCTGGCTGATAGAGGGTCTAACTAAAACAGAAAAATAAATATAATATGGATAAGATTAACAATCTACAAACATGACCCACTCTGAGAGATGATTTCTTAACATGTTGCCCAATGGGAGCAGATTAGCTCACCATCTAGTTTCTCTAACCAACAAGCTATTTCTTGAACTAATAACAAAACTAACATCTACTATTTAATGAATATTTATTATAACTCAGGCATTGTACACCTATTCTTTTTTTTTTTAACATCTTTATTGGAGTATAATTGCTTTACAATGGTATGTTAGTTTCTGCTTTATAACAAAGTGAATCAGCTATACATATACATATATCTGCATATCTCCTCCCTCTTACATCTCCCTCCCACACTCCCTATCCCAACCCTCTAGGTGGTCACAAAGCACCAAGCTGATCTCCCTGTGCTATGCGGCTGCTTCCCACTAGCTATCTATTTTGCATTTGATCGTGTATATATGCCACTCTCTCACTTCGTCCCAGCTTACCCTTTCCCCTCCCTGTGTCCTCAAGTCCATTCTCTACATCTGCGTCTTTATTCCTGTCCTGCCCCTAGATTCTTCATAGCCTTTTTTTTTTTTTACATTCCATATATGTGTATTAACATACAGTATTTGTTTTTCTCTTTCTGACTTACTGCACTCTGTATGACAGACTCTAGGTCCATCCACCTCACTACAAATAACTCAATTTCGTTTCTTTTTAAGGCTGAGTAATATTCCATTGTATATATGTGCCACATCTTCTTTATCCATTCAACTGTCAGTGGACACTTAGGTTGCTTCCATGTCCTGGCTATTGTAAATAGAGCTGCAGTGAACATTGTGGTACATGACTCTTTTTGAATTATGGTTTTCTTAGGGTATATGCCCAGTAGTGGGATTGCTGGGTCATATGGTAGCTCTATTTTTAGTTTTTTAAGGAACCTCCATACTGTTCTCCATAGTGGCTGTATCAATTTACATTCCCACCAACAGTGGAAGAGGGTTCCCTTTTCTCCACACCCTCTCCAACATTTATTGTTTGTAGATTTTTTGATGATGGCCATTCTGACTGGTGTGAGGTGATACCTCATTGTAGTTTTGACTTGCATTTCTCTAATGATTAGTGATGTTGAGCATCCTTTCATGTGTTTGTTGGCAATCTGTATATCTTCTTTGGAGAAATGTCTATTTATGTCTTCTGCCCATTTTTGGATTGGGTTGTTTGTGTTTTTGATATTGAGCTGCATGAACTGCTTGTAAATTTTGGAGATTACTCCTTTGTCAGTTGCTTCATTTGCAAATATTTTCTCCCATTCTGAGGGTTGTCTTTTTGTCTTGTTTATGGTTTCCTTTGCTGTGCAAAAGCTTTTAAGTTTCCTTAGGTCCCATTTGTTTATTTTTGTTTTTATTTCCATTTCTTTAGGAGGTGGGTCAAAAAGGATCTTGCTGTGATTTATGTCATAGAGTGTTCTGCCTATGTTTTCCTCTAAGAGTTTTATAGTGTCTGGCCTTACATTTAAGTCTTTAATCCATTTTGAGTTTATTTTTGTGTATGGTGTTAGGGAGTGTTCTAATTTCATTCTTTTACATGTAGCTGTCCAGTTTTCGCAGCACCACTTATTGAAGAGGCTGTCTTTTTTCCATTATATATTCTTGCCTCCTTTATCAAAGATAAGGTGACCATATGTGTGTGGGTTTATCTCTGGGCTTTCTATCCTGTTCCATTGATCTATATTTCTGTTTTTGTGCCAGTACCATACTGTCTTGATTACTGTAGCTTTGTAGTATAGTCTGAAGTCAGGGAGCCTGATTCCTCCAGTTCTGTTTTTCTTTCTCAAGATTGCTTTGGCTATTCGGGGTCTTTTGTGTTTCCATACAAATTGTGACATTTTTTGTTCTAGTTCTGTGAAAAATGCCAGTGGTAGTTTGATAGGGATTGCATTGAATCTGTAGATTGCTTTGGGTAGTATAGTCATTTTCACAATATTGATTCTTCCAATCCAAGAACATGGTATATCTCTCCATCTGTTTGTATCATCTTTAATTTCTTTCATCAGTGTCTTATAGTTTTCTGCATACAGGTCTTTTGTCTCCTTAGGTAGGTTTATTCCTAGATATTTTATTCTTTTTGTTGCAATGGTAAATGGGAGTGCTTCCTTAATTTCTCTTTCAGATTTTTCATCATTAGTGTATAGGAATGCAAGAGATTTCTGTGCATTAATTTTGTATGCTGCTACTTTACCAAATTCATTGATTAGCTCTAGTAGTTTTCTGGTAGTGTCTTTAGAATTCTCTATGTATAGTATCATGTCATCCGCAAACAGTGACAGCTTTACTTCTTCTTTTCAAGTTTGGGTTCCTTTTATTTCTTTTTCTTCTCTGATTGCTGTGGCTAAAACTTCCAAAACTATGTTGAATAATAGTGGCGAGAGTGGGCAACCTTGTCTTGTTCCTGATCTTAGTGGAAATGGTTTCAGTTTTTCACTATTGAGAACGATGTTGGCTGCGGGTTTGTCATATATGGCCTTTATTATGTTGAGGTAAGTTCCCTCTATGCCTACTTTCTGGAGGGTTTTTATCATAAATGGGTGTTGAATTTTGTCAAAAGCTTTTTCTGCATCTATTGAGATAATCATATGATTTTTATCCTTCAGTTTGTGAATACAGTGTATCACATTGATTGATTTGTGTATATTGAAGAATCCTTGCATTCCTGAGATAAACCCCACTTGATCATGGTGTATGATCCCTTTAATGTGCTGTTGGAGTCAGTTTGCTAGTATTTTGTTCAGGAGTTTTGCATCTATGTTCATCAGTGATATTGGCCTGTGGTTTTCTTTCTTGTGACATCTTTGTCTGGTTTTGGTATCAGGGTGATGGTCACCTTGTAGAGTGAGTTTGGGAATGTTCCTCCTTCTGCTGTCTTTTGGAAGAGTTTGAGAAGGATAGGTGTTACCTCTTCTCTAAATGTTTGATAGAATTCACCTGTGAAGCCATCTGGTCCTGGACTTGTGTTTGTTGGAAGATTTCTAATCACAGTCTCAATTTCAGTGCTTGTGATTGGTCTGTTTATATTTTCTATTTCTTCCTGGTTCAGTCTTCAAAGGTTGTGCTTTTCTAAGAATATGTCCATTTCTTCCAGGTTGTCCATTTTTTTGGCATATAGTTGCTTGTAGTAATCTCTCATGATCCTTCGTATTTCTGCAGTGTCAGTTGTTACTTCTTCTTTTTCATTTCTAATTCTGTTGATTGAGTCTTCTCCCTTTCTTTCTTGATGAGTCTGGCTAATGGTTTATCAATGTTGCTTCTCTACTCAAAGAACCAGCTTTTAGTATTATTGATCTTTGCTATTGTTTCCTTCATTTCTTTTTCATTTTTTTCTGATCTGATCTTTATGATTTCTTTCCTTCTGCTAACTTTGGGGTTTTTTGTTCTTCCTTCTCTAATTGCTTTAGTTGTAAGGTTAGGTTGTTTATTTGAGATGTTTCTTTTCTCTTGAGGTAGCATTGTATTGCTATAAACTTCCCTCTTAGAACCGCTTTTGCTGCATCCCACAGGTTTTGGGTCGTCGTGTTTTCATTGTCATTTGTTTCTAGGTATTTTTTGATTTCCTCTTTGATTTCTTCAGTGATCTCTTGGTTATTAAGTAGTGTATTGTTTAGCCTCCATGTGTTTGTATTTTTTACAGATTTTTTCCTGTTATTCATATGTAATCTCATAGCATTGTGGTCGGAAAAGATACTTGATATGATTTCAATTTCTTAAATTACCAGGGCTTGATTTGTGACCCAAGATATGATCTATCCTGGAGAATGTTCCATAAGCACTTGAGAAGAATGTGTATTCTGTTGTTTTTGGGTGTAATGTTCTATAAATATCAATTAAGTCCATCTTGTTTAATGTATCATTTAAAGCTTGTGTTTCCTTATTTCTTTTGATTTTAGATGATCTGTCCAGTGGTGAAAGTGGGGTGTTAAAGTCCCCTACTATGATTGTGTTACTGTCGATTTCCACTTTTATGGCTGTTAGCATTTGCCTTATGTACTGAGGTGCTCCTATGTTGGGTGCATAAATATTTACAATTGTTATATCTTCTTCTTGGATTAATCCCTTGATCATTGTATAGTGTCCTTCTTTGTCTCTTGTAATAGTCTTTATTTTAAAGTCTATTTTGTCTTATAGGAGAATTGCTACTCCAGCTTTCTTTTGATTTCCATTTGCATGGAATATCTTTTTCCATCCCCTCACTTTCAGTCTGTATGTGTCCCTAGGTCTGAAGTGGGTGTCTTGTAGACAGTATATATATGGGTCTTGTTTTTGTATCCATTCAGCCAGTCTATGTCTTTTGGTTGGAGCATTTAATCCATTTACATTTAAGGTAATTATCGATATGTATGTTCCTATTACCATTTTCTTAGTTGTTTTGGGTTTGTTGTTGTAAGTCTTTTCCTTCTCTTGTGTTTCCTGCCTAGAGAAGTTCCTTTAGCATTTGTTGTAAAGTTGGTTTGGTGGTGCTGAATTCTCTTAGCTTTTGCTTGTCTGTAAAGGTTTTAATTTCTCCGTCGAATCTGAATGAGATCCTTGCTGTCGGTTTTTCCCTTTCATCACATTAAATATGTCCTGCCACTCCCTTCTGTCTTGCAGAGTTTCTGCTGAAAGATCAGCTGTTAACCTTATGGGGATTCCCTTGTATGTTATTTGTTGTTTTTCCCTTGCTGCTTTTAATATTTTTTCTTTGTATTTAATTTTTGATAGTTTGATTCATATGTGTTTTGGCATGTTTCTCCTTGGATTTATCCTGTATGGGACTCTCTGTGCTTCCTGGACTTGATTAACTGTTTCCTGTCCCATATTAGGAAAGTTTTCAACTATAATCTCTTCAAATATTTTCTCAGTCCCTTTCTTTTTCTCTTCTTCTGGAACCCCTATAATTCGAATGTTGGTGCGTTTAATGTTGTCCCAGAGGTCCCTGAGACTGTCCTCAATTCTTTTCATTCTTTTTTCTTTATTCTGCTCTGCAGTAGTTATTTCCATTATTTTATCTTCCCAGTCACTTATCCGTTCTTCTGTCTCAGTTATTCTGCTATTGATTCCTTCTAGAGAATTTTTAATTTCATTTATTGTGCTGTTCATCATTGTTTGTTTGCTCTTTAGTTCTTCTAGTTCCTTATTAAACATTTCTTGTATTTTCTCCATTCTGTTTCCAAGATTTTGGATCATCTTTACTATCATTACTCTGAATTCTTTTTCAGGTAGACTGCCTATTTCCTCTTCATTTGTTTTGATCTAGTGGGTTTTTACCTTGCTCCTTCATCTGCTGTGTGTTTCTCTGTCTTCTCATTTTGCTTAACTTACTGTGTTTGGGGTCTCCTTTTTGCAGGCTTTAGGTTCGTAGTTCCCGTTATTTTTGGTGTCTGCTCCCAGTGGCTAAGATTGGTTCAGTGGGTTGTGTAGGCTTTCTGATCGAGGGGACTAGTGCCTGTGTTCTGGTGGATGAGGCTGGATCTTGTCTTTCTGGTGGGCAGGACCACATCCGGTGGTGTGTTTTGGGGTGTCTGTGACCTTATTATGATTTTAAGCAGCCTCTCTGCTAATGGGTGGGGTTATGTTCCTGTCTTGCTAGTTGTTTGGCATAGGGTGTCCAGCATTCTAGCTTGCTGGTTGTTGAGTGGAGCTGAAGATCTCTGGGAGAGCTTTTGCCATTTGATATTATGTGGAGCCAGGAGGTCTCTGGTGGACCAATGTCCTGAACTTGGCTCTCCCACCTCAGAGGCACAGGCCTGACACCTGGCCAGAGCACCAAGACCCTGTCAGCCACACGGCTGCTAGTGTTGGAGGGTCTGCCGCAGAGGCAGGGGGTGACAGTGTCTCACCGTGAGGACAAGGACACTGGCAGCAGAAATTCTGGGAAGTACTCCTTGGCGTGAGCCCTCCCAGAATCCACCATTAGCCCCACTAAAGAGCCCAGGTAGGCTCCAGTGTTGGGTCACCTCAGGCTGAAAAACCAACCTATTCTTTCTAATTATTTTAACAATCCCTCAGTGAAGGTATCACCAATATATAGATGATAAAAACTGAGTCTACAGTTGATTAAGGAACTTGCTTAAGATTGAGACAGCCAGAAAGTACTAGAGTCAGGTCTATCTGCTTCCCTTCTGCCCTCAATTTGTTCTATAATACGTGTTTTCCAATGATGATTCACAAATAGTAGTGGCAACTTGAAGAGGTTCAAACTACAGATGATGAGATGAAAAGAACCTGAGTTCTTTCTGATTCTTAGAAGCTGCTAATTATATTTCACCTTGAGCCTCCTAACTTAAAGCCTTCCAGTGATCTGAAGTATTATGTTCTTATTGTTTAAGATTTAGGATTTTGAATTAGAGTATCTGATACTTGCAACCAAAGGCATCTGAACCAATACTTTTTATAAGAGATTCTAAATCTAGAGGATACTGTGATTAATATTCTAGATAGAAATAATTAATTGGCCTTTTCCTTTGCCTGAGTTACAAATCCCTTGTGCCCACCCAATTCCTTTTTTTTTTTTTAAATTCCTTTTGATTTAGTGGTCACCAGGCCAATTTCTCTCCAAGAATTTATTTTCTCAGATACTTTGACACTGGGAGGCAACTGACTGCCCTTTATACCCATACTGTATAATCACTCCGTTTCAGGAAAAATCCAAGATACTAAGATAAACCATCATTTACAAATCCAGTGTCTTGCAATAACTTTTTTTTTCCTTCTTATAAAACACAGAGACATGAGTTGTGTATCTATGGGGGTTGACTGGGATAGAAAAGAATTCAGAGAAACTCCTTATACCAATGAGGAATCCATCAAAGGAAACAGGAAATTACTACATTGTACTTCTAGGCAATCACTAAATTTTTTAAATGAAGCTAGCTTAGTTGTTTCCTTTTCAATCTCCAAAAATAATGGGGTGGAAGTGAACAAAAGAAATGAGTTAGATTCAAGTCCAAACAGTTGCAAATCAGTAACAGATTAATGGCATGCCCATTGCTGAAGGCAACATACAGCCCTAGATGATGTGGGGAAGATAGACATCCTGATGCTTAATCACATTCTAAATTCAGTCTCCCCAAAGATAAATCGTTAATGACATCCATTCACTCCATCTCCACCTGAGACATGTTAATATTCAATGCCAGGGGTCCATTTAAAAGACAAAAGAGATTAGGGTAATTTGCTCTCTGTTTTTAATTTAGTTTTCTTTTTTTTTTTGCTAAATGCCTTTGGGCCTATTTGACTACACCTGTAAATTCATTTATAACATTTAAACATGTAAAAACAATCCAGTTCCAGAAATGGGCGGTGGTGGAGGGAGAAAGAAAAATGCATTTCTGTTGATCACATCAGAATTTCTTTTTAAAAACATTCTTTTAGATAAACTTCACAGTAATGAAATTTTAAACTGGCAAAGCTGCAGAGTTGAGTTTTTCAAATGAGAATCTTAGTCACTGGTAGGATGTATTCCGTGACTGAGTCATGCATGAAGAAGTTAGGACACAGAGATTTGCATGTGAGATTTGCATGCAATGTTCACATGCCTCCTTAGCTTGTTCGTATATATATAAATTCAAAGTTTATAAACAGGACTATTGTCACCTGTTCTTGATGGCTCATATATTCTTATGGATCATTACTGACTTTTCCATGTAAGCACAACATATATAAGATCTTGCTGATATAAAGAAACATCGGGAGGTTGAAAAAGGGAAGACTTCCTAAAAATGTCTCCAGGACTTACTTTTTAACAGAAATCTGGCATTGCAAATGATATTGAGATGATAATTGGAAATGAATATTGTAAATCCAGTCTGGCTCTAGACAAAATTTAAGTAGCCTGCAAGCTGGCATCTGGATCCTTTCCTGCTCCCCAGTTACTGCCTATTTTCTTCTCCTGGATGCCCTTCCTCCTCTCTCCTGCCAGGTTGTCATGTTGTTCTTTGCTTGTTTTCTTCCCCAGCACTCATGAGGTTTCTCTGGTTGGGATCTGAAGACGCTACTCCTACCAGGGTTATTTACATCATACTCAAGGGCCCTGAAAGATTAAAACAGATCGATAACTCAAAGTAAGATTGCCCAATATGAATGTGGTTTTAGGCATTATCATGAGTAATTGAAGAGATATATTTAACAATAATTTTGAAAAATTTGTGCTTCCTTAACCACATTTACTCTTCATTGAATAAACACAGAACCATGAAATAACAGGATTTTGTTGAACCAAAAATACAACATCAGTAGCCACCTGTTATTTTTAAATGTGCAAGGCCCATAAAGGCAGGTATTTTTGTCTGTTTTGTATTCTGATGTATCCCAAGTGCCTAGAAGAGTTTTTGGAACATAGCAGACCTTTTGTAAACGTTTGATAAATGACTGAATAAATAGATGAATTTTATTTTTATTTTTTGTCCATGAAGACTTATAGCAAGGAAAGGAGCCCTTTAAACTTTACAATTCTCTTTTTTTCAGAATTTATGAAGCGATGGGGATTTACAGTGATGTCTCATGGGATAACAATGTGGAGACAGGCACTGATGTCAGGACTTCATCCTGGGATGGGTCCATGAGTAGGACTGAAAGTGCCTTTTCTCCTACCCCATCTTTGCTTTCTGTCTTCAGCCCTATACCCTATACCCTACACCCAAGATCCACTCCTCTTCCCACATAGCCCCTGATAATGCTAATGGAATCAGCTTTTTAGTAGTGACTGGTTAATATATTCCAGGGAATTAAGATAGATTGAACTATATTCTAACTTCATAATCCTTTATTTAGTCTAAACATTTAGGCAAGCTATTGACAAGATGCAAATTCTGGACCTGCTACAAATGTCATAGGTAGAGGTTGGACAGTTTTCACATACGATACAACATGCTGCCTTTAACAGCAAATAATGGACACAAATTAAAACAATGAATTCCACAGTACATTCATCACTGAAGAAACCACAGGCACATATACACTGTAATGAGTATTCATGTTTAGGGAAATGAATACAAATAATTATTTTTTCAGAAGGAAAGGGAGAAAGGAAAGAGAAGAAGAATGATGGGACAAAGATATACTTGATATAATTGTGTTTTCAAGATCAGTCTTACTCTTCAGAAGAATTCTATTTATAATAGGAACTTTCTATTTTTCCTGAATTTTATCAGAAGCATTCATTCACCCATTATTTCAGGGCCAAAGTGCCTTCATCTTTCAGACTCCCAGCATCCTCATTTCTGTACAGCTCTCGACCTAGAGTATAAGTGTGCATTTCCCCTGAGTATCAGATGAGCTACTCATTTAGTTGCTCTTGTGCATTATCTTAGACCTTAGTCCAAAAAACCCGCTAAATATATGGTCAAGAATACTGTGGCTCCCTAACAAATGATAAAGTGAATTCAGCCATACTGGACTTGGCAGTCGGTCAAAATCAGTGACCCATAGATACAAATCAGTCGCTGTAAGACAGAGGAAGACAGTTGTTAAGAAGAACAGGAAGACTCTTCAAGGACACTGCTGAGGCCAGGGAGGATTTGGCAGTCAATGACAAGTCAAACTCAATATTTAGAAATAACCACAGCTCCCAAGCACACTACTTTTATCACCCTCATGAACTCTTCCCCATGGTATTAGACTAATAAATGTGCGAGAGACAGAGAGCAACCTGAAGGGATTGTTTCTATCCAGAGGATAAATGTGCTTTATGATGGGGGCCCAATGGAACACCTGCATCAACTCTAATCCCTTTGCAAGTATGGGTCACTGCATGGATGGACAAGTCACTATCTGTATAAAAGCTGTTAGGAAATGGGAGAGAAAAATTGGGAAGGAAAAGCAGGAGCTGTTGGCAGAAAGAGCAATAACTATATTAGTTGAAAAAAGTCAATAATGGGAATCTACTTAGTCAACAGATATTTACTCGTTCAACAAATATTTGAGCTCCCCGTGTATCCCAGGTACTGGGCTGTTGCTGAAGAAAATAGTGAACATGAAAGTGCCTGTCTTTAGAGAAGATACAGTACAGGGCAGACTCATGGTGAAAAGGCATCTGGAATTTTTGTTTGTGGGGATTTGAGGGTATACATATTTATTTATTTTTTTTAATGTGGAAACTCAGGTTGCTTTAAACAAAGGAAACGAGGGCTGTTTTAAGGATAATTTTCCACCGATTGCAGATTGCCACCAGTAACAGCTATGGGGTTTGGGTGAACCATGGGATAGCCTCCATTTAAATTTGGTCTTTTTTAAAAGCTGTTATAGTTTACAAGATACATTTCATAAACTTAAAATTCCCCTCTACTCATTTGGGACACCCTATCCTACACTCTTGGGAATATATTATTCTGGCAAGTAATTTCATGCAGGTTGCAGATACTTTCTTAGTATCTCCTGTGTACGCTAACTGATTATTGTATGTCTCTAAAAATACACCCTTCCTCTTGCTTTTGGACAGCAGTTTACATTACTACACAGGATGCTTCACAACACAGCCTAAAGGATTTGAATTTGTATCCCTACACACAAGTCTGGTGCTATCCCCAAGGACCATGAAAAGTTTTTAATATGTGTACAAACTTGAATATTCTCAGAAATGATCCCTTCAAAAAACGTTGTACCCCACTTAAGTTTCTCCTTTCACCCCTAAGAGCAACGGTAAACAAATTTCTTCTGTTCATTTTAGAATAGCCCTATTGTTCCCCCACCCAGTCATCAATGGTTTGTAAACATTGAGGTCCATTCTCAAAATTTATAATCAAGACAGTTTAAAAATATCAGAACAGAATTTGCATGATTTTTCCTTTTACCTGATAGAAATGTAAAATATCAGACCATCTGTTTCAGAAACGGGTACCTGGCAACTCTGGTGTTCTATCTGGGAATAACAAATAAGTTTCCTCCTACATGACAACTCACTCCACCAGTACAAGCTGCCTGGAATTCTGTGCTGAGAAGGCTGCTAAGTGCAGGTAAAAGAGCTCTATTCCTGATAAGGGAAGTCTGCTGTGGGTCCAGCTGTATGAAGTAGCTGCAGTTCTGCCAATATTTACTGGTCCAGAGCCCAGCTCTGCCATTTACTGGCTGTGTGAACTTTGGTGATTTACTTAACCTCTCAGAATGTACTTTCTCATCTCTCAAACGAGAAGGCAAACTAAATAAATGATTTCCAAATCCTGGCCCATGGCTAGAGGAAGCACCAAGTTCACACAGGGACCAGGTTTGAAATAAAGATTCCCTTGGCTTGCCCAGGATTTCTTAATCAGAGTTTTTTCAGAGTTTGAGAGCATTCACCCTAACAAAGACATTGAATGGTACTGATGCTCTACCAAGTTTGACAACCCCTGGGTCAGATGAGCGATCAAGTTTTTTTCAGCTCTAAAATTTTTTTCCAGTTAGAGTCTAGAAAGAATAGAAAAAGTGTGCAGTAATTCCCCTACATAGGAATCTTCAAGTTGAGAACTTTCAAAGGTGCGAACGTGCGTTCACATGTCCAGTCACATAAGTTAGTTTACATGTGTGGCATACATTGTCAGGTGCATGCATCCTCTACAAGTGGTTGTGCTTTTGTGTACTTTACTGTACAGTACTGTATAGAGTACAGTAGTACAGTATCTTATTTCAAGCCCAGGATATCTGGAAGCAAATGTAAAAGCAGCAGTGATGTAGCTGGTACTACTGTACTTCTCAAGGTACTATACTGTAAGATTAAAAATATTTTCTTTACTTTTTGTGTTTGTTCATTTTTTTTATGTATTATTTGTGTGAAAAGTATTATAAACCTATTACAGTACAGTACTTTATAGCCAACTGTGTTAGTTGGGTACCTAGGCTAACTTTGTTGGACTTACGGACAAATCAGACTTAACGAAGGCGCTCGCAGAACGGAACTTGTTCATATGTAGGGAACTTACTGTACAAGAGTTTAGTAGGTGGTCATATGAAATACCTCTAGTGGAGAAATTGTTATGGCATTCTGAAGAACACAGCAAGAGTTGCAAATAGGAGCAAAGACTAAGGTGACTCCCTCTGTCTGATCCTTTTTAGTGGTGGGAGTGGTGCCTGGCACAACTTCCCAAGCCTTCCTGCCTCTCCCATGTTTCTCTTCAGTGCACCTCTTCTGTGTGCCTGCCTGCCCATGCTACCCCTTTTGTGTGATCCACAGAGTCAGAATGTTCCTCAGATTTGTTGATGACCATTAAACAAACACATCACATCTTTTATGTTTGAAGCCAAAAGGGGGCAAAGAACTGAAAACTATTATCCTTGGAAGCTCTTCTACACAGAATGAAATAACACAAAAAGGGAACATCAGGTGAGATGCCAAGGTAAAAGATTCACCTTGATTACCTCACTTTAACATTTCACAATGAGGCAAAAATAAATTATCTTTCAGGGTAAGATTTAGTGGATGAGACTAATGAGGGTGTGAAAAATGCTGAAGGGAGCAGTTCTATCCCATTTAATAATGGCAGCGGGGATTCTGACAGTCTCCATTAGCAATTCCTTTTTAAGATAACTTAATTTCCTGATTAAACATGCATTTCTAAATCATATTGACGCTTTAAGAGAGAAACAAATAGTGGTGCCAATTCTCTTGGGCACAGGGAAAAAAATTCTTTTTTCTTCCCTACCAACACCACATAGCCTATTTTACCTCTTCTTATCTTAGTGCACAGAAAGGACCATATAGTTCAAAAACTGCCTGAATCTCGACACTGCAGCTTGACCAGCTTGTAAAACTTGGGTGGAAACTAATTTTAGATAGTGAAACAATTTTCTCTGTTGACGTGGGCAGCTCACAGCTGTGTGAGTCTAAGTGTATATGTGTGTGCTTGGGGGCTGAGGAGGTTCAGGATATGGGAGAAACATGTTTTCTTGGACTAAACCAGGGCTTGCCAAACTCTGCCCCCCAATCTGGCCCACTATCTGTTTTTGTAAATAAAGTTTTATTGGAACACAGCCATGCTCCTTCATTTCCATGGTGTCTATGACTGCTTTCATGCTACAATGGCAAAGCTGAGTAGTGTTGCAACAGAGATTGTATAGACCAGAAAGCCAAGATATTTACTATCAAGTCCTTTGCAGGAAACATTTGCCCACCACTGGACTGCCAATTCCACAATCTGGTCAGTATCCTATGCAAGAAAAGGAAAATTCAGTGAATGCAGCATCCTGCAGGCTGATGAATGTTCTACAAATTAGAGGAGTGAGAAAAAGACTTCCCCAGAGGATGTTGGAGAGTGTCTTGTGCACAGGTGGATTCCTCAAAACCCCTGGCTCCAGTAAAAGCAATGAAGATCTCAAAAGCTCCTTCTCTGCTCATAAAAGCAGGGGAAAACCAGCTCCTCTACTTTAAACAAAAGGCTTTCGTTTATTTATAACTTCAGCAGAAGTTCTGTTCTCTTCCTCCCCACTAAGTTTGCTTCACGGGAAAGGACTATGTAATAAAATTTTGAGATTAGCAGCCATCAGCAAGTCAGAACTTTGTTTTCGGTTTTTTTTTTTCAATTTCCCAAGTCATCTCCTTTAAGACATGATGCCATAAAAAGCATCTGAGATATTCTTAATGAGAAGATTAAGAAAATTCACTTCAGAAGAGGATTTGATATCTAAAACTTATTTATTTTCTTTGAAAAGTCGACTTTAGCCCCCAAATTTACCTGTTTGCCTCAATTAGTATTACATTTTCTATTTTAAAAAAGTGAAATTTGAAATCTACTTCTATGTGCTATAAAATCTACTTATGAAGAATGAGGTTGCTGTTCTAATTCAAAAACAAAAACAACAAAAAATAAAGGCAAATACTTCACTAAAGGGTGGAATTGTACTTTAAAGTCAAGCCATGTGGCTTCTTATGGAAATATAATGAGTTAAAGATGAAATTCCGTTTCTCGTTTGCATACATCTTGCAAAGAATCTGCCCAGTAAAATGGTAATTGGAGTCTTTTTTTATAATAAATATTATAATTTTTAATCCTAATATTGTAAGCTATGAAATGTCTTCCATTTCCCTAACATATGTTTTTTGTACTGTTTCTCAGTCCAAGAGACAGAAAATAAAATAAACACCTTAATGAACACAGTACTCATTCTCCTGAGACTCTGTACCTATCTTACGGACATAACATGGACCAGGATACTGAAGATTCTCCCCAGAGAGCAAAAACCTGCCTCACTTCTCAACCCAATGTGGTCTGCAGAAGTATTCAGTCTGGTTTGTTGCTGAATTGTTGCAGGCCCCCAGTAAATTGTGATTTGCAATTATAAGCATATTTGTGAAGTGTAAGTGGGTTGATTTTCTCCTTTAGAGCTGATAGTAAAGCACTCCAAGATGGCAGTGAAGTTAGGGTGGGGTTGTTTCAGTCTCTGGGAGGCTGATCATGAAAATCTGGCTCTCTGTTGGTCTTTTTTGTTAATTGCGAAAACATGAGGAGGAACTCCTGTTCAGGAATCGTATTAGAAACAAAATACTTTGAATATTTCTCCTTAGTGATTACAGACATTTCATGAGGAGAAGTGAGACTTTAGGGGAAAAGATTTTCAGACACTGGGTGTTTAAGTGGTTACTTGTCCACAGCTTGCCTGGTCAGTGTGTGGACTTATTAAATGACCATTTATTTCTTCTGTCAATGCAAACATCCTGACTTTCATACATTCCAGTGAGTGGGAAATTCTACAGAGATCTGGATAAACTCATCACAGCTGCTCTACCGTCTGACAACCTGATGGTCATGGGGGACCTCAACGCATGTGTTGGCAGGAGTGCCAAAATGTGGAAGAAAATTATTGAACCACAGAAGATTAGTCTCTTCCTGAGTGGTGAGCAGGCCAAGCAAAAACTTGAGTGGAGTCACAGACAGCAGCTTCAATCATTAAAGCTCGGAGAAAAATATCATGGATATGCCACAAGTCAAAAATAACGGCATCTCACCCATTCTGCCGTTGTTTCACAGCAGCATGCCAAGGAGTTAACAATCTGAATGATTCAAAGACCATTACCTGATATGTTTCAAATCATAAGAGCATAAGGGTGGGTGCTGGGTAGTGCCTATGAGATGAATATTTGGATAAACTCAACTCATAGAGAATAATGATACCCTGAAGGATTTTAAAGGATAATAGAGCAATCATCGTAGAATAGAAAAACGCTCTTTGTAAACTCAACATAAATCATTTTATGCCATTATTCGCCTATAAATATACCAAACTTCAAACTGTGCTACAGTATTTTTTATTCTGCGACATTGCTTTTAAAGGTTTCCCTGAAATATTGTAATTCTGCTCATTCCATGAAATTCCCACCTCCTTACCCATACCATATACATCTGCTGAAATCCTGACAACTTTTAATCAACTCATCCCTCGCTCTTTAACATTTGCCCTTCCCACGCTTGCTTGAAATTATCTTTTTTTCCTCAGAAGACTGTAGCATATTTTTGGTAAATGCTGGGGACTTAAAAATACTTATTTTTATAATAAATAATTATGTATATGTATTAATTGACCTGCAAGATTTTTGCCTTCTTTAGTGCAGAGAACTTAATATATTCGTTTTTGTTTCCAACAGCAAAGGCATTTTATATAGTAAGTTCTCAATTAATATTTATTAAATCAAAGATCCTTTAGCTTGGATCTGAAACTGATTTGAACATAATGTTGTGCTTTCCAGATTCCCCAAGAACTATATTTTCTGACCCCAATTTGATTACGTATTTTTTAGATATTTAGAAGACCAGTAGACCAGTATCTGTATAGCAGAATTCAAGGATCTTGGCTCTGATTTGTCAGGAAAATGTTGGCTGTACCGAGTTCCCATGGTAAAAACTGGTGGTAGCTCCATTTCATGCCTCTTTGCAAACAGTGGCTTTCTGAAATAGCATGAAGAAATTATTCTCTTGTCATTTCTATAAAGAAACAATTGTTCTTATGATGTGAAATGAATGTTTAATGAGACCTTTTTCCTGATTTGCTAGTTCTTGCTGTCCAATTTTCCCAGTGAAACTTTTTTTTTCTTAGAGAAAGTCCACATCTACCAGTTAAAATTCAAGTGTTCAATACTCTAAAATGGTAACAAAGTCAAGTATGGTAGGAAATTGCTTCATAAAAAGGGAAAAATCAAAGTCTAAAATAACTTTCTGACAACACAGTTGTAGTAAATGTAAGAAAAGTGACATTGTATGAAATGAGTTCTATGACATCATAACATGGATTCTAGCCTGAGCTTAGAGTAAGAAAGTTTAATAAACCCTGCTCCAAGTTTCTTCCTCGCTGACAAGACATTCCTCTCATGGAAGGTTCTGGATGAGTTCACTTATAAAGGCCATATAAAGCATGTTGATCTAACTAGAGATACATTTATGTAAAGATAAGGTCAATTCACAAAATAGTGTTTAAACTAAGCTCTTTGGGGCAGGTCAAAGCCAGGTACTCAAAAAAAAAAAAAAGGAACTTAATTTTCATATCATTAAAACATGCTCCCTCCACTTGCTTTTTCCCCTGACCTTGCTTGGGCAATAAGAAGACTTATGTGTTTTTTAATGTTTCATATGAGATTTAAGGAAACATAGCTTCCTCTCTCCCGAACGTAGACATGGCTTGGACAACTGCTAAAATAAACAGTACACAATACGTGGCAAGGTTGTGGCATGCTCTCTTTTCTAGGTGCCAAGATTTCAAAGGATAACTTGACTTTCACCCCTACCGACTCTGGGATCTTGATTTTATTAAGCTCTGGATATGGTATTTTGCTTTGTGAGGTCGACACAATTAATGATCAGGTTAGGGGGAACAAAAGGCATGACCGCCTTTGGAAAAATCCAAAGTTACAAAACAAACGTGTCACTGCATCATTAAGGTTTTTCCTTCTCAAGTGAAAGATGCAAAGAATTGAGGCGTAAGGCTTCTTCTCCAAAGAGAAGGGAGCAGGCATCCCTGGTAAGGCTCCATCCTCAAAAGCAACATCCCCACACCACATCTTGCTCCCATTACTGCTCTTTTCAACTTACGCTGACAGCTAAAGTTCAGAGGTGGCTTTGTTTCCCTTGTAGTTGATGTTAGTTCAACATTAGACTCTAAAGGCGGAGCAGGCACAAAAATTAGTGCACAGGAATAGGACAAGGACTTTGGCAGCCAAAAATAACATACGTTTTACACTTGGGGCAAGTATATAAATTAAAAATGGAAAAAGTGGGCAAAAGTGAGATAATTGGCTAATATAAATACCTGTCAAACCCGACTTACTCACAGAGATTCTGAGCTGAGAAGCAAATAAAATTGCTCACCACCACCCCCAATGCACACTCTTTTTCTTCAAGAAAACCTCAGGGTCCTTTTATGAGTTTTGGCTGAAGGAATCTGGCATATAAATGGGAAGAAGTTAAGGATCAAGATTTCCTGAACTATTTTATGCCAAAATTTTGTGTCTAAGAAGAACAGAGAAAATAGTATTGCTGCTTCTTTGAAAATAACTGCAGGTAGTTGACGAGAGCCTAGAAATCATGAGAATGTTGCCTTTCAATATTTTGAGGGTCCACAATTGAATCTGCTACTTGGATTTAATGGATTAGTTTGACTCTACCAGAGTAAATGATGATAAAGTTATAATTAGTTGAGGAATTTAAGTTTACTTTATGATTGATACTTAAGGATGAAACTGAAATAATTAGATGTGGCAAGCAGAGGTTTCATAAATCACAGTATACTTCTATATTCAGGCACTGAAATGGGGTTGAAAGCTATATCAGATCAGCTTATCTTCATCAGCATGCTTTGAAAGCTTTTCTCTCTCTCTCTCTCTTTTTTTTTTTTTTTTGATTTATGTTGTGTTAATTTCTGCTGTACAGCAAAGTGATTCAGTTATACATATATATATATATATATATATGTACATTCTTTTAAAATATTCTTTTCCATTATGGTTTATCACAGGGCATTGAATATAGTTCCCTGTGCAATACAGTAAGGTGTTATCCATTCTATATATAATAGTTTGCTTCTGCTAACCCCAAACTCCAACTCCATTCCTCCCCCTTGGCAACCACAAGTCTGTTCTCTATGTCTGTGAGTCTGTTTCTGTTTCATAGAGAAGTTCGTTTGTGTTATATTTTAGATTCCACATATAAGTGATATCATATGGTATTTGTCTTTCTCTTTCTGACTTACTTCACTTAGTATGATAATCTCTAGTTCCATCCATGTTGCTGCAAATGGCATTACTTCGTTCTTTTTATGGCTGAGTAGTATGCCATTGTATTTATGTACCACATCTTCTTTATCTATTCATCTGTCGATGGACATTTAGGTTGTTTCCATGTCTTGGCT